>NC_042616.1:651943580-652554830 GCF_901001135.1 Rhinatrema bivittatum | reverse complement strand
CATCTTCCAGTTTTTTTGGTCATCTCCTCAAGCCAAGGGAAACCTCTTCCGGAATGTGTGACACACACCACGATTCCAGTCCAGCTGAGGGCAGGGGTCCTTCATCAAGACCAGATGCCGTTCTATGTTTTGGAGTACTCCATACATCCGGTGGTCCTGGGCCTTCCCTGGCTCCAGGAGCACACTCCCCAGTTCAACTGGAAGACCCTGCAACTATCTCGCCAGGGGACGAATTGTCACGGCAATTGCCTCCAAACTGTGATCCCAGTCTCGTGTTCCAGTGCCTCAACCAGTCTTCCAGGCCTGCTGGCCCCCTATGCCTCGTACGCGGATGTGTTCTCAAAAAAAGAGCCGAGATACTTCCACCTCATCGATCGTTTGATTGTGCCATCAACCTCCTCCCTGACACTGAGCCTCCTCGGGGGCGCACCTATGCCCTCTCGCCTGCACAGATGCAGGCCATGACAGAGTACATCAAAGAGAACCTGGAGAGGGCCTTCATTCAGAAGTCAAGGTCCCCAGCAAGGGCTGGGTTCTTCTTCGTCGGAAAGAAGGATAAGAACATAAGAACATAAGAAAATGCCATACTGGGTCAGACCAAGGGTCCATCAAGCCCAGCATCCTGTTTCCAACAGTGGCCAATCCAGGCCATAAGAACCTGGCAAGTACCCAAAAACTAAGTCTATTCCATGTTACCATTGCTAATGGCAGTGGCTATTCTCTAAGTTAACTTAATAGCAGGTAATGGACTTCTCTTCCAAGAACGTATCTATCCAATCCTTTTTTAAACACAGCTATACTAAGTGCACTAACCACATCCTCTGGCAACAAATTCCAGAGTTTAAATGTGCATAGAGTGAAAAAGAACTTTCTCTGATTAGTTTTAAATGTGCCATATGCTAACTTCATGGAGTGCCCCCTAGTTTTCTATTATCTGAAAGACTAAATAACCGATTCACATCTACCCGTTCTAGACCTCTCATGATTTTAAACACCTCTATCATATCCCCCCTCAGCCGTCTCTTCTCCAAGCTGAAAAGTCTTAACCTCTTTAGTCTTTCCTCATAGGGGAGCTGATCCATTCCCCTTATCATTTTGATCGCCCTTCTCTGTACCTTCTCCAACGCAATTATATTTTTTTTGAGATGCGGCAACCAGAATTGTACACAGTATTCAAGGTGCGGTCTCACCATGGAGCGATACAGAGGCATCATGTCATTTTCCGTTTTATTCACCATTCCCTTTCTAATAATTCCCAACATTCTGTTTGCTTTTTCGACTGCCACAGCACAGTGAACCAACGATTTCATTGTGTTATCCACTAAGATGCCTAGATCTCTTTCTTGGGTGGTAGCACCTAATATGGAACCTAACATTGTGTAACTATAATATTTTTTCCCTATATACATCACCTTGTAATTATCCACATTAAATTTAATCTGCCATTTTGATGCCCAATTTTCCAGTCTCACAAGGTCTTCCTGCAATTTATCACAATCTGCTTGTGATTTAACTACTCTGAACAATTTTGTATCATCTGCAAATTTGATTACCTCACTCGTCGTATTTCTTTCCAGATCATTTATAAATATATTGAAAAGTAAGGGTCCCAATACAGATCCTTGAGGCACTCCACTGCCCACTCCCTTCCACTGAGAAGATTGTCCATTTTATCCTACTCTCTGTTTCCTGTCTTTTAGCCAGTTTGTAATCCACAAAAGGACATTGTCACCTATCCCATTACTTTTCCTAGAAGCCTCTCATGAGGAACTTTGTCAAAAGCCTTCTGAAAATGCAAGTACACTACATCTACTGGTTCACCTTTATCCACATGTTTATTAACTCCTTCAAAATAGTGAAGCAGATTTGTGAGGCAAGACTTGCCTTGGGTAATGCCATGCTGACTAGAGATGTGAATCGGAACTAGAATCGGTTCTGGTTTCAGATTCGTGGACCATCGGGAAATTCGTGGACCATTGGGAAATTATTTTTCCTGCATTCCAATCGTTTTTTTTTTATCGGCTGCGCCGATCCGATAACCCAAAAACACAGCCCGACCCTTTAAAATTTGTTCTTTAGTATCCCCCCACCCTCTGGACCCCTCCAACCCATCCCCCAAAATTTTTAAGTGCCTGGTGGTCCAGTGATAATTTCAATCATCAGATAAACGATTCACATCCCTAATGCTGACTTCGTTCCATTAAACCATGTCCTTCTTTATGTTATGTGATTTTGATGTTTAGAACACTTTCCACTATTTTTCCTGGTACTGAAGTCAGGCTAACCGGTCTGTAGTTTCCTGGATCGCCCCTGGAGTCCTTTATAAATATTGGGGTTACATTAGCTATCCTTCAGTCTTCAGGTACAATGGATGATTTTAATGATAGTTTACAAATTTTTACTATTAGGTCTGACATTTGCTGACATTTTATTTTTATTTTATTTTCGTATGTTTTCCAGAATTTAGCAAACTAAGGGGGTCATTTTGTAAGCGTATCACACCCAAAAAGGGACTTTTTGCATGCAAAAAATCTGACATCTAGATTGGGGCGGAGTTAGGGTGGCGTCAGCACCGTAAGAGAAGGAGTCATGGCGGCATCAGGGCACATGCTATAGAAACTTCACTGTTGGCAAAAAGGTAAGGCCCCTTATCGCTGCCAGTAGCACGCCCAATAGCACCACCTTTTATGATGGCGCTATTGGGTGCGAAAGCTGGCAATGATAGCACCGCAGTGGTGCTATTGCTGCTGGATTTTGCAGGCCCAGCCCCCAATTCACAAACTGGTGTGAAGAAATAAAATCCAGCCCTAAGGGGGTTATTTATCAAAGTGCTATATGGTGTTTCTGCATGCGAAAACATCTTAACACATCATGCGATGCAAATGAGAGGCTATTGGGGTGGGACATTTGGCCAAGCTCACAGTTTTGCCAAGCTGTATGGCACAGCTTTAATGCAAATTTTAACTACACCTTTTTCATTTGTGGAGAGAGAGAGAGAGGGGGACACTAGCTGTATTGCTGTCACACTAGATAGGTATTTATATCTCTATGGGAGGCCCATCTAGTAGCTCGAGGTGAGGTATAGGTAATAGTGTAGGGGTTAGGGGCCACTTTGACATTCAAAGTGAGATGTACAAACAGAACAGTGCTCTCTTGTGAAGATTTGCTGACCTTCGGAGTGAGGAAACTCACCCAAAGATTAGATTTGTGCAATGTTCTCTCAACCTAGCTTGATGTTACCCAGGTAGAGAGACCAACAAGCTAGGTTGAGAGAACAATGCACAAAATTCATCTTTGGGTAAGTTTCCTCACTCCGAAGGTCATCAAATCTTCACAAGAGAGCACTGTTCTGTTCGTACATCTCACTTTGAATGTCAAAGTGGCCCCTAACCCCTACACTATTACCTATACCTCACCTCGAGCTACTAGATGGGCCTCCCATAGAGATATAAATGGTCGTGCATACTCTATTACAAATGTCTCACCTTCCTTCAGGCTTGTGTACTGGCTATATCATCAACCTGTTGCTTGCCAGGGTATGAAGAGACTCAAACATTGCCATTGCTGTGGTTTCTGGCATTGCAGCAATGCTTCTGGAAGGTGGACAGATGGCACACTCTGCTTTCAAGCTTCCTCTTAATCTCAACAACACCAAAACACCTCTGTGCAACATCTCCAAGCAGAGCAACATGACACAGGTACTCTTACAGTACAAACTCATAGTGTGGGATGAGTGCACCATGGCCCACAGAGGCAGTGTCAAGGCTCTCCATAGGATGCTCCCAGACATCCAAATCAACAACAGGCTCATTGGAGGGTTGACAGTACTGCTCGCCGGGTGCTTCAGACAGATTCTGCCAGTTGTTCTGCGGGGGACCCGTGCCAATGAAGTTAAAGCCTCTTTCAAGTCCTCTTACCTGTGACCCACAGTGAAAGTCCTGTCCTTGAGAGTGAACATGAGGGTGCACCTGACAGGTGATGTCAAGGCAGGAGAGTTTTCATGCCTTCTTTTGGCTATAGGAAATGGTACACTCCATGAACAAGATGGCAAAGTGAAACTGCCAGCAAATCTATGTTACCTGGTCACAGATTTGAAAAGTCTTACACAAAGGGGCAGATATTAAAAGGGTTACGTAAGTATATTATGTGCGTAACCGCGAAAACCCACTCCTGCGCGCGCTGAATCTATTTTGCATAGGCCCGGCGATGTGCGGAAGCCCTGGGACACGGGTATGTCCCGGGGCTTAAATAAAGGAGCGGGGAAGTCCGGAGGTGGGGCGGGGCCGGAGCCTCCAGGCAAAGTGGTCATTTGTCGCTGTGCCCAGGATCGTGGGCCGGCCGTTGGCTGGCGCAATCAACCTATGCCTGCTAGGAGGCAGGCGCAACTTATAAGATAAAGGTAAGGGAGGGGGGGTTAGGTAGGGCTGGGGAGGCGGGTTAGGTAGGGGAAGAGAGGGGAAGGTGGGGGGGGGGGGGGCAGAAGGAAAGTTCCCTTCGGGGCCGTTCCAATTTTGGAGAGGCCTCAGAGGGAACGGAGGAAGGCTGCGTGACGCGGAGTGCACAAGTTGCACAACTGTGCACCCCCTTGCGTGCGCCGACCCTGCATTTTATAACATGCGCGCGCATGTTATAATATTGGGCGTACATTTGTGCACGCCGGGTAACATGCACATATGTACACCTGCGCATACCTCTTAAAATCCGGCCCAAAAGGTATACCCGGATCTTCAAAACATCCACATGAAGGACACATCATGGTTTAGAGAGAGGGCAATTTTAATTTCTTCAAATGACACGACAAACTCTATCAGTGACATACTCCTGCAGGCATTCACCTCAGAAACAAAAACTTATAAGTCTGTGGACTCAGTCGTCGAAGTCGACAACATGGTACATTACCCTGTTGAGTTCCTGCACAGTCTCAACCCTCCAGGCATTCCTCAGCATAATCTCATTTTGAAGGTTGGCGCACCAATTATGCTACTAAGAAATCTACAGCCACCAAAACTCTGCAATGGCACCAGACTTCAAATCAAGTCCCTCCACAGAAATGTTATTGAAGCGATCATTTTCACAGGTTGTGGACGAAGGGAAACAGTTTTCATCCCTCGCATCTCCCTTACATCATCAGACGTACCCTTTCAATTTAAATGCCTGCAGTTCCTGGTCAGAGTGTGCTTCGCGATGACTATTAACAAATCTCAGGGCCAGATTCTCAAGGTCATTGGTGTTGACTTGAGGCACCACTGCTTCTCGCACGGCCAGCTGTACATGGCCTGCTCTAGAGTCAGCTCAGCTGATAGCCTCATCATACTGCAGCCAGAAGGTCGCATAGCAAACGTTGTATACAAAGAAATCATTACGTCGTGACAGGCAACTCACAGTACATTCATTCCACATATTCATTTCACATTTTTTAATTATCACTAACCTCACTCTATAATAATAACATGTAGAGATGTGAATCGGAACCGGAATTGGTTCCAATTCTGGGTTTGGGGACTATCGGGGAATTTTTTTTGTGCGGTCCGATCGTTTTTTTTTTATCAGCTGCGCCCGAGCCGATAAACAAAAAACCCACCCCGACCCTTTAAAACACATCCTTTAGCTTCCCACACCCTCCCGACCCCCCCAAAACTGGACGGCCGGCGCCATCTTTAAAAATGGCGTGGGCTATCCAGTGCTCCTACCATGTGACAGGGGCCGGCCAATGGCACGGATACCCTGTCACATGGTAAGGGCAAAGGGCCATCGGCACCATTTTGATTAGTGGCAGCTGACGGCCCGAGAGCGGGAGATCACTCCCGGGACCTCCACTAGACAACCAGGTACTTTTACAAAGTTTTTGGGGGGTTGGGAAGGTGGGGGAAGCTAAAGGATGTGTTTTAAAGGGTCAGGGTGGGTTTAGGAGTTGTTTTAGTGTGCCATTTTTCCTGCCCTCCCCCAAAACGATAAGAGAACCCCACGAACAATTTTGCGGGGTTTTCCTATCGGTTTTGGAGAGCCCCCGATTTTTGACGAGTTTGAAAATATCTTCAATCATCAGAAAAACGATTCACATCCCTAATAACATGTTCATTTTAAATAAATAAACTCCCAAGCCTTCACTCACTCAAAACAATTACTTTTCAACTTGCTTGAAATAAACTCACACGTTTCTATCAACTTCTCCACCGTAGTGAAGCACATGTATTCCGCTAGTATTTTATAAAATAGCCTAGGTGTGCAAATATGTGCACCTAATTTTTCAAGTGGGTGCACTTAGACGTGTAAAATCAGGTTTGAGCCATGCAATTGGGGGAATTTTATAACAGGCGCGCATCCACGCTAAGACCAGTTTCACCAGTTCATCCACCAGTTCACCCAGTCTAGAGCTAGGTCCTCCAAAACCCTGTTTTTTTTTAGCCTGCACTCTCACAACTTATCCCAGACCACTTTAACCCCTTGGGGATGCTTTTTTTTTAACTTACACCTCTTCCATAGCAGAAGTAAACTTACATGGCACTGGACCTGGGCACATGCCCAGATGATAGGTACTTGCATGCACTTCATGTGGCTACGCCCCAGAACACCCATTCACCACCCACACCACACCCCCTTTTTCTCCAATACGAGATGTATGTAGATCGTCACATGTGCTCATGGTCCCCAAAGTACAAAATCCGGTGGACATCTACATGTGCTAGATTTGCACCCATCTCCAGATTCTGGCTCGCATCTCTTGTAAAATTCACTTTTATGTGGCATAAGGGATTTTAAATGTCTTTATTGTGAAATACATAGTGAGTGGAGGGGTCTTCGAGAATGGGGGGGGGGGTGTAATTAAGGCTGAAGAATCAAGATGGGTCTAAATGACCTGCTAATGGACTGGGTAAACTGATGGACTCATTGGTAAAACTGGTTATTTTGTACCCGTAAAAAGCAACTTATGGGGGGGGGGGGGTAAGTGTTATTTAAAATAAGAACATAAGAATATGCCATACTGGGTCAGACCAAGGGTCCATTAAGTCCAGCATCCTGTTTCCAAAAGTGGCCAATCCAGGCCATAAGAACCTGGCAAGTACCCAACAACTAAGTCTATTCCATGTTACCGTTGCTAATAATAGCAGTGGCTATTTTCTAAGTCAACTTAATTAATAGCAGGTAATGGACTTCTCCTCCAAGAACTTATCCAATCCTTTTTTAAGCACAGCTGCACTAACTGCACTAACCACATCCTCTGGCAACATATTACAGAGTTTAATTGTACGTTGAGTGAAAAATAACTTTCTCCAATTAGTTTTAAATGTGCCACATGCTAACTTCATGGAGTGCCCCTAGTCCTTCTATTATCTGAAAGAGTAAATAACTGATTCACATCTACCCGTTCTGGACCTCTCATGATTTTAAACATCTCAATCATATCCCCCCTCAGCCATCTCTTCTCCAAGCTGAAAAGTCCTAACCTCTTTAGTCTTTTCTCATAGGGGAGCTGTTCCATTCCCTTTTGCACAGTCATGATTACAACAAAGAATATAAAAAATAGAAGTGGCACTCCAATAGCTAATGTTAGAGCTGGTAGCAGCACAACTATGTGATGTTAACCAAAAGGCCCAGACAGCCATGTTGAAAGAGTTCACTCAAGGATACAGCCTAATAGCCAAAGCAGCACAGTTCAAGAAGAAGGCCCCACAGTCCATGTTGAGAGTGCACTCAAGGGGACAGCCTAAGGACCAAGGCAGCATTGTTCAAGAGGAAGGCAGCAGGACCAGGACCAACAGAGTAGTATAGAGGTAAAAGTTCCACAAGGATGAACACTCTCTGAGATTCTTTTTAACATATATTTATTTATTTTTAATTTTTATATACCGGTGTTCCTGTATGACATACAAATCACATCGGTTTACAGTGAAACATTGAAATAAAGCAAAAGAAATTTGCTCAAAGGCGGTACAAGGAACAAGGAATACAAAACTGGGATAAGGGAGACTATTCTAGTTAAGTTATGGAATGGTCCCGAAAATTGGTAAACAACTAAACAAATCAACAAATAAACAGTTAACTGTATCATGTAGTCAGTACAAAGAATGGGGAGTAGGGCCAATTACAGCTTGTAAGAGTGAACAACAGTGACCTGCAGTGGAGAATACTAGCAGGGTATATATATACTAGCAGGGTATATATATCTACTACCACTATGCCATTTACTATTTAGACTCAATAAATCTTTTAAAGTGTATGCCGCCAACATCCAGTTTATTATACCATTCACCGATTCCTGGAAAAATACTTTCTTGTTATTACACTTATACTTATCTATGATAAAAATTTGTCTGTCTCACAACAGACTAAAATTAAACACATCAAAAACTGAACTACTTTTCTTTTTTTTTTTTTTTTTTTAATTCTTTATTTTAATTTTCTTCATTAATTATAACAAGCAAAACAGTTCTTCATACAGAGTATCCATTATAAACAAATTACATCTTGAAATTTTACCGCCATAATCAAATAGAGCAATATATATAAGAAATTAATAAACTATTGGATATAATTCCAAATGAGCGAAAAGGGAAATAGATTATAGAAATCAATCAAACAAGGCATCTTAAGATAACTAAGACAACAATTAAATCATAACACTGCTCTCAAACATTTTCTGCATTTTGGGGATGTGAGTCAAGGAATGCCTGGAGTGCTACTACTTCAAAAAAGACATACTTCTGATCTTTATACCACACTTCGCATTTACACGGGTATCTCAAAAGAAATCTGGCTCCCCTTGCGAGTATGCCAGATTTCAATTTGAGAAACTCCTGTCTCCTTATTTGTGTGGCCCTTGTCAGATCTGGATAAATCCAGATCTGTTGGCCATGAAAATTTAACAATCTATTGCGTAAAAATAAACGCAAGATTGTGTCTCTTTCTTGAGGAAACATAAAGGAGACAAACAGAGTTTCTCTTGATGTTATTGCTGAATCTAAAGTTATTATATTACACTTATACTTATCTATGATAAAAATTTGTCTGTCTCACAACAGACTAAAATTAAACACATCAAAAACTGAACTACTTTTCTAATCCACGATTCCTGATTCTATTCACCAACCGCCCAAAACCTTCACTTTTGAAGGGCAAACACTGATAATAAAATCACACGTTAAAAACCTAGGTACAATTATTGATTCCTGATTATCCATGTCCAATAATATATCAACATTAGTAAAGAAATCCTTCTATAAACTTCATATGCTAAAAAAAACTTAAACCTCTATTACACCCATCAGATTTCTGATCTATAAGACAAGCACTCATTCTGACAAGCTTAGATTATTGTAATTCCCTATATATAGGATTACCAACTACTCACCCACTTCAACTCATTCAGAACTCCACAGCCCACGTACTATACAATGAATCTCGTCGAGACCATATCACTCCAATATTACAACTTCACTGGCTTCCAATATCCTACCGAGTCACATACAAGTTCCTTACAATGATACATAACTTACTTTACAACCCAACCACAATATGGCTTTGCACCATACTATGGATTTACAAACCTACTCGCCAGCTGCGTCCAATGGACAAGTGTATTCTTGAAGTACCTTCAGTGAAATCAGCACACCTAGATCTGACTCGTAAAAGAGCATTTTCAGTTGCAGGCCCAAACCTTTGGAACTCCATCCCCGAAGAAATCCACTTAACATCCAACAGAAAAGAATTTAAAATTTTTCTCAAAACATACCTTTTCACCCTAGCATACGAAATCAGTTAACAGACCAATATACACATTCTTAAAGATAACATTTTAATGTAACATGTTTTTATGTGATAATTTAAACTGATGTTTTTAACGTATTGATTGTGATGTACTTTTTTTTATTATGTATGTTACATTGTAAACTGCTTTGATGGTCAGTCCTCTGCCCATCCTGCAGTATATAAAAACCTATAAATAAATAAATAAACAAACAAACAGATAGATAAATAAATAAATAAATAAGAGCCCCCAGGAGAAGACACTGTAGCATGGAGGCAGCAGCGCAATGAGATGAGATGAGGCAAAAGCATGGAGGCAGCAGCAGCAGGATGAGATAAGACACCAGCATAGAGGTAGTAGCAACATGAGATGAGATGAGACACCAGGATGGAGACAGCAGCAGGATGAGATGAGATGAGACATCAGCATCAGAAGGAAGAGATGAGACATGATGATAAGAGACAGCACCTGGTCTGTAACTAAAAATCATATCAATGAGACTGGAATACGGGCAGAGCATTGAGGAGGATATTAGAAATGGAGAGCATGACAATACTGGTAGATGGTAAACCATTCCCATCATCACGTAGGCACAGGAACTCTGTAGAAGGGATGGGCCCATCCGGCTTCTTATATCTAGCCGGCACTCAAACTCTGTAGTGAGGACAGGCCGTGCAGGTTTCTTCCATCTAGCCAGCATAGAAACTCTGTAGTGAGGATGGTCCCAGCAGGCTTATTCCATCTAGTCGGCACAGAAACTCTGTAGTGGGGACAGGCCCAGAAGGCTTCTTTCATCTAACCAGAACAAGAACTCTGTAGTGAGGATGGGCCCAGCAGGCTTCTTTCATCTAGCTGGCACAAGAACTCTGTAGTGGGGATGGGCCCAGAAGGCTTCTTACATCTAGCCAGCACAGGAACTCTGTAGTGAGGACGTACACAGCAGGCTTCTTCCATCTAGCTGGCACAGGAACTCTGTTGTGTGCACAGTCCCACCAAGCTTCTTCCAACTAGCTTCTTCCATCTAGCCAGAACTCTATACAGAGACCTGGCCAGGCTTGTTTTGACAAGTCTTGTTACTTGGCATTATATGCCACCAGTTCTACAGCTTAATGGCCTTTTGCCATGGCATGACTTGCCACTTTGCGGCAGCATTCTTTTGGGGACCTACCCATGGCTTGTCTCTTAGGCCAAGGACTGCTGCGGGGCATCGAGTCCTGGGATGCTGGGGAAGGTACAAGTGAAGGCTCTGGCATGCATTGTAGAATCTGAGTTAACATGCTGTTAGAGCTTGCATGTGTGCTGTCATCTGATCCCTCAGAGCCCTCAGGTGCACTAGCTCTGCCCATATGTGGTGGAGGTGTACTTCATGCCTCTTTTACAGCAGGTCCAGCTACTCGTGAATCAAGGGATCTGTTGATGCTGGTGCTGATGCTGGTGCTGGTGCTGTGATGGTCATGGCACACCCATACTCTCCCATACTCTCACACCCATACTCACACACCCATACTCTCACACCCATACTCTCATACCCATACTCTCATACTCTCACACCCATACTCTCACACCCATACTCTCACACCCATACTCTCCCATACTCTCACACCCATACTCTCCTTCCCTCTCCCCCATTCCTCACTCCCACCTCTAAATTCCTCCTTCGCCCCCTTCCTGTTCAGTCCTCTTACCTTCTCCTGATTTCTCAGCTCGCCTTCTCCTTTTACCCCATCCACCCCTCCTCCCCTCCTACACCCCCCACCCCCTCCCCATCCCCCCTCCTCCCGTATAACTCTACACAATTGTATTGCCATGGCATTGCTGTATTTATGAATACTTTGTACATAGTGATACTCTATATATATTTGTAAATTTTGCTCATAAGTTTTGTTTAATTATTTCCCTCCTCTTTTCCCCCTCCTCATTTGTTCATATGTTAAATTCGTTATATCTGTTCGATGTAAACCGCCATCCCAGGCGCCTGTTTCAGTTACACTGTAAACCGATGTGATATCCCGGATGAACGTCGGTATATAAAAATTTCAAATAAATAAATAAATAAATGAGGTGAAGTTTGGGCTTCAAAAAGCAGCATGATGGGCCTGGTGGGCTGCGCCTGCTCAGTGCCTGCTGGTGATGTGTTGTGCTCAAGAGAGGTTACACTATCTCAACTGGTTCCTACTGCAGGCTGGGTACCTCCATGAAGCCTATTATGTTTTAGCTGACATTGAGAGGACTTGTTAAGGAGGCTGGTACTGCTGCTCAACCTTCTCCTCCTCACTGAACTGGGTCTGTGCATCCATGAATAAGAGTGCCTGAAAAAATCCTGCAGTGCTTCTGGTCCCTGGAGCTTGGCGCTGGTCCCTGGGGCTAGACGGTTGGGACTGCCTGAGTCCTGGGAGAGATCTGTGGAAACAAAGAAGAAGACATAAGTACCAATGCCAGGAGGTACACATGTACCATTTGGCATAAGATGTGCACTTTGCATCTCCATCAATGTGAGAATCTTATGCCAAATGATGAGGACAACTGGAGCAGCCTTGCCATTTATAGGTGAGCTGAACTTACCAGTTCTGTCTTGCGTGGTTGCCAGTCTTTCAGTCATGCCTTAAAAGGTATCTGATCTAGTCGTTCCATCAGTGTCAATATGATTGGACAAGGGGCTCCTCCTCTGTTCTGCAGTATATATTTGTTCTAGTTAGACACCTTCATTTTCAGCTAGGCCTTGATGTTGTGGCACCTGTGGGCCACCTGCTCCGTACTAAGTTTCACGCCACTGCACCTGGATACAGCCTGGACAATAGTATGCCTGATCTGGCTTTTGAATGCCCTCAATGTTTTGGTGGCCTGGTTGCCAAAGAGCATTGTATAATTCTCCAGATCCCCTGGGATTATCATCTCATTGTCCTCAATGCGGAACTTCAAAGCCCTCAGATGTGCTCGCCCTACTGCCTAGATACCAGAAAGGGGTGCCACTTCCACTTCCAAAAAAGTACT
The DNA here is from genome assembly GCF_901001135.1 of Rhinatrema bivittatum. Classification (NCBI taxonomy): domain Eukaryota; kingdom Metazoa; phylum Chordata; class Amphibia; order Gymnophiona; family Rhinatrematidae; genus Rhinatrema; species Rhinatrema bivittatum. The sequence continues at coordinate 652,542,094 of NC_042616.1, read as the reverse complement.
CTACCTTTCCTCACTTATGCTCCTACTCCCCTCTCCCCTCACTTCCCCTACACCTGCCCTACCGATTCCTATCCCCTCTACCTTCTCTGTCTATTCCTAGCCTGCCATTCTCCTTCCTCCGTACTTGCCTGTCTATCTCCTTCCCCCACTTCCTATCCCTTCCCTCCTACCTAATTCTTCTCATGTCCCTGTCTGTGTCCCTACTCCTACTCCTCCACCTAGCACACCTGCCCTCATCCTCCTACTTTATCTCCTCCCTCCTCCCCTCCTCTCCTCATGCCTCCCTCCTTTCTCCCACACACTCCCACTCCATCCTCTTCACCACTCCTCACTACACCACTCCCATTCCTCCTCCATAGCACCTCCACTCCTCCTTACCACTGCCACCACTACTCCTCCTCAACCACCAAAACCCGGAGGTAAGGCCAGGCCCTTACCTCCGGGTTCCCAGACCTGCTCCCGCTTCCAGAGGCCTGGTTTGCGGCCTGGTTGGCGGCGTCCCCGCTGGGGCTGCGCCGCTGCGAGCCCTCCTATGGACGCGCGCCACTTGGGTGCTTTTCTAGGCCATTTCCCACCACTGGTGACTCCGCCCAACTTCTGACATCAGACGCCGCGGCCTTGATAAGCCGGCCGCGGCCATCCAGTCTTTGCCTTGCAACGGGTTAGCCTCCCGGTTTCCTGTTGCGCTGTGCCCTGGAGTGACTTGCTTCGCTTCGTCGCTCCGTTCCTGCTACAGTACCTGCCTGGTTCCTGCCTGCTTGCTACAGTACCTGCTGGTTCCTGCTTGCTTGCTACAGTACCTGCTGGTTCGTGCCTGCCTGCTACAGTACCTGCTTGGTTCCTGCCTGCCTGCTACAGTACCTGGTTGGCCCCTGTCCACCTGCTACAGTTCCTGCCTGATTCCAGTACCTGAATCCTGCTACTGTTCCTGCCTGTTCCAGTACCTGAATCCTGCTACTGTTCCTGCCTGATCCCAGTACCCGGAGCCTGCTACTGTTCCTGCCTGGTTCCAGTACCCGAATCCTGCTACAGTTCCTGCCTGGTTCCAGTACCTGAATCCTGTCACAGTTCCTGCCTGGTTCCAGTACCCGAGTCTCGCTACAGTTCCTGTCTGGTTCCAGAACCTGAACCCAGTTACAGTATTGCTACTGTCTTAGTCTGGTTCCAGTTACCTGTCCTGATCCACAACCCGCCTAAGTCCCAGCGGCCGGGCCCCTACGGGCTCCTCCCGGGGGGGCTTCAGCTTCCAAGGGTGAAGCCACCTAAGTCCCAGCGGTTGGGCTCCTACGGGCTCCTCCCGGGGGAGTACCAGCTTCCAGGGTGAAGAGCATCTACGTCCTGCCTGAATATCTGCCTCCCGGCCTGCTATTCACTAGAGACATTGACCACCTTTCCCAGTCTCCAGCAGGTGGGCCCAAGGGTCCACTAAACAGAGACTCCCACAACAGCCAGTATATATAAACCAAAAAAATAATGTGCCACGCATAAATGAATATATGCCTTGTAAAATGATGTACAACGCGTTGGTGGTACGTGCGATTCGCTGATGCTACACACGACATGCTAATATATGGTGCTTTGTGAAAATTGCCTATGCAATGTGGTAGACAGGAAATTATCCTAACTACATCCATTTTTATTGCAGGCATTATTTCTGCTATATTTATAGCAATTTGATGAATTTAGGCCAGAGATTGCATTTTCACATACTTGTCCAGCAAATTTCTACCTGCAGAAAAAGCAGTTCACATGACTGCATGTACTCTGTATGGCAAGTTTCAAAACCAACATTCATATTTACTTTCACTTTGAGAACTGGTGCAAAAACTATGACTTGAAAATTATGTTGCAGTCTTTGTCCTAGTGTCGACAGTTTAGATTTGTATATCAGATTGAATTCCTCACGTCTCCAAATCTGAGCTCAAGGCACGTTTCAAAATCAGGTATGGTTGGTAAGAGGGCACAAAATTTAAGGTCCTCATTTACTAGGCATTTTCCCAATAGACACCGAATGGGAGAAAAACCTTAGTAAATCAGGACCTGAGCATGCACCTGAGGGAATGGAGGGTGAAGTGATTTGCCCAAGGGCACAAGTCTTAATAGGGAAGAAAAAGGGATTTGTATCTTAGCTTTTCTGTTTCCCTGCCTACTATTATAAATATAAGGCTATTCCTACACCCCCCCCCAAAAAAAAAAAAAAAAAATCATGAAAGATTCAGCCACTACAGTACATATTAATGTATAAAATATTGCTAGCCACAGATAAGAAATATAATGTTGCATAGATTATTCAGAAAGGGCAGAGACAATGCTTGCAGGTAAAGAACACTGTAAATTATGCACTCCTTGGAAAGCTCAAATGTGCATATCATGCCAAAAGAATGGGCTGAAGCCTGGATCCTCGTTGTCTTAACATTGCTGTGAACAGTGCTCAACATCTAGACATTACAGAATAACTATTATTTATTGTATAGTCCAAACATTAGTCTAAATTATTATAAACCCATACATTCTTGTAATGCCATTTTGAAATAGTGCTCAGATTTGAATGCCAATTATATTCTTCTGACATTAAGTCAACTTACAGATGAAGAAAAATGTAAGGGCCTTCATGCACGACAGCCCCCCAGGAAAATCAGAACCAATCTTTCCCCAAGTGCAACAAATTATCTCAGATCTCAAAACTTATGCAGTCATAATGAGAAAGGAATCAAAAATGCCCTGAATAAATTGCTGTACCATAGTTATGAACAGAAGTACAAAACCACAAACATAATGCAAATATCAAGTAATAATAGACCAAAAAAGTACATAAGGAGCCTATTTAAACAAGGGGTTGTAGTTTGTAACAAAATTATATTCCATATATTCTTATAGTTAAGGTTTGGAATTAAGTGATATGGAACCATAAATACTACAACAAATGAGTACATGAATCAAGAAATATGGAAAGTAGATTATACAAAACATTTATACCAAATGATCACAGCAGGGGCCATGTGGGAATTAGTAATATAGTTGAGGGCATAAGAACACAAAATATGCCATGCTGAGTCAGAACAAAGGTCCACTGAGCCCAACATCCTGCCTCCTGCAGATGGCCAATCCAGATCAAACAAGTCCCCCTGCAGATCCCAAAAAGAGGACATCCATTTCTTGCTGCTCACTCCCATGGATAAGTCGTAGCTTTCCCAATTCTAACTGGCTAATAATGGTTTATAAACTTTTTCTCTAAGAAGTTGATCAAATCACTTTTCAATCCAACTATGCTAGATGCTTTGACCGCATCCTCTGGCAAAACATTTCACAGCTTGATTGAGCATTGAGTGAAAAAAAAAAAACCCAACACTTTCTCATATGTGTTTTAAATATGTTACTTATTAGTTTCATAAAGTATCCCTGTCCCACCCTAGTCATTATTTTATAAACCTTTATGACCCCTCTCAGTACCTCTTTTCCAAGTTGAACAGCCCTAAGCTAGTTAGCCTTTCTTCATAAGGGAGCTTTTCATCCTCTTTATTATTTTTGTTGCCCTTCTCTATACCATTTCTAGCTCCACTTTAAATTTTTGAGATGGGGAGATCAGAACTACACAAAATGCTGAAGGTGCAATCACACCATGATTCAAATCTGTGGTATTATAATATTATTCATTTTAGTTCCATTCTTATCCAAATATTTCCTAAAATTCTGTTTGCTTATATTGACTTCTACCATATACTCTGAATTGAAGATTTCAAAGTTTTGTCCACATTGACTCCAAGCTCCTTTTCCTGGGAGGTCTCCTAAATGAAACTCAGCATTTGTATGCTTACAGTTTGGATTATTTTTCCCTACGTACATTACTTTGCACTCGCACACATTTGGGTGGCAACTTTCAAACCGGTATGCGTGTGCACATTTGCACACGATTATTGGCCCGTGTCCAGAAACATGGCAGTTTTATAACATACATGTGCATATGTGCACATGTGATATAATAGCTTGGCCGCACGTACATGTATGTCATATTTTAAGTGGGCGTGCACATGTGTGTGCAAATCCCACTTCTACCGCATAAATCATGGGATTTTTAAAGGCATGCAAACCGATGCTATTCCCAGAATTACCAGTTCATCCCCAGATCACACAGTTAAGAGATAGGTCCTCCAACCCCACCCAGTTTAATAGCCTTCACTACCCCCAGTTGGCCATAAACCTTAAAATCCTGCAGATCTGCCTATTTTTCTTTATTTTTTAACTTGTTCATTATCCATAGTAGAAATAAAGTTTCACAATAGGGGGCCTCAGTGTTGTACTGGAGGTGGACCCTTGACCTGGAGCAGGATTGGTATGGCCCTCTGGTCGGACCCAGAGAGCGCCTTCCACCAGGAGGCGGAGACACGAGGTTAGCTCTAGCTTTGCCAATAGCAATCCGGGGTTTCCTCAGGTTGAGCCTTTGGGTAACCGGACCGCCTGTACTTAGGTGGGCCTCAGAGGGTCTCCCGGAGAGGTAGCGGAGAGGTGTGCCCACCATGAGCAAAGGTGTGCAGCTGGTGAAGAATGGAGGAATTAGACCATAACCAGGATCACCGGAGACTTCGGGAATGCAGCAGGAGATGAAGGTTCTCCGGGCAAGATAGGGAGCACCTACTGGTCTAGTCTGATGTAGGCTGCGAGCAGTGTCCGAGCAGGCTGGTCTGGTGGTCACAGGAGCAAACAGAGTATCTGAGTGTATCGCAAGGGTCAAAGCCAGGGTATCAGTCCGAGGGTGGTGTTGGTGTTTGAGGTAGTTGTGGGTGGAGCCTTGGGCTGGTGGCAGATGACCACGCCCTCTGGGGAAGATCCCGAGAGGGACCACCAGTCAGGCTCAGAGTATGGAGACAGACACACACTAGTTCTTTTATTAAACAGTATGTTGAACCACCAGAGGTGGCAGTAGTGAGCTGGAAGTGCCCGGTAGGGCTGTAGTCCCTCAGATACTGGAACAGCGATCCTGGATAACTGATTTGTAGAGAAACTGAATATAGTGAGTAGGCAGGATATGCAGAGTTCAGGAACAGAGCCTTGATGGTAACACTCACACAATAGTCTCTAGTAGTCCAGGTGTTGGAATAGGTTAGGCCCTCGAGGAGCGAGTACCTGGTTCCAGGGAAAGTTCTGAGAGAGAAAAGATAACTCACTGGTGTAGTAGGCAGCGATGACTTCCAGGCAGAAAGAGTATTTAGCAACCAGTCCGGGAACATAGGCCCTCGAGGAGCGAGTGCCGGTTCCTGACTGTGACCTGAAAACAAAGAGAGAGGGAGGCCCCCGAGGAGCGGGTACCCCTGGTAAGTCCGAGGAGCAGAGTAGCTTAGAACGAATCCTTTTCCTTTCCTTGCTAACTCGATTAGTTAGCGATTTCTAAGACCTTATATATCCGGTGATGATGTCATCTGAGGGGGACGCCCCTGAGTTTCGCGCCACTGCTGGTACATCAGTCAGGGCTGCGCCGTGCACGCGCCCTTAGTCCCTTGTGAATCATGGCAGATCGCAATGTCGAGCTACTCCGGGGACGCCGGAGGAAGACGACAGAGAGACGCCGCGGCGGCCAACCTTCCACTTGAGCAAGAGGGAGTCGCCAAAGAGGTGAGGAGGGCGAAGTGGAGACGTCGAGCAGCGATGGTTGCAACAGGTCGTCAGCCAAAGCAAGGGTCAGTTCCAAGATCAGTCCGTACGTAGTCAAGATGAGCAAAGGTAAGTTCCAGGCAGCGGTCAAGCGTGGTCAGAAGGCAAGCCAAGCAGTGGTCGGTTGCAGGCAGTGGTCAAACGTGGTCAGGCAAGCAGTCTGTACCGTGAATCAGTCTGAGGAGGTACGACAAGAGGAGGAACGAAGAGCAGGAATCAGGAGAGACACTGGAACACAGGAAGGGCCATGGGAACACAGGAACGCAGGAGCACTGGAACAAGTCAGGAACACAGGAGCACTAGATCAAGACAGGAACACAGGAAAGCAGGAACACTGGAACAAAACTGGATCAAGGAAGCAGGTAAATGCAGGAATAAGAAACAGTAAACTAGTAACACTGAAGTGTTCCAACGCGGCTGGGATGCGCAACACTCAGCGCATGCCAGAACATGTAAGTATTTATGTGCACATCTCAGGTTCACACCTTGGAACACCCATTCCCTCTCCAGACCTCGCCTATTCCTAGCCCCTTTTAGAAAATTTCATAGATATGCACGCTCCAGGAGATCTCGGCACAAGCCCTATATATTTGCGAATCCCCTAATTAATGCATATGTCGGGCTTTTAAAATTCACCTTTAAGCTTCATCTGCCTTTTAGATTCCCAATCTCTCAGTTTTGAAAGGTTCTTCTGCAATTCCTTTTAATTCACTTGTATTTTAACTTGAATCCATCCTCTGCAAATGTGACTACCTCACTCATTGATTTTACAGATCATTTATGAATCTCACCTTTGAATAAAAATAAATATTCCAAATGCCTACTGGATACAGGCTGGTAAATAAAGCTCAACAGGTTTTCTTTATTTATATTCTGCCTTTTGTGATACTTCAAAATGGATTAGATTTAGGTACTACTGGTATTTTCCTATCCCTAGACGTCTTACATTCTAAGGGCCTCATTTATTTTCCCCTAATCAGTGTCTATAGAAAAATACTTCGTAAATCAGGCCTTACGTTTGTACCTGAGGTATTGGAGGATGAATGGACTTTCTCCAAGTCACAAGGAGTTTCAGCAGGATCTGACCCCTAGCTTCCTTGGTTCACAGCATACTGCTCTAATCACTGCGGAAGGCTACTCCTCCACTCTTGCAGCCCTGCCTGCACAATGCTACCAATTTTATCACTGCCCAGGGAAAAGTAAAAGCTTAATTGCAATACTTTTCTTTGAATAATATCATGGGCACACTTATGACAGTACATTTTTTTTAGATTCTGCATGATAATGGCATTAATATTTATTAATTTTGTTTGAATTTTACTTTTGAGGATATTATCTAAAATGCTACATTTTGCCTATGGTAAAATACTAATTTCCTTTTTTTTTTTTGCACACCAGTTTTAAAGAAGTAGAAACATTCAGAGATACAGAAAAGTAATAAAGCATGTTTATATCATCAGATCAGTAGTTCATTTTTTTATAATAATTTAATGAAACAAAGAGATACTGTACTACCTTTGATTTATCAATGGGTTTTCTAATATACACAAAATGAGAAAAATCCCTTGATAAATCAAACTATTTCTTTTTTAAATATGCTCAGCAGCTAAGGATATAACTTACATTTCAAAACTAATGATAGTTTAATAGTGTAAAGTAACAATCAGGTTCTTATCTAACCTTGCATCTTAAGAGAATAGAACAGAAATATTTTTAAGAAAATGATAAACAACATAAGGTCTTAATGTAAAAGTTTATAATAAGATGACAACATAATTAGGCCAAGTAACTGTACTGTTCTTGAAAATGTAAATGATTTATTATAAAAATAGTAGCTATTTATTGAAATTGCACATGATTTAAAACTGAGAAAGCAAAGTATGCTGTAGTGTTTACTACTTCCCCAACCAGCTATTATCAAACAAAGCATCGTTCTCTCTGTCATGGTATTCTCCCGCCCATCTGTACACAGATTCCATCCACCCTTCTTAACAACTGTTCATTTTAACAAGATATGGCTCAACCCGGCAGTGGAAAACAAAAGAATCCATGGAGGTTTTTCCAAAACTGATCTAAGAGTGGAAAAATTTGTTTCAGTTTTATTCTTTTTGTATGCCTCAATTTATTTTGTTTGCTTCAAACAAACAAAAAAAATGTTTATTTGTTTCACTCGTTCCTTTGTTTTACATTAAAGTCAGTAAGAGAAGCAATACATCCTTTTATGGCCTCCCAAATTGGTGCTTTCTATTGAAGTTTAGTGAAACCTGCAGGAAGACAGATATCAGCAGTAAAAGGAAGCGCACGCCAAGACACCAAGAGTGGGGGAAAGTGGCACCAAGCGTAACACAAATAACCCAAGGCACCATGACAGGGCCAAGTGGCCCAAACAGAGGCATCAAAATTGCAAGGCAGCAAGAGAGGAGCAAAGCAGCACCAAGAGTTGCAAGAATCCCCCCCAAAACTCTAAAAGAAGGGCAAAACAGCACCAACAACAGTGACATAAAGACCCCGGTGCACCAAAAGAGGAGCAATGTGGCAGCAATAGAAATATGATCACCTCAAGTCAAGCCAAGATAGTGAGGGGACAAAGTGACTCCAGCAGAGGCATTAACACCCCGAGGAATCAAAACAGGAGCAATTGGAACCAATAATAGTGACACGAACACCACAAGGCACCTGAAGAGGAGCAAAAGCACCAACAAAAGAGGCACGAATGCCCCAAGGCATCAAAAGAGGAGCAAATGGCACCCGGTAGTGGCATTGAGCACCACAAGGCACCCAAAGAGGGGCAAAGGCCCCCCATGCACTGTACGTCATATATAGATCGTCAAGTCATTGTTGATTTATAGCATGCCTTTCCAGTAGAATAATTCAAAGTCGGTTACAGTACTATAATAGATATCAGAGAGCATGAATACAGAGCAAAAACAAGGTATCTGTGAAAAGATAAAGTTGACAAAGTTGAAAGATGAAATTTAAGAGAGTTGTGCGTATAAAAATGAGCACTTACATATACAAATAGCACATACTCGTGCAAGTGCTATCTTATAAACCTCAAACATGCTTGCACAAGTAATGGTGTGCAAATAAGTTTGCTGATATAAAAAGGGGTGGGCTAGGGATGGGCCAGGGGCTTTCCAGGATGGGGACAATATTTATGCCTATGAGGTGCTAAGATATAGCCTGTGAATGTGAGTCCTGTACGGCTGTTATCTGCGCACATTTACACCTGCTAATTATCTGGTGTAAGTCAGAACAGAATTCTTTATAGCCAAATACTGGCTGGGTGAGGGATCTGGGGAAACTGGGGTGAGTACAGGCTGAAGAGCCAAGGGGGTCTGATGGTGTATAGAAAGAATGGGCAAACTAATTAGTAAAATTAATCATTTCCTTACAGCATGCATGCTATAAAATTTGAGAATTTGCATGCGTAAAAGCTGACAAGTAGTAAGGAAAATCGAAAATTGCATTTCCTTGTGTAAGTGATTAAAATTAGTAGCACAAATATGTATGCCTAGCAGATGTTCGCCAGTTATCTGGATAAATGTTGACCTATCTGGCAAAGTGCTACCTAGCCGGATAAGTATGATAGCCAGATAAGTCTTCAAACGCTAGTAATCCGTCTGTCTTACTTCTCTGGCTAACTAAAGCTTTTCTTTTACATAGCCAAACAGGGGCGGCTCAAGGAAATCTGCTGCCTGAGGCAAGGGATGAGACGGTGCCCCCCCTTGCCCCCTCTGCCCTCCCCCCCCCCCCCCGACTATCCCTCTCTGGCACCCACACTCAAGAACCCTCACACATGATCTCAAACCTCCTTCAAGCACCCTCGTACATGTTCTTTCCCCCTCCAAGCACACTCATAAATGCTCTCTCTCCCACACCCCCAACCACCATCACACATGCTCTCTGACCCGCCCCAGGTTCGCAGTCTCTCATACACACACACCCTCTACACACACTCACTCTCAGCAGGGCCTTCATCTTTGCCACGAGTGGGACATGCTCCACTCACTGCATGCCGGGTTCTCCTCCATCTTTGCCATTTTCTATGCAGAATTCTGCACGGGGGGGGGGGGGGGGGGAGGATTTTGCAAGGGTCCTTTGTTGTTTTGGCGGCAGGGAGAGACAGCAGCTAGAGGAGTTTGGGGGGGGGGGGCAGTTTTTGCCGGTTCCAAAGTTTGCTGCCTGAAGCGACTGCCTCACCCTGCCTCATAGAACTGCCCCATAGCCAAATATGTAAAGGAAAATCACTACATAGGTGTATAAGTGTACAGTACTACATAGCCAGACTTTTGTCCAAACATTTCTGGCAATGTTTTCAAATACATGTCCCATATGTTTTGATATATGAACATGTTGATGGATAGATTTACATATATTTTATATAGTGTGCGCACATTTGCACGCACAACGTAAAATATGTGTGCATGTGTGCACGTGTCCATATAGCTGGGTATATGGACATAATCATACATATTTTAAAGTTATCATCCCTGTGGGCAGGTAGTGTAAAAGGCAATATGAGCAATAAGTGAAAAAAGTGAGCATAATCCCCTTTTGCAGAGGGTCACCTTCAGGCACTGCAAGACTAGCAAAAGCTGAACAACAGTTATATAAGGTCCAAGGGAAGTCACACCTAAAAAACAAAACAAAAAAAGAAGACTACACCCAAGCTGTGTTCCAAAATAAGAAGAAAGAATTTATTTAAAGTATAAAAGCAATCACAATCCAGAAAGCGGTGGAGATATTCAGTAAATAGTCCAGAAAGCACCAAAATCACAGAAAACAGCTTCTTAGTTTTACAGATTTTCAGGTAGTTACTTTGCTCACATATCACTTAAGTACAGTCCCAGGGAAGAGTCCCCACTATACGGTGAATTTTAAAAGCCCTACATGCGCCAAAGCCGGGTGATATGTGCAGAAGTCAGACGCTTCTGCACATATCACCCTGTGTGGAGTTTAAAATGCACGCGAGTACGCGCGTATCTCCTGGTATGCGCAGAAAACATTTTTTGCAAAAATAGGGGTGGGGCATGGGCATGGTCTGGGTGGGTCATTCCTAGATTTCTTGATGAAATCTGCACTTAAGAATTTTTGCACACAAGCGCGCACTGGGGTTCCTTACCGAGTAACTTTATTTGTGCTATAGATGGTGTGTGAATCCTGAAACAAAAAAACCTAAAGAAGTTAGCATGGTTTTAAGGCTTGGTGCTAAAATGGTAAAAGGTAGGCTATTTAACTATGGGATTTAGGAAGTAATATCCTTTATCTGGGAAAACTGGAAATGAACTGGGGAAAGTGGTAATTGTTTCAGCACGCGTCTACGGTAAAGGCGGCATTTACGTGCATATACAGCCATATATTATAATATGGCTGCATCCTTTGGTGCAAGCCAGCATACATGTGTAATTGTGCGCCCACTCAGCTGTTTCAAAGTTATCATCCCTGGTCTTTTTCTACCTTCAGGTCCCAAAAATGAACTTTAAACTTCTCTTGTAATGGTCTGTCAGGTTAGATGCAGGGAGCACCCCTGCAGAAGCGACACAAGGCTGGAAGGCAGGATTAGGGTTGGTCTTCTGCCTAACGAGCCCCCTCCCCTGCAGGTTGAGAGCTTGGGTTCTGGTAGCCGGTAGGACTTTCCTCCTGGTGAACATCATGGCTTGGAGCTGGGTGCAGGCATAGGCTGGGAGCTGGTTACAGGCACAAGAAGAGAGCTGGATAAAGGTACTTGCTAAGATCTGGACACAAATACTGGCTGGGCTCGAACCAAGGACAAGGGCAAGGCCTGGGATATAGACAAGTGACTGAACTGGACTGGGCAGGTCAAGGACAGGAGTATATTTGCAACAGGAATTAAGAAATCCCAAAAGGGCACAAGACTAGGAAAGTTAATCCTTGTAGGCCCAGAGGCCGTAAGGCAGTACAGGTAGGCCAAGAAGGCTACTGAGCAAGGCAGGAGAGCTTATAAGGCTGCAGAAAAAGGCAAGGAAGCCTGGAAGGCAATAGAGCAAGACACGGAGCCAAGCTAGGCTAAAAAGCACAGCAGGAGGCCAAGATAGGATGCAGAACAAGGCAGGAAGCCAAGGTAGGCTATAGGGTAGGCTATAGAACAAGGCAGGAGACCCAGAAGGCTCCTGCCACAAAGCGAAAGAGGAGGCCTGGGTAGGCCACTAGGCAAGATATAAGACCTAGGTAAACCACAAGGCAAGGCAGAAGGCCTAGGTAGGCCATAAGGCAAGGTATAGCAAGACAAGGCTGCCTGCCCTCCTCGGACCTGCTCCTGTCCTCCTACCTGGTTCCTGCTTCCGCTCCCTTCCTCCTTGGACGGATCTTTGGCTTCTGACTCCTGGACCAGCTTCTGACCATTCTTCTGGCTCTGACCCCTGGACTGGCTTCTGACCATTCTTCTGGCTCCGACCCCTGGACCGGCTTCCGACCATTCTTCTGGCTACTACCCCTGGACCGGCTTCCAACCTTTCCTCTGGCTTTGAAGTATGGACCGGCTTCTGACCTCCCTCATGTTTCCAACCTCGGACTGTACATTGACTTTTCTCCTGCCTTCACAGAGGTCCACCTAAGTCCAGCCAGCCCCACGTACTCAAGTGATCAACCCGGGGGGGAACAGGGCTGGTACTGGTGAAGCTCTAGCCGGCCTTCACTTCAGTACAGCCTTGCCTTCCAATGGTAGGGACCTGTGAGGGTCTTCTCTCTCAGGTAGTGCCAACTCTACCTCAGTCTAAGGATCCACCTCTCAGAATCATAACAATAAACCAAGGCCTTGGATTCGGCGGAGGCGTCAGCCCTGCAAGCCATTCCAGGTCTGGCCCAGAGGATTCTGGAGCAACAGCGGGCCCTCGAGTCCTTGGTGTCCTCAGTGAAGCAACTCAACGCCAGTTTGGATTCGGTGGTCCAAGCTCATGTATCTCCTCCACCAGCACCGACTCCTCCTGTGTTGCCAGATCCACTTGACCGGTAATTCTGCTGCCAGCTCCTCCACACTTTTGCGGCGAACCCTGCCTGTGCCAAGGCTTTCTCAATCAGTGCAGTATGCCTTCAAGCGTCCCTCTTTCCGGACAGTATAGCCAAGACTACCTACATCCTGTCCTTGTTGGAAGGTAAGGCCCTGGCCTGGGCCTCTCTGCTATGGGAACGTTCAGACCCAGTGTTACAAGATCTTCCTTGCTTCTTGGAGCTGTTCCGGATGGTGTTTGAGGATCCGGGGAGACAGGTAGCAACCGGGTTCGATCTCCTGCATCTCCGTTAAGGAGGATGTTCTCTCACGGACTATACTATTGAGTTCAGAACTTTAGCATTGGAACTCCATTGGGAGGAGAGCTGTCTCCGGACAATATTCCTTGAGGGGCTGTCAGGTAAGACTAAGGATGAGCTGGCAGCTGGGGAATTTCCATCTTCGCTTGATTCCCTCATCGAGTTGGCCTCCAGAATCGACCGTCGCCTGCAGGAGAGGGCCCGTGCATTTTAAGGCTCGGGAAGACACATTGCAACTTCTACTTCTCCACAATCATCTTCACCTGCTGCCCGAAACACTCCCATCACTGAGGAGACCATCGCAAACCAATACAATTAGGACTAGGACCTCTCTCTCTGGAGGAACGGCAAAGATGCCGTAAAGCGGGCCTCTGTCTTTACTGTGGAGGGTCGGGCCATCTCATTGCTCACTGCCCAATTCGTCCAGGAAACTCCAAGGCCTGGGCTTCTCTGGGGGAGTTACCCTAGGCATAACTTCACCTGCTCCCCCACTTACCTTGCCGACGACCCTCTGTAGCGGAGGTCATGAGTTTCCTACGCTGACCCTGGTGGATTCGGGGGCCAGAAGAAACTTCATCCTACAAAACATGGTCGAACAACTACTCATTCCTACTCGTCCATGCCCAAAACTTTTGACGCTCTCTTCCATCCGTGGAGATCCCCTCCCATGGAAAAGAATGCACCACACGGTTCCCCTGGAGTGTCACATCGCACCGGACCATATGGAACCCATCACTGTATGTTATCCTGAAAGCCATTCACCCAGTTGTATTTGGTATACCTTGGCTGCAACACCACAACCCGAAGTTCAATTGGACATCTTTACGGCTTACCCGCTGGGGCCCAGTGTGCCATGAAACCTGCCTCAAGGGAGTAACTTTCTGTACCTCACTTTTGGAGGGCCTGCCTACTCAATACAGTCATTTTTCCAATGTGTTCTCCAAGAGGGCTGCAGATACTTTGCCCCGCATCGAGAATTTGATTGCGCCATTAATTTGGTTCATGGAGCCTCTCCGCCTCATGGAAGAGTTTATCCGTTGTCTGCCCTAGAGACCCGTGCCATGTCCGATTATATTCGGTAGCAACCAAGAAAAAAGAACAGGTAAACACCACGGATTCTTAATTCTTTTTTAAGCATCAAGACAGCCCAACTCAGGCCAAGTTTCGCTCGAGAGAGCTGTTTCAGGGGCTATTAAAAACACATATAAAACATACATAAACAAATAAATACATTTAAAAACATTTAAGACATATGAAGCCATATATACCAACATAAATTTAAATGATAAAAAATGATAAATAATAATAAAAATAAATAATAAAGACATACTGAAATGTAGCCATATACTTAAAAACACAGAAATATAACAACTTACATTCTCCTTGTATATTTATATGTATGAATTCAATCTATGAAAATGTGTGATTCAATGATAAAATTAAGAACTACCCAAAAGAGAGCAAAATAGAAATGAACAATGTTCATCTAAAAAATATCAATAAAAACCTATAGCGCAGGATGCACAGATAACTGCATCCAGTAGATGGACTTCACTGTGTGTTTTTTTTGACCTTCCCGATTATATTCAGGACAATCTTCAGAAGGGGTTTATCCAACGGTCCATGTCCCCAGCCGGGGCCGGCTTCTTCTTCGTCGGCAAAAAGGATGGGACTTTGTGTCCTTGTATTGACTTGCAAGGGCTGAATGCTATTACCATCAAGGACCGATACCCATTGCCTCTGATAGCCGAACTCTTCGACTGGTTACAGGGAGCCAGGGTTTTCTTGAAATTGGACCTTCGAGGAGCCTACAATCTGATCAGGATTCGAGAGGGTGATGAGTGGAAGACGGCTTTTAATACCAGGGACGGCCATTATGAATATCTCATCATGCCGTTCAGATTAACCAATGCTCCTGCTGTCTTCCAGCACCTCATTAATGAAATATTTCAAGATCTGCTCTATGTATGTACATCCTGATCTTTTCTCGTGATCTACAAACACATCAACAACATGTCATCCAGGTTCTGCAATGCTTAAGAGAGAATATGCCAAAATAGAAAAGTGCATCTTTGAAAAAGAGTCACTACCCTTTCTGGGGTATATTATCTCAAATCAAGGCTTCCAGATGGACCCCTCCAAGTTGAAATGTATTCAAGAGTAGCCCCAACCTAGTGGGTTATGTGCGCTCCAGCACTTCCTCGGATTTGCTAACTACTTTTGTAGTTTTATCCAGAACTTTTCTAAGCTGGCCGCGCCTCTCACTGCTCTCACTGCTCTCACTTCAGCCTGGCCTATGGAGGCTTAAGAAGCCTTCCAGGCTCTCAAAAAGTCCTTCTTACAGAGACCTTGCCTCCGGCATCCAGATCCCAGACACCCATTTACGGTGGAGGTAGATGCCTCCGCTGAAGGAGTAGGAGTTGCCTGAGCCAAAACAATGCATCAGGAACCTCTCATCCCTGCTCCTATTTCTCTAAAAAAAATTTCTCCGGCAGAACACATCTACTCCATCGACGACAAGGAGCTCCTAGCCATTAAGCTTGCGTTCGATGAGTGGCGACAGTGGCTGGAGGGAGCACAACACCATATAATAGTCTACACTGACCATAAGAACTTGGTGTATCTCCAGCAATTCCAGCGTCTGAATCCGTGCCAAGCTCACTGGGCGCTCTTTTTCACACGTTTTGACTTTGAATTCCGATATTGACTAGCTAGCAAGAACATTAAGGCAAATGCCTTATCCCGCTCTTTCTCCACTGAAGACACAGATGAGCCTATTCAGCACATCATCAACCCAGCTCATATCATCCTCTCTGCTACACTCACTGTCCCACCTGGTAAAACTGTGGTGCTGAAGAGGCTTTGTAGCAAGGTCCTAGCCTGGGTTCATGATTCCCAGTTAGCCGGACATCCAGGACGAGATCGGACCCAAACCCTTCTCCAACAGTATTATTGGTGGCCCAAGATGCGCAAAGATATATGAGCATATGATGATTCATGCCCAATCTGTGTTCAGCACAAGATTCCAGCAGAAAAAACTTGGGGGCTATTTCAACCTCTTCCAATTCCCATGAAGCCTGGGACACACATCTCCACGGACTTCATCGTGGATCTTCCGCCTTCTGAGGGCAACACAGTCATATGGGTAGTAGTGGACCGATTTTCCAAAATGGCCCATTTCACCCCACTACCCTCCCTCCCATCGACTCCCCATCTGGCCCAACTGTTCATGCTACATATCTTCTGCCTCCACGGAATACCAAGCACATCGTATCTGATTGAGGTCCTCAATTCACGGCCCGATACTGGCTCAACCTCTGTAAGAAGTTTCGCATTTCTCTGGACTTTACCACTGCATTTCACGCTCAAGCTAACAGTCAGGTGGAACATATTAATCGTACCTTGAAACAATTTTTACGTTTGTATGTCAACACCCGTCAGGACAATTGGGCAGCACTTCTTCCCTGAGCAGAGTTCTTCCACAACTCTCATGCCTGTACCTTGACCGGGGCCTCACCTTTTCAAATTATTTTCAGGCAACAACCCAGGCTGCCTTTGCCTTTGTCTCTGCCTGTTCCCTCTCCAGCAGCCCAGCTAACAGCTATGCAACTGAAGAGGCTCTGGGTTCATACCCAGCAGATGCTCCTTAAGGCGTGAAGAAATTTGCAGACAAGCATCGACAACCGGCTCCATGGTTCCATCTGGGAGAAAAGGTGTGGCTTAGCACCAGGCATATCCATCTATGAGTCCTGCCGATGAGACTGGCACCCTGCTACATTGGTCCCATCCCAGTGATACGGCAGCTAGGTCCCGTGACCTATCAACTGTGTCTGCCTGCCACACTAAGAATCCATAATTCCTTCCACATGTCCCCTTTGAAGCCTCTGGTCCTCACCTGGCCTACTCAGAAGGCCCCTTAAGTTTATTTTTATTTATTTTATTTCACATTTTTATATACCGACATTCGTTAATAACATCACATCGGTTACCATTAAACAAAAAATGCAGCCACAAAGGCTTTACAGTGTAACTGATTATGAAACTGGGGAGAGGGAAAAACAATAAACAGGAGCTACTGAGTGGGGGACTAAGAAAGGGGGTGCAAAAATAATTAGGAAAGGAAGGTAATACACTACAATACAATATTCTTCATTATATTATATGCATAAATATTAATGTTCTTTAAGTACATTTATCTTCTTTAACTTATGTACAGGCAAAAATGTGTGATATTAATGTCAGGGGGGCTGTAAGTAGATGGTGGCAGACATAGATAAATTTGAGATATCAAAGTCAAGGGGGGCTATACGATGAGGTGGCAAACATTGATAAATTGCAGGTAACATCGATTGATATGTAATGATGTGATCTGTATTCCATACAGGAACACCGGTATATAAAAATCTAAAAATAAATAAATAAATAAATAAATATGTTGCTAGTAGGTGAGTACACATTATAAAATTTGAAACGGGTAGTTGTGAAAATTATGTTAGGGGAAGGACAGTGAATGGGGGGGAGGAGGAGCGAGCCGCAGAGTAGGTCTCAGGGGTAAGCTTACTTGCTTGAACATCCAAGTTGACTTTCTGCTTACATTTTTTTGGGCAGAGTTCTCAGCGTAAGCTGGTGGGCAATGAGTTCCATAGTGCAGGACCTGCTATGGAAAGTGAACGTTCCTTGATCGAGGTGAGATGAGTGAGTTTGGGGGAGGGTGTTTGTAAGGTGGCAAGAAACTGCGCGGGTGGGTCTGGTAGAGGAACAAAACTGTAGGGAGTTGCTGAACCAGTGCATATTTGGATTGTGGATTGCTTTGTGTATGAGTGAGAGTATCTTAAAGTGAATCCTGGCTGCAATGGGAAGCCAGTGGAGTTGTTTCATGATGGGGGTAATATGCTCCTTTTTTGCTGTGCTTGTTAAAATGCATGCTGCAGCATTTTGTAGCAGTTGAAGTGGGGCGATGGTATTTTTGGGAAGGCCTAGTAGTAGGGAGTTTGAGTAATCTAATTTGGATAGGATGAGGGCCTGTAGTACTGATCTGAAATCATTGAGATGCCATAGGGGCTTTAGATTTTTTATTGTGTGCAGCTTGAAGTAGCAATCTCTTAGGGTGGAATTAATGAATTTCTTTTAAGTTGAATTCTGTGTCAATGGTAACGCCTAAGTCCCGTACTTGTTGTGAAAAGGAAGGGAGTGAAGGGGGTGGGGGTTATAGAGGCTGAGGGGTTGAGACTATGGTGTGGGGGTGCAATGATCATTAGGGATGTGAATCGTTTTTTGACGATTTAAAATATCGTCCGATATATTTTAAATCATCAAAAATCGTTAGAGGCGCGATACAATAGGAATTCCCCTGATTTATCGTCAAAAATCATAAATGGGGGCGGGGGGAGGGCGGGAAAACCGGCACACTAAAACAACCCTAAAACCCACCCCGACCCTTTAAAATAAATCCCCCACCCTCCCGAACCCCCCCAAAATGTTTTAAATTACCTGGGGTCCAGTGGGGGGTCCCGGTGTGATCTTCCACTCTCGGGCCACGACTGCGTTAATAGAAATGGCGCCGGCGCTACTTTTGCCCAGTCATATGACAGGGCAAAGGTAGCAAAGTCCAGCGGGGGTCCAGGAGCGACCTCCTGCACTCGTGCCATATTGCAAAATGGCGCCGACCATATGGCCGTATTGCCGTATTGCAAAATGGCAATACGGCCCGAGTGCAGGAGGTCACTCCCGGACCCCCACTGGACTTTTGGCAAGTCTTGTGGGGGTCAGGAGGCCCCCCCAAGCTGGCCAAAAGTCCCTGGGGGTCCAGCGGGGGTCCGGGAGCGATCTCCTGCGCTCGTGACATCGGGGGACAGGAACCAAAATGGCGCCGGCGCTACATTTGCCCTGTAGCGCCGGCGCCATTTCTATTAACGCAGCCGTGGTCCGAGAGTGGAAGATCACACCGGGACCCCCCACTGGACCCCAGGTAATTTAAAACATTTTGGGGGGGTTTGGGAGGGTGGGGGATTTATTTTAAAGGGTCGGGGTGGGTTTTAGGGTTGTTTTAGTGTGCCGGTTTTCCCGCCCTCCCCCGATTTACGATTTAAACGATTTAAAAAAAAAAACAAAACCGCGACGATCAGATTCCCTCCCCCCCCAGCCAAAATCGATCGTTAAGACGATCGATCGCACGATTCACATCTCTAATGATCATTAGTTCAGTTTTGTTGGTATTTAGAGCTAGGCTGAGTTTTGTAAGAAGGTCATTGATGGAGGAAAGGGCGTTATCCCATGTTTTCAGAGCATTGGAGAGGGTGTCTTTGATGGGTATGAGGATTTGCACATCGTCGGCGTATATGAAGTGAGGTAGGCTGAGATCTGAAAGGAGATGGCAGAGGGGTAGGAGGTAAATATTAAAAAGTGTGGAGGATAACGAGGAGCCTTGTGGGACACTTCATGTTATATTGATGGCCCTGGATTCAAAATTACCTATTTTAACTTTGAATTGTCTGTCGGAGAGATAAGATTTAAACCAGAGGAGTGGGATCCCTGATATTCCAATTTCAGATAGACTGTCGATAAGGATCTTTTGGCTAATGGTATCGAAGGCTGTGGATATATCCAGGAGGGCTAATATGAATGTTTGGCCCTTGTCTATTCCAGTGAGGATGTAGTCTGCGAGGGAGGTCAGGAGTGTCTCTGTGCTGAAATGTTTTCTGAAGCCATGTTGGGATGGAAAAAGAATGTGGTGTTGTTCCAAGTAGTCTGTTAGTTGAGTGTTGACAGTCTTTTCAAGAATCTTTGCTAAGAAGGGTAAGTTAGATATGGGGAGGTAGTTGGTTAGATCTAAGGGATCAAGTTTCGGTCTCTTGAGTAGAGGTTTTACAATGGCTTGTTTAAGTGGGTTGGGGACATTTCCAAGAGTCATGGATTTGTTAACAATGTCAGCTATGGATTGGGATATTATGTTGGGGATAGAAAGGAGGGCTATAGTGGGGATTGTGTCTGATGGATGGGTGGAAGGTCTCATTCTTTTGTGTGGAGGCAGTGGTCTCAAAGGTGCTAAAGTTGGCATTGGTATTTTTGGAGGAGGTTTTAATGGGCGATGTAGAGTTGGGGAAGCGAGTTGTAAGGTTTGTAATCTTATCGTAGAAGTATTGAGCAAGTTCTTCACATTTGTTTTTGGCTTCTTCGCTAGGAATCGAGTTTATTGTAGTTTTGGTTAGTTCTGAGATGAAAGAAAAGAGGGCTTTGGGGTTGAAATGGAGGTTATGTATCCTTAGGGCATAGAAATCTTGCTTAGTTTTAAGTGTTTTTGCATGGTATGTATGAAGAAGGGTTTTGTACTTTGATAGTTGAGTTGTGTAGTGTTTGTTGTTGTTGTGTTTGATTGTGGGTATCGGGGTTTGATTGTGGGTATCGGGCATGATTGTGGGTATCGGGAGTGTCTGCATGTTGCAAGGGTGGTGTAGCTCTAGGGAATTTGGCGCTGGTGTGAGTTAAGGGTTTTGAGAATGGGAAGTTGGTGCAGGGTGAGTAGTGTTAGAAGGGTTGGGGTAGGGGGTGGGTTTTTGAAAGAATGAGAATGATTGCAGAAAACAAAGCGGGTAATATGTGAGGGGGAGCAAGAGATGAAAGTGAATAGTTCAATGTGAGGAAAGGGGTGGTAGAGTGGGCTAAGGAGAGTATTGTGGGAGGTGGAGAGATGAAATGCTCTTGAAGAACCTAGGTAGAATACGATCCGATGGAGTCAATGGATTACAAAGGGGAGAAACAAAGGAGTGTGACTAATGGGCTTAGTCGCGCGATGCCAGGCGCGCGGCGCCTGCAATCGTGCTGCGCTATTTAGCTGGTTTCTGAGGGTCGCAGCGGTGATGTCACTCGGGAGGCGGTCCAGTCAAGAGGAGGCGTGGCCTGGCCCAGGGAGGATCAGGCGGATGGCTTGCTTAAGATAACAGTGGAGTTTGTCCTGCACCGGAGGATAGGTGCGAGGAGGGTCGCGGCCTGCGATGAGGTGAGCCAATTGTGCCAGACCGGTCGGGATTGGTGAGGAGGTCACGTCGGCAAAGGAGGTCCTCGGGTGCCTTGGTCACTTTTAAAGGTCCTCCTGGACCGGAAATGACGTGCATTGGGGGACCGTTGCACTCGTCGTGTCTGGTCGGCGAGGTTGGCAGTGTGCTTCTGTTTGATCGGGGGTTGGGCATGGCTTGGGCCCCGGTAGGCCTCCCACACCGATTGCGTCTAGCCTGCCATGGTAGGGTCGCAACGGCAGGCGCAACAGTGGTTGGAGGGTCGTAGCGGTGGTCGCAACCGGATGGAGGGTGGCCGGCTCACCGGTGGAGGTCGTCCTACGCCGGAGGAGAGGTGCGAGGAGGGTCACAGCCTGAGCCCCAATTGGCTTCCTGCGCCGATTGCGCCAGACCGGTTGGGATGGCGAGGAGGTCGCGTGGGCAAAGGAGTTCCTCTGGCAGCTTGGTCACTTTTGAAGGTCTTCCTGGACCGGAAGTGACGTACATTGGGGGAGCATTGCACTCGTCAGGTCCGGTTGGCGAGGTTGGCAGTGTGCTTCTGTTCAGTCGGGGGTTGGGCACGGCTTTGGCCCCTGTTAGCCTCCCACGCTGATCGCGTCTAGCTGGCTGTGGTAGGGGTGCAATGGCAGGTGCAACAGCAGGCACAACAGCGGTCGGAGGGTCATAGCAGCGGTCACAACTGGATGGAGGGTCGCCGGCTCACCGGTGGAGGTCGTCCTGTGCCGGAGGAGAGGTGCGAGGAGGGTCGCGGCCCAGGGTGGAGGAGGAAACCATATACCAGGTCCGTGAGATCCTCGATGTCTGGAAACAAGGCCGCAAATAGGAGTACCTCCTAGCATGGGAGGGATTCGGGCCTGAAGATAATTCTTGGGAATCTGCTACCAACATCCTAGATAAGGATTTTATCAAGAACTTTCACACAGATCACCCGGGAAAACCCAAGCCTTCTAGGGGGAGGCCTAAAAGAGGGGGTACTGTTATGGCCACCGGCCGCAGTGGTCCATGACCGGGGTCGGCCACTCACCCCCACGGTAGGACAGCCACTGAAGCACCTGCAGGAGCAGGCAGCCGTCCCCGACGCTTTCTTCGCGGCCATTTTAGCCGCTGCTGACCTGGCCGCATCCTTCAGCTTGCTCACTTCTGTTTGCTGGCTACTCCCCTGCCGGGCCTGCCAAGAGCCGCACGCGCGGCTGATCATTGTATTTAAAGGGGCCACGACAGGAAATAGTTGTGGCCTCTCCCTGAGGATTCCTCCTTCCTGTATACTATTTAAGGCAAGGTCTGCTCCTCAGACCTTGCCTTGGTTTCTTGGCTCCTGGTTCCGTGTTGTCCCTGAGTTTCTGATCCTGAGTTCCTGTTCCTGTTTCCTGGTTTCCGCTGCCTGCCCTCCTCAGACCTGCTCCTGTCCTCCTGCCTAGTTCCTGCTTCCGCTCCCTTCCTCCTTGGATGGATCTTTTGGCTTCTGACTCCTGGACCGGCTTCCGACCATTCTTCTGGCTCCGACCCCTGGACCGGCTTCAACCATTCTTCTGGCTACTACCCCTGGAACGGCTTCCAACCTTTCCTCTGGGTTTGACGTCTGGACCGGCTTACGACCTCTCTCAGGTTTCTGACCTCGGACTGTTCATTGACTTTTCTCCTGCCTTCATGGAGGTCCACCTAAGTCCAGCCGGCCCCACGAACTCAAGGGCTCTACCCGGGGGGAACAGGGCTGGTACTGGTGAAGCTCCAGCCAGCCCTCTTCAGTACAGCCTTGCCTTCCGATGGTAGGGACCTGTGAGGGTCTTCTCTCTCAGGTAGCGCCAACTCTACCTCGGACTAAGGATCCACCTTTCAGAATCATAACAGAGGTAACATCACTTCTTTTCCCAAACATTTAGTGTATAAAGAGAAATAACAGCTAGAGAGAGAGGGAGAGAGTGCTTCTGGACATGATAGCACAGACTGATCCTAATGGAAACATGTAAGCTATATATATATGAAGCTATTGTTATCTGCAACTAATTGTTCTGTATGATCTGATTTTATTTATTCTATCCTCTTATTGCTCAAATAACCGTGATGACTTAAATCAAAGTTTGTATGTGAATCTTTGTGTGGGGAATGAGCTCCTGTATTCAAGCCCCAGGTATAATCCCTGTAATTGTTTATGTTTACATTGGGTAAGCCCCGGAGGCAGTCCTGTGTGCACGCAGGTGACGCCCCACAGGTAAGTCCCAGCATAGTCCCCCCAGGTCAGAGCCTCTGGGAAGAATGCCAGTGTGCACAGGCTGAACTCAGAACAGAGGTAGTAAGCCTGGGTCCTTTTCCCTTAGGTAGGAGAGAGAAATGGAGGGGCCGTTGCAACCTCAGTGTCCTTCTGTTTGGGTGCATGGAAGGGAGGGATGGAGAGAATGTCAGCACTGCAGTTTCATTCTGGCTTGGGGCAGGTGGGCGAGAGGGATGAAGGAGCTGCTCCTGCTGCAGTTTCTTCTGCTTTGAGTAGTTTGGAAAGGGGAATGAAGTAACTGTCTCCGATATGGTTTCCTTTGCCTTGGGGGGAGGGGGATCAGAGAGGCTGTTTTCATCATAGGAAACTTTTAATTCCATTGGGTGGATGGCAGAGGATTAGCTAGTGCAGGCTAGCCAGATTTATGCTTGATATTGCAGTGACTAGATTTGGCTGGCCAAATTAGGAGCCTAGTGCTTAAAGTCAGCACTAGCTATCTAACCATCTCCCCTCTCCCCTGGACAGTTCGGAATTTGGGTGGCTAGATTTAGCTACCTAGTAAAACTTGGGGTGTATTTTTGACCATTTAGCCCTTTCAGTTTTGAAAGTCTTTCATCTAGCCAGTTAAGTCCTTACTGAGCCAGTTAGATCCTTTTGAAAATTGACCTCACGGTGAAGCAGATGCTACAGGATGTCTCCAAATGTTAAATTTATTTCTTTAGATTTAAAGGACAACTTCATAATGAAAAGAAAAAAAAAAGCTTTTAGAATTCTTCAAAGGTGAAAGGAAAGACATTACATACTTGCAAGAAGCACATCTTAACAAATTAAAAATAATAGATTACTGTTACAAATATGGGTGGGTTTGTTGTATAGGTCATCAACTAAATCAAAAAAAGAAGTCTGTGATCAAATTGTTTGTAAAATTTAAAGGTCCAGACTGAAAAATTGATACTAGACATAGAAGTGTACTATATCATATTTTGTAGTGATATTTGAACATGTGGCAGTCTCCTTAACTAATATTTATGCTTCTTACAAGGATATGATGCCTTTTTTTTAAGGAAAATTCTTTCGTATATTGAAATTGGAAACTAAAAGAGTGATCATTATGGCAGGAGACTTTAATTCTACTCTTAAAATGGGTTGATCCTGTGGCTCAGTTTCAAGTGTTACACGCTGCCATATGGAGGACCTGGCTTCAATTACAAGACCAGGACTTTGCTTCCTTGGTTAGCTAAGGCAGGGGATGCTGCAGAGGCAGGACTCACAACCCCTGTGGGAAAAGAAGGGCCAGCTATCACTCAACAGCCATATCTAGTGGGCAGACTTAGGGGTGAATTTTAAAAGCATTGCTCGCATTAAAAGTCCATACATACAGTATATGGGCTGCATGTGAGGAACACATATTTAAAAAACTGCAAATTATGTGTGCATATGTGCATGCACGAGTAAAAGAAAATAAGGGATGGAGTTGGGGTGTATCAGGGGCGCTCTGAGGTGGGGCCAACATTTACAAATGCAAATCCGTATTTAAATCCGGCGGCCGCAGAGTATGGCAGGCTGTTAGCCGTGCATGTTTACTTCTGCGCTTGATGATGTTTAAATCAGTATAAATCTCTGTTTAGGCTTAAAACAACTGAGTTGAAGGGTCTAGGTCAACTGGGGGAATGCAGGCTGAAGAACCAGAGGGTTCTGGATGACCTCAAGATGGACTGGGTAAACTGGTGGACTAATTGGTAAAAGTGAGAATGTTCTTCACGCGAGCATGTTTAAAATCCGCTTATCTGTGCATGTTAAAGCCAACAAAGTCCTAAGGAAGATACACAAAATTTGTTTGCTCGAATAACCTCTTAAAATTAGATGCACGCATACTTTCAATAGGTGTATTTTAAATCATACGCACACAACTGCGTGCCTGATTAAAAATTCCAGTGTATGTGTGCTCGTGTGCCCGTTCATGTGCGTTTATGGGCGGCGGTGTTCTCATGTTAAAGTTACCGTCCCTGTGTCCACATTAACTATTTTTTATAGAGAGAGCTGCTACTTGTGACCCCTAGCCAAGGACCATTAGTGAAATGGTTAAACTGATCGAGGTGGTAGAACACATAAATAGGGGAAATAACCAAGTAGTTGTGAATGAAGGCTTATGGTAGTGTAACCCAAGAGAGAATGATTCCAATTGAGAAGGAAAGCCTTCCCTCCACAAAAAAATAAATACATAAATACATAAATACATAAAATGTACTCTTAATAATAGATTCTCTGAGAGACTAAACAGGATTGATATATTTTCTGCAAAAGCTGAGAAAGAGGGCATGAAGAATTTAATGCTAACCAATATTTGGATAGAAATGCACCCAGAAATATGTATATATTATTCAGCAACTCACTGTTTTTCCTTTTGAACTGACTAGTGGCTTGTTTATATGATAAGGGTTGTGAACTGTAAAATTGGTCACATTATGTTATCTGATCATGCTCCCTTGACTCTGCTAATTAAGTTAAATTCACACTCTATCAGTAACAATGCATAGAGAGTAAAATAATGATCTTCTTAAACATCCAAAGATTGGTCCCACACTGAGAAAGGAATGGGTGTATTACCTAATGACAGGTGAATTTAAATGCAAAATACTATGGGAAGTTGGTAAAGCAATGAAGTGGAGGTAAACATTGCCCATTTTCACAGAGAATAAAGGAGCTAGAGCAAAGACACAAGCAATAATTATACAACTAGAACATGTTTACATGAGGACAATTTAAAAAAAAAAAATAGCTGAGTGGCTAAGGCAGCCAGTTGAAGCTAGTTTTCAGTGGCAACCTAGCAAAATAGATTGTAGCTGAAAACTGGCTTACATCTACCCAGATAAATATATCTGGCTAAATGTTAGCCCTAGATGACTTCACTCACGTAACTCATTGATCCCCTTGATTTATCAAAATGCTATATTATAGCAGAAATAGCACTAGCGGTAAAAAAGGGGGCATGGTTACAGCAAAATGGTTTTTATTGGAGAGAGAGAACAAGCTGTCACTCTACTATTTATACCACTGTAAGAGGGGGCATGTTTAGCGCGGTGTGAGGTTTAGTGTGGTAGGTTTGGGGATGGGGGTTACATATACAATAGGAGGAACAAAAGCAAAGTTGACAGCACTGAAGATTTTCTGTTGTTTGTATCAATGAAATATACAAGAGGAATTGATTTGTACAATGAACTCTCTCCCTCTCTCATTCTCTCTCTTTCTTCTTGTTACCATTAGCTCCACCCACTTGCATAGAAAATGCCATATTTGCATACTGTTGTGCTATTTAATATGTGTGTTAAGGCCTTAATGATAAATGACCCTGAAAGGTAGATAGATTTTTTGAAAATAGAAAGATCATTTTACTCCAAATCTTCAAAGCCCAATCTACCACAGAAAACTCTCTACCCAGCCAGTACTACTTATCATTCCTATAATGCTACTGGATGTACTTAATGCTGTACAAATACACATGAAAGGTAATCCTTCTCATAGAGCTTTCAATCTAGTCAAGACAAAATACAGAAAATTGTTAAAACCAATAAGGCTTTGATCAGGGGTTAAGATTTAAATGCAGTCTCAAAAAAATGGATTTTTAGACTGGATTTGAATAGGGCTACAGAAGGAGTTTGATGCACCAACTCAAGAAAGTCTATACCAAGTATATGGTACAGCAAGGAGGGAAGCATGGACTCCTGAGCTGGCAGTGAAGAAGAAGGGCATAGATAAGAGTGACTTGCTCAATGAGTGGAGTTAGTGAGGAGGGTTGTAGGAAGGTGGGATTATAATGGCATAGTGACATGAGTGAAAGATAAGTCACATAGCTGAATTTTGAATAAATTGTTCTGGATAGAGATGGTTCACTGAGAAACATGTGGGTAGCAGGTTGCAGTAATCTAAGTTGGAGGCAATGAGAGAGTTGATAAGGGCTTTGGTAATATGTACTGAAAGGAATACATATTTTGCTGGAGATATATGGATGGAGGTGACAGTGTTATCCACATAACAGGTCTGGCCTTAGGGAGTTCAATGGTGATTGTCCTTATTCTATCCCTCTACCCCCAAGAAATGTCCTGCCACAGAACTAGAGAAAGGTGGAAAAGTGGAAGAAGGTTTAGAGGGAAAGGTAAACAGTTTAGTCTTGGTCATGTTAAGTTTTAGAGGTGGTGGGATATCTCGGCAGCAATGTCAGCCAAGCAGGCTGAGATTTGGTACAGAACTTCTGATGAGATTTCTGTTGTTGAGAGGTAGATTTAGTCGTCAGTAGCATAAAGATGGTACTGAAAGCAAGCCATGAGAAGACATCAGAGTATCAGGGGAATGAATATATATATATAGAAAAAGTCTCAGAACATAGACTTGAAACATTGTGATTGATAATGGGATAGCGGTGGAAGAGGATCCTCCAGAGCAGTGGTCCCCAACCCTGTCCTGGGGGCCCACCAGCCAGTTGGGTTTTCAAGATATCCACAATGAATATGCATGAGAGAAAATTTGCATGCACTGCCTCCATAACATGCAAATTTTCTCACATGCATATTCATTGTGGATATCCTGAAAATCCGACTGACTGGTGGGCCCCCAGGACAGGGTTGGGAACCACTGCTCCAGAGGACACATAAAAAATGTGATCCCATTCCCTAGAATCCATTTTTATCAAGAACCCCCTCTGCCACAATTTTCCCTTTCTCTCACTTTTATGTTCTAATGTTAACTAGAATCCACTGAACTGCATTCCCACTTCCTGCCCACCTCAGTGGTCTTATCATCAGCTGTCTGTTGCTCTTCAGATTATACCAACAGGGGGAGGGGGAGAAGGAAGATGAGTTGAGGGGGATACCACCAGTATAGGGGAGAAGAGGATTTCTTGTAGGAGTATGCAGGCCAAAATATTTCATTTTGTTTGATTTCAGGGGAAATTTCCAGCCAAATTTGGAGTAGATTTTAAGACCTGCGCGCGGGCGTATATTGTGCGCGCGCTACCCGTCGCGCACACATGTGCAAGGGGTGCACAATTGTGCACCTTGCGTGTGCTGAGCCTGCGCTACCTTCTCCTGTTCCCTCCCCCTAACCTAAGCTTCCCTCCCCTTCCCCTAACCTTCCACCCCCCCAGCCCCACTCTACCCCCTCCAAATTCTCATCATACCTTTTGCGCCTGCCTGGACACAGGTGCAGGTTGTGTGCGCCAGCAGCCTGCCGGCACGTGATACTCCGACACAGCGGCAAATGGCCGCTGTGTCTGAGGCCTCTGGCCCTGCCCCTGGACCTCCCTGCCCTGCACCAGCCCGCCCCTTTAGTAAAGCTCCAGGACTTAGATGCGTCCCGAGGCTTTATGCGCGTCACCAGGCCTTTATAAAATGCGTGTAAATCCTCTGAATTTATGCACGTAGGGCTTTGAAAATCCGGCCCTTTGTGTTTCATGAAGGTCTTTATTTTTTTTTTCATTTCTTTTTATTTCATTTTGCCAAATAGTGTACACTACTTCCCAAAATAAACAAAACAAAAAATTTGAATTTCAGCAGGGTTTTTTTGCAAATGAAACAAAATGACATGAGCGCATTCAGAAGCATTTTGTATTTCATTTGCAAACAAATGCACATTCATACTGCCATTATGCAAGGGAGGAGGATCATAACTCAAAGAGTGGTTTCTTGTTAGCATTGGGTATCGGAGCTTGATAGGGAGGTGATTCACAGCTGAAGAGGGATTCTTATTTAAAAATATAACAAATAAATAACCATTGAGCTGTCAGATTGAGGGGGTCATGGCTCAGGTTGGGGAGGGTTCTTGGCAATACTGTATGATGGAACTTGGAAAGGAGGGGTTTTTCTGGCTTGGGGTGGGAGGATGTATGTTTCATCTAGGTGGAAGGGTGAAGGGAGTCTAAGGGAGAGGTTGTGGAGATGATTAGGGTACAGGAGTTGGAAGGAAGTGATCACCAGAGCTAAGGTCCTATAGTCAGCTATAATTAAGCCGGCAATTCCTGCAGAAAATTACCATTTGCTAGCTAAATTCCTTTCCCTGCCCTGACCATGCCCCCAGGTCTGCACATCTGGCAACAGATATACCAGCTTGATAGTGCGCTGAGTGAAAAAGTACTTTGTATGATTTGTTTTGGATCTGCTGGTTGTTAGTTTCATGGTGTGTCCACTTGTATTAGTATTATTTGAAATGGTGTTGTGGGCGTGGACCATTAGGCAAAGGTGGAGTTGGCAAAACCTGCAGGAAGGAGAACTGCAGGTGGAGCTGGCTGGAACAGAAGCCCAACTGGAGTTTATTTATTTATTTAAAAACTTTTCTATACCGTCGTTTAGTGATGCACCATCACAATGGTTTACAATTAGGCACAAATAGGTTTGGTTTGCTTTTTAAGTTATCCATGGGGTGCCAATATTTTACGGTTACATAGGTCAAATATACTCTAAATGAGAAGTGTGTCGGAGCTACTGTTGATATGATTCTGTGGTAATCATATCTGATAATTGTTTTAGTTTACAATTTAGTTATGATTAAAACAATAAAGTAACATTCTGCTTTTTGTAGGTGACTTTCAGCTGTAGGTATTTGTTGTTATTTAACGACCTCACTTTGAAATGCTTTTTTGAATAGCCATGTTTTTAAGCTCTTTTTGAAGAGTTTTAGTTCTTTCATAAGTCTAAGATCAAGTGGTAATGTGTTCCATAATAACGGTCCTGCCAAGGATAGCGCTCTCTCTCTAACTTGGGTCAATTTTGCTGTTTTGACTGATGGAACAGTTAGTAGTGCTTTATTCGCTGATCTGAGATTTCTTTGAGGGACATGTAATTGTAGGGCAGTGTTTAGCCAGTCGGCATTTTCGTCGTTTATTAGTTTATGAACTGTGCAAAGTGTTTTGAATTGGACTCTTTGTTCTATTGGGAGCCATGCAAATCAGCAAGTGTTTGGGTGATGTGATCTCTTCTTCCTTTTCCAGTTATTATTCTTGCAGCTGATTTCTGTAGTATTTGTAGTGGCCTGATTGTGGTGTATGGTAAACCTAGGAAAAGTGTATTACAGTAGTCCGTGCTAGCAAATATTAGTGCTTGTAGTACTGTGCGAAAGTGATCTTGAGTTAATAAGGGTTTTAGTCTTCTAAGGACCATTAGTTTGGCATATCCTTCTCTCACTTTTATTGATATGTGTTGCTTATGGCTGAGTTCGGTGTCTATAATTACTCCTAGGTTTCTAGCTTTATTAGTTAGCTCGATTGCCTTGTCATTTTTTATTTTGATGGGATTTTCGATTCTTACAATGTTTTTTTGTTCAAGGTGTATAAATTAGGTTTTTTCTATGTTTATTACTAGTTCCATTTGGTTTAAAAGCTGTTTTATTATGTCTATGTACATCATTGCAAAATTCAGTGTTTTCTCAATTGATTCCTCTACTGGTAGAATCAGTTGAATGTCATCGGCATATATGAAGTGTATGATACCTAGCCCTGCCAGAAGGTGACACAGGGGGAGCATGTAGATGTTAACAGGGTTGCTGAGAGTACTGATCCCTGTGGGACTCCTGTTTTAGGTCAATTTTGCCTGATGTTGTGTTTTTTATCTGTACCTGATAGGATCTATTTGTCAGGTAGGATCTGAACCAATCAAGTGTTGTTTTTTGTAATCCTATTTCTTCCAGTCTTTTTAATAGTATGTTGTGGTTTACAGTGTCGAATGCTGCGGACAGGTCTAGTAATATCAAGATGTAGTGTTTTCCGCTATCAAATCCGCATAATACATTATCTGTAAGAGAGATTAGTAATGTTTCGGTGCTATAGTGTTTTCTGAACCCATGTTGTGACGAGTAGAGTATGTTATTGTCGTCTAGATGATATGCTAGTTGCTTTTGTACTGCTTTTTCTATTAATTTTGCGAGCATAGGCAAGTTTGAGACTGGTCTATAGTTACTTAAAATGTTTGGGTCATTGTTTTTCTTTTTCACCAATACCAGCCCATGTTCCCTTAGGTTGAGCCCTTGGGTGCCAGGGCTGGCTGGACTTAGGCATGGGCCTCTGTGGCAGTAAAGATCCATTACATAGGAGATGTTGCAAGCCAGCTCAAGATGACAGCAAAATCAGAGTTGATCAGCAATCAGGTCAGGTGGTACGCAAACAGAGTTTGATTCGGGTTGTGGTCAGAGGCAGGCAGAGATCTCTCAGTGTCATGGTTCAGTCAGTGGTCGAGGCAGGCAAATTTCAATCAGAGGCAGGAAGTAGGCAATGGTCAGTGGCAGGCAGAGATCAAGCAGCATCAGGTTCAAATTTGAGGTCAAGTCAAAAATCGAATCCAAGGACAAGCCAAAAGCCTGAGGTCCAAGCCAGAAGTCTGATCCGAGGTCAAAGCCAGAATTCCAAGCCGAGGAGATGAGGAACAAAAGGGAGGATGAAGGAAGAGGAACCACAGGAGCAGGATGAGATGCTGAAGACAGATGAGGGGAAGACTGACTACGAAGACAAGAACACAAAAGCAGACAAGGCTGCCAAACAGAACCAGGAACTGAAGACAGGAACTCAGGAATCAGGAGATAGGAACCAGGAAGCAGGAACATGTAGAAAAGCTCTTCTCTGAGTATTTCATCTATTGCCAAGGCACTGAAGGGGTCTCAGTCTCAGCCTTTTATAGGGCTGAGATAATGATATCATCAGGAGGTGCCTCTGAGGTCCTCCTGCCATTGGCCTTTTAAATCTGGTACAGTCATTGTGCACGAGCTCTAAGAAAGACAAGGCCCTGGGGTCTGAGCGGCATCCGGCTGCATAGGAAGAGGGCAGCCAGTAGGAATATCGTGGCATGACCTCCTGCCATATTCAGGGGTTTGGAGCTTAGCAAGGGTCTGGAGGAAGGCACGGCAGACAGCCATGTCTCGCTGGGAAGGTGCAGGATTGGGAGGCAGCAAGGACAGCAACGAGTTGGAGGTAATGGTGATGGGCCACAGGACGGGCATGTGGTCCACCAAGCACAACAAAGGGTAAATATCCATCCTTTTTGTACTCTTTCCACCCCAGTCTTGATTATTAACTTTTATCATGTCCCCTCTCAGCCATCATTTTTCCCAAACTGAAGAGCCCTAGCTGACATAGCCTTTCCTCATAGGAGAGATATTCCATATTCTTTTTTATTTTTGTCTTCCTTCTTCGCACCTTTTCTAGTTCCGCTATGTCTTTCTTGAGATGTTGTGACCAAACCTGCACACAATACTCAAAGTGTGGTTGTACTATGGTTCAGTCCAGAGGCAATATGCTATTTTCCATTTTATTCTCCAATCATAAGAACATAAGAACATGCCATACTGGTTAAGACCAAGGGTCCATCAGTTTCCAACAGTGGCCAATCCAAGCCAAAAGAACCTGGCAAGGAGCCAAAAACTAAGTCTATTCCATGTTACCATTGCTAGTAATAGCGGTGGCTATTATCTAAGTCAACTTAATTAATAGCAGGCAATGGACTTCTCCTCCAAGAACTTATCCAATCCTTTTTTAAACACAGCTATACTAACTGCACTAACCACATCCTCTGGCAACAAATTCCAGAGTTTAATTGTGCGTTGAGTAAAAAAGAACTTTCTCTGATTAGTTTTAAATGTGCCACATGCTAACTTCATGGAGTACCCCCTAGTCTTTCTACTATCCGAAAGAGTAAATAACCGATTCACATCTATCCGTTCTAGACCTCTCATGATTTTAAACACCTCTATCATATCCCCCCTCAGTTGTCTCTTCTCCAAGCTGAAAAGTCCTAATCTCTTTAGTCTTTCCTCATAGGGGAGTTGTTCCATTCCCCTTATCATTTTGGTAGCCCTTCTCTGTACCTTCTCCATCGCAATTATATCTTTTTTGAGATGCGCGACCAGAATTGTACACAGTATTCAAGGTGGGGTCTCACCATGGAGCGATACAGAGGCATTATGACATTTTCCGTTTTATTCACCATTCCCTTTCTAATAATTCTCAACATTCTGTTTGCTTCTTTGACTGCCGCAGCTCACTGAACTGACGATTTCAATGTGTTATCCACTATGACACCTAGATCTCTTTCTTGCGTTATAGCACCTAATATGGAACCCAACAATGTGTAATTATTATAGCATGGGTTATTTTTCCCTATATGCATCACCTTGCACTTATCCACATTAAATTTCATCTGCCATTTGGATGCCCAATTTTCCAGTCTCACAAGGTCTTCCTGCAATTTATCACAATCTGCTTGTGATTTAACTACTCTGAACAATTTTGTGTCATCTGCAAATTTGATTTTCTCACTCCTCGTATTTCTTTCCAGATCATTTATAAATATATTGAAAAGTAAGGGTCCCAATACAGATCCCTGAGGCAGTCCACTGTCCACTACCTTCCACTGAGAAAATTGTCCATTTAATCCTACGCTCTGTTTCCTGTCTTTTAGCCAGTTTGTAATCCATGAAAGGACATTGCCACCTATCCCATGACTTTTTACTTTTCCTAGAAGCCTCTCATGAGGAACTTTGTCAAACGCCTTCTGAAAATCCAAGTATACTATATCTACCGGTTCACCTTTATCCACATGTTTATTAACTCCTTCAAAAACGTGAAGCAGATTTGTGAGGTAAGACTTGCCCTGGGTAAAGCCATGCTGACTTTGTTCCATTAAACCATGTCTTTCTATATGTTCTGTGATTTTGATGTTTAGAACACTTTCCACTATTTTTCCTGGCACTGAAGTCAGGCTAACCGGTCTGTAGTTTCCCGGATCGCCCCTGGAGCCCTTTTTAAATATTGGGGTTACCTTAGCTATCCTCCAGTCTTCAGGTACAATGGATGATTTTAATGATAGGTTACAAATGTTCACTAATAGGTCTGAAATTTCATTTTTTAGTTCCTTCAGAACTCTGGGGTGTATACCATCCGGTCCGGGTGATTTACTACTCCAGTTTGTCAATCAGGCCTACCACATCTTCTAGGTTCACCGTGATTTGATTCAGTCCATCTGAATCAATACCCATGAAAACCTTCTCCATTACGTGTACCTTCCCAACATCCTCTTCAGTAAACACCGAAGCAAAGAAATCATTTAATCTTTCCGCGATGGCCTTATCTTCTCTAAGTGCCCCTTTAATCCCTCGATCATCTAACGTCCAACTGACTCCCTCACGGGCTTTCTGCTTCGGATATATTTAAAAAAGTTTTTACTGTGAGTTTTTGCCTCCACAGCCAACTTTTTTTCAAATTCTCTCTTAGCCTGTCTTATCAATGTCTTATTTTATTTGTTGTTTTTTATATACCGAAGTATAGCATTTTGCCTTCACTCCGGTCTTACATTTAACCTGCCAACGTTTATGCTTTATCCTATTTTCTTCTGTTGGATCCTTCTTCCAATTTTTCAATGAAGACCTTTTGGCTAAAAATAGCTTCTTTCACCTCACCTTTTACCATGCAGGTAATCATTTTGCCTTCTTTCCACCTTTCTTAATGTGTGGAATACATCTGGACTGTGCTTCTAGAATGGTATTTTTTAACAATGACCACACCTCTTGGACATGTTTTACTTTTGTAGCTGCTCCTTTCAGTTTTTTTCTAACAATTTTTCACATTTTATCAAAGTTTCTCTTTTGAAAGTTTAGCACGAGAGCCTTGGATTTGCACACTGTTCCTCTTCCAGTCATTAAATCAAATTTGATCATATTATGATCACTATTGCCAAGCAGCCCCACCACCGTTACCTCTCTCACCAAGTCCTGTGCTCCACTGAGAATTAGATCTAAAATTGCTCCCTTTCTCGTCGGTTCCTGAACCAATTGCTCCATAAAGCTATCATTTATTCTATCCAGGAACATTCTCTCTCTAGCGTGACCCAATGATACATTTACCCAGTCAATATTGGGGTAATTGAAGTCTCCCATTATTACTGCACTACCAATTTGGTTAGCTTCCCTAATTTCTCTTAGCATTTCACTGTCCATCTCACCATCTTGACCAGGTGGACGGTAGTATACCCCTATCACTATAGTCTTCCCTGACACACAAGGGATTTCTACCCATAAAGATTCAATTTTGTATTTAGTCTCATGCAGGATGTTTATCCTGTTGGACTCTATGCCATCCCAGACATAAAGCGCCATACCTCCTCCCGAGTGCTCCTCTCTGTCATTGCGATATAATTTGTATCCCGGTATAGCACTGTCCAATTGGGTTATCCTCTTTCCACCATGTCTCTGAGATGCCAATTAAGTCTATGTCATCATTCACTGCTATACATTCTAATTCTCCCATCTTACTTCTTAGACTTCTGGCATTAGCATACAAACATTTCAAAGTGTGTTTTTTGTTTGTATTTTCATTCTGCTTTTTAATTGATAGGGATAAGTTAGACTTTTTTAGCTCAGGTGAGTTTTTAGTTACAGGCACTTGGACTACTTTTCTAATTATTGGAACCTCACTGTCAGGATGCCCTAATTCTAATGCATCATTAGTATAATTTAAAGATACCTCTCTCCGAACCATGCGCTGCTGAGCGACTGTCAGCTTTCCCCTTTGTTCTAGTTTAAAAGCTGCTCTATCTCCTTTTTAAAGGTTAGTGCCAGCAGTCTGGTTCCACCCTGGTTAAGGTGGAGCCCATCCCTTCAGAAGAGACTCCCCCTTCCCCAAAAGGTTCCCCAGTTCCTAACAAAACTGAATCCCTCTTCCTTGCACCATCGTCTCATCCACGCATTGAGACTCCGGAGCTCTTCCTGCCTCTGGTGACCTGCGCGTGGAACAGGTAGCATTTCAGAGAATGCTACCCTGGAGGTTCTGGATTTAAGCTTTCTACCTAAGAGCCTAAATTTGGCTTCCAGTACCTCCTTCCCACATTTTCCTATGTCGTTGGTGCCCACATGTACCTCGACAGTCGGCTCCTCCCCAGCACTGTCTAAAATCCTATCTAGGTGACGCGTGAGGTCCGCCACCTTCGCACCAGGTAGGTATGTTACCTGGCGATCCTCACACCTACCAGCCACCCAGCTATCTACATTCCTAATAATCGAATCACCAACTATGATGGCCAACCTAACCCTTCCCTCCTGGGCAGTAGGCCTTGGGGAGATATCCTCAGTGCGAAAGGACAATGCATCACCTGGAGAGCAGGTCCTTGCTACAGGATCCTTTCCTGCTGCACCTGGTTGGTGCTCTCCCATCATGAGACCTTCTTCCTCCAAGGCAGCACCAGGGCTGCCAGTCTGAAGTTGGGACTTGGCTACTATGTCCCTGAAGGTCTCATCTATATACCTCTCTGTCTGCCTCAGCTCCTTCAGGTCTGCCACTCTAGCCTCCAGAGATCGGACTCGTTCTCTGAGAGCCAGGAGCTCTTTGCATCGCATGGACATATACAACTGCTCACCGGTGGGTAAAAAATCATACATGTGACACTCGATGAAAAAGACCGGGAAGCCCCCCTTTTGCTGCTGGACTGCTGCCTTCATCTCAATTTTGATCAGTTCCTAGTTGTTTTAGGTTGCTATGAGTGGAGGAATGTATCTAATTAACGTCATTTAAATGTATTAGTGAATTCGCTATATGTCTGTAGGGGTCTGATCAAACTCTCAATAAAGTTTTTGTTGTTGTTGTTGTTGTTTTTTTTTTTTGTGAAAGTGGCACCTACCTATAAATTAAAGGATGAGCTAGGGGTGGTTGAGTTGGGAAATACAAACAGTCTAACTTCAGTTAGTCAGCCAGAGTGACTCACTGCTCTCTTGATTAACAAATGTTGGTACATTATCAAACCAAATCACACTACCTCAACACCTTTGCAAAGTGAGTAACTGAACTGAACTGAACTTTTCAACCTTTTTACTTAGGTGTACACTGCCCCTAACTTATTTCTAGCTTCTGGCTACTTTTTTTTGTTTGTTTTGTTTTTGTTTTTTTTTTGGGGGGGGGGTTTGTGTAGGGGTTTTTTTGTTTTTTAATACAAACACTCAGTTCTGCTTACTAGCTGCCTTACAGATTTTTAAAAATAAACACACTACCTACTGCTTACTAGCTGCCTTATTGACTATTTAAAAATACAGTCTAACTTGTTTATTCACTGCCTTACTGACTATTAAAAGCACAAACACAAAAACACACTAAATAATATTCCCAAATAGTTAACTTTTGCCCCAATACTTTTAAAAAAGACAATGACCCAAGCAAAAACTTACTGATTCCTTTCAGCCACCAGCAAGGTGATCTTCTCCTCTCAGTGCTCCCACTGGAATGTTCTGATCATTCTAACACTGTATTTGCTTTTATGATCACTGCCACACTCTGGGGATGTACAGTAGAAACAAATTTGTTTTGTTTCAAAAATCATTTTGTTGGGACCCCAATTCATTTCTTTACTTTCAAAATGGAAAAAAAAATCATATTTTCTTTTGATTCATTTTTACTTGCCATGAAACTCAATAACGGAACCATACAGGCTTAGAATTGGGGATTTTAATCAACTGTCTTAGAACTTGTGGAAAGAAATCATCAAAAGGGGGAAAGAACTCAGAGATACCTAGAAAGACTGTGGAAAGTGGTTCCAAAACTGGCATGAATAGCCTAAGGTTCCTTAAAGGGGCAAAGGAGTACCAGCATTGGCAAGAGTTCTCCAAATCACTGGGAGAGGAGCAAAAAAGCAGCAAACACAGGAAGAACACCTCAAGGTTTTATAAGAGGGTGCCAGAAACAGTGATAGGAACCCTCAATGGCATCTCGAGTTGTAATCTGGATACAAAAGTGACATTAGTATCCTAAGGCACCATGAAAGTGGAACAAAGGAGAAAATGGGGAAGAAAAAACCTTAAGGCAGGCACTGATAAGGGGGGCAAACAACACAAAGAGTGGCTTCAAGACACCAAAGCAACATGAGAAGTGCAAAGCAGCTTCCCAGACTGGCAAGAACTACTCAAGGTGTAACATCTGGGGTATTGTTAGAATTCTGCTAGCGGGTTACTCCTGTAAAGGGAGGAGTTAGCAATCTGTTGCACTGCATAGGCAGAGTTAGCAATCTGTTGTAGATCTGCTATGCGGATGGGAGGAACTAGCAGAGAGAATAGCAGTCTGATAGAATCCCCTCCTCAAAGGGGAGGAGTAGCAATCTGTAGTGAGCTGCCTCCTATGGGTCTGCTAAGGAATGGCAATATGTTATGATGTAGACTGCAGAGTTGACAATCTGTACCAGTGGAGTACTGGAGATGGTGCACAGCTGGACAGAAAGTAAATAGGTGAATCCTTGGGCCGATGGCAGATGACAGCACCCCCAGGAGGAAGTCCCGAGAGGGACCACCGGCTAGGCTGGAGTATGGAGACAGACACAGATAGTTCTTTTATTAGATAAGTAATATAACCACCAGAGGTGGCAGTAGTAAGCTGGTATGCCTGGCAGGTCTGAAGTCCCTCAGATACTGGAACTGTGATTCCCAGGTTGCTGAGCTGCAAAGAGACTGTAGATAGTGAATAGACAGGGTATGCAGATATACATAGCCAGTACTAGATGAACTCACATAAGGTCTTGAGATAGCTCAGTAACTGGAAAGGGTTAGGCCCTCGAGGAGCGAGTACCTGGTTCCAGGGAAAGCTCTGAGAGTGCGGTGGTCACTCACAATAATCTGTATCTGGAATAGCTTCTAGTCAATAAAATCTTCAGCGTGTTCAGGAACTTAGGCCCTCGAGGAGCGAGTGCCAGTTCCTATATACCATCTGAAATAGTAAATCACAAATGTCTGTACATGCAATAGCTTCTGGACAAGGAGAATCTTCAGAAGATTCAGGAATATAGGCCCTCGAGGAGCGAGTACCAGTTCCTATCTAGTCTGAAATAATAACTCACAAATGTCTGTACCTGCGATAGCTTCTGGGCAAGGAGAATCTTCAGAGTGTTCAGGAACATAGGCCCTCAAGGAGCAAGTACTGGTTTCTATCTGTAGTCTGAAATAATAACTCACAAAGTTCGTCTCTTGCGATCGCTTCCAGGCAATGGAGAGTCTTCAGAGAGTTTAGGAACATGGGCCCTCGAGGAGCGAGTACCGGTTCCCTTCTATAATCTGAAATAGAGAAAGAGAATGAGGCCCCTGAGTAGTGGGTACCCCTGGTAGGTCCAGGGAGGCAATGCTGCAAGAGTGAAGTGGGTCCGAAGGAAATCCTGCAAACCATCCTTTGGGTGCAGAGTAGTCTTTGGACAGTCGAAGCTAGTCCAATCAGAGTCCTTGCTAACTCGATCAGTTAGCAAAAGTAAAGACCTTTTATGTTGGAAGCGGATGACGTCAATACAGGGGGTCGCCCCTGAGGTTCGCGCCCTTGCTGGTACATATTTCGGAGTGCGCGTGCGCCCTACGTCATCAGAAACATGACGGATCCGTAGTGTCGAACTGGCCTGGGGATGCCGGGGAGAAGCGGCATTAAGATGCCGCGGCATCAAGCTGTCCATCAGGCATGGAAGGAGTTGCCACACAGGTAGAGAGGATGGACTGAGGGCGAAAGCAGGCACGAACGCAACAGGTATACAGCAAGTCATAATGGTAAAGAGAACTCCAAGGAATAAGGCCTGAGCATGGATGCAATACTGAGTGTTACAAATAATGCTAAGGTGGTGAATGTAATTTTGATTCTCTTAGAAAATGTGCTTTCCAAATTAATCTATCACATTCATGATATACAAAATGTTTCACAAATGAGTATGGTTAACTTTTATAGAAAGTTGTGAGGCTTGGGGCTTTTTTTTAGAAACTTTTTTTCCATATTCTCTAGCTGACCTCAGGCTTTCCATTTTTTATTTCCTGGTCTTACAAGAAATCTCTCTCACTACTCTGTATTACATTCACTAAATGGTTTCTCTTCAGCATCTTTTGGCCTGTAGTTCTTCCTTTTCAATGAAAGCGTTTCTGGACAAACCACCCCAGTATGAATGAGAATGGTTGAACCAAGCTGAGACTTTGGAAAGGTTGGAGGAAAGGAACAACTGCAGAACAGATGCCATGCTATGATATTGAAACCTGTCTTTTATTTATTTATTAATTTTACTTTTTAAAAATGTATGTTCTGGGGACAAAACACCCCAGTATCACAAACCAAGAAGAAAGTAAGTGTTGGAAGAATACCCCAAGCCACCAAAAAAGGGTTCCAGTGGCTTGAACTGTTGATGGCATCTCAAGTGGCAACCTGGTATTAAAAGTGACATCAGCATCCTATGACACCATGAAGTGGGAACAAAGTAGAAAAGGTGGCAGAATAAAAACCAAGACAGGTACTGATAAAGGGGCCAAGAAGCACAAACAGTGCCTTCAAGATGGCCAAACAAAATGAGGGGTGTAAAGCAGCCCCACAGACTGGCAAGAACAACTCAGTGTAAGGTCTAGGGTATGACAGCAAGACCCAGTGGGACACAGGTTTAAGGTCTGGACATGGAAACAAAGCTGTGTGACACAAAGACCCCCAAAGTGCTAGTTGGAATTTTGATTTTCATGTGAAATTGTAATTCCAAATGAAACTGATATCACATTTAGAACATGTAAATAGTTTCACAAATAAGTTTAGATAACTTTTATAGTAAGTTGTGAGAGGTATATTTTTTTTATAAAATGTTTCCTATATTCTGTAGCTTAACTCTAGATGTTCCATTTCTTAATTTTGTGGTTTTGCATGAGTTCTCTCATCTATATCTATATCTGGCTGTTCCATTCCCTGATTTTCTGGTTTTTCTTGAGTTCTCTCTGTCTGACTGATACTTTTAATATATTCATAACATGTAAAAAAAATTTTTCCTCTATGTTTTCTGTTCTGCCTGAATTTCTTCCTTAAGACTGAGAACTTTTATGGACAAAACACCCCAGTATAATCAGCAAACCAACAGACTGGGAGTACCAGGCTGGGATCACTACAGATGGGTTAGAACAAAACAACCATAAAATAGGTGGAGGGGAAGAGAATTGTTTTTCTACATTTTTCAATTTTTTTTCTGGGGAAAGCAAATGCACTAGTACAAAAAAAAGAAACAAACAACAGCAACCAACATGGAAGCACCAAAACTCCCATGCTGATATATATTAGGCAGGCATACAAGTAAGCAGAGCAATAGCACCAAGTCCTCTATAGTGGTATAAGGGGCATGGCAAGCAGGTAGAATGGTAATAGGCCACTGTAGTATGGTATGAGGGGTATGGCAAGTAGGCTTATGGAAACAACTCACAAGTCCTCTTTGATGGCATAAGGGATAGAGCAGGTAGGCATGTGCTTGCAAGTCCTTTATGGCAGAATTAGGGGCATGGCAGCTAGACATCAGGCTGGTACTAGGAGTATGGCAGGAAGGCATCAGGTAGCAATTCCCTTATGATATTACTAGGGGTATGGCAGGTCATGTAGGTATCAGGCAGCAAGTCCCCTATGATGGTACAAGAGATATGGCAGGTAGTCATGTGCCAGTAAGCCCACTATGGTGAATTTAGGGGCATGGCAAATAGGCAGTGCCAGTAAGTCTCCTTAGGTTGAATAAGGGGTATGGCAGGTAGGAATGTGCCATTGCCATCAAATTCCCCATAGTGAAATTGGAGAATGGAGGTAGGTGTTACTGGTCTGGCAGTAGACCCTAGGTCCGAGGTAGAGTTATCACTACCTAGGAGAGTAAACACTCTTAGGTCCCTACCATCAGAAGGCAAGGCCTGGTGATGTAGATGTGGAATGAAGACTTCACCCTGGAAGCTTGAGATTCCCCCAGAAGGAGATCATAGAAACCTGGCCGCTGGGACTCAGGAGACTCCCTGGAGACCAAAGAAGATCTGGATGCAGGCACCTCCTACAGGTCGTGTAATCCAGATAGCTGGTGCCTCTAGCAGGTCGAAGTCAATTCAAGTGTAGATATCCGGAGAATGGTCCAAAGCTGGTCTGAGGGTCTAAGCCAGATGAATGGTCGGAAGCCTGTCCAGGGGTTGAAGCCAGAGATAAGGTCGGAAGCCGGTCCAGGTGTCGAAGCCAGAGGAATACGTCCAACGAGAGGAGAACCAGGAACAAGGACAAAGAAGAACAGGAACCAGATGAGCAGGCAGTGGACCAAGAACTCGAGATACAGGGACTCACAGGTCTAAGAGCCAAGATACCAAGGCAAGGTCTGAAGAGCAGACCTTGCCTTAAATACAGACCAGGAAGGAGTCCCAGAGAGGAGCCATGACCATTTCCTGTAATGGCCCCTTTAAATTACCCCAGCAGCTGCACGCGCGGCTCTTGGAGACCCAGCGGAGGTGGAGTCAGCAGAAGAGGTGGCCATCTTGGAAGTGGCACAGCTGCGAAGACAATATCAGTGGTGGCTGCCGGCTCCCATGGGCGTCTCAAGGGGAGCCCGACGCCACAGGTGAGTGACCAGCCCTGGTCGTGGACCGCTGCAGCCGGCAGCCATAACAGTACCCCCTCCTTTAGGCCTCCCCCTAGAAGGCTTGGGCTTTCCTGGGTGATCTAATGTGAAAGTTGTGTATGAGGTTCTTATCCAGAATGTTCCTTAGCAGGCTCCCAGGAATTCTCCTCAGGCCCGAATCCCTCCCAAACTAGGAGATACTACCACCTTTTGCCTCGTCTCCGGACATCGAGAACCTCATGAACCTGGTACATAGGGTCTTCCTCCACTGTGGGTTGCAGAGCTTTAGAAACCTTCCGAGTAGGCCAAGTAAGAACCAAGGGCTTCAAAAGAGACACGTGGAAGAATTGTGGATTCTTAATGTGGCAGGCAGACAAAGTTGATAGGTCACAGGACCCAGCTGCCGCAGCACCAGGAAGGGACCTATGTAGCGAGGAGCAAGTTGCATGTATGGAACCCATAGACGAATATGCCTGGTGCTAAGCCATACCTTTTCTCCTGGATGGAAATGAGGAGCTGGTCTTCGGTGTTTGTCTGCAAATTTTTTCGCAGTTCGAGCCGCCCATAGTAGCATTTGCCGGGTATTCACCCAGAGTCTTTTCAATTGTGCTGCCATTAGCTATGCTGCTGGTGAGGAAACAGGCAATGGCAGGGGAAAAGGTGGCATGGGTTGTCAACCAAAAACAATTTGAAATGGAGAAGCCCCAGTCGAAGTACAGTCATGAGAGTTGTGGGAGAACTCAGCCCAAGGAAGAAGTGCTGCCCAATCGTCCTGACGGGTGTTAACATATAAGCGTAGAAATTGTTTCAAGGTACAATTTGTCCATTCCGCTTGACTGTTGGCTTGTGGATGGATTGCCGTGGTAAAGTCCAGAGAAATACAAACTTCTTGCAGAGATTGTACCAATATCGGGCCGTGAATTGAGGTCCGCGATCAGATGCGATGTGCTGTGGCAGTCCATGGAGGTGGAAAATATGAAGCCCAACACAAAAAGACAAAGCAAGGTAATTTCCAATGCTGTGCAGACCACAACCAATTCAAAAATTATTTAGTTTTGGATAGAACCGCATCAGCAAGCCAGACGGCGGCAGTGAAAATACACTTGCCGCCCGGACTATTCGTCACTTGCGGTGTAGGTGTTACAACTAATACGTTTGAAAAAATGTTCAATAGTGTGATTCAAAACAAACTTGAGAAATCAGCTGGTCCCAAAAAAGAGTTTCAGAATTAAGCCCGACAGCGGCCGGTGTTTCACGATACAGAGATCGCTTCCTCAGGAGAACGTTATAAACTGTTGATAAGGGTGCTTCTATACGGACGAAAACGTCTCAAATATGGATGCAAAAGGAACGGGACAGCCTGCTGTCCCGTTCCTTTTGCATCCATATTTGCATCCATATTTGAGATTTCTCAAGT
Organism: Rhinatrema bivittatum; assembly: GCF_901001135.1. Lineage (NCBI taxonomy): Eukaryota > Metazoa > Chordata > Amphibia > Gymnophiona > Rhinatrematidae > Rhinatrema > Rhinatrema bivittatum. The sequence continues at coordinate 652,498,192 of NC_042616.1, read as the reverse complement.
TTGTTTTGAATCACACTATTGAACATTTTTTCAAACGTATTAGTTGTAACACCTACACCTCAAGTGACGAGTAGTCCGGGCGGCAAGTGTATTTTCACTGCCGCCGTCTGGCTTGCTGATGCGGTTCTATCCAAAACTAAATATTTTTTGAATTGGTTGTGGTCTGCACAGCATTGGAAATTACCTTGCTTTGTCTTTTTGTGTTGGGCTTTTGATTTATAAGACAAGTGCCAAAGTTCTTTGTTGCATTGTGGTGGAAAATATGAGACATGAATATTTGGGCCAGGCGAGGAGCAGATGGGAGGGAGGGAAGCGGGGTAAACTGGGCCATTTTGGAAATCGGTCCACTACTACCCATATTATTGTATTGCCCTCAGAGGGTGGAAGAGCCACGATGAAATCTGTGGAAATGTGAGTCCATGGCTTCGTGGGCAAAGGAAGTGGTTGTAAGAGACCCCAAGTTTTTCCTGTTGGAATTTTATGTTGGGCACAGCTTGGGCAAGAATCAACATACGCTTGAATATCCTTGCATATCTCAGGCCACCAATAATATTGCCGAAGAAGATTCAGAGTCCGGTTACGTCCTGGATGTCCAGCCAACTTGGAGTCATGTGCCCAGGCTAGCACCGGGGAAAATGGTGGTGCCAAAGAGGCTCCCTCTTTGGCACCACCATTTTCCCCGGTGGCACCGTAAAGATAGCAGATATGATGATAGAAACTGGGTCGATGATATGCTGAATGGGCTCATCCGAGTCTTCTGCAGAGAAAGAACGGGACAGGGCATCTGTCTTAATGTTCTTACTAGTGGGTCGATAGCGGAGTTCGAAATTAAAACGTGAGAAGAAGAGCGCCCATCGAGCTTGGTGTGGGTTAGGCCTCTTGGAGATATATCAAGTTCTTATGGTCAGTAAAAATGGTTATACGATGTTGTGCTCCCTCAAGCCATTGACGCCATTCTTCTAGCATAAGCTTAATGGCTCCTTGTCACCAAGGAGCCATTAAGTCATTTTGGCTGAGCACTGCTCCTACTCCAACAGCGGAGGCGTCTACTTCTACCGTAAATGGACGCCTATGATCCAGATACCGAAGACAATGTTTATGCAGGAAGAACTTCTTGAGGTCCCGGAAGGCTTCTTCAGCTTCAACAGGCCACGCCTTGATGTCCGCCCCCTTACGAGAGAGCAGTGAGGGGAGCAGCCAGTTTGGAAAAGTTCCGGATAAAACTACGATAGTAGTTGGCTAAACCCAGAAAGCGCTGGAGCGCACGTAACCCAGTAGGCTGAGGTCATTCTTGGATACATTTTAACTTGGAGGGATCCATTTGAAAGCCCAGATTGGAAATAATGTACCCCAAGAAGGTTAGAGATTCTTTTTCAAAGACACATTTTTCAACCTTGGCAAAAAGTCTTTTCTCTCTTAAGCGTTGCAAAACCTGTAAAACATGTTGTCGATGCATCTGTAGATCCCAGGAAAAAATCAATATGTCATCCAAGTAGACTACCATGCATACATAGAGAAAGTCTTGAAATATTTTATTAATAAAGTGCTGGAAGACTGCAGGAGCATTAGTTAGACCGAACAGCATGACGAGATACTCATAATGGCCATCCCTGGTATTAAAAGCTGTCTTCCACTCATCACCCTCTCGTATCCTGATCAAATTGTATGCTCCTTGTAGGTCTAATTTTGAGAACACCCTGGCTCCCTGTAAGCAGTCAAAGAGTTTGGCAATTAATGGCAGTGGATAGCAGTCCTTGATAGTAATGGGGCGGATTTTCAGAGCCCTGCTCGCCTAAATCCGCCCAAAACCGGGCAGATTTAGGCGAGGGTATGTCTGTATTACTGATGCTGTTGATGCTGGTGAACTGGCTTAAGCTATGACCACTGTATCTAAGTGAGCGTGGAATCGACCTATGGAAAAATGCCAAGGACTTCCGATATCTGCTGTTTGCTCCATCATCTTTTGGGCGAAACCTGGAATGGCTTGCAGATCAGAGGCCTCTACTGGGTCCATGGCCTTGATATTCTGTTACTGGTCTGGCAGTGGACCCTAGGTCCGAGGTAGAGTTAGCGCTACCTAGGAGAGTAAACCCTCTTAGGTCCCTACTGTCAGAGGCGAGGCCTGGTGATGTAGATGTGGAATGAAGACTTCACCCTGATTTCTCAAGTTTGTTTTGAATCACTCTTCCTGGGGGAGAAATTCCCCCAGGAAGAGCCCCTAGGAACCCGGCCGCTTGAACTTTGGAGACTCCCTGGAGCCCAAAGAAGATCTGGATGCAGGCGCCTCCTGCAGGTCGTGTAATCCAGAGGCCGCCCCGGGGACCACGTCCCCGGGGCGGCCCGGGGACGTGGTCACGCCCTCCGGACCCGCCCCCAGGACACGTCCCGGTGCGCAGGAGGCCCGCTGACGCGCGGGGATTTACGCCTCCCTCCGGGAGGCGTAAATCCCCCGACAAAGGTAAGGGGGGGCTTAGACAGGCCGGGTGGGTGGGTTAGGTAGGGGAAGGGAGGGGAAGGTGAGGGGAGGGCAAAAGGAAGTTCCCTCCGAGGCCGCTCCGATTTCGGAGCGGCCTTGGAGGGAACGGGGGTAGGCTGCGTGGCTCGGCGCGCGCCGGCTATACAAAATCGATAGCCTTGCGAGCGCCGATCCAGGTTTTTAGCAGATACGCGCGGCTCCGCGCGTATCTACTAAAATCCAGCGTACTTTTGTTTGCGCCTGGAGCGCAAACAAAAGTAGGCCTATTCGCGGAGTCTGAAAATCCGCCCCAATATCATTAAGCCCCCGAAAAAGGGTCGCAAAGTCCTGTCCTTTTTTCCAACAAAGAAAAAACCAGCCCCGGCTGGGGACTTGGACTGTCTGAGAAACTCCTTCTTGAGATTGTCCTGAATATATTCAGCCATAGCCTGAGTCTCCGGGACGGATAAGGGATAAACTCTTCCATGAGGCGGAGTGGTCCCAGGGACTAAATTAATGGCACAGTCAAATTCTCGATGTAGAGGCAAAATGTCAGTGGCTTTCTTGGAAAATACATCTGCAAACTTATTGCAAACTTATTGCAAACTCCAGGATTGAGGTACACAAATAGCTACAGGAAGAGGCTGTTCCTTTAAGGCAGGTTTTGTGACATGCAGAACCCCAATGAGTTAATTTTAGAGATTTCCAGTCAAACTGGGGGTTATGGCATTGCAACCAGGGAATACCGAGAATGACTGGGTGGATGGCTTTCTGGATGACATATAGAGAAATGTGTTCCGTGTGGTTAGGTGCAATGAAGCAATCCAGAGGAACCATTTGGTGTGTAATTCTCCCTGGCAAGGGGTCTCCGTGGATAGAGGAGATAGTCAGCGGTCTCGGGCATGGATGGATAGGAATGAGCAGATGTTTCACAATATCTTGCAAGATGAAATTTCCTCTGGCCCCAGAATCTACTAGAGCCAGCGTGGTGAATTTCTGACCTCCAAGGCAAAAGGTAACAGGCAAGGAAAGTGGAGGGGCTGGTGAAGTGATGCCTAGGGTTACTCCCCCGGAGGTCCCTAAACTTTGTAATTTCCCGGGACGTAAAGGACAGCCAGCAATGAAATGACCCAAACTTCCACAATATAGGCAAAGGCCGGCCTTGAGATGCCTTTGTCATTCCTCTGGGGAGAGAGGGTCACATCCTAACTGCATAGGTTCTTCTGTAGTTCCTTCAGAGATTGATGAAGTATGGGGAACTGAAGAAGAATAAGAGTGTGGAGGACAAGGAACTGTCATATGCCTTCTCAAACCCAGAGCCTCACGAGCCCTTTCTTGCAGACGGTGATTAATCTTGGTTGCTAGTTCAATGAGGGAGTTCAATGAAGAAGGATGTTCCCAAGCTGCCAGCTCATCCTTAATCTTATCTGACAGTCCATCAAGAAAGATGGTCCGAAGAATGCGTTCCTCCCAATGGAGTTCAGAGGCTAAAGTTCTGAATTCAATCATGTAGTCGGTGAGCGTACGTCCTCCTTGTCGGATATGAAGCAGATTGGCCCCCGCGGCTGCCTCTTTACCGGGTTCCTCAAACACAGTTCTGAATAACTCCAAAAAATGAGGAAAATCCTGCAGGACTGGATCTGAACGATGCCACAGCGGAGAGGCCCAAGCCAATGCCTTGCCTTCTAACAGTGATAAGATGTAAGTCGTCTTTGTCAAATCATCTGGAAAGAGGTTAGCTTGAAGACGGAAGTGCATGTTGCATTGGTCGAGAAACCCTAGACACAGACGAGGTTCACTGGAGTAACGTGGCGGCGCAGGTAGTGGAATTACCGGACGAGGGTATGTCTGTATTACTGATGCTGTTGATGCTGGTGAACTGGCTTAAGCTATGACCACTGTATCTAAGTGAGCGTGGAATCGACCTATGGAAAATGCCAAGGACTCCGATATCTGCTGTTGCTCCATCATCTTTTGGGCGAAACCTGGAATGGCTTGCAGATCAGAGGCCTCTACTGGGTCCATGGCCTTGATATTCTGTTACTGGTCTGGCAGTGGACCCTAGGTCCGAGGTAGAGTTAGCGCTACCTAGGAGAGTAAACCCTCTTAGGTCCCTACTGTCAGAGGCGAGGCCTGGTGATGTAGATGTGGAATGAAGACTTCACCCTGATTTCTCAAGTTTGTTTTGAATCACTCTTCCTGGGGGAGAAATTCCCCCAGGAAGAGCCCCTAGGAACCCGGCCGCTTGAACTTTGGAGACTCCCTGGAGACCAAAGAAGATCTGGATGCAGGCGCCTCCTGCAGGTCGTGTAATCCAGATAGCTGGCACCTCCAGTAGGTCGAAGTCAATTCAAGTGTAGATATCCGGAGAATGGTCCGAAGCCGGTCCGAGGGTCTAAGCCAGAAGAATGGTCCAAAGCCGGTCCAGGGGTCGAAGCCAGAGATAAGGTCAGAAGCCAGTCCAGGGGTCAAAGCCAGAGGAATCCATCCAACGAGAGGAGAACCAGGAACAAGGACCAAGAAGAACAGGAACCAGATGAGCAGACAGCGGACCAAGAACTCGAGGCACAGAAACTCACAGGACCAAGAGCCAAGATACCAAGGCAAGGTCTGAAGAGCAGACCTTGCCTTAAATACAGGAGACCAGGAAGGAGTCCCAGAGAGGAGCCATGACCATTTCCTGTAATGGTCCCTTTAAATTACCCTAGCAGCCGCGCATGTGGCTCTAGGAGACCCGGCGGGGGCGGAGTCAGCAGAAGAGGTGACCATCTTGGAAGCAGCACAGCCGTGAAGAAAATATCAGCGGCGGCTGCCAGCTCCCGTGGATGTCCCAAGGGGAGCCCGACGCCACGGGTGAGTGACCGGCCCCGGTCGCAGACCGCCGCGGGCAGCGGCCATAACAGTAGGCATGTGCCAGCAAGTCCCCATTATGGTTTTAGGGATAAGGCAGCTAGACATGAGGCAGCAATTCCCATATGGTGGTACAAGGGAATGGCAGGTAGCAATCAAGCAGCAAGTCCCCTATGGTGGTAATAGAGGTATAGCAGTTAGGCATCAAGCAGCAAATAGACATGAAAATGACTATAGAAGGAATACACAGTTTGTTCAGCATATCTCAGAGATACTCAGTCTTCAAGATCAGTGTCTCTGGATCTTCAGAGCATTGATAAATTGACTTAGAAATGCTTCACTGCAATATTTTATCTCTTTGATGACATGTCCTGCCAAGGTCTGGCAAGGAACACATGACTCACTTATCTGGCTGCTAATAGCTATACTGTAGCAATTACTAATTGACTATATTAGTATATTGTGCCTGTTATTCTCCATATAATTTAACGGCCATAGACATGAGTGGGGAATGATATCAATAGGATTTGTTTAATATGGAGGTCCATTTCAATTCATTTTAGAGACCCCCCAAAAAAACAAATTAGACCCAATTTTTTCAAATCACTTATTATTTTTAAATTTATGCACATCCCTACCTCACACTGAGCCAAGGATTGAAAATTCCAAGGTCTTTTTCCTGGGTAGTAATAGTCCTGTGGAACACTTTGTACTTTTCTACATTAAATTAAATCTGTCATTCTGTTGCCCAGTCTCCTAGTCTCACAAGGTCATTTTCCAGTTCTTCACAATCCACTGCTATTTTAATACATTTGAATAATTTTGTGTCATCTGCAAATCTGATTGCCTCCCTCATCATTCCCTTTTCCAGATCATTTATGAATATGTTAACTGCAGAGGTCCAAGTTCTGATCCCTGTGGTCCTCCACAAACAATTTTTTTTGGTCCAAGAAAACCTATAACATTGCACAAAACATGCAAATAATTATTCTGTAAATATAATTTTCAAAGATTTATCTAAAAATGTGATGTGTGAAGAGTTCATGTTTTCTGTGCTTAAAATCGGGTTGTGCACATTGTTGTGTGCAGAACATGATTTCTATTCATAAAAGCTGTGTCCCTAAAAGTTGTGCACACAAAAAATGTTAGGTGCTCAAAAATTGTAGAAGCACAACTTTTATGCTCCCAACTCATGTTTTGTGTACACAACTTTTATGCATGGAAATCATAGCTTACTCTTCTAATAATATTTCTGTGTATTAACCATGATTTATGCACGAAAAACATTTCTTACATGTATAAACATTATATTTTGTGCATAAATCATGCTTTATGAGCACAAAATGTGTTTTCTGTGCAGAAAACATATTGTATATGCATAAATCATAATTTATACATGCTTAGCGTGTTTTTTTGCACATTTTCAGTTACCATGATTTTTTAAATATCTAATGCATTTTCATACCATTAGCTACTGCTTTGAGAGTAATTATTTTTAGTGTGTGTGTTAAGAAACTGCTGAATTTCAGATCACACATTTAAATTTAGCTGTTTAAAAAATGGATGGTTCTAGATATGTTTCCAAGGATGAATGGTGGCTATCAAAATTCAGACCTACATCTATATGGGCAAATTTTGACTGCCTAGATTTAGGGAAATTATTGGAAGCAACCTAATTGCAACTGAAAATTAATTTAACCCTATCTCGCTAAAATGTGGCCAACTAAGCTAAGCATTCAACCCAATCTAAAAATTAACTCCTTAGTCACTGAAGATAAAGGAAATAATAAATTCTACCCTATATGATATAAAAATGTTAGACTTAAAAATTGCTTTCATTTTTTAGTTCCTCAAAAAAATGACAAAATTAGGGCTTCTGATTTTTTGTTATAAGTGGAAAACATTGATAAATAGTCTCATAATGAAAAATCAGGATTTTTGGTTACCTTCCTTATGATGATGTCAACTCCTCTGACTCCAATTGCTCCTGTGAAAAAGTAGATAATTTCATTCAGGTGTTGCCCTCAAGAGATGAGCAGGAAATAGAGTATGTATGTGCAGAGTATTGTCAATGGCTACAGGAGTCCACCCCTATCCACATTTAAGCCTACAGCTGTTGTTGCAGCTCTTAGCAGGAGCAACTGGAGATGATGGAACTTTATGTATAAGGAGAGGGGGAAGTGGTGATTGGCTGCTCAATGAAGATGAATCCCATTGCAGATCTAGGCCACTGCCTACCAGAGAAAAAATTCAGCCCCTGCAGCCCCAAGGCAGCAGAGAGCCAAGAAGAGGTACAAGTGACACACCTTGCTAAGGTTGACGTTCCTCAATTTGTCGGTATACTTGCTGTTTGCGACTAAAAATAACATTTTCTGTATGGCCAGCCTGTTGCACTTGGAGGTGGACCCTTGTTCTGGAGCAGAGTGGAGCGGTTCCCTGGTCAGACCCAGGAAGCACCTGCCACCAGGAGGTGGAGCACAGGAGGAGACAGAGGGTAGCTGGAGCTTCACCACTGGAAGCCTGCGGTCCCCCTGGGTGGAGCTCTTGGGGACCAGGGCCTCTTGGACTTAGGTGGGCCTCGCAGGGTTTCCCAGAAAGGAAGTCCCCACCAGGATCAAGAGTGCACAGTCGATGTCTAGACTGGAGGTCTGAGGAACCAAGGAAGGCCAGTACAGTGTCTGCGATAACAAGCCTAGGAGCAGGGCCAGAATCAAGGAGGCATGGTCAGTAATAGCAGAGGTCAAGTTCCAAGGATCAGTCCGAGAGTAGTCAGCCAAAGCAGGGGTCAGGTTCCAAAGATCAGACGTGGTCAAGAAGGCAGGCAGTGGTCAGTATCTGGGCAGCGATCAATATGGTCAGAAGGCAGAGGTCACTACCAGTGAGTCAGTCGAAGAGGTACTACCTGGGGGAATGCAGGAATAGACAGACGCTGGAAAAGGAGGATGCTGGAACAGGAGGTCACTGGAACAAGACTGGAACAGGTGATGAGACACAGAGGCAAACTAGTACACACACAGTGTCGACCCAATTGCCAAGGCAAGGAAGTGCAGGCAAGCACTTCCTCTTGTATGGCGTTCAATCAGGGTGCGCGATGGAGCTTGGACCCGCCCCTGGCCCTATAAGGGATCGGGTGGTCTGTGCACGTGTGCCTAGGGGCGAAGCCGATGCCACGGAGGATGCTGAGCCCCGCCGTGAGGCCTGGTGTGCTGAGGAATACCCGACGACCACCACCACAGGACGCCGAGGCCTGGAGGAGCTTGCAGCTGCTGCTGGAGAGGCCGACACAGGACCTGCAGAGGAGTTGGAGAGGTGAGCAGGCCCATGCACGGGCTGAGCACGGACAGGGAGCTCAACTATACCCCCCCTTCTAGGCCTCCCTCTATGCGGGCAAGGCTTTACAGGATGAGCCTTGTGGAAGGTTTTGAGGAGTTCTTTGTCTAGAATGTTGTGGGAAGGTTCCCATGAGCTCTCCTCAGCCCCGTAACCCTCCCAGGATAAGAGGTATTTCCATCTGCCTCAACACTGACGGACGAAGAGGACTTCTCTTACCTGGAGAGTGGAATCTGGTTCTGTGGAGATCCGAGGTGGTGAGGGATCTCTGCGAGAGGGCCAGGATAGGACTAGCGGCTTCAGCAGGGAAACATGGAAGGTGTTGTGAATACCCATGGCACGTGGTACTTGCAATTGGTAGGACACTGCTCCCACTCTTCGTAGGACTGGAAAAGGGCCAATTGTTGCGTCAGTCTCAGACGGTTTCGACCTCTGTGCCTCACCTTTCTTCCTTCTCTCTCCTCAAGCCCTGGTGATGGAATGGAGAGGGGTACTGGCAGCGGTAAACATGGTTGTCGACCAAACACCACAGAAAATGGTGATATATCGGTGGCAGCAGAGATGTGGGTATTATGCGACAATTCTGCCCAGGGCAGCAGGTCAGACCAATTGTCCTGTTGGTCATTCACATATGAGCGGAGGAATGTCTTCAGGGTCCGATTGGTTCTTTCTGCTTGGCCGTTGGCCTGGGGGTGAGAGGCCGACATGAAATTCAAGGTGATGTTGAACTTTTTACACAAAGAGCGCCAGTACCTTGCAGCAAACTCTGGTCCTCGGTCCTTTGGGAGACCATGGATATGCTTTAGAAACAATTTGGCCAATTCTGGAGCCGATGGAAGGCCTTGCAGGGGAATGAAGTGACCCGTTTTAGAAAAACGGTCAATGATGACCCAGATCACGGTATTGTACTGTGACAGTGGTAGGTCTGTGATGAAATCCGTCGATATGCTTGCCCAAGGTTCGGTGGGAGCCGGAAGCGATTGGAGGAGACCCCATGGTCTCCCTGTAGGGGATTTCTGTTGGGCACAGATGGGGCATGAATCTATGTAGTTGCGGGAGTCTTGCACCATACTGGGCCACCAGTTAAATCTCTGCAACATCTGGAGGGTTCTTGTACAGCCCGGATGTCCTGCCATCTTAGAATCATTTAGGTTCTTTTCTTTTAATATACCGATGCTCAAGACAGGTCTTATCGTACCTGTTTACAAATAACAAGGGGAAACCAATAAAAACATAGGAAGCGAAAAAGTTACTTTAAAACAGGGAGGTCAAACCTGGCTTTAGAAGAAAGAGAGAGATTAACAATTTCTTTTCTAAATGTAAAGAAGAGACTATCGGCAAGGGAGCCGTTGCTTTGCAGAAGAACTTAAATACATATATACATATATACATTGCAATGTTAATATACAGGGTGGTTCTAGAATAGCGGGTACTTAATGTAGATGTTGTAGGATATCTACTGCGGGGTAGAGTTCCTTACAGGTACCATGGATTTCTTCAGCGATAGGCTTGCGCGAAGAGCCAAGTTTTCAGTTTTTTTCTGAAAGTAAGATGACAATGTTCCTGGCGTATGTCTGGTAGGAGAGAGTTCCAGTGGTATGGTCCTGCTGTGGATAGCGCTCTTTTATCGATGGAGTTGTGTTTAGTTGAGCTGCAGGGAGGAGCTTGTAGGGCGCTTCTGTATGCATATCTGGTAGGTCTTGAACAAGAGTGTAATTTGAGAGGTAAGGTTAGTTGTAGCATGGATTGATGATATATGGTTTTGTGAATGATGGTCAGCGTCTTGAAGAGTATTCTGGCATGTATGGGTAGCCAATGGAGTATTTTTAGTATCGGGGTGATGTGGTCCATCCTGCGTGTGTTAGTGAGGATCCTAGCTGCTGCGTTTTGTAGCATCTGGAGGGGTTTGGTGGAGGAGGCTGGGAGACCAAGCAGTAGAGCGTTGCAGTAATCGATTTTCGAGAATATTATGGCTTGTAGGACCGATCTGTAGTCATGGAAGTGGAGTAGTGGTCTTAATTGTTTTAGGACCTGAAGTTAATAAAAGCCCTCTTTTGTGGTGTTATTAATGAATTTTTTGAGGTTCATTCTGGTGTCTAGGATGGTTCCAAGGTCTCTAACTTGATTTACTAATGGTATGTTAGTGATGTTGGCTGGTGGGTTGTTGTCGTTAGGAGTGAATCATGGGCCCACTTAAGAACCCGCTCACATAATCTACGTGGAACAATGGTTTTTCCGGCAGGGACCATGGTGGTCACAGCGCGAGATACACAGGCAGGGTCAATAATGTGTCTTGGAACATCGGGGTTAAGAACATAAGAACATAAGAAAATGCCATACTGGGTCAGACCAAGGGTCCATCAAGCAAAGCATCCTGTTTCCAACAGTGGCCAATCCAGGCCATAAGAACCTGGCAAGTACCCAAAAACTAAGTCTATTCCATGTAACCATTGCTAATGGCAGTGGCTATTCTCTAAGTGAACTTAATAGCAGGTAATGGACTTCTCCTCCAAGAACTTATCCAATCCTTTTTTAAACAGCTATACTAACTGCACGAACCACATTCTCTGGCAACAAATTCCAGAGTTTAATTGTGCGTTGAGTAAAAAAGAACTTTCTCCGATTAGTTTTAAATGTGCCCCATGCTAACTTCATGGAGTGTCCCCTAGTCCTTCTACTATCCGAAAGAGTAAATAACCGATTCACATCTACCCGGTTGTCTTCAGGTTCGAAGGATCTTGAGAGCGCATCTGCGTGGAGGTTTTTCAAGGCTGGTTGGTAGCGTAGTTTGAAATTGAATCGCTTGAAGAACAGCGCCCATCGGGACTGCCTTGGATTCAGAAGTTGTGCTTCTTTTAGGTGTTCGAGATTTTTATGATCAGTGAAGATGGTAAATTTGTGTTGCGCCCCTTCCAACCAGGGGTGCCACTCTTGGAGGGCCAACTTGACCACTAGGAGTTCCCAATCTCCGACTGTATAGTTCTGTTCTGTAGGCGAGAATTTGTGCAAATAGAATGAGCATGGTATCAGAGTACCCTTGGGAGAAAATTGGCTTAATACCGCCCCAGCTCCAATAACAGATGCGTCATCTTCTACGATGAATGGGCGTCTTGGGGCTGGATGTTGCAGGCAAGGGCCAGAGCAGAATGCCTCTTTTAGCGTTTGAAAGGCGGCTTGTGCTTTGGGAGTCCATTCATGAGTGTTAGCCCCTTTCTTTGTCATGGCGGTGAATGGAGCGGCTAGGGTAGAATAATTAGCAATAAAGCTTCTACATTAGTTCATAAAACCAAGGAAGCATTGCAAAGCGCAGAGGCCAACTGGCTGAGGCCAGTCTCAGATGCCTTGAAGTTTTTCTGGATCCATAGAAAATCCTCGATCGGAGATGATATACACTAGGACGGGTAAGCTGTTTTGCTCGAAGATGCAGTTTTCCAGTTTGACATAGAGGTGGTTCTCTCTTAGGCATTGAAGTATGGTCTTGGGGGGGTTGCACAAGTCTTGGGGAGTCGGGAGGGTGGGGGGTTGCAATTAATTAAATTTGAAGGGTTGGATGGGTTTGGGGTTTGTTTGAATTTTAATGTGCCCTTTCTCCCCCCCCCCCCCCCCCCGATAATAACCTGGATTAAATAATTAAATAATGAAAATTAATGGAACAGTTTTGCACAAGAAAAGGAATGTGTTTTTGTTTTTAGCAGGCAAAACAGGCCTTGCATGAGAAATGCAAGCTGTTAGTGTGGAGCCAGCTCAAGGTCTAGCGTACCAAGATAATGGTACTTTTACATCATTAGTTTAGGTAAAGGTTGAGTAATTCTGCACTCCAAAAAAGGGAGCTATTCCAAAACAAGAGAGAAAAATGTTGTAACAGTATTAGTATATAAGGATGTAACGTATAGCTTAGAAACTGAGAAGGCTTTGGCAATACGTCATGATTAGACGCTCCAAGCCACTCCCAGGAAACCTGTATCTTTCCTGTAGTCTTCTTCTGTCTTTCCTTTGCTTACTATCCCTGTTGAAATGTATTTCCTTTGCTTACTCTCCCTGTTGAAATGTATTTTCCAAGCTTTCAGTTAACATGTGAACCGGTATGATGTCCCCACTAATACCGGTATATAAAAGTTTCTAAATAAATAAATAAATAAAGAGTATTATTGAGAAATATAAAGATTGTGAGTGTTTTTCTATTACAAACCAGCCTGCGCAGCAAAACCTCTGAGTGCCACGAGCCTCAGATAGTAAATTGGGAACTTCTTGTCAGGTAAGAAAGGTAAAGTCCCTGCCCTGCTGGTAAGGCAGCTAGGGAATTAGATAGTCCCCGAGATAGCCGCCCTCGGGACTTCAACATAGTGGTGCATGTGACTCGGATGATTTAAGATAGCTGCTGAGCTTGCTGACAAAATGACAGGTGCCATCACTGGGGTAAGTTTCTGTTTTGTTTTAATTAACTCATGCGTTCTACTTATTAGTTTAATGATTTGTTTACTTAAATGAGACAGTTTTGTTCAGAGAGGGCTGTCCCTGTCCTGGCAGTGGTACAAACGCCCACACCGGTTGCACAAATAATTAATTGCTATAAAAGCAGGCTATCACATTCCAGCCCCGAGATGTCCCCTCTCTCCCTGTTGTTCAGACTGAGATAACCCAGGAGCAACAGCACAGCGCTACAACAACTCCTGCTGTTGCTTATGAGACCCCCTATAGGAGACCACCTCGAGGCTTTAACCAACGTGGAGGGGAGCGATGGCACCCCGTCCCCGTTTGGATATCACCTCAAAAGAGAGACCCCAAATTGATTTGCTGGCGGTGTGGAGAATGAGGACATTTTTCCTGTGAATGTCATAAGCGGACAAATAAAATACTTTTAAAGCCCTGGGGATGCAAAGAGAGGAGAGTCCTTAATAGATTTAGAGGGGTGTTTTTCCTTCTTCGTAGCTGCAGGAGCTGTTATACTTAGCTTTAGCATACCCCATCCTTAGGAATTCACTTATCTCAGTAGTAGGAAAAAACAAAAAGAAAAAAAAGGGGAAAGAAAAAAAGAGAAAAAAACCTATAAGCACAGAACAGGCAGTTTGTGTAGAGTTAAAGCGTGAAGCAAACATAAAGCTTTTATTAATAACGCGATTCAGCAACAATTTGATTTGATTAATTTTAGGTTACTGAGATTTTCATTTACTTTTTGCTGAATTCTTGTTTCATTACTGACTATTGCATAGTAACTTAAAGTTGGTAATTTGTTTTTCCTAAAGCATTCTACATTTATGTCACAAGGTACAGGAATGTTCAAGTATTACCAAGTATCAGTTTTTTCTTCCCAAAAGTTATCCCTTCCCCCTTTCGAAAGCAGAGAACAAGTAAGTTTAGAACTTGAAAGGACAAGGCAATTAAGGGTTAACAACAGACGATCAGTAACAAGAGAAGGGAGGTCGAGCCAGCATGGAGGAATACAGAGAAGTGGGGTTTTTTTTCAAGAGAAGACGGACAGAAAAGAAAAGAACTCCATTCAATGAATCAATCCTTTAAGTTTAGAAACAGATTCGTGAAGAATTTAAAGATATTAAGAATAATAATAGCCTTAATTTAGCAAGAAATTTTAATTTCATTTACAGTGAATAAAAAAATCTATGTCTTGCCAGTGCAGGAAATACAAAGTTGAAAATGCTTTTTCCTTCTGGAAGAAGATTTGTTTGTTTAAATACAGTGTCATTATTGGAAGTTGTTTGAAGGTGTGCGTATGTGAATAAGATAGTTGTGACATGATAATGTTAAAAAAAAAAGAGAATTGAGATTGTTTTGAAAGTACAGAGAGACATTGAAAAAGTTACAATTCCTTGGCATGCAATCACTGGTAGGGGTTGGTATAAAGGAAACCCCTGGCCTTTTTCTTGCAAATCCAAATTGATTTTATTAAATTGTATAGTAGAATTTATTTTACAAGGTTAAAAACTAAAATTGGTATTATTCCACAGAGCAACTTGCAGTAGCGCCTCCTAGAGGCATAGCAATAGAAATAAGAAAGTAGTTAAACATTTCACTTTAATCATTATTTTAATAATTTTGTTGTATGCCAGATTTTATTTTCCAGATTGACGGCCTTCCTGCCATGAAAGAAGTGAGGCTGACAATTTTTCCAAATATTTTTCAAACATTTTCCAAACACTTTTTTATTTAATTTTTGAGCTCAAATATGTGTTCATTGTTTGTCTTCTGTCTTTTGTCTTTTATGTTATGAGTTCTATGTAATGTCTGAGTACCTGAGTTATTTATGTATTTATTTATTTATTTATTTATTTATTTATTTATTTTAAGATTTTTTTTATACCGACTTTCATGATACAAATCAAATCAAATCGGTTTACATGGAACAGAAGCATTAACAAAACGATAACCATAACTCGAAGGAGCAGAGAAGTTACAATGAAACAAGGGGATGAAACTGGGAGATGGAAAACAGCGGGGAAGGAACTCAAAATAATGAAACTGTAGAGATGGTAGGTATTAGAAAGTCCAACATCTGATCTATGGCAAGGTTATGCTATGGCCGTGCTAGAATTGATTAGGGGAAGGCTTGTCTGAACAACCATGTCTTAAGTTTTTTTTTGAAAGTCAGAAGACTCGATTCCTGTCTGAGTTCCAGGGGTATAGCATTCCAGATGAAAGGACCAGCTGTTGAGAAGGCCCGTTCTCTGATGGTTGATTGGTGGTCCACTTTGTTTGGGGGAGCTTATAGAGATCCTTTATAAGCTTCCCTTATGGGTCTTGTTGATGTGTGGTTTGAGCAGAAAATGCAGATCGAGGGGGACCTGGTGGTGGATGCTTTTGTGGATAATAGTGAGAGATTTGTGAAAGATTCTAAAGCTAACTGGGAGCCAATGTAGCTCCTTGATGATAGGTGTAATGTGATCTCTCTGATTGGTATTCATCAGGATTCTTGCTGCTGCATTTTGGAGCATCTGGAGGGGTTTTGTGGTAGATGCTGGGAGACCTAGGAGAATAGCATTACAGTAACCTACCTTAGAGAACAAAATGGACTGGAGAACAGATCTGAAGTCATGGTGGTATAGTAGAGGTTTGAGTCTTTTTAGCACCTGTAGTTTGTAAAAGCAATCCTTGGTAGTGTGGTTTATGAACTTCTTTAAACTCAGGTGTCTGTCAATTATAACTCCCAGGTCTCTTGCTTGTATGATTTGATTGTACGTGTTAGGGTGCCACTGTTGGTGGTGGTCAGCGTCTTCTGGAGTGATAAGAAGGAGTTATGTCTTAGCTGCATTAAGCACCAGGTTGAGGTTTTGTGGTTCTGATTATTTCAAATTACCTTATAATAAAGTGGGAACATTATATAGATTAGAGTTATAGCCATGATGGAATCTTATTAATTTGATGTTGTGTTCCTCTTATATTAGGTTTTTTAATCAATAAATACACACATATCACTTATGCCTCGATGACAAAAGAAATACACCATACTGATAGATCTGAATACACCATTGATTTTCAGAAATCATCCCATCAAGCCTTTTCTATGCCTTTACCACAGAAATCATGCCTTTACCACAGAAGACATCTTGCACCCTTCATTATTTGAACTGAACTGTTACCGCTTTTTGCCTGATTTTCTATTTGTGTTTGTTTTGCTCTAGATGATTGTTTCCCTTGCTTAGATGAGAATGTATTACCCTTTTCTCAAAGATTGCAATCAGTATTATCCTTTATTAAATGCATTTAGTTATACCTTTTCCTCAACCCGCAGTAGCTGCTGAATTAGGAATGGCTACTAGAAGATTGCAATCAGTAGTGCATGCAGTGAAAGCTTTGCAACAAACTGTTGGCTTACTATTGTTTCTATGTATGACCAAAATGGCTTAGATTATATGCTTGCAGCACAGGATGGCTTATGCACTATTGTAAACAGTTCAGAGTAGGGATGTGCATTCATTTCATCTGTTTCATACGATTTCTATACAAGCATGTAATATGAAACGTATGAAACGAATGCACATCTAATTGGCATGTAATGGGAAATGTATGAAACTAATTAAATGAATGAAACGAATGCACATCCCTAGTTCAGAGTATTTTGAGAGAAGATTAACAGTGCCGATGGGGCACTCTCTTTTCCTGGTTCTCTAGGCCTTGATAGTTTGGGTTTTTTTTATCCTATGCTTACTGTTATGTTTCTGTGTCTCATGCCTTTGCTCATGCCTGTAACAATTCCAACCAAGGATGCCTTTCATTATCTTTCAGAATATCGTTGTGCAAACCCAATATGCAAAGCCATGTGCTCCTGATCCAGAATCCCCTATGTAAACCCAATGGTAAAAATAGTATGCTAAGGCAAGGATGGGTAAGATCTGGTGAGCCCACCACTAGGATGGGCAGTGCTGGGCAACCTAAGACAGCCAGGCACGGGCCATTCGGAGTGAAGAATTAGTAGCGTTAATTCTTCAAGAGGGGAATGATAATAACCTGGATTAAATAATTAAATAATGAAAATTAATGGAGCAGGTTTGCACAAGAGAAGGAATGTGCTTTTGTTTTTAGCAGGCAAAACAGGCCTTGCATGAGAAACGCAAGCAGTTTGTGTGGAGCCAGCTCAAGGCCTAGCGTACCAAGATAACGGTACTTTTACATCACTAGTTTAGGTAAAGGTTGAGTAATTCTGCACTCCAAAAAAGGGAGCTATCCCAAACAAGAGAGAAAAAACGTTGTAACAGTATTAGTATATAAGCATGTAACGTATAGCTTAGAAACTGAGAAGGCTTTGGCAATACGTCATGATTAGATGCTCCAAGCCACTCCCAGGAAACCTGTATCTTTCCTATAGTCTTCTTCTGGCTTTCCTTTGCTTACTATAATAAAGAGTATTATTGAGAAATATAAAGATTGTGAGTGTTTTTCTATAACAAACCAGCCTGCTCAGCGAAACCTCTGAGTGCCACGAGCCTCAGATAGTAAATTGGGAACTTCTTGTGAGGTAAGAAAGGTAAAGTCCCTGCCCTGCTGGTAAGGCAGCTAGGGAACTAGATAGTCCCTGAGCTAGCCACCCTCAGGACTTCAACACCGCCGAAAATGATAAGAAAACCACATGACATTTTGTGGGCTTTTTTATCGTTTTGTTGCCCCCCCCCCCAAAACGCAACAAAATAGGAAATATCGTCTCTATTTCCTATTTCATCACAAATGAATGCACATCCCTATTCATTTCATTAGTTAACATTTTCCATTGAAAAGCATTGGCTGCATTGGAAAGATAGAGCCTGAAGCTAGGCAGGTCTTGTGGGAGATTCTATAGCAACCAGCCCTGATGCCTAGGTCATGTATGAGATCAGAGAAGTACCAGGATCTGTTGTCAAGGAAACCCGAATTCTATATTTCACTACAGTCTTTTGTATCAACAGTGCTTTTGTTCAACATTAGAAACATTCCATCTTCTCTAATTCTTTTAGCTGCTATCACATTGTGTTAATTTGCACAGGTTTTTAATTTTTTTGTAACATTTCACTGGCACTGTCACTAAGGTTAGTATTTTATATCCCCTTCACCCCTCCTAAGGGAAGGCAGTCTGCTGCCTGGCAGTAGCTGTGTTTAGAATGAATTATTAAATTTTAAACTTGTCGGTGTGTGAACCAGTGTAGTATCAGTGGTACTAGCTACAGCTAGAGCTGTGCCACAGTAACCAAGAGAGATAGTCGGTTTTAATTCTCTGGGTCTGGGACTGTGTACTGTGTACAAGAGTCAGTGTATCCAAAGAGAGCAGTCTGTGACAGTCATCACCACATGTACAGCCAACCACAGTGTGGATTAATTTATTTTGTTACTGTATTTATTACTAGTTTAAAGCTGTGCTACTACACACAAACATATTAAAGCATTATACCATTTTTACTTTTTCTATGTGAGTATGTGTGCATGTGTATGCAGTGCACTAGTAAGCAGAGCAAAATACTAAAATAGTTCATTATAAGTGCATTCTCTGAGAGACCGATGCAATCTCGTGTGCTCAGACTAGTGCACAGCTTAACCTGATTGGACATGTGTTTTAGCTGCGCTTGGTTAACACCTCATATAATAAAGAGACTAGCGTGTCCAAATATGCATCCAACTCATGCATAGCTAATAGCACTAATCACATGTAAATGCCATGTAGATGAAGCTATTAGCTATTACCCCATTGCAAATATTAGCTGTGTGCCTGATGTGCACTTTTTAACATGAGAAATTTAATGTCAGCCTCAGAGGTAGCATTAAGTCTTGCTGCATGTCAAGGGCTCACTAAAAATAAAAAATTCCTTCTTTCTTTATTTCCTCCTACTTAGTACTGTTGTGACATGTAAAAAACATAAAGTCTTGAAGGCAGCCAGATTAGGAAAACAGGTGCTAAATTTTTCAGCGTTTGTTTTCCTAACCTGTGGCTGTATGCAGGTTAGGAAAATGGATGCTCAGAAATTGAGCATTTGTTTTCATAATCCATGGCTATGCGTGGGTTAGGAAAATATATGCTCGTAAATTAAGCATTCATTTTCCTAACCTGCACCTAGCCATGTCTCCTGGGCACCCAAAGCTAAAGACACACAATTGAAATGATCCTATAGCAAGGACCTGCTCTCCAGGTGATGCATTGTCCTTTCGCACCAAGGATATCTCCTCAAGGCCTATTGCCCAGGAGGGAAGGGTTAGGTCGGCCATGATAGTTAGTGATTCAATTATTAGGAATGTATACAGCTGGGTGGCCGGTGGGCGTGAGGATTCCCTGGTAACATGCCCTGGTGCGAAAGTGGTGGACCTCATGCGTCACCTAGATAGGATTTTAGACAGTGCTGGGGAGGAGCCGGTTTTCATGGTACATGTGGGCACCAATGACATAGGAAAATGTGGGAGGGATGTTCTAGAAGCCCAATTTAGGCTCTTAGGTAGAAAGCTTAAATCCAGAACCTCCAGGGTAGCATTCTCTGAAATTCTCCCTGTTCCACGCGCAGGTCCCCAGAGGCAGGCAGAGCTCCGGAGTCTCAATGCGTGGATGAGAAGATGGTGCAAGGAAGAGGGATTCAGTTTTGTAAGGAACTGGGGAAACTTTTGGGGAAGGGGGAGTCTCTTCTGAAGGGATGGGCTCCACCTTAACCAGGGTGGAACCAGACTGCTGGCGCTAACCTTTAAAAAGGAAATAGAGCAGCTTTTAAACTAGAACAAACGGGAAAGCCAACAGTCGCTCGGCAGCACATGGTTCAGAGGGAGGTATCTTCAAAGGATACTAATGACGCATTAGAATTAGGGCATCCCGGCAGTGAGTTTCCAATAATAAGAAAAGTAGTCCAAGTGCCTGTAACTAAAAACTCACTTGAGCTAAAAAATTCTAACTTATCCCTATCAATTAAAAAGTAGAATGAAAATACAAACAAAAAACAAATTTTGAAATTGTTTGTATGCTAATGCCAGAAGTCTAAGAAGTAAGATGGGAGAATTAGAATGTATAGCAGTGAATGATGACATAGACTTAATTGGCATCTCAGAGACATGGTGGAAAGAGGATAACCAATGGGACAATGCTATATCAGGGTACAAATTATATCGTAATGACAGAGAGGAGCACCCGGGAGGTGGTGTAGCGCTTTATGTCCAGGATGGCATAGAGTCCAACAGGATAAACATCCTGCATGAGACTAAATGCACAATAAAATCTTTATGGGTAGAAATCCCTTGTGTATTGGGGTCTGCTCACCTCGTTATGCCTTTAACCAGCTCCAGGCACGTCCCCTCCATGGCCGATTCCAGTTCGAGGCATCTCCGGTCCCCCTGCGCTCCCGCTCCAGACCAAGCCTCATGGCAGGGCTCAGTGTCCTCAGTGGTGTCGGCCCTGCCCCTAGGCGTGCACGCGGACCGCCCGGCCTCTTAAAGGGCCAGGGATGGAACCCAGCTCTGAGGCGTGTCCTGATTGATTGCTGCTTAAAAGGAAGTTGTCTAATCCCACTTCCTTGCCTTGGCAATCTGGTCGTTCACATTGTGATAGCTAGTTTGCCTTCCTGATCCAGTATCTTGTTCCAGTCTCCTGTTCCAGTGTCCTCCTGTTCCTACGTCTACCCAGGTAGTACCATTCGGACTGTCTTCTCGGTACTGACCACTGCTTGTTACTTTGACTACATTTGATTGCCGCCTGGATTTGACCTTTGCCTGTTTCCTTGACCACGTCTGAATGCTGCCTGGAACTGACCTCTGCTTTGTCCATTGACCACATCTGCATGCTGCCTGGAACTGACCTCTGCCTGTCCACTGACCACGTCTGAACTCTGCCTGATCACTGACCACGTCTGACCACCACCTAGAACCTGACCTTTGTCTGACTGACCATCCTCGGACTGACCACTGGTATTGGCCCCTGCTTTGGCTGACCATGCTATCCTTGACTCTGCCCTTGATCCTCGCTATTTATTCAGAGATTCTGTTCTGGCCTTCTCTGGCTCCTGGACTTCCTGACCTGAACATCAACCGTGCACCCTTGTTCATGGTAGGCACACCTTTGAACTTTATCTCTCGGAGATCCTGTGAGGCCCACCTAACACCAGGCGGCCCGAGTAACTAAGGGCTCAACCTGAGGGAACCCCGGGTTGCTGTTTGTGAAGCTCCAGCTAGCCTCTGTCTCCTCCTGTGCTCTGCCTCCTGGTGGCAGGTGCTCTCTGGGTCCGACCAGGGAACCTTCCAATCCTGCACCAGGCCAAGGGTCCACCTCCTGGCGCAACAGGTTGCCAAGGCCATAGACTCGGCGGAGTCTCCCGTCATATGGACCATCCGGAGTGTGGCCGCAACTGTCCAAGAGCAATGACGAGCTCTGGAAACTCTTGCATTTTCGGTAGAAGGGCTTCGCTCCCAAATGCAGGACATTGTAGTGACTAACCCTGTGAGTCTGCCTTCTCCTCTGCTACCAAGGGCATCACTGGCTTTGCCAGCTCTTCCTCGTTTCAATGGGGATCTACGCCTCTGCCGAGGCTTCCTCAACCAGTGCTTCATGCAGTTCTCCCTGCTGCCTTCATTGTTTCTGAAGGAATCCACCAAAATCACCTTCATCCTCTCACGCCTTGAGGGGAAGGCCATGGCATGGGCTTCTCCACTGTGGGAATGTTCTGATCCTATCCTCACCCAACTTTCTCAGTTCATCGCCGCCTTTAAACAAACCTTTGAAGACCCTGGTCATCAGGTGGTTGTGGGCCATCATCTTCTCCATCTCTTCAAGGCTCAAGATCCCTCTCTGAGTTTATGGTGGAATTCCACACATTGGCCACAGAACTGGGATGGCAAGAAGACTGTCTATGGGCACTCTATCTAGAAGGCCTGTCTCCCACTCTTAAAGATGAGCTCGCTGTCCGTTAGATTCCCATATCTCTAAAGGACCTGATTTCCCTCGCTGGGAGAATCGACCATCCGGCTCAATGCCCAGCACATGCCCCAAGCCCTCAGCTGAAGGCTCGACCAGCCTTCCACCTCACTGTGGGAACCCTCCATGAGGAGAAAATATCTTTGTATGTCTTGAAATATTCCACACACCCAGTCATCCTAGGGCTTCCCTGGCTCTAGATACATGGACCCCAATTTTACTGGCAGTCCCTCCAGCTGGTTCAGTGGGTCCTCAATGCCAGAAACACTGCTTGAGACAAGTGTCTCCAGCAGTCACCGTCTTGAAGACTACGACTCTTACCGGCCTACCTGCCCAGTACTCTGACTTCGAGAATGTCTTCTCGAAGCAAAAGGCTGATACACTGCCTCCACTTTGAAAGTTCAATTGCCCTATTGAACTTCTGCCAGGCATCATGCCTCCCAAAAGCAGGACATGTCCACTCTCCTTTCCTGAGACTCAAGTAATGTCCAAGTAAATCAAGGAAAATCTAGAGAAAGGGTTCATCAGACCTTCCGACTCTCCAGCAAGAGTGGGCTTCTTCTTCGTCAAAAAGAAGGACGGAGAATTATGCCCATGTAATGACTATTGTGGGCTTAACGCCATCACCCGCAAGGATCGCTATCCATTATCCCTCATCAGTGAATTGTTTGATCACCTGCAAGGGGCCCAGATCTTCATGAAGCTGGATCTACGAGGGGCATACAATCTCATACGCATCCAGCCTGAGGACATTTGGAAGACCGTTTTCAACACCAGGGTTGGCCTTTGTAATGTCCCTGCAGTCTTTCAACCCCCAATGAATGAGATACTCCGAGATCTACTTTATTCATTCGTAGTTGTATATTTAGATGACATCCTGATCTTTTCAAAAGACCTGAAGTCCCATCGCACTTACATCAGGACAGTTCTTCAATGCCTCAGAGAGAATAATCTCTACGCAAAACTGGAAAAGTGCATCTTTGAACAAAACCGTCTGCCCTTCCTGGGATATATCATTTCCGATTGAGGATTTACTATGGATCCTGAAAAGCTTCAAGGGATTCACGACTGGCCCCAGCCAGTAGGACTCTGCGCCTTACAAAGATTCCTCGGATTCACGAATTACTATAGAAGTTTTATCGCTAACTAGACTAGAAAATGACTATGACTAGAAAAAGAACCAATCTCCGGGTATGGAGTCCCAAGGCTCAAGCTGCATTTCACGCATTAAAATAGGCTTTCTGTTTCTGTCCCTGTCTGTGACATCCAGACCCCAACCGCCCATTCGTCGTTGAGGTCGACGCATCCTCCATTGGAGCCAGGGCAGTGTTGAGTCAGTACTCCTCCAAGGGTACATTAGTACCATGCTCCTTATATTCCCACAAATTTTCACCTGCAGAGCAAAATTACACAATTGGAGATCATGAACTCCTTCCAACCAAGAGTGGTGTCCATGGTTGGAAGGAGAACAACACAGATTTACCATATTCACAGATCATAAAAATCTTGAACATCTAAAAGAAGCACAATTATTGAACCCAAGACAAGCCCAATGGGCGTTGTTCTTCGAACGATTCAATTTCGAGCTGCGCTACCGGCCAGTGTTGAAGAACCTCCGCGCAGATGCACTTCGCATTCCCTCGAACCAGAAGATACACCAGACTCCCCAATACACATAATCGATCCAGCCTGTGTGTCCCTCACGGTTACCACCACGGTACCCACTGGAAAGACAATCGTCCCACGCTGACTACGCGAGCATGTACTCTGCTGGGCCCATGACTCAAAGCTGTCTGGACATCCTGGCCGAGCTATAACCCTCGAGATCCTGAGGAGGTTCTACTGGTGGCCAAGTATGGTAAAAGATTCACGCAACTTTGTTGCTGAACAGAAGCCCCCAACTAGTCGACCATGGGGACTTCTCCAACCACTTCCAGCACCCACCAAATCCTGGTCTAGTATATCAACTGATTTCATTACTGACTTACCTCCGTCTCAAGATAACATCGTCATCTGGGTCATCATTGACCTCTTCTCTAAGATGGGTCATTTTATTCCTCTGCGGAGCCTTCCATCAGCTTCCGAACTCACCAAGTAGTTCCTGAAACACATCTTCCGCTTGCATGGCCTACCCAAGGAAATAATTTCAGACCGAGGGCCGCAATTTGCTGCTAAGTATTGGCGATTGCTATGCCAAAAGTTCAACATCACCCTGAACTTCACATCGGCCTACCACCCTCAGGCAAACGGCCAAGCGGAGAGAACCAACCGTACACTGAAGACCTTCCTATGATCGTATGCGAATGACCAGCAGGATAACTGGGCAGACCTGTTGCCCTGGGCCGAGTTATCATACAACACACACATTTCCGCTGCTACCGATGTCTCTCCGTTCTCCATGGTGTTTGGCTACCAACCACACTTGCCCCTGCCTATGCCTCTCTCCATGCCCTCGCCAGCGGCTCAGTTCATGGCACAAACCATCTGACTCGTATGGAACCAAGTCAAAGAGCGTCTAGCTCAGGCGGCCGAACAGTCCAAGAGAGTAGTAGATATTCTCCGACGGTCAGCCCCATTCTTCCGACCAGGACAGAAGGTATGGTTGAGCGCCAAATATATCAGGTTGTGATTACCCTCTCATCACCTGGCCCTAAATTCATTGGGCCATTCCCAATTCTCCGCCATGTCGAAGCAGTAACGTACCAACTCCAGCTACCAAGATCCATGGGTATCCACAATACCTTTCATGTTTATTTATTGAAACCTCTCGTACCGTCATGGCCATCTCGCAGGACTTCGACTCCTCCTCAAGTCTCCGCAGAACCAGAAGAAACCTTACAGGTATGAAAGGTCCTAGATGCCCGCAAGAGACACAGCCATTGGGAAAATCTCCTGTCCTGGGAGGGCTTCAGGCCTGAGAAGAACTCATGGGAGCCCTCCCACCACATCTAAGACAAACAACTCCTCCAGGACTTCCAATGAGACCACCCTGACAAACCAAGGCCGGTAAGGGGGAGGCCTAGAAGGGGGGGGCGGGTACTGTTGCGCTTCCCGGCCACGTATGCTCCGCAGCCGGGCCTGCTCACCTCCATAAGCCTTTTACCAGCTCCGGGCACGTCCCCTCCACGGCCGCTTCCAGTTCGCGGAGTCTCCAGTCCCCCTGCTCTCCCGCTCTGGACCAGGCCTCACGGTGGGGCTTGGCGTCCTCTGTGGCACCAGCCCCGACCCTAGGCGCGTGTACACGTACTGCCTAGCCTCTTAAAGGGCCAGGGGCAGAACCCAGCTCCACAGCATGTACTGATTGATTGCTGCTTAAAATGAAGTGGTCTGACCCCACTTCCTTGCCTTGGCAATCAGGTTGATCATGTTGTGATAGCTAGTTTGCCTTCCTGATCCAGCATCCTGTTCCAGTCTCCTGTTCCAGCGTCCTCCTATTCCTACATCTACCCAGGTAGTACCATTCAGACTGTCTTCTTGGTACTGACCTCTGCTTGTTACTTTGACTATGTTTGATCACTGCCTGGATTTGATCTTTGCCTGTTTCCTTGACCATGTCTGAACGCTGCCTGGAACTGACCTCTGCCTGTCCACTGACCACATCTGCATGCTGCCTGGAACCGCCTCTGCCTGATCACTGACCACGTCTAACCGCTGCCTGGAACCTGACCTTTGCCTGACTGACCATCCTCAGACTGACCACTGGTATTGACCCCTGCTTTGGCTGACCACACTATCCTTGACTCTGGCCTTGATCCTCGCTATTCATTCAGAGACTCTGTTCTGGCCTTTTCTGGCTCCTGGACTCCCTGACCTGAACATCGACTGCGCACCCTTGATCTTTATCTCTCAGAAATCCTGCGAGGCCCACCTAAGACCAGGCAGCCCGGGTAACCAAGGGCTCAATGTGAGGGAACCCCGGTTTGCTATTGGTGAAGCTCCAGCTATCCTCTGTCTTCTCCTGTGCTCCGCCTCCTGGTGGCAGGCGCTCTCTGGGTCCAACCAGGGAGCCCACCAATCCTGCACCAGGCCAAGTGTCCACCTCCTGGTGCAACAGGGAAGACTATAGTGATAGGAGTATACTACTGTCCACCTGGTCAAGATGGTGAGACGGACAGTGTAATGCTAAGAGAAATTAGGGAAGCTAACCAAATTGCTAGTGCGGTAATAATGGGAGATATCAATTACCACAATAGAATGAACAGTTAATTATCAAAGTGCAATGAGCCACACTATCTCAAAACCAATACGTTACAAGCTACAAATTTTTTATTTTTGTGCATTCATTTGTTCATGACTGTGGGACCATCATAACACCCGCGGTTTGTCGGCAGTAAGCCTGAGTCTAAACCGCAACGGGTCACATTTAATCATCGGTCCTTTAGAGTCCTACTTTTATTATTATCCAATGAGTTTTTTTCTTCTTTTTTATATTTTTATAAGATAAATGTGAGACGGTACTTTCCTTACTTGCCAATAGCGCTGCCGCGCTTTAAAGATCAAGTTGTTCAGGTGGATGTATTTATCCGTGAAGATAGCGTTATCATGCTTCAGGTCCAGATGACACTGGACCCGAAGCATGGTAACGCTTCGCACTGGACTACATAAGTGTTATCTGGACCCGAAGCATGGTAACGCCATCTTCACAGATAAATACATCCTCCTGAACAACTTGATCTTTAAAGCGTGGCAGCGTTATTGGCAAGTAAGGAAAGTACCGTCTCACATTTATCTTATAAAAATATAAAAAAGAAGAAAAAAACTCGTTGGATAATAATAAAAGTAGGACTCTAAAGGACCGATGATTAAATGTGACCCGTTGCGGTTTAGACTCAGGCTTACTGCCGACAAACCGCGGGTGTTATGATGGTCCCACAGTCATGAACAAATGAATGCACAAAAATAAAAAAAATTGTAGCTTGTAACGTATTGGTTTTGAGATATCAATTACCCCAATATTGACTGGGTAAATGTATGATCGGGACAAGCTAGAGAGATAAAGTTCCTGGATGGAATAAATGACAGTTTTATGGACAATTGGTTCAGGAACCGATGAGATAGGGAGCAATTTTAGATCTAATTCTCAGTGGAGCACAGTGGTGGGGCCTCTTGGCAATAGTGCTCATAATATGATCTAATTTGAATTAATGACTGGAAGGGGGACAGTAAGCAAACCCACTACTCTCATGCTAAATTTTCAAAAGGGAAACTTTGAGAAAATGAGAAAAATAGAAAAAAACTGAAAGGAACAGCTACAAAGGTAAAAAGTGTGCAAGAGGCTTGGTCATTCTTAAAAAATACCATCCTAGAAGCACAGTCCAGATGCATTTCACACATTAAGATAGGTTCCATATTAGGAGCTAGCACCCAAGAAAGAGATCTAAGCGTCATAATGGATAACACATTGAAATCGTCAGTTCAGTATGTTGCGGTAGTCAAAAAAGAAACAGAATGTTGGGAATTATTAGAAAGTGAATGGTGAATAAAACGAAAATGTCATAATGCCTCTGTATCGCTCCATGGTGAGACCACACCTTGAATACTGTGTACAATTATGGTCATCACATCTCAAAAAATATATAGTTGCGATGGAGCAAGTACAGAGAAGGGCAACCAAAATGATAAAAAGGATGGAACAGCTTCCCTATGAGGAAAGACTAAAGAGGTTAGGACTTTTCAGCTTGGAGAAGAGAACGGCTGAGGGGGGATATGATCGAGGTGTTTAAAATCATGAGAGATCTAGAATGGGTAAATGTGAATTGGTTATTTACCCTTTCAGATAATAGGACTACGGAGCACTCCATGAAGTTAGCATGTGGCACATTTAAAATTAATTGGAGAAAGTTCTTTTTCACTCAACGCACAATTAATCTCTGGAATTTGTTGCCAGGGGATGCGGTTAGTGCAGTTAGTGTAGCTGAGTTTAGGAAAGGATTGGATAAGTTCTTGGAGGAGAAGTCCATTACCTGCTATTAAGTAAGTTGTCTTAGAAAATAACCACTGCTATTACTAGCAACAGTAACATGGAATAGACTTAGTTTTTGGGTACTTGCCAGGTTCTTATGGCCTGGACTGGCCACTGTTGGAAACAGGATGCTGGTCTTTATGGACACTTGGTCTGACCCAGTATGTCATCTTCTTATGTTCTTATGTCAAGCAAAGGCAATAGAGGACATGGGAAGCCCACAGTTGATGGTAAGGAATTTGTTAACAAGAGCAGTGAGTCCCTGAACCAAAATAAAGAGGGATTTTTTGAAATCCAAAATGTGGAGAGGCAGGCATGTCAAGCTGCAAAAAATTGAAATTTGCGGAGGATGCCAGTTCTATCAAAGTCTCTCCCAGATCCTGTTGTATCAGAGAAGAGGGAAAAGGCAGGCGCTAGTAGCATCTGCAGAGAACAACCACCTGTGCCTTTAGAAGTAGAAGTACAAGTGGTAGAAACTAAAATACCAGCTGTGCAATTGTTTGGTGCAGCAAAGCAGTTTTGTCATCCTCTTCCACTGAATTAGAGCTTGAAAAATCTCCCTTTAAAGGAGTTCCTGAAGCAGAGATGGGAGAGGCATTAGCTGAAAACCCAGTATTAGGAAGTTTAGCAAGTACTGTACTAGCTTCCACTTCACTGACAGAGGAGAGAGAGACAGGAGATTGTGTTGCTGAGGGAAAGTAGGCCACGCTGACAATGCAGGAACAGAGGATGAGTGAATCCTCTGCCTCAGTTTCTCAGACTCCATCTGTCTCTACCGCCATATCAGTGCCAGCAGCATCATCCACCCCCAAGATGCAAATAGAGGGAAGGGGTCACAAAAGAAATCTATGATCTGGAGCCATTTCAGATCAGGTAGGACCCATGCTTTGCACGTTGTAACTAATGCCTGAAGGGCATCAGCTGAGTGAAGCAACTGGGCCACTTAAGTAATTCTGTGATAGAGCATCACCTGAAGAAGCATCATCCCTTTAAATATGCACCTGGGGATGGTAGAAGTAGTAGTCAAGGGCCTTCTTCTGCAAGATAGAGGACACTAGTATTTGAAAAGGGAACGAGTGTTCCTCAAGTTTCTTCCAAGCTTTTGGCTCCATTTACCAGTCAGGTTGCAGGCTGGCAGCAGCAGTCCCAGCAATATCTAAGAAGTGACAGCCAACAAAGGAGGAAATGGGGTAGTGTTTGGTGGCACAGTCACAGGGAAAGAGGCAGGCAGCATCCAAAGTGGTGACTAGGATTATCGGTGAGATGATCACTTTAGATGATTAGCCCCTTCAGGTTGTGGAGAACGTGGGTCTCAGGCATTTGAATTAGTGCCAAACTAAAAACTGCATTTTAGGACTGTTTTCCACAGAAAGGTCATCCCCATTTTGTACAAACATTGCCATACCGGTCTGCAGGCATTGTTGGTAAAGGCATAGTGGAGCAGTGTGCATTTCACAAGCAACATCTTAACATCTGCAAACATCTCACACACTCCTTCCTCTCTTTGATGGCATACTGGTAGGACCTGGATGAGGTAGGGGCAGGCAGCAGCTTCACAGGTGCCAGAGCAACAGGACGCAGGTGGGTTTTACTGCACAATTGCCTGGCGAACAGTTCCCTTACCTCTGCCAATATTTTATCAGCAATTAGAGAAATGCTGGAGGACTGGCAGCTAGAACAGAGAGCCAGAAGTTTTAAAGTATGGTTCTCTGTCACTGATAATAATGGCTCTAATATGATACAGGCAGTATTTGACGAGCAGGGGCGGATTACAAGAAAATATCAGCCTAGGGGATTTTTTCAAATCCAAACCATGTGTTATCTGTCTGACTCCCTTGTGAACTTTCCCTGCAGGATATGTTTCAACAGTTCCCAAAAGTATACCTAAATGACCCTTCAGTGGTACATCATGTGTCCTGGAACCTGGCAGAATCGAGCCAAAAAATCTGTAACATAAATTCAAATTTTCCTAAATAACTAAGTAGTAGAATATACCCTAGACCAGGAATGAGTGAGCCCTCTTCCATCCATGCAATTGCTTGCTATCTGCCCCCAAGTCTGATTATATATCTGATAATTATATCTTGAATTCCTGATCTGGTATTAAAATCTTTTGTCAACCAATCAGCTCTTGAACCAGTTGGCAAGTAATGTGACAACCACAGTGCCAGCCAGTATCTGACACACAGAGACTCTCAGACATAAACACCCACACACACTCTTTCAGACATCTACTTTGTGTGTATCTCTCTCTGACATGAAGACACCCACACATACACTCTTGCTCTCAGTGTATGGGTGTGTCATAGGGAAATAATGTGAATAGGTGTCTTTCTGTGTTAGGGAGAAAGACCCCCCCACACACACACATACACACACACTCTCTCTCTCTCTCTCTCTCTCTCTCTGACACACACATTCCGTCATTGTGCTGCTGCTCATATGCTCATAGAGTGAGTGCCCCTGGTTCAGTCTGCCACTGCAATATGTAAAAAGATTTTGCTTGCTGCCGGCCCTACCCCAGCCTTCAGCTGCCCTTTTCCTTTCCAATTTCCACCTCCACCCATTCAAGGAGACTCACTGGTTCTACAGCTAGTTAACCTTTTCAGAAGGAAAGACAGCCTCCCCAATACTGCACAGGCACTTCCTCTTGGCTCACTCCATCCATTGTTGTAACTGGAGCTTCCCTCCACTTCTCCGTGCCCCTGCCACAATTACAGTGCATTCCCATTGACTGAGTGCTACAGAATCTGCTGCTTTTATGGTTCCCCAGGCACTGCATTGCCTACCTACTTCAGGGGAGGGGTGTGGAGACCAGATGTATGTCTGTTCCTCCAGGACTTAAAAAGAAAAATGAAGCCCTGGCTGCAACTGAAGAAAGCCACAGGAACCAAAGCAGTACAGCTCCAGAATCATGCTTTCCCACATGTATCCAATGCAGCCAGGGATGGTACAAGGGTATCAGGCATCAGGTATCAGGCGCCGAAGGAGCGCATCCAAAGGAGCAGGCCCCTTTGTGCGCCCCTTCACGCAGCCCATTCAAAGCAGCCCACTATTCCAACCCACCTCTAACACCTACCTTCCTCTTCCTGCTCCTTCCAAACACTAAAAAACCTGAAAATGAACAAGGTCTCTTCTCCAATCAACCCTCCCTCTTCTTCTAAGGAACTCTCAACACAATAAAAACACTCTTCTTCTAAACTTCTACACAATGTAAAAAAGCCAACCTCCATCAAAAACAGCACACATATCCAACTCTCAAGCTATATGCTTCTCTCATTCATACTAATCAATACTCGCTCAATAATTTAAAAAATCCCTCTATTCAATGACCTACTCAACGGCTGCAAACCAGATTTCATTGCAATCACGGAAACCTGGCTATAAAATACAGATTCCGTCCTAATAAACCAACTATCCAACCAGAACTACAGCATCTCTTCAATTCCCAGAAAAAATAAAAAAGGAGGTGGCCTAATGCTTATATCTAAAAAAAACCCCTTCAGCTAAAACTTCGTCCATCTACCATTCCTCCACCTTTTGAAATTGCTATATATGACTCACCAAAACTTCAGATATGCATCGTCTACTCTCCACCAGGAGCACTTGAGAAAAACTGCTCACCTCTAATTGAATTTCTAATAAATAACATCTCCCTCAACAAACCCATCATCTTACTTGGCGACTTCAAAATACACCAACTTACCCTCCCAATCTAAAACCTGCCAAACGATCATTGATGCACTTTCAGCTCTAAATCTTAAACAAATAATCCAATCTCCAACTCACAAAGCAGGCCACACAATTGACCTCATCTTTATCAATACTGAAATTTGGAAATCTTTCTCTACTCACACCAAAGAAATACCTTGGTCTGACCATCACCTAATCCAAGCTGAACTACTCACCAACCTCAACCTAAAAACGCCTCAAAGCACCCCAAAAATAATAGCTTACCGTCCACCATTTAACACAGAACTCCTACAAAAAACTCTTCAATCAGAACTAATAAACATCAACCTATCTAACGCCGATAATGCTATCTTATCATGGCTAAATATCACAAAAAAAGTAGCAGACAACATTAATCCCACAATTACAAAATATAAACAACAGTCCAAACACAACAACCAATGGTACAATGAAAATATCAGAACTGCCAAATGTCTACTCAGAAAAAAAGAAAGAGAATGGCGGAAAAACAAAAACCCTACCACACTAAATAACTATTGGAACAACCTTACTCAATACAAAAATATCATCAACAATGCAAAAAATAATTTTTTCTCCAATAAACTCTCCAAATTTCATCATAACCCCAGAATGCTATTCACAATAGTTCAAAAACTTACCAAAAACCACCCAAGATTCTACATGCACCAAACATGGAAGTGATGACTTTGCGGACTTCTTCAACAACAAAATAGCTCATCTCATCCAATCCAACATAACCAACAACAACCAGAACATCAAACTCAACAGCATGAAAACTTCATCCTGGACAAACATCTCCTCCACTCTTGAAATTAGAACTATAATAAACAAAATGAACCCAGCCAACCATCCATTGGACACCATCCCAATAACCTCCCTCAAAACAATCGAACCAACCATTTCTAAAACCATCACCAAAATCGTCAACTTATCATTGACTGAAGGCTACTACCCCAAATGCCTCAAATCTGCTATCATCAAACCAATCCTCAAAAAGAAAAACCTAGATCCAGAAATCCTCACCAACTACCACCCTATATCAAACCTTTCATTCCTGGCCAAAACCATTGAAAAAGTTGTACACACTCAACTAGATGATTATCTGGAGACAAACAACATCCTACATCCATCCCAATATGGATTTAGAAAAAACCTAAATACAGAATCTCTCCTCATCTCCCTAAATGACATTATCATCAGAGGCTTTGACAAAGGTGAAAAATACCTACTCATATTCCTTGACCTATCAGCCGCTTTCGACACAGTAAACCACAATATACTGTTAGAACGACTGTCAAACATTGGCCTTTCTGGTACTACATTACAATGGTTCTCGTCCTACCTCTCTGATCGTTCATACCAAGTAGTGATCAACAACACCCCATCAAAAATGATTGACCTCAAAACTGGAGTTCCTCAAGGTTCAGCCTTATCTGCCACCCTCTTCAAATGTACCTCCTACCCATCTTCCAACTACTAAAAGATCATGGAATCTCACATTTCCTCTACACTGATGACATTCAGCTTCTAATTCCCATTCAAAACTCAATTGAAGATGCATACAAAAAAACATCAGATCTACTTATCTCAATCAAGCACTTACTAAACTCCCTGAAACTCATAATCAACTTCGACAAAACTGAAATCATATTCATGGATAAAAAACCCAATCCAACTCCGCCACCCCTGACAATCCTAGATAAACAAATGACAATGATAATCCCTACCACCCATACCAGGAACCTTGGAGTTACCATCGATGCTGAACTCTCTTTCAAACCCCACATTGTAAATAAAACGAAAGAAGGATATCACAAGCTACTAACCCTAAGACACATAAAGCCATTTCTCAACCCTTCTGACTTCAGAACCGTCCTCCAACTGCTTATTTTCTCCACCTTCGATTACTGCAACTCATTACTTATTGGAATCCCTTCATCATCCCTCAAACCACTCCAAATACTACAGAACTCAGCTGCCAGAATCTTACCGAAAAAAAAGAAACGGACACATTACACCCATTTTAACCTCTCTTCACTGGCTTCCTATTTCTGCACGAATTACCTACAAATCTATGACCATCATTCATAAAATCTTAAATGATGATCTTCATGGACTAAAAGGCTTAAACATAACCCCCCCAAAACCCACAAAGAAACCTACGTTCCAACAACACAGGATTCCTAAACATCCCCACCTTAAGAGATGCTCATCTTTCAACTACGCGAGAAAGAGCATTTTCCATTGCTTCCCCCAAAACTTGGAACACCCTACCCATAGAACAGAGGACCCAGCACATCCAAAAAACATTTAAAAAAGACCTAAAAACATTTTTATTCCGCAAACTCTATTATAACTATCTGACACCTGATCATCCCAGCACTCAACAGAACTCGCAAGCATAATCCTCCTCCTTCATGCTCTCCTGACGTACCCTCCTTTTCTACCCCTCCCTGCTCACTCCCTTGATCCGTTAAGTTCTTTGAAAATGTTCTCCGCAATATTCTGTTATTCAACGACTAAGAAAATATGTTGATTGTTCACAAAACCCTACTGTTTCCAACTACAATGTTAACTCCATTTGATTGTAAGATAATTGCATATGTTGGATGATAATTGCAGATTTGTAAACCGTTATGATGGCTCTACCAAATAACAGTATATAAAACCCTACAAATAAATAAATAAATAAATAAATAAATAGATAAACCTTACAGCTTTGTACCCCTGCCCATTCCTCCCCCACACATAATTAATTATGCATGTATAACTTTTTACATTAAAAATAACATTCAAAATACAGTCTTATGAGGTAAAAATATCACTTACAAGATGTATTTACATGCACTTCTGTGATGCCAACCAGAAAACCCTGAAAAATAAAAAATAGACACTTGGATCTCATATTGCATTAAGCCTATTGTAAGATGTTGGGTGTAGGCTTGGCTCTCAGAAAGCCTTGGGTAACCTGAATTACAATTAAAATATAGTAAAACTCCAGTACCAAAATAGTAATTACAGCCAGCATTCAAACAGTGACAACCCTACGTATGAGAAGGCAATGCTACAGATATTACACCAGGGTATAAAACATCAATTTGGAAATCAGTGGAGGTCCCTACACTGAAACTACATGCTAGCAGAATACCTCACCTCTGTCACACATGCAGAATACAGATCAACTCTTACTAAATACAGAATAGAGACCATAAAGTATAAATAGAAATGTGCAGACAAAAATTGAATTGGAAACTACAACAATCTAGATCCTGTATACAGTACAACAATGGAAAGAAAGAAACATTACCATTTCTCATAAAATATCAATCAAGAAATATGTCAGCAATAGTAAAGCCATACTAATAAAGGGGCGGATTTTAAAACCCCTGCGCACGTAAATGCTTCTGGATTTATGCGCGCAGGGCCCTTGCGCGCCGGCGCGCCTATTTTGCATAGGCGCCGGTGCGCGCAGAGCCCTGGGACGTGCGTAAGTCCCAGGGCTTCCTGTCGGGGCATGGCGGGGGGCGCGACGGGATGATGCGGCGTTTAGGGGGCGGGGCGCTGCGGTTCGGGGGAGGCGGCGTGGGCGTGGTTTCGGCCCGGGGGCGTTCCGGGGGCGTGGCCGCGGCCTCCGGAACAGCCCCCGGGACCGGACCACGGAGCGGGGCTGCCGGCCGACGCACGCAAAGTTACGCCTGCTTTCAGCAGGCGTAACATTGCCGACAAAGGTAAGGGGGGGGGGGGGGTTAGATAGGGCCGGGGGAGTGGGTTAGGTAGGGGAAGGGAGGGCGAAGGAAAGTTCACTCGGAGGCCGCTCCGAAATCGGAGCGGCCTCGGAGGGAACAGGCAGCGTGCGCTGGGCTCGGCGCGTGCAGGTTGCACAAATGTGCACCCCCTTGCGTGCGCCGACCCCGGATTTTATAAGATACGCGCGTATCTTATAAAATCCAGCGTACTTTTGTTTGCACCTGCTGCGTGAACAAAAGTACGCGCTCGCGTATCTTTTGAAGATCTACCTCAAAAAGAATAAATATTTCAAAACTGCTGAACATCCAATAATTAAATTCATATAAAACCTAATCATATAATACCCAATAATTAAAACCTAAAAGAATTTTAAAAAATCCTCCACTTTCTATAC
This sequence comes from Rhinatrema bivittatum, assembly GCF_901001135.1. Taxonomy (NCBI): domain Eukaryota; kingdom Metazoa; phylum Chordata; class Amphibia; order Gymnophiona; family Rhinatrematidae; genus Rhinatrema; species Rhinatrema bivittatum. The sequence goes on along the minus strand of NC_042616.1, from coordinate 652,462,383 downwards.
TTTCCAGTCACCCTAAGATTGTTCTGGATTAGTGGGGGTGAGGGCATGCACAAACTTTCTCTTCCCTCACACGCATGCTGGCACACACACAAACTCCATCACACCTACTGACACACTCACTCACTCACACACACGTACCAACCAACACATACATATACACATGCTCCTTCATACCCAGTGACACATATACATCCTGGCTCAAATAGACACACACACACACTCAGTCACACTCGCTGGCACACAAACACTGCCTTGCCCTCACTGACACATTTGCACACATACATGCTCTCTCACATACTCCCACTCTCTGCATCCTCTGCGACCTCTGTATATATATATATATATATATATATATATATATATATATATATATATGTATTTACTTACACTGGTGGGCAGGAGGGATCCAGGCAGGGATACTAGCTGATAGCCTTACTGTGGGAAGAGATAGGTAGAAAGGCCCGATGAACTTACCTGGGAACATTTGAATCCTGCTCACCCTGAAATTTCTCAAGATTAGCAGTGGGCGGGGAGCGGTCATTTATCACCATCATTATCATTCATATATTCATAATCAGTGTTTTAATAACCAATTCATCACTATTATTCAATTCACTATTATTCAATCAATACAATCAGTATCAATATTTAATATTAATCATCAATTCATCAGGCAGACCAATGAAACCCTGCCCAATCCACCCACCCTGAGTTGAAAGTGTGCTCTTACTATGGTGTATATAAGGTCATCGTGTTTGCTTTCTTATAGTTCTCTCTCTCTCTCTCTCACACACACACACACACACACACACAGAGCACCACACCATACCGGATGCTCCTCTTTGTCATTGTGATATAATTTGTACCCAGGTATAGCACTGTCCCATTGGTTATCCTCCTTCCACCATGTCTCTGAGATGCCAATTAAGTCTATGTTATTATTCACTGCTATACATTCTAGATCTGGCATTAGCATACAAACATTTCAAAGTGTGTTTTTTGTTTGTATTTTCATTCAGCTTTCTGCTTGATTAGGATGCCCTAATTCTAATGCATCATTAGTATCTTTTGAAGATACCTCCCTCCAATCCATGCGCTGCTGAGCTACTGTTGGCTTTCCCCTTTGTTCTAGTTTAAAAACTGCTCTTATCTACTTTTAAAACAAGAAGTCCACTCTAACAGACTCCTCTGTTTCCAATGTAAACCGGTGTAATATGTGCGATGAACATCTGTATAGAAAAATAAATAAATAAATAAAAATAAATAAATAACTGGAGAAACCAACAAAATTATCAATTAAGCATATAAGCTGAAATAAAAATCATTATGGGTTGTTAAATAAAACAAAATGGGGCAGATTTTTAAAAAATACGCGAGCGCGTACTTTTATTTGCGCACCGGGCGCGAACAAAAGTAGGCTGGATTTTATAAGATACGCGCGTATCTTATAAAATCCGGGGTCGGCGCGTGCAAGGGGGTGCACATTTGTGCAACCTGCGTGCGCCGAGCCCAGCGCGAGCTGCATGTTCCCTCCGAGGCCGCTCCAATTTCGAAGCGGCCTCGAGGGAACTTGTCTTCGCCCTCCCCCCACCTTCCCCTCACATCCCCTACCTAACCCACCCCCCCGGCCCTATCTAAACCCCCCCCCCTTACCTTTGTCGGCAAAATTACGCCTGCTGAAAGCAGGAGTAACTTTGTGCGCGTTACCGGCAGCCCCGCTCCGTCCTCCGGTCCCGGGGGCTGGTCTGGAGGCCTCGACCACGCCCCCGGGCCGGCGCCACACCCCCGGGCCCGCCCCCAAAATGCCACTTCATTTCGGGGATGCCCCCGGACACACCCCCTCCCGCCCCTTTTCGAAAGCCCCGGGACTTACGTGCGTCCCGGGGCTTTACGCGCGCCGGCGCGCGAGGGCCATGCGCGCGTAAATCCGGAAGGATTTACGCGCGCGGCCCTTTTAAAATCTGCCCCAATATTATTAGCATATTAGAAAATTTAGTAGTAAACCCACCAGAAGAAATGTCATGAATTTGAGTGCACTGGCAAATCACAATTGCAAAGGCTCCCGGGCAAGGTTAAAAAGTTTTGGAGAAAGAGAATACCTGGCAGATATAGTAATTTGGCCATGTTAATGTAAGCAGGAACAAACCTGTACCATTTCCCTATCTAAAATAGATACTCTCATTCTACATGATTGAAAGACACTGAAAAAGCAGGAACCTCATTAGACGTGTCAAATGCAAAAGATGACAAAATAAACTAATGTTATTAGAAGAAGACTTATTAAGCATGAAGCCCATTTAATCTTCATTAATTTAGTCTTGTGACTAAAATATTGGCATATTTATTTATTTATTTGTTTGTTTTATTTGCTTTAGTATACCGACATTCGTTGGGGTACATCACATCGGTTTACATGTTGGTGTGGAGAAATAGTAGGATGAGCGTGTCTTACTATTTTACATGGAACAGAGGCAAATCAACAGTTAGTACAATGACATTTTAGCAAATCAACAGTTACAGTTACATTTTAGCAGATCAACAGTTAATATAATTACATTTTAGCAGTGGTGAACATTGAAACGGAATTGATTCAAACAGCTTAACAGGGCGATTGGATTCAAACAGCTCAGCAGGTCAATAACTATAGTTACATAGGGAGGTGGGCATCTCTAGTTATTTACAGAGGGGGGGAGGCAGGGTAGGGCTTATTGAGGTACGCAGGCTTGTCTAAAGGTTGATAGGGATTGTGATGTTTCTCTTTTATTGTGAGGTCAATGTTATTGTTCAATGAAGTTGATCTGTATTTTTGGACTGACAGAGAATCTCATGCAGACTTTTCTTGTACCACAATCAAGGCCTCAGAAAAATATCAACTCATCTGGCCATAGATTATCAATGTCTGATGTAGATGTTGTAATTTAGATATAAGGATAGATTCAAATGTTGTAAAAAAAAAAAAAAAATCAGAAGAAAAGCCATCATTACCAGGAATTTTACAAGTATTTAAAGATTTAATTGCAGATGAAATGTCAGACTCTTTGATTGAAGCCTCTAGGCAGACCCTTTCCAAATCATCCATCTTAGGACCCTTGGACTCTTAATTGATTCCAGGAAGATATTATGGTCCTGCATTGTGGCATGCACCCCCAAACTTATGTGTAATAAGACAGAAAACATTTCAAAATCTCTGAATTATAGGCTAAAACATTAGTTGGGGAATAAATAGTTTTCATTTTCCTTCTATTATTCCTTTCATTATGATATTGCAAGAGAAAATGACTAGCTTTGTTATTATCCAATCGTATCTCATTTTTTGCATAAAAATTGTATGACCAGCTTTCTGACTGAGCACGGAATTGTATTCATATTATAATTTTTATATTGTATCAATAAAGGCAGCCTTACTGAGAATACACATTGAACTTCAATTTGTTTTATTTCTTGTTCCAATGAAGCTGTGAATTTTTCTTCTTGTTCTGTCTAGCTGTATAATTAATTATAATATTTCAAAGAAAAGTCTTAAAAGCAATCCCATATGACCACAAATGGAATGTCCTTAGAATCATTAATGTGGAAAAATTCTGAAATACAGCCAATCAATATGGTTTTGTATTCACAGTCCTCCAACTGAGAATTATTAAACCTCTATAAAGGATTAGGGCTAAGAGATGTAGTATACTAGAGGGACAAATATATACCTGCAGGATCAGATATTAAGATATTACCAAATTGTGCATCTAAAAGGTTCAGGAACATACTATTAGAAATAAGAAAATAGTAAATCCTAGAATATAATTGGTGGGGATGAGAGAAGAAAGTAAATTCTTTATTTGTTGGCCTGTTTAATTCTCTATGAATTAAACAGGCCAACTGAAGACATCATACTCATAATAACCTGAAGTGACTTAGAAGGGTGAGCCAATAAGCAGCGTGCCGATCTAAAAGAAGGTGCAGGGGTTGATTAAATCACCATCTATTACACAAAGAACATCACCAGCAGAGATAATTAGCTGAGTTAAAGTTTGAAAAACACTGGGGACAGAAATAGCTTAGACATTTATTTATTTATTTTATCTCAAATCATTTATTGCCCACTTAAAGAGGACAATAAGATGTTAATTTTCATATCCCTAGTTTGTACTAATTCCTTAACCCATCTACCCTCAGTGTCTGATGACTGGGATAATACTTGAATGCCTAATGAGTTCCTGGAAATAATGGCAACATCATTTTTTTTTCTTTTCTAGGACAACAGAAAAGACATAATCTTGAATCCAACCTGTTTTAACTTGAGAGATTCTAAAACAGGTAAATGTGTTTCTTCAACTAAATGTCCAAATGCAGAAGGTGTAGTGCTGTGCACATTAGGATCCACAAAGTGACAAGGCGATTCAGTCAATTGCACAGGATTGCAAGGCAATTCCCACTTTTATTAGTAAACATATATCAGAAGGAGTTGTTTTTGATTCCCCGACACTGACCGTGTTTTACCACTCTGTCTGCATCGAGAGTGACAGAAGCCAAACCAATGAGTAACAATATATTGAAAAACAATAGATCCAAAAAACAGGCAGCATCTCCAGACTTGAAGTAGATTATATAAATAGTTTCCCTGCAAGGTTCAACAAGATAAAAGATAAAAAAAGAAATGCCAAACTTTGGCATAGCACTCCAGGCAGAGTTACGGTGCTTCTGGTCTCAATCTACATGGCAATTGAAAGATCCAGTACACAAACATAAGAAACAATTATTTAGCCACATAACTATATCAATAATTCCCCCCCCCCAAAAAAAAATAAAACAAACAAACAAAAAAAACAATTAGGCAATAAGACATTATTTATTACATTTATTTAAAAACAATTATAAACTGCTTTTGACAAATTAATTGAACCCAGTGGTGACAATATGAAAATAAAAACAAAAAGGAAATAAGATACCCAACAGACCTATACAAATATTAGGTTCATTGGGATGTGAAAATGCAAAGACATTATTATGCATAAATAGTATCCATCCTAAATACAGAACATAAACAATTATGTATTCATAAAGCAACTTGAAATTGAAACCAAATGCCTGTAGAGGGAGTTAGCAGAAAAGGTAAACAACGTATAAATATGATCATGAAATTTAGAAAAAAAACATAAAAATAAAGAACATAAGGGTTCATAGTCAGTATATAGCCTCTTGCAAAAAAGAGGGAGTATGCCAATACAGTAACCAAGAAAAAGAAAACTAGCCATTGTTGTGTAAAATGAAAAGTTATGCAAGCAGGCCTATAATGATGATTTTCTGAAAAAGTCTGAGATCAAGATCAAATAATCAATCTTGCTCAATGAAATAGAAGACATTTGGGAACCAAATGACTGGAGCAGCAAATGCACATGCTTATGAAAATCCCCACCATAGGTGAACAGAAAATCTCAGCAAAGGAGCAAAGGAAAGAGGTCCCAATGTTCAGCATGTTTCCATAATGTTGATCAAGTGATACTCCAAAAATGTTTTAGATCTGTGGGGTCAGCAAAAACTTTTCTATTAAAATTCAGTGTGGCTCGTATTCTACCAAGGTAGTAGCCCAGCCTAGCAGCCAAAGACTTCAAATGTGGCTGCAAATCCAAAAATTTCTTGTAGTGAACAGTAGTTTTCTTTGCTAGATCTGTGTCAATCAGTAACTAGTTGCCCTTCCATGTAATAGTCACTTTGGCTTTAGTCAGGATCTCCAACACTTTGGAATATCACAAGAATTTCAAAATGAGAGGTAAGAAGAGATCGGATGTGGTGAGCATGCTCTACTTCAAATGGCTTTACAAACTGAAATGCCAGAAGATGAGGAAGCAACTTCTCAACGAAAATAATCAGATCTGCAATTTCTGGCAGACCCACTATATGGATGTTATTCTGCCAAGAGTAATTATTTGCATCCTCAAAATCCTTTTTGAGATTTGAAATAACTATTTTTGGTTTCTCAATCTAAAGTATATCATCTTCAAGTTTGGAGATTTTGACTTCCACCTGTATAACCTGTGATTAAAATGAAGGGGACTAGATAAATAATTAGTAAAAGAAGATAAATCAGCCCTCATAGCAATCATAACATAATTATTACTTTCAACCATATGTTTGAGGCAACTGAGTTCCTTCATAATCGGTTCCAAGAGCTCTTGAAATTCCCTTGAGGTGGCCATTTTTTTGACAGAGGATCTTGATGTAGACACTTAACACCCAATGAGATGGCTAGTAGATATGATAAAAAGTGTCCCCGACTACTTGATTATTTGAAAAATTAAAGAAAAATACAGTTTTGTCAGCTCCAGTCCACTCCCACCCCACTCAATGTAGTTTTTAATTAAATACCTCTGAAATAAAAAAATGTTTTAACTTATAGTATCTACTACATTATAAGAACAACTCAAATTTATATAGAGACTCCCAAGTTATTCACTATATATCTGTAGCTCCTGAGTTAGGATGCAGGAAGTGGGAGAGGGGCAAACAATCCATGGCTAACACTTCCATTGAGGTGGCTTAGATTGGTCAGCCAACCTTTATGAAAGCAGAGTGGAAAAGCAGCATAAGAGTTTTTGAGTTAGTTCTGAAGAAAGAGAAGTGAGCAGTTTGAAGTGTCCCCCATCTCCAATATTAGACCCTACAACCTGATACCAGAGAGAGGAGAATAGGCAGAGTTCTGTCCAGTACTCATCTGGACTGGCAGGGGTTAACTCCTTTTTGTGAGAAAGGATTTTTGAGAAAATTGTTGATTTTGTGAAGAGATTTGTGGGTCCTCATCCTACCTCTTGGAGGACTTCCACTCTGCTGGAGAAGGTCAGGGAAAACAGAATTCTGTGGCTCCTAACCTGCAGCACTGGGAGGTATAGAAGTTTTCTTGCCACAAGATAGAAGTTTGCTTTGTTTATGAAGAGAATTTGTATTCCTTTTTGTTGGGAGGAATTTTTACTTACCATTCCTGTGTAGGAGAAGAAGCTGAGGAGCACAATTTTGCTGCTTTTAGAACTCTCTACCAGAGGGGTCCTTGGAAACATCAGAGGAGAGACAAGAGACCACTACTCCCACTAAGAGCCTGGCTTCCAGCATCTGGAAGGAAGAATTTCCCTACTGTTGCCAACCTGAAGGGCACTCAAATGGAGGAATAGGATTGAATCTGCAGGCACACCTGAATTTGGCTTTGGAATATTAAATGAGAAGAATCCTGTAATTGACTTTGAATATTTTTTTCACTGTAAAGTTTTATTTGAAACACTCCCACTCGAATGAACTGTGAGTGATACTGGTGCAGAGTTTGTGTGGACAGAGTTGTAATCTTTGGGCTGAAGTTCTTACTACGGAGTTCACACTTCAATTTTATGGGTTTACTATGTTCACAGTTCCTATAACTTCCATAAGTTTACCACTTTCCAGGATTTCCTATCAAGGGGGATATTATTATCCAAGACCCTGAACATTATTAGTATAGTCCTTAATAGTAACAGTAAAAAGCATGCTGGATAATGAATGTGGTTCCAATATAACTTTACTGATAATTCATTTTAAATTAAAGTTGAATAGCAGTTTACAAATCCTTGTTCAATAGAGTCCAAAATATAAACCTCTTCCAATAAATCTGTGACTCTGTTCTGATGGCATTATCTGATATATGTTTTCTTATCCCATCGAAATCTCAGGGACAGTTTTGGAGTTTCCTCCCAAACTGGGAAGATACGATACTTGAACTAATCTAATTAACACCGAATCATTATTAACATCATTATCCGACACTATCATTTTCAACCTAGAAAAGGGCCAACCTTGCCTCCTCGCTCTCTTGGATCTCTCATCAGCGTTTGATACCGTAAACCACTCATGCCTCCTGCAACGCCTAATAGACATCGGCATTACAGGAGTAGCTTTTAACTGGTTCAAATCGTTTTTGGAGAACAGATCATACAAGGTCAAGATAAATAACAAAGAGTCCCATACCATCGAATCCAAGAGGGGGGTACCACAAGGATCATCCCTCTCCCCGACTCTTTTCAACATTTATCTGCTCCCGCTCTGTCAAGTTCTCACCAACCTTAAGCTAAGACATTACCTATACGCGGATGATATTCAAATCCTCATCCCTATAGAAGATTCCCTACACAAAGCTATATCATACTGGAATAAATGTCTGTCAGCTACCAACAATCTACTCACCAGCATCAACTTGGTTCTAAACAAAAACAAAACTGAAATCCTCATTATAGCACCGGAAAACTATACCCCCTCCTCACATTCTAACACTAATCAACATCCGGACACTGCAGGGCTCTCCACCACGCAACAAGTTAGAGACCTGGGAGTCATCATAGACAGCAGACTCAATCTCAACAAATTCGTCAACAACACAACAAAAGAATGTTTCTTTAAACTTCAAACATTAAAGAAACTCAAACCACTCCTCCTATACAGAGACTTCCGCATGGTTCTACAAGCCATCATTCTCACTAAGCTGGATTACTGTAATTCTCTCCTCCTAGGCCTACCAGCATGCACCATCAAACCACTTCAGATGGTCCTGAACACCTCTGCAAAAATTCTATCAAATGCCAAAAAAAGAGATCATATCACCCCAATCCTCCACCATCTCCACTGGCTTCCGATTAAATTCAGGATCCAGTTCAAGTCTTTAATGATGATACATAAGGCCTTACACAACATCGCACCTCTCAACCTAACATTTCAAATTCAACTACACACATCCGTGAAACCAACCAGAAGCGCCTATCAGAACAGACTAATCACACAACCGGCGAAATCCGTTCTGAGGAAACGTGCATTATCCACAGTGGGCCCTTCACTTTGGAACTCGCTCCCTCCAGACCTTCGTCTGGAACCATGCCACCCTACATTTAAAAAGAAACTTAAGACTTGGTTGTTCAAACAAGCTTTCCCCTAGAGCCAAGAACACGAAGAAAAGTAACCTACTTCGATTAATTTGTACAATGTTAAAACTTGTTTACTTAATTTTCAATGTTCAATGTAAAAACTCCTGTTTTATTCTTATTCTGTTCTATGTAAACCGCTAAATGTAGCGACAGTTATTGTTCCTTGTGAACCGGGGTGATATGTATATTATACAGGAACCTCCGGTATATAAATCATTTAAATAAATAAATAAATAACATAATGAAAAGTCCCATTTCTCATACCTTAATTCATATGTCATGAATAGCCTTCTTACTTCTTATCCAACCATCTCCCAGAATATCCTTGCTAAGATCCAGTGACCTCCAACTTTTGTGCAATGGAATGGATGGATAGGGGGTGGGGGGGAACGGGACACATGATAGAAGTTTATAAAATTATGAGTGGGGACAAATGGGTACATAAAAAACAGTTAATTACCCTTTTGAATAATACTAAAACAAAACAAAGGGTTATCCTTGACACTAACAACCAGCATATTCAAAACAAATCATAGAAAGTACTATTTCTCTCCATGCACTATCAAGCTGTGGAATCTGTTGCCAAAGGATATCATCAAGGCAACTTGCATAGCAGGGTTTAAAAGAGGTTTGGACAAATTGCTAGGAGAAAAGTTCATAACACATTTTTAGCCAAGTAGACTAAAAAATGATATTACTATTGGTGGAAGTGAGCAACAGTAATTAGGTCTACTTTACAGGATCTGCCAAGTACTTGCGACCTGTGCTGGACACTATTAGAGATGGGATGCCGGATGGTGCCTTAGTTCTCCTTTCTTCCTATCCTCTCCTCTTTCCAGGAATGAATGGATTCGTTACATTGTCTAATCTTTGGAGGTCACTGGATCATTCTGGGTGAGAGATTCCTCTGAAAATCACCTCTCCCAGTGATGACAATTAAATTCCCTTCGCCAGGGGGAATTTAGTTGGCCAGCAAAAAAAAACAAAAAAACCCCACAGTCTTTAACATTCAAACAAATAAAAAGGAAGGAAGTGTGGATAAAAAAACTTCCTTCAAACTAATTTCAAAAGAAAGGAAATATGATTCCTCAAAAGTGGGAAAGAGACACCAATCACCTGGACCGGATGGTATACACCTCAGGGTTCTGAAGGAACTAAAAAATGAAATTTCAGACCTATTAGTGAAAATTTGTAACCTGTCATTAAAATCATCCATTGTACCTGAAGACTGGAGGGTGGCTAATGTAACTCCAATATTTAAAAACGGCTCCAGGGGCGACCCGGGTAATTACAGACCAGTTAGCCTGACTTCAGTTCCAGAAAAATAGTGGAAAGTGTTCTAAATTAGAGATGTGAATCAGAACCGGAATCGGTTCGGATTCCGGTTCCGATTCACATGTGGAGTTTTTTTCATCGGGCTCGATCGCAGTTTTGTTTATCAGCTGTGCCCGAGCCGATAAACAAAAAACCCACCTGACCCTTTAAAACTAATACCTTAGCTTCCCCCACCCTCCCGACCCCCCAAAAAACTTTTTACAGGTACCTGGTGGTCCAGTGGGGGTCCCTGGAGCGATCTCCCACTCCTGGGCTGTCGGCTGCCACTAATCAAAATGGCGCTGATGGCCCTTTGCCCTTACCATGTGACAGGGTATCCGTGCCATTGGCCAGACCCTGTCACATGGTAAGAGCACTGGATGGCCGGTGCTATCTTGTGCTCCTACCATGTGACAGGGGCTGACCAATGGCACCGGTAGCCCCTGTGACATAGTAAGGGCAAAGGCTATCGGCGCCATTTTGATTACTGGCAGCCGATGGCCCAAGTGCAGGAGATTGCTCCCGGACCCCCATTGGACTACCAGGGGCTTTTGGCAAGTCTTGAAGGACCCTCCTGACCCCCACAAGACTTGCCAAAAGTCCAGCGGGGGTCAGGGTGGATTAGGGGTTATTTTTGTGTGCCATTTTTCCCGCCCTCCCCCAAAATGATAAGAGAACCCCCACGATCAATATCATGGGGTTTTCCTATCGTTTTGGGGGAGCCCCTGATTTCTGACGATTTTGAAAATATCGTCCGGTATTTTCAATCGTCTGAAGCCCGATTCACATCCCTATTCTAAATATCAAAATCACAGAACATATAGAAAGACATGGTTTAACGGAACAAAGTCAGCATGGCTTTAGCCAAGGCAAGTCTTGTCTCACAAATCTCATCAGCTTCATTTTTTTGAAGGAGTTAATAAACATGTAGATAAAGGTGAACCAGGAGATGTAATTTGGATTTTCAGAAGGCGTTTGACAAAGTTCCTCATGAGAGGCTTCTAGGAAAAGTAAAAAGCCATGGGATAGGTGGTGATGTCCTTTTGTGGATTACAAAGTTACAAACTGGCTAAAAGACAGGAAACAGAGAGTAGGATTAAATGGATAATTTTCTCAGTGGAAGGGATTGGGCAGTGGAGTGCCTCAATGGGCACTCCACTGCCCACAGGGATCTGTATTGGGACCCATACTTTCCAATATATTTATAAATGATCTGGAAAGAAATATGACGAGTGAGGTAATCACATTTCCAGATGATACAAAATTGTTCAGAGTAGTTAAATCACAAGCAGATTGTGATAAATTGTAGGAAGACCTTGTGAGACTGGAAAATTGGGCATCAAAATGGCAGATGAAATTTAATGTGGATAAGTGCAAGGTGATGTATATAGGGAAAAATAATCCATGCTATAGTTACACAATGTTAGGTTCCATTAGGAGCTACCACCCAAGAAAGAGATCTAGGCATCATAGTGGATAACACATTGAAATAATCGGCTCAGTATGCCACGACAGTCAAAAAAGCAAACAGAATGTTGGGAATTATTAGAAAGGGAATGGTGAATAAAATGGAAAATGTCATAATACCTCTGTATCGCTCCATGGTGAGACCACACCTTGAATACTGCGTACAATTCTGTCGCCGCATCTCAAAAAAGATATAGTTGCAATGGAGAAGGTACAGAGAAGGGTGACCAAAATGATAAAGGGAATAGAACAGTTCCCCTATGAGGAAAGACTAAAGAGGTTAGGACTTTTCAGCTTGGAGAAGAGAATGGCTGAGGGGGGATATGATAGAGGTGTTTAAAATCATGAGAGGTCTAGAATGGGTAAATGTGAATCAGTTATTTACTCTTTCGGATAATAAAAAGACTAAGGGACACTCCATGAAGTTAGCATGTGGCACATTTAAAACTAATTGGAGAAAGTTCTTTTTCACTCAACGCACAATTAAACTCTGGAATTTGTTGCCAGAGGATGTGGTTAGTGCAGTTAGTGTAGCTGTGTTTAAAAAAGGCTTGGATAAGTTCTTGGAGAAGTCCATTATGTGCTATTAATTGAGTTGTCTTAGAAAATAACCACTGCTATTACTAGCAACAGTAACATGGAATAGACTTATTTTTTGTGTACTTGCCAGGTTCTTATGGCCTGGATTGGCCACTGTTGGAATCAGGATGCTGGGCTTGATGGACCCTTGGTCTGACCCAGTATGGCATGTTCTTATGTATAACCTGAAATAGATATCTAGGGATAACCTGAACTAGATATCTATTTCATGCATATTCATTAGGGATAACCTGAAACTCTGACTGGTTTGCAGCCCTTGAGGACCAGAATTGCCCACCCCTGCAATAGAATACAGCAGCCTTCAAACCAGAATGGTACACAGAGACAAACATCAGATGACAAGACACAGGGACATACTTAAGGACCTGTGGATTGGACCCTGGGTCTATCCCATTATGGCAGTTATTCTGCTTTGTTCTTATGACTAGACTTTCTTGACCAGCTACAATTGATCCTCTAGGCCCCCATACAACTGCATGTCCTTCATTAACCTGCAAAGTAGCCTTGCTCTGACTCCAGACCAGAAGGAATGTTGGCATATGCTTTGGACTGGATTGAAAAATATTGAGTTCAGCAATTAGAAAGAAAGGTATTAGTTTAGAGAAAAGAAACATTCTCATCTTGGCAGCTATATTGGACCAGTTTACAATGTAAGCAGATCCTACCCTTTTCACAGAGAAGGATAGGAGACAAGACATGCCAGCTTACTGTAATTGTCATGAGTTTTTGCCAGAGGTTGTCCTCTTTATGTGAACAGTGGTCCTAGAGGAAGGCTAGTGGGGGTACTATCTAGATGTAGTTGATCTGCTTGCCATTGTATTCCCTTAGGCAATGAATGTAAGCGCATAATGCCTGCATATATATTGTGTCCCATGCCACCACTACAGCAACTCATTACCAGAATTTAAAGAGACAATGTCTACTTATGTTGTCTAGGCACAGCAGAAAGGCATCCTGTGCTCCTGATTCAACTCTAAAGAGTACCTTCTAAGGAAGGGGCAAGAATCATGAGTGACAATAGTCACTCTTCAGTTTCTAGTTGTTGATACCTGTTTGTACATGCCATGGTTACCTCCATGTTACTGGCAGGCATCACTTTTCAGATCAGTGAGAGGAAGAGTATGCAGGGCAACCTAGTCTAGAGAATAGCATGACACTGTGCATAATAGAAGTGTTGTGGAATTCTGCAGGGGGCTGGCAGAGGTGGAATGTAAACATCTCTATTATGGAATGACTGCTGGGAAAGCAGGGTGGATGAGGTAGTAATGGATCTAGTTTGTACAGTAGATGAGACTACATTTGTGTCCTTATCCTTGCTGTCCTGTGTTGATATATGAAAGCAAGTCATGAGTTGGAAAAGCTATGACAGCAATGTAGTGCTTTCTAAATTAGCATGAAGTGGTATGGAAATGGTGTACTCAGCCACAGCTGTATGAATATAGTCTCTTCATGGAAAAGACAGCAATGAATAAAAAATGGAGAATGGAAAAAGTGCTGAAGGTAACAGGTATTTGTTATTTTAGTCTTATATGCCAGCAGTTCATCATGTACTGCATTTTGCTAAGGCTTTCATGGGTTGTTTTTTTTCTCAAAAGCAGTTTAGTATGTGTGTATGAGTGCAGGGATTTTCCCCATTGGTTTCTATGAACTCATGGTGAATAAGTGTAGCAGAATATGAAAAGTCTGTGTGCTTTCCATCTTTTTCTACAAAGGACTAATATCAACCAAGAGGCTTTGCCTGTTGGAAAAGGGATAAGAAGAGCATTTTCCAATAATGAATTTTGTTACAAAGAGATGGGCATGCCCCAAATGTCTCATTATTCTCTCATTATTACCTAATTCATCACTATTTAATCTCATGCAGCTTCTGCTGAAGATTTGAATCGCAGGGATTTTTTTTTATTAATGTGGCCTTCCTGAAGGACTATTCACCTCAGTCTCTTTTCTGTTTTCAAACTTGAAGAATCAACTCCCTAATTAAGTTAATATTTTTATCTGTGCTTTTAATTGTGATTTAGAAACTATCAGGTTGATGCAGCAATCTGGATATTAAAGCACTATTTGCTGGATTTCAGCGCAAAGTTTTAATGCTCAGATTAAATTATGTTTTAGCTCCTGATGCAGCAAGCTAATAATATACTATTATATTGACAATTTAAAAAAGCGGGTTGCCTGTAAAATTTCCAGGTAGCTACTGCCAGATAGCTGGATAAGTCAGTACTTATTAGGGGTAGGCATTCGTTTGCACCAAAATACGAGATACCGATGATATTTCCTATTTTGTTGCATTTCAGGAATAAAAAAAAAAAAAGATAAGAAAAAACACAAAATGTTGTGTTGTTTTTCCTATAGTTTTATGAGGGGAGCCAGTATTGTGTTTGGTTTTCTAGTTAAACAGATTAAAAAATATCCCAGGAGCTAGCCCAATCCTTCACATTTATTACAATATTGAGCCCCCCTCCCCCCATCAACCAGCAGAACCCCTCCACTCAACTTAGCCCACATTCCTGACCCCCTCGGACTCAACAAAAATCTCTAGTAGTCTAGCAGCGGATGCAAGAATGACCTCCCACTCCACGGCCAGAGGCTGCCATTATTCAAAATGGCGTTGGCCACCCTTTGCCCCTATCTTGTGCAGGGGCTACTGGTGCCATTGGGCAATTTCTGTCACATGATAGGGACAAAGAGGTGGCCGTCGCTATTTTGAAAAATGGTGTGGGCTGCCCAATGGCACCAGTATCCCCTGTCCCAAGATAGTGGCAAAGGGCAACCAGCACCATTTTGAATAATAACAATGCTGGCCCAGGAGCAAGAGGTCACTCCCAGGTCCTCCGCTAGACACCTGGCATTTTTAGTGAGTACCAGGGAAGTTGAGATAGTGGGCTAGGGTGGACAAGGGGCTCAGGGTGGGTTCTGGGGATTCTTTTTTCTAAACAAAATGGGAAATTAAAGGGAAAAAGAAACAATCCAGGGATAGACCCAAAATGGGCCACCTCCGGAATGAAAAAAAAAAAAAACCAGCACAAAATTTGATTAGGCTACCACCCCTAGAACTTAACCAGCTGTCTGGTGTGGTTCACTGCTATTTAGCCAGATACGTATTTATATAGTAAAACATAGTAATGATGTCAGAAAATGACCAAATGGTGCATCTAGTTTGCTCAGCAAATTTCTTATGGTAGTAACTGATGCTACATGCAGGTTACCCACAAGACTTATGTTAAGGGTAGTAATATTTACAATGAAAACTAAGCAGCTGTCAAACCCATAACAAAATTACTGCTACCAACATTTTTACAGGGTGAGAATCCTTCTTGATAATTCAAACAATGCTGCTTGAACATGTTTTGCTTTTGGACTTGGCCATGGAAGCAGTCCTGCACTCTTTTCCTACTGTCTGTGTATCAGTAGCCCAGACCGTAAAAGTTGAACTCAACATTGGCTGTTGTCTGAATCCAATTCCTCTCCCCTCCCCCCCCCCCCCCCCCCCGCCATAAAAATGGAGAGCAATGTTGCAGTTGCATCAAAAACATCAAGGCTAATTGGTTAAGGGTACTAATCCTAATCCCCATGCCTTCTGTTAAGCATAGTAATTGTCTCACCTTGCAATTTACCCCATGCACCCTTTTCTTCATTTCTCATTTCTAAACTTTAGGTATCTGCAATGTTTATCCCATTACTATTGAATTTGTTTACTGTTTTCAACCTAACCACTTCTTCCAGAAGATCATTCCAGGCATCCACCACCCTCTCCTTGAAGAAATATTTTACAATGTTAGTTCTGAGTTATCCCCCTGGAGTTTTATTTTATGACCCCCTAGTTCTATTTCCAAAGGAAAAGGTTTGAAATTTGTGCATCATTAAACATTTCAGGTATCTGATTGTAGATGTTTTACTATCCTTCCCTCAGCAGAGTCTCCATTAATGTTCCCACCACTAGCTGAGTCTAATCAACTTGTAATTTCCAGCCTCCTCTCTGCTACAACTCTAGTGAAGCAGGACCACAACCACTCTTCATGAATCTTGCACTATCACTTCCGTTTCCAGGGATATACTGAGCAGGTCCTCCAGGTCCTCCGTCCTCAGTACCCCAGGATGTTTCTCATCTGGCCCCATGGCCTTGTTCATTTTCAGTTTGCCTATTTCTTGATTTTGTTACTTTATCTTCCCTCTTCTTGTTCTTGCTTGGGGTGACATGCCAAATTCACTGGTCATCTCCTGTTATCCCCACTCCCTAAATTAAATGCTTGATGTATGATCTGGATTTTTTACATAGCTTCCTCTTTCCTGCCTTAGTTAAATGTAGTTAATGTCTTTAGAATTGGCGAAAAACATCTACTTAATTTGTTTTATCAATAAATGTAATGAGTAAATAGTGGTAGTTTCATAAATTATACGGATTATAAGGTACCATCCCGGTTACCCCAGTATAGCTTGTTGTAATCATCAACTAACCACCAACCACCCTGTAAATTTGTGTGAAAAGTGCCACCAAAAATATTTTTTTTCTTTTTCTTATTCTTCCTTGTTTATAACACACCATCAATCGTTCAACAGCCGATTCGTGCTATGTCCACTTCAACAACTTACACCTTCTTACACCTTATGTAAGCTGTTGAAGCGGACATAGCACAAATCGGCTATTGAATGATCGGCGGTTTGTTATAAACAAAAGGGAAGAATAAGAAAAAGAAAAAAAATATATTTTTGGTGGCACTTTTCACACAAATTTACTGGGTGGTTAGTTCTTAGTTGATGAATATAACAAGCTATACTGGGGTAACCGGGATGGTACCTTATAATCAGTATAATATACATAACATTTATTGATAAAAAAAAATTAAGTAGATGTTTCTGCCAATTCTAAAGACATTAGGTAGTTTTTTTCAATGGTGATCTGTTTGAGTTAACCTACTGAGTGGTCATTTTTCATAATTCGAGATAGACAAATGCAGGCCATCCTTACCATATAATCTTTTATTGCTGCATTCATTGCCCTAGCCTCCAAGGTATGCAAAACCACTTTCCTTATACCTGGATTTGAGCGAGGCATTGAAATTATCTATATGGCATAGCCTTTCCTTTCCCTTTCCATGAACAGGTAATACTTCCAAAAAGGCAATACTCTTTATCATGTGTCTAATCTTTTTGCCTAGATTTTGGAAGCTTCCTATATTTTATGAACACCATTTCTTGAAGGGTCAATGGTCCCCAGATAGATGATAACATTGATATCAGAGTTCTTATTTTCTTTTATAATTGCTTTGACCACCTGGTTTGCATTTCTTAGCTGAGGATCCTGGAAGGTATTTAACTGTTCTGTTTGCATCAAAATGAGTTCCAAAATTGATTCCTCCGATGACTGAGATCCCAGCAAAGAAGCTTTCCTTTATAACATTTGATCATGTTGAAGGGTTTCTGGGTGCTTTATATGACTGCTTCTCTTTCAGACATCACTTCATATTCTATTGCTGGGGCATCCTCACTTTCCAATGCAGAAAATGCATTATGTAAGGGTAACAGTGGTGGAAAGTGGGTGTCCCTTCAACACAGTCCATATTCTGCCAGAGCCCACTGTAATCCAACTATTCTTGAGGTTCTGAATCCTGGATGTTTGACATTTCTGTGGGAGTGGGGGTAGATACACAGGATGCTTCGAAGTGGGGGAATTTGGGTGTCTCAGGCAATATAACTCCAAGAACCATCTCCCAATCCATGCATACTAAGTAGATTTTAAGACCTGTGCGCGGGGCACATGTACGTGTGTTTGCAGATGAACACACATGGACGTGGTGATTTTATAACATATGAGCGTTATAAAATTATGCGTATATGTGCACATGATTTTATATTGACGCTCTCATCTACGTGCAAATGGTGACTCAAGCGCCTAAGTGGGGGAATTTTAGTAGATACACACGCAGATGCAATTACCTGTTTCCTCAGTTTGTTCCCAATTCACCCAGTAAAGGAGAGGACTTCCTAAATGCCCTGGCTAACTTGCCTCCCTTTTATCCTATTAGCCCTGAACCTTAAAACTGCACTGACTAGCCTACTTCTTTGTGTTACATGCTGTCCATAAGAGAAGTAAAGTTATGTGGTGGGGGACCCTGGTGCATGCTTATGCACATAAATATTAGGGATGTGCATTCGTTTTTCACAAATTAGACAATGTCAATGATATTGTCTAATTCATCAAGGTTCGGTAGCGCCGGTATACGAAGTGATTTTTGCTGAAATTTCGGTAAAATTTGTATTTCGTGTTAGTGCGCACTAATGGAGTTACTGAGCACTGCATATCTCTTAGTGTGCAGTAATACCAATTACTGTGCACTGTTTTTCTAGCTAACGAACTCCTCTGAATTGATACTTTTTAATTTTTAAGTTGCATTTTTTTAGTTACAGCGCACTACTACATACTTAGTGCACTGTAAGTTCAATTAGGGTGCACTAACTAACCTGTTAGTGTGCACTAACGGGCCTTATTGCGTATT
Organism: Rhinatrema bivittatum; assembly: GCF_901001135.1. Lineage (NCBI taxonomy): Eukaryota > Metazoa > Chordata > Amphibia > Gymnophiona > Rhinatrematidae > Rhinatrema > Rhinatrema bivittatum. The sequence continues at coordinate 652,443,584 of NC_042616.1, read as the reverse complement.
AACATCTAGCTAGTGCGCACTCTCATTCGGTGTACTGCACACTAATTCTGAGATAGTGCGCACTAACTGGTTGTTAGTGCTCAGTAAGGCCTGTTAGTGCGCACTAAGGGGTAGATTTTCAAGGGGTTACGTGCGTAACCCCAAAAACCTTCCCCTGCGTGCACTGAGCCTATTTTGCATAGGCTCGATGGTGTGTGCAATCCCGGGACACGGTTATCTCCCGGGGCTTGAAAAAGGGGTGGGAAGGGGGCGGGGGTTGGGGCATGGCACTGATCAGGGGGCGGTCCAGGGGTGGGACCTAGGCCTCCGGCACAGTGGCTGTGCCGGGGGATGGTGCACCCGGCGCGCGCAAGATACACCTGACATAGGCAGGCGTAAAAAGTTTAACAAGGTGGGGAGGGTTTAGGTAGGGCTGGGGGGGTGGGTTAGATAGGGGAAGGGAGGGAAAGGTTGGGGGAGCAGAAGAAAAGTTCCCTCCAAGGCCGCTCCGATTTCAATGGCCTCCCATGCCCAGCCCAGCCCAGTCCATGCCCTCTTCACTCCCCTTTTGGTGAAACTTTTTTTATGAGCATACCGGAAGATACACATGTACCCGAGTTTTAAAATCCACGTGGCATGTGCCGGACTGAATCAGGCGCATATCTCCCAGCTTTGGTGCACATAGGGGATTTAAACTCAACCAGATTTGTTTTTTACCCCCTACCACATACAGCTCTTTAGGATTACTGCACCCCAGATGCATGAGTCTACACTTCTTGGCATTGTATCCCAGCTACCAAATCTTTGACAACTTTGCAAGCTGTCTTAAATCACTTTTCAGTCTCTCTACTCTTTCAGGTGTGTCCATTCTGATGCACAAATTAATATCATCCACAAATAAACAAACTGAGTGAGTATGTAATAGAGGTCTACAAAATCATGAGAGGACTAGACAGGTAAATGTGAATCAGTTATTTACTCTTTCAGATAATACAAGGACTAGGGGACATTCCAAGAAATTAGCAAGCAGCACATTTAAAGTAAATCAGAGAAAATTCTTTTTCACTCAGTCCACAATTAAATTCTGGAATTCATTGCAGGAGGATGTGGTTAAGGCAGTAGTATATCTGGGTTTAAGAAAGGTTTGGACAAGTTGCTGGAATAGTCCATAAAATTCTATTAATCAGTTGACTTAGGGAATAGCCACTGCTTATTACTAGTATTAGTTAATGTTTGGGTACTTGCCATGTATTTGTTTCCTGGATTGACCACTATTGGAAACAGGATGCTGGGCTTCATGGACCCTTGGTCTGACCCAGTATGGCATCTTCTTGTGTTCTTATGCTCTTATCCCTTCTACAAAGTCACCTAGAAAGTTATTGAATAGAAATGGTCCCAAAACCGATCCTTGTGGCACTCCAATTAACATTGTTCTCTCTTCAGAGTAGGTTCTATTTACTATTACATGCTGTCTCCTGTCACTCAACCAGTTTGTAATCCACTCCACCACCTTGGCGCCCATTCCCAAGCTTCTCATTTTAATCATGCACATTCTATGTGAGGCCATATAAAAAGCTTTGCTGAAATCTAAGTAAATCACATCAGGCACTCGTCTTTGGTCCAATTCTCTAGTCACTCAGTCGTATGCTATGATGTGAATGACTCCTGATTTTGTCTGATTTTTTTCTGTATTGTACTAATGTTGAATACTAAAATGAAAAAAAGATATCATTTAAAAAAAAAATCTATCAGATTTGTCTGACAGGTGATCCCATGCTGCCTCGGGTCCAGCAACCCAGCAGATTGTAGAAAGTTCACAATATTTTCCTTCAGCAAATTCTCCATTAATTTTCCACCACCAAGGTGAGGCTAGCAGGCATGTAGTTTCCATTCTCTGCTCTGCTACCACTCTTATGAAGCAGGACTATAACTGCTCTTCTCAAATTTTGCAGCACCACTCCGGTTTTCAGGGAACTATTGAACTTGTCTTCTGGTGAGCTGCCAGCAAGTCTATGATTTCCCTTCGTATCCTGGGATGTACCTCACCCGGCTGGCCCCATAGCTTGGTCCACTTTCAGTTTTCCTAGTTTTTCCCATATATTCTATTCTGTAAATGGAGTTGCATCTATCCCATTCTCATCCATGTTCTTGTCAACCAGCAATAGTCCTTCTCCGAGGTCTTTTTAAGAAAACACCAAACTGAAGTATTTGTTTAATATTTCTGCCATTTCTTCGTATCTTTCTACACATTACTCCTTGTCCTCTAAGTAAGCTAACCATGCCAGATAGTTGGATAAGTACTGCTTTATCTGGCTGATAGTTGTTCCCTCTTCCAGATAGCCAGATAAGTCAATACTTATGGTTAAGTGGTGGCAGCCGCTACTAAGCTGGATAAGTACTGACTTATCCATGAACATTTAAAACTTTTTTCCCTTTTTTAGAGGTTTTAAGTGCCAGTGCAGTAGCATGGAAACTTAACTCCAGCTCTGATCCAAGAGTTAAGTTTGCAGTGCTAAGAAAGGTGCGCTGGCCAAATGCAGTCTCTCTATATTGGGGAGTACTGCTTAATGCCCTCATTTGCATGGGATTTCCATGCAAGGGCGCTAAGCAGTACTCTCATTTAGGAAGGCACATGTTCTGCATGCAAAATTCCTTGCTGAATTTAGTTTTGCGCACAGAAAATGCCCGTTGAAGTCCAGGGAGAAAGGTGGGTTCAACTGAATGCGCCCTTCTGCATCAGCCCGTGTAGAGCTGCATCCAAGAAAAATATAAAAAGAAATGCACACTATTCAGAGATAAAAATAAAAGGATTCATTTTTGAAGTCCAAACCTACAAAATAATCTGTATAAAGGCACATAAAAATGATGAGGAAAGATGGCATTTACATGCGTACAGTCAGTCTCCCAATTTCTCCATGCCCCAGAAAAAAAACTGTTTTTCTCAGCAGCTAGTAACAGTGTTTTACCCACACATAGTCCAGACAATGTTTAGAAGCTCATTTTTATGTAGATAAACATGTGCTTACCCATGTGAAATGTGTAGAAAATTGCTATCTTTACTTGTCCCGTGGGAAAATTAATTTTAATTGTATTTTGTGTTCAATTAAGGTCGTTAATGAACTATTTTGGGTAGGATACCCAGAGTAGACCCTAAGGAAACAAAACCAAACATTAAATCTCTCAAAAAGGCAGCACAGATATGGTTTTTGGAGCATGACACTTGGAGTGACCAACGCAGAACTGTAGCAAATTATATTTGGAGAGAGATACTATTTAAAAAAAAGACTGCCTTTCAGAGGAGATACTGAAGAAACAAAGAATGCAGAGACCTCAAGAGAAAAGGTGAAGATAAAACAATACAAAATCTGAGAAGAAATGAAAATTTATCTCCAGGTTTCTCTACATCTCAAGAAGAGCACTCCACTTCACAAAGTACACCCATAATATCTGTAGGGTTTCTCCCATCTGAATACATAATCTACAGTATCTACTAATCACTATGGCTATTAAACATTACAAAAATGTAGATATATTAATACAGCTACTTAGGTTTCAGAGTTGTAATTTTAAGTTTCTATTTGTCTGCTGTTTACTGTGGACTAAAGGCAGTAATGGATAAAGGACCAATGCGAGGGTAATCAGGTAGAAGAGAAACTGACACCAATATGTCTTTGTCTTTTTAGTTCTGTGTAGAATGATGTATATTGTTTTATGCACTCTGCCTTGAACTCTGGAATGTGTGGATAAGAAATTGTTTAAAATAAAATAAAATATGCAAACAAAAGAACAGCATATTAACTTGCATCATGCTTTTTTAATTCATTGGAAGAAAAAGAAAATATCCAGGTCTTTCTGCAGTAAGGAAAGATATATCAGATGCAAAGATTAATTTAAAATCTCATACAAATGATTTGAGCATAAACTAGATGAGCTAGATTTTTTTTTTTGTGATAAAACATGATCCATTAAGTCCTAAAGACAATTAAATGCATGTTGAAGGTAAGAATATTAATGTACCCTTCACAGAAGAAAGCATATATCTTTGGTATGATGGAAATGAGAGTGAAGCATTAGTAGTAATGACCTAGTGAAAGCAAGAAAACAAACTATTGATATAAAGGAAAGGGAAAAAGCTGTCATCAAAACTTGCAATGAACTGCTACCAGAAATGCATTTACAGAGACAGCAGCATGATCAACACTGTGAAAATCTTAATGCATTGCTGAGCCTTTTCAGATTTTAGCTACAGCAATTATTGAGAATAAAGAAATATTTACCATGCAATATATAACATTGCAATGCGATCTAAAATAGAATGAGTGTAGAGCAAAGTACTAAACAAAAGTTATCAAGTTTAGTAACGAAATCAAAAATAGATTACAAGCATCTGTTTCTGAAATATGTTCCAGCTTTGAATTAAGAAGATACAATCATTGTGGGTTAAATTTTCAAAGCCATTTGCATGGATAAACCAATGTTTTATGCACATATAGTAGGGATGAGCAGGCCAAAAAAATTTATTTTGGTTTATCTTTTTGTTTCAAGGAATTTTTTTTCCATTTTCATTTCATTTTAGTTTGGTTCCTTTCCCAATCGTGAAAAAAAAAAACATTAAAATGCCCCTCCCCCCCTGAAATGGTCCATACAAGCATAATGGCACCATCCCACCCTGATATTGGCGCCAAAGCAACATCAAATGACAGCAGTCCGATGCTGAGTCAGTGCCATTTTTTGGAGGGCCTTCCTTGGTCTTTCAGAACTTTCCTCCTGCCCCTGAAATGAGCTGGGACCAGGGACCTCTCCAATCCCTACTTTCCCCTTCTGACGGGGGAGTCTTGCCATAAGAAAAAGGGGCAAGAACGATCCCCTCTTGCTCCTGCCCCACATTGTCATTATTTAAATGACAGCCATTGGCCCTGAGACTGGTGCTAAAGTGACATTAACAAGGGAACAGTCTCAGGACCAGCTGGTGCTATTTTCTTTGAAGGGTCATTTGATTTTACAGCCATACAAGAAAATGGAGCCAGCTGGCCCTGAAACTGGAATCATTTGACGTCACTTTGCTGCCACTCTCAGGGTCTGGCCAGCACCATTTTTAAAATGATGTGGTGGAATAAGAGCAAGTTGGGATCTCTCCTGCCCCTTCTTTTGGCAGGACTTGCATGGAAGGGGTAAGAGAGGGCCATGGAAGTCACTGGCCCTGATCATTGCAGAGGGATGAGAGGAAAGATTGAAGAGGCCTGTGAAGGTCCTTGCTGGATTTGGCTCAGCCCTGTAGGGTAGGCCCCTGCCCTATCTTATTGGCAAAATGTTCTGAGAGGCATGAGGACCACTGGGAAGCAGCAGGAAGCAGTAACAGGAGTCTAGAGATGGGCTCAGGAAGCCCTGTTTGTTTTTTACTTTTTGTGGGGTAGTGGTTATGCATATTTTGTTTTGGTAAATAAACCAAACCAAAATAAATATTAATATGAAAGGTTAGACCCAATCATCTGTCAGTAAAAAAAATGTTTCATTGGTTTAACATTACAGTAGCATCTGGGAAGACCATCCAAACCCAGGAGTCTCCATCTTCAAGAAACAGCCATGTTAATGTTAGAGGCTATTTGGATTATTGTGGGACTTTGTGGTTGAAAATGGGAGAGGGGTGAACTAAAAAGAAGATCAAATCAAATTTGAAGAAACTAGGCACTGACCCCAAGCTATCTCCCAGCCTCCAGCTTCCCCTTCCTATCCCAACATGTGAAAAAAGTGGTCTACTTTCAACTTCCAGACTTCCTAGAGAGGCCAGCATCCTCCACCTTTACTAATACAGTTTCAGAAAAGGTCACATAATAGAATCCATCCTGTTAGTCTTAACCAACATCTACCTACATGCTGACCAAGGTAGGAGCCTTCCTCCTGGTCCTACTACAACTTACTGCTCATTTGACACTGTTGATTTCCTACTCCTGCTACAACCCTTGAGAAAAATCAATTGTGAGGGCTCTGTTCTTGAATTGTTCAAATAATTACTGACCAACCATTTACAGTATTATGAATCTGCAAAAATCCATACCTAAGGATCTCACCTGTGGAGTGCCCCAGGGTTAAGCTCTTTACCCAGTACTCTTCAGCATCTACATCTGTTCAATCTGCAACCTCATCCAGTCTCAACTATTTTCTGAGCACATCCAGCTTTGCATCCAAACAAGGACTGATTGTCATGATCCGCTTTGCTGGTGGGAGGAGCAATCAGATAGTAGGCGGACTTAGCAATCTGGTGTTATAGACTGCCAGAGATAGTAGTAAGTGGATCCTTGGGCAGGTGGCATATGACCATGCCCCCGGGGGAAGATCCCGCGAGGGACCACCGGCTAGGCTTAGAGTATGGAGACAGACACACACTAGTTCTTTTATTAAACAGGTCTTGAAACCACCAGAGGAGGCAGTAGTCAGCTGAAGTGCCCGGTAGGGATGAAGTCCCTCAGATACTGTAACAGCAATCCCTGAATGGCTGAGCTGTTGATAAACTGTAGACAGTGAGTAGGCAGGATATGCAGAGTTCATGAACAGAACTAGATGACAACACTCACAATTTGGTCTCAGGGAGCTCAGGAGCTGGAAAGGATAGGCCCTCGAGGAGCAAGTACCTGGTTCCAGGGAAAGCTCTGAGAGAGCGATGGTAACTCACAATGATGTAGTTAATGATGACTTCCAGGCAGAAGAGAATCAGCAGATAGTCAGGAACGAGGGCCCCCGAGGAGCAAGTAACTGTTCCCGTCTGTAACCTGAAAGGCAAAGAGAGAGAGCGAGGCCCCCGAGGAGCGGGTATCTCTGGTAAGTCCGTGGAGGCAGAGTAGCTTAGGCAGGGAACCCAATCTGAACCACGTGCGCGCCCTAGGCTTCAGGCAACATGGCGGATCTGCAGCATAGAGCCGGCCCGGGGATGCCTGAGAGAGATGGCAGAGAGACGCTGCGGCAGCCAGCCGTCCTTCAGACCTGGAGGGAGTCACCACAGAGGTAAAGAGGGCAGAGTGAAGACATCGGGCATCGACGGTCGCAACAGTACCCCCCTTCAAAGGGCAATCTCCTCTTCGGGTACTAGGCTTAGGTTTTGAAGGATGTGTGAGGTAGAACTGACAAAGCATCTGTTTATCCAAGATATTGATCTGAGGCTCCCAAGAGATTATGTCGGGGCTGAAACCCTCCCATAACAGAAAGTATTCAAAAGTCTTGCCTCTTTTATGAACATCCAGAATCTCTTTGATCTTGTATTCTAAGTCATCTTCTGCATTGATGACATGTGATTCTAGAGTTCTGGAAGAAGTTTTTATGTAGTTATCAGCAGTAATGGAATGAGGTGATGTGGACATCACTGAAGGATTCAGTGGAAGTGGCAGTGATAAGGAACGTCCAGAAACCACTTCAATTGGTGATTCTCCAGTAGATTTTGCTGGATGAGAGTTGATGGCCTCACCAGCAGATACAGACTGACTGGTTGCCAAGGGTATCTTCTTCGAGTCTATTATGTGCTGTGGTTCATCAGGCACATCTTCTGAGTGAAACGAACGTGACAGAGCATCTGCTCTGGTGTTTCGATCTCCAGGTCGGAACTTAAGCACAAAATCAAAACGGTTGAAAAATAAAGACCATCTGGCCTGTCTGTAATTCAAACGTTGTGCGTGGTGGAGATACTCAAGGTTCTTATGATCCGTGAAGATGGTTATTTGATGTTGAGCACGTTCAAGCCAAGCCGGCCACTCCTCGAATGCAAGTCTTATTGCCAGGAGCTCCTTGTCGCCGATCCCGTAGTTCTTCTTAGCTGGAGAAAATCTTCGGGAGAAGAATGAACAGGGTTGTAAGGTTTTTGAGTCTTCCGCTTGGCTCAACACAGCCCCTACCTCTACATCTGAAGCATCAACTTCAACTATGAAGGGCTTGTTGGGGTCTGGATGCCGCAAGCATGGTTCTGTGGAGAAGATGGTCTTCAATTTCTCGAACGCGAAATGGCCTCTGCTGACCATGTTGAAACGTTGGAACCCTTATGAGTCATTGCCGTCAAGGGTAAGGTTAAGGAGGAATAGTTCTTAATAAAGTTTCAATAATAGTTGGTAAACCCCAGAAATCTCCTTAAAGCCTTCAGGCTGGTAGGTCGGGACCAATTCTTGATACTTTCAAGTTTGTGAGGGTCCATTTGGAAGCCTTCTTTTAACACTATGTAGCCTAGAAAAGGCCTAGAAAAGGCACAGAGTCTTTATGAAATTCACACTTGCAGAGTTTGGCGTACAGCCGGTGTTCACGGAGACGGTGGAGTACTTGCTTGACATCTGCAATGTGGGTGTCCAAATCCTGGGAGAATATTAATATGTCATCCAGGTAGACCACAACGTTCTTGTACAGCATGTCCCTTAAGATGTCATTTATCATATTTTGGAAAATGGCGGGTACATTGCACAACCCGAACGACATTACAAGATAATCGAAGTGGCCGTCTCGCGTATTGAAGGCCGTTTTCCATTCATCGCCGCTCCGAATGCGAATGAGGTTGTAGGCCCCCTTTCGGTCAAGCTTTGAAAATATCTTGGCCCCTTGCAGCCTGTCAAACAGCTCCGAGATTAATGGCAAGGGGTAACGGTCTTTGAGAGTGATTTCATTCAGACCTCAGTAATCGATATATGGACATAGGGTACCGACCTTCTTCCCCACAAAGAAAAAGCCTGCGCCAGCTGGCGATTTAGATGGTCAGATAAAGCCCTTCTGGAGATTTTCCTCAATGTATTCCGACAATGCTTTATTCTCAGGCGCTGAGAGAGGATACACCCATCCCACCTGTCCTGGTGGGAGGAGCAATCAGATAGGGGTGGGGGTACCTCTGGTAAGTCCATGGAGGCAGAGGAGCTTAGGCAGGGAACCCAATCTGAACCTTAGCCCATGCCTATGCCCTTGCTAACTCAACTAGTAGCGATATCAGAGACCTTTAAATATCGGAAGCAGATGTCGTTATCTCAGGGGGACGCCCCTGAGGTCCGCGCCCTTGCTGGTACTTCACTTGGAGCGCACGTGCACGCCCTAGGCTTCAGGCAACAGACTGCATAGAGCAGCAAATATTTTTCTGTTGTCGTCTTCTTTGTTACTATATTCTGAAGGTTCAGAAAAAATCAGTTTCTTTGAAACTTAAGAATACATTTACATGGGAACATTAGAAAAACATCAGTACCAATTGAAATCACATATTGATACATTTCCTAAAAAGCTCTCCTTTTATTTGGTGCACCTCTAGTAATTTTGGGGAAATTTTTGATTTTCCAACCATAAAAGGAATAATTTATGTTCCTGAAGAATAAATGTAATACCCAGTTCCTATCTAATTTGAGAACAAAAGAAGCTAAGAGATGTTCCTCTTAATTATTTCAAATCTTTTCTCTTTGATAGATCCTATAGTGTATTTTGAAATTCCCAATCATCATTTTCGCAGGTTCTCTGCTGTGGTATGCCCCAACATTCAGTCCTCTTCCCTACTTTCTTTAGCTTATATTTAGAGCTCTGCTGGCCACTATCATCCAGAGACTTAGATATAGTTGTTATCTTTATGCAGACAATATCCAGATTTTTGCTAGTGTTGATCTTAATTGTTCAGACTATATGGTGTGAGAATCAAGAGAAGATGGGTCATGTACTTTGAAACGATGCTATACTCAATAAATGCCTTACAGTGGTCGCAAATTCCATGCTGCCAATCTTAAGGTTATCCTGGGAAAGTGTAAAGCAATATGGTTTGTCAAGAAAATAGATATTACCAACCTTCGTTCCACACAGAGTTCCAATATCTCATTCTAGTTTAGGAAAGTTGTCACCACTTCAGGTATCAAATATGACAGGTTTCCCACCTTATACAATGATCATATTACTACTTTCTTCATTATATTTTATGTATATGCTGTTTTTTGGATGTTGCTGACCTTAAGACATTAACATACTCCTTCATTCTTAATCTTTTAGACCATTGTAATATCCTTTATCATGGTCTATCATCCCATCTGAAATATCATCTTCAATTTGTCCATAATACATTTGCAAAACTTATTTTTGGGAAAAAAAATTTAAGACTGTTCATTGGGACAATCCATCCTATCATGCCAAGCTCCTGAATCCATTCCTTACACACCTGACTGTGGGCTTTGATCCTCTCAACTTGCACTCTTAACAGTCCCCACTTTTAAACAGATTAGATTTGAAAAAAAACAGAGACATTGCTTTTGGATTTTTAGCGCCTTGATTCTGGAATTTCTTTCCCTTCACACTTCAGTTGGAAAAAGACTTTAGCAAATTCAGAACAGGATTTCAAACCTTTCTCATTTGCCAACCGAGGCCTAGCTTTGCTTTGTCCATTGATACATTTTATTTTCTGAACTAAAGTTTGCTCCTTTTATTTTCCTCACTCGTTCTGATAATATTAAATTTGTTTTATGTTTACATTTGTTTTCAGTATTTTAACTGTATTATTGTCAGTTATTAATTTATGTTAATATTTTTTACTAGTGATACTTTTATGTCTGTATTTAATTTTTATGATTTCTTTATAATTACTTTACTTTTTATTGTAAATTATTTTGATTTTTTTCTGAGAAATTAGATTTATGAAATAGAATAAACCAACCAATGAAGCTAAAAATGTTTATGGGACTCTTACAACAATGTTATAAGCATACACTTCTATGTTTCTGTTTGAGCAATGCTGAGGGAGGGAGAGAGAGAGAGAGAGAGACTATAATACAGTTAACTATAACAATGCAAGAGGGAGCACTAGTTACTCGGGGTGAGGTTTGTGGGGGGTAGGGTAGGTTCTGGGGGCAATTTTAAATGCACAGTCATACGTACAACCTGCACAGTTACTAGCAGAGAAGATTTAATGTGATTTGGAGTGATGAAAGGTGAAAGAAAAGTAGATTTGTACCATGCTCTCTCTACCTAGCTTGATGCACTATCTACCTAATTGCAATCAAGCTAGGGTAATGAGAGATACGCCCTATTATGACAGCTAAAAAGGAATGGAACGCAGGCGAGGGCTGATTTAGAGAAAAGCTCAGCTGGGAGAGGGGAGGACTACAACTCCCAGAGGGCAAAGGGACTGAAGGGAGAGGAAGTTGAGCAAGGCCAGAATGAGGTGCTGGAATGATTAAAGGAGAGCAGCCACATATACAAGACTGGTGGTTGTGACAGTAGAAGGAGGTCAGCGGAGGAGGGAGCAACTAATAACTAACGCCAGCAGTAAGCCCTGGTGGATTGTTGGGGTGGAGTAGGAAAACACCGAGGTATGTGTGTTTTGTTTGAAAAGTGTTCTCTTCAGCTTTTGGATTTCCCTATATAAGGGGAGGAGGCAATCCGCCTCAGCTCTGAGGAGACACCCGAGCTGGGGAAAGGAAGGGCACTGCTAGGATTGTGACTGAATTAGACCCCTGAAAGTGGGCCAAGCTTCAGGGAATTACATTTAAGAACTTGGCTATTATAAGCTGGGATGGGCACAGTTGGAACTGAACTCTATTTCAGAGGAACCATTGGGCCAGGACAGAGCTCTGCTTTAGTGCCGGAGTTTAAAAGCCTTTTCTGGCATTGGCTGTAGCATGGAAACAGGCACAGTGAGAGGGCACGAATGTGAAAAAGCTGTTGGTCCTGGATAAAGCTAAACTCTTGGCACTGTGTTCAAGGCCAGTGCTACTATAGGCTAAGGTGAAGGCAGCGGGCACCACCTGGCTGGACTTTATTTTTGGAAAATCCTGCAGCGTTTCTGAACAATTCTGCTTACAATCCGAGTTTGTGTGGACTCACCTTTGCTTAAAGCCACATCCAGACATCATGAGACGTTGAGATACTGCAGTGAGGAACTGTCTGAGGAAGCTCCAGCAGCAGAACTCCACCCGGTGAGCGGTTACACTAGGTAGAGAGAACATGGTACAAATCTACTCTTCTTTCACCATTCTTCACTCCAAATCACATTAAACCTTCACTGATGGTAACTGTGCTGTTCGTATTTATGACTGTACATGTTAAACTGCCCCTCCAAAACCCCACTCACCCCACAAACCTGACCCCAAGTTCACAATGCCCCCTCCTACAGTGTATAAAAAGTTCAAAAATCAGTGGAACTCTACAGAAGCTCTCTCTCTCTTTCTCTCTCTCTCTCCTTCTCTCCTTCCTCCCCACCCCTCTCCCCTCCTGAAATGGGAATTGCAATAAATCCAATTTCAGCCATAACACACAGCTATTACAGGTATAACACTCAGAAAATAAGGTGTAGTTATTTCCAGCGTTAAATCCCATGATAGCATGTGTTACGTTATCATGTGCAACGTTAAACAGCCCTCATTTCCATGAACTCTGCCCAAACTCCTCCTACTTGAATACATTTTTCAAATTTGCATATGAATTTCACAATGTGATCTTTATCATATGCGTTATGGCATTATCATGGGCGTTAGGGCCCTAACACTCGCGATAACGCCCTAACGCAATTTGATGAATGACACCCTTGGTTTGTTAGGGCCTGTGTCTTTTTTATTTTACATTTTGGGAGTCAAGGGTGGTTGGGGGAAGAATTGGGCACAAGCCTGCATGCATTTTACATTTTTTCCGAGAGTTGGGGCCTGGCTGACCAGGCCTGAAATTCTGGAAAGTTTTATTTTTAAGGTTAAACATTTTTATTGGCATAATTCAATCAAATAACTGTAGAACAACAAGCATCGAGCCATCAATTTTACAATATTCCCCACAAACCAATCCACTCAGACAACATCAAGAACCCAAACCATGGATCAAGAGAGAATAGCATTGTTTCGAAGTACATGACCCATCTTCTCATAAATTTCACAACACCCAGCTGTCTAACTGGGATAGCTCTCCAACCCCTAGACTCAACCTTCTGCAGAATGATGAGTCACAAAAAAAAGGGGCAGGTTGGGCAATAGTGGGCAGCTGACCGCATCGCAGCGATGTGGTTTCACCCGTCACGGTGCAGCCACACCGCACACTATCAACTCCATAGCAGCACGGGAAAAGGTGTAGTTATTTCCTGCGGTGCTGCCAGCAATTATGTGAAAAACATTGTCGCCCGCAGCGCTGCCAGGAGATAACTCCACCCAAACCACGCCCACACTCCTCCCCTTCCCCTAATTTTAATAATACTGCCGTGATGCGAAAAAGCCCTACTGCACGTGATACCGGTACATCGCAAAATAATAAATGACCCTACAAATTCTGTAAATCCTCTGGCAGCTTGTCAATGAAGAGTGTGGAAATCTGACAGAAAATAGCACAGTTCTTCAATGTTCTAAGAAATGTTGAGCGGGATTCCAGAATGGCAGTATTCACCATGAAGTTTTAGCATTCCACAAAGGAAGGAGGTTTATCCTTCAACCAATTGTAAAGGATATATTTCTTGGCCAACAGAAAAGCTTTGGCTATAACCAACTTATGAAATCATCCAATAAATATATGCATCTATAGAAAATTCAGATTATAAAAAGCAGGCGAGAAGATATGTTTTACCAGTATACCCAGACAGAAATTACATAATACTTCTTAAAAAACCCTGTATTTGGGAGGATTCCTCTAAACAATAAAATAAGGTACCTTGTGCTTTACAGTAAGAATCAGCAAACTTTGTCTGTTTCACCTTAATAGGTGCAATTATAAGACTATGAAAAATACGTTATTACATCTTCATTAGATTATCGTTAATAATGACAGTCTTAGTAAATTTGATAGACATTATTATGTCAGCCATCATGAGATGCATAGCACAATCCTTATTCTAGGCATCTGCTAATACTGTCAGGACAATAAAATTATTTTGAACTGAAGTCAACAACTTATAGAATTAGACACTGAAACTGTTGATTTGGTTTTATTTTTAATATACTTAACCAAATATATTCTGAATATAGCTGAATATATTCTGAATATAGCATTACTCTGACCCAGAACACCCCAGCCCACCACTGATTTGGCTACGTACTTAGCCAGATAAGTCAGGGGCAGTGAAACTATGGAATTTTCAAAACCCGCTGGTTGGCCAGCCAAATCCTAAACAGACAAATGTTTTGAATATGGACCCCTTTGTGACCCATCTCCGATCTGCCCATCCTCATCTCCTGCTCAGTTTTAAACTTCCTTCCTTTCCCTGGGAGATCCTCTTTGCTTGTCCCCTGCTCATGGATGTCTAAGTAGTACGTAATCTTAGGAAAATCCACCCCAAAGTGAGCACTCTTAAATCAATGGCAGTTAAATAGGCACACTGTGACATTGTTATTTTCTCAAGTTATTTTAGATGTGGATTGTTTTGTGGTTTTTCTGAAAGCAAACGTTTTACAGACCTTAACTCACTTGCTAAGATTCTGGAAAGCTAGTGTACTTGATGGGAGCACAAAAAAATCAAAATGTCTGAATATTTACAGTTTGACTACATTCACAATGCTTTTCCTTTATTCACATTAGAAAAGTGTTAGTAAAAATAACATTATATACAATAACTGGAAAATTTATATGAAATCCAAGAATATCTGTGGGCAGCTCAGCCATATAAGAGCATCTGTTACTATATGCATGCCAACATTTAGACATTGCAATTGACTTTTTTTTTTTTTTTACAGTAAAAATAAAGACATTAACCTCAAATGAAAGGCACTGGACTTAATGAATTTTTAGAGAGACAGAGCAGAAGAATGGCAATTTTTATACACAAAATGAAGAACAACTAATTGGCTGCTGGTAATAAAGCTGCACACAAGCTTAATCCCTTTTCCCAATAAATAAAATAGTCTACTCATGCATCTGTTTCTCTGTCATTATGCAGAAAAAGTGTTCTTCCAATGTCATGTAGCAACAGATTGACTCTGTGCTGATAATGTTATCTCACTGCACATGAAAATAAAATCCTTAAACAAAATGTATTTTAATATTTATTTATTTGAAACTTTTTACATTCCACCTAAATCAGCCCAGCTTTGCAAGGTGGACTACACTAAAACACAGAATATAAAAATTCATAGACAACATAAACATAAACAAAAAATGATAAAGTGCAACACATTCACAAACAGATAATTCACAGGCTTCCACAATGAAGTAAAATTATCCTTCTAACTAATGAATGAATCTAATTAACGTCTTCTAATAAAAGGCCTCCTGAAACAATGTCTTCAGTTGTTTATAAAACCGAGCATAATCAGTTCTTCTAGCAGCATGTTCCATAGAGCCTACACTAAAATGGAGAGGGCTCACCTCACCAATGATTTCAGTTAGACAGGCTGACCTAATGCATGGTACTATGAGAAATCACTTACTTACTTAGGGGTACATTTTATAAAAAAGCGCGAACAAAAGTATGCGTGTATCTTATAAAATCCGGGGTCGGGGTGCGCAAGGGGGTGCACATTTGTGCACCTTGCTCGTGCCGAGCCCTGCGCAAGCTGCCCATTCCCTCTGAGGCCACTCTGAAATCGGAGTGGCCTCAAAGGGAACTTTCCTTCCGCCTCCCCCCACCTTCCCCTCCCTTCCCCTCCCTTCCCCTACCTAACCCACCCCCCAGCCCTATCTACACCCCGCCCTTATATTTATTTCCAAAGTTACGCCTGCTCGAGCCAGGCGTAACTCGCATGTGCGGGCCGGCTGCCGGCGCGCCGGGTTCCGGTCCAGAAGCCGCGGCCACGCCCCTGGAACGCCCCCGGACGACGCGCCATCGTGACACGCCCCCGACACGCCCCCCCCCAGGAAAGCCCCAGAACTTACACATGTCCCGGGGCTTGTGCGTGCCGCTGAGCCTATACAAAATAGTCTCGGCGCATGCAGGGGGGGGTTTGGGGTATGTTTTCGGAGGTTACGCATGTACACTACGCACGTAACCCTTTGAAAATCTACCCCTTAGCATAGAGTCCACAAAGGGTCTTGTTATATAAACAAATTTGCCAGATACAGGAGGTCTAAGCCCATTGATTATCTTCAAGACCAATACAATTAGCTTGAATTTGTTCCTTTGTTCTATGGACAGCGAAAGTAATTGGACCAACTTTAGAATCATAGGTTCCCTTAGGGATTGATTACAGACTAACCAGGCAGTGGCATTTTGTAATAATTATAATTACAGAGGTCTAAGAAGGCATTTGGGTAGGCCTATGCACAATCAGGCCGATGCAAAACACTGCTCCACCAAGCTCATTGGTTAACTCATGGTTGGATGCACATTTTGGACGTGCATCCACAACCCCTTATGCTATATGGGGATTAGCGCATCCAAAACATGTGTCCAATGGTGCTCATCACAAGCAAATGCATGTTGATGAGGCAATTCTACCTCAATGCAAGAAAAAAAAAGAAAATATGCGCCCTCAGAAATTAAAGCCTGCCCAGAGCAGGCGTCCATTTTTTGAGCAGCCCAAAATGTGTACAGTAAAGCAGAAAATACTGCTTTTCTGTTCTTCCTCTGACAATATCATGGCAGTATTAAGTGAGAGGAACAAAAAGGAGGAGAACCTTTAAAAAAAAACATTTTTAAAAAAGTGTGCCGGTGGTTAGGTTAGGAAAAGAGACGCTCAATTAATGAGCGTCCATTTTTCTAACCTGTGGCTGTGCACAGGTTAGGAAAAGGGTCGCTCATTTTCCTAGCCCACTCACAGCCACCTCTCCTGGGCGCCTGCTGCCAAGGAGGCACTAAGGGGCGCATAATTTCCCCTAGTGCCTCTTTTTTACCATGGCAGCCTTTACTTCAGCAACTTGTCAGAGCTTCCCATGGTGGTGGAAAATGTGCACAAAAGCTCTCCCAGCAACCTACCATGATTCCTATGACAGAGTCCCCTAACTCTCCAGTTCAGTTCTGAACACTCAGACCTGAGTCCTGGTCCAATACAGGTGGAGATCTGGATGCGGTTTCCATGATTTCACTTGACTCCTTTATTTGTTCCGAATAGTGAGTCCTTGTGTTGAAAAGTCTTTAGGTTCAGGAACCTACTATTCCAGCCTAGTTCCTGGTGAGAAGGGGTGGCTAAAAAACCTCCTCCTAACAAAAAGATATTACTTTACTTTCCTTAGTCAAAACTCTTCCCAGACTGGTGTTCTGCTGTTATAGGTGCTTGCCACATTCATTAAGCGAATGGGCTCACTGATCTTCAGCCCCTGCCCTCTGAGTCCAGCAAGCGAGGATGACCTTCCCCAAAGGAGCAAGGTTTGAACACAGTCCCTTTCTAAAATGGGTATTTTCTGGCCATCAAACGCCTCACACAGCCAAGCCTGCCACAGGTGCTTCCCACATTCAGGGGATGAATGGGCTCTCTGGTCTTCAGCCCTGGAGTGGGAATCCCACAGGGGTTCCGGCAATAAAGATTCCTTCCTGCAACTAAATACTGAGAAACCCTCTGACAGGATATACGCAGAGGAGATTCCCTTCAAAACCAAAAAGCCTGATGAGGCAGGGAGGCCTTACCAGGTAGGGAAAGACAGACATGTTTACTGTTCTGTGTCTGTCCTGAACTAAATCTAGCCACACTCTTAATTGCAAAATGGCAGGGTTAAAAGGCAGGAGCAACCAATTCTAGCCCTTCAAAGTGAGAGGACGCCAAAGGGAATGGAAAGCTCAAGAGTGTTTACTATCTAGAATGGAACTTAGGGATATATAGTGGGCCGGAGGGTCCGACCACAATGAGTTATGGATTTTTTTCTCCAGGAACTTGCCAAACCTCTTTTAAACCCCACTATGCTAGATGCCTTGATCACATCCTCTAGCAACAGATTCCACAAGCTAATAGTGCGCCGTGTGAAAAAGTACTTTCTACAATCTGTTTTGAATCTGCTGGTTGTTAGTTTCATGGAGTGTCCCCTTGTTTTAGTATTATTTGAAAGTGTAAATAACCATCCTTTATTTACCTGTTCCACCTCACTCATTATTTTATTAACTTCTATTATGGCCCCTGTCAGCCATCTCTTTTCCAATATGAAGAACCCCAGCCTGCGAAGTCTATTCTCATAGGAGAGATGTCCCAATTCCTTTATCATTTTTGGCACCTTCCTCTGCACCTTTTCTAGTTCTGCTATGTGTTTCATGAGATGGGGTGACCAGAACTGTACATCATCCTCAAAGTGTGGTTGTACCATGGCTCAAGACAGAGGCAAAATGATATTTTCCATTTTATTCTCCATTCTTTATTGAATCATTGTTAACATTCTATTTAGTTTTTTGATCACCACTGTGCACTGAGCTAAGGATTTCAATGTACTGCCCACAAGGAATCCAAGGTCCTTTTTCTGGATAGTGACTCCCAAAACAGAACTCAGCATCAAGTATCTGTAGTTGGGATTATGTTCCCTATATGCATCACTTTGCGTTTATCCACATTAAATTTCTTCTGCCATTTAGCTGCCCAATCTCCTTGTCTCACAACTGAATAAATGCCTTTGAATATCAATCTCTGAATTCCATATTCCTTATTGCTTCCCCTTGAGCTATGCAAATACTTAAAAAAAAATGCAAAAAAGCATAATTTATTGTGCTCTCACTGACCACTGCCTGCCTGACCATTCTCTTCGTCTGCTGCCTGGAACTGACCACTGCCTGCCTGACCATTCTCTTCGTCTGCTGCCTGGAACCGACCCTCGCTTGCCTTGACTATGCTTGGACTCACCTTAGTATTTGACCCCTGCTTTGGCTGACCACTTCTGGACTGATATTCTGGCTCTGACCCTTGCGCTTCATTCGGACACTCTCTTCTGGCCTACTGAGGCTACCAAACCAACCTGCTTGGAATCCACCTGTGACCTTCACCTGACTAGACCTGCAGGCACTGTCCGCCTCACCCGGAGAACCTTCCTGAACTGTTACTTCCCTGAGGTATCCGGAGCTTCCGGTTCAGGTCTGGTCTGTCACCTCTACATCAGCTGCACACCCTTGCTCGTGGTGGGCACACCCCTCTGCTACTTCTCCGGGAGACCATCCGAGGCCCACCTAAGTCCAGGTGCTCCGGCTACCCAAAGGCTCAACCTGCGGAAACCCCGGACTCTTATTGGCGAAGCTCCAGCTAGCCTCTGTCTCCTTGTGTGCTCCGCCTCTTGGTAGCAGGCACTCTCTGGGTCCGACCAGAGGGCCGTACCAATTCTGCACCAGGCCAAGGGTCCACCTCCAGTGCAACACAAAGTGGCAGTTTTTGGTCATCCTTCAACCTTTTTTAATGCAAGGAATGCATTTTATTTCGGCTTTCAAAATGGTATTTTTAGACAATGACCATGTCTCATGTAAACTCTTAACACTTGCAACTACTCCTTTTAGTTTTTTTCTAATTTCCTCATTCTATCATAGTCTCCCTTTTTAAACATATATGCTACTGTAGTAGTTTTAATTAATGTCCTCCCTCTAGTGATTATGCCAAATTTGATTGCATTATGATTCCTATTGCTTAGTGGTCCCACCAGAGTAACCCCTCGCATCAGGCTGTGCATTCCACTGAGGACTAGATATAAAGTCGCTGCCCCTCTCATCAGTTCTAGGACTAGCTGTTCCATGAAGCATTCATTTATGGTAGCTAGAAACTTAACCTCTCTGGCATATCTGGATGACACATTGACCCAATCAATTCTAGGGTTATTGAAATCTCCCATTATTCTGTGTTGCCAAATTTATTTGTTTTCTAAATTTCAGCTAGCATTTCACAGTTTGTTGGGGCCAGATGAGGTACATCCCAGAATACAGAGGGAGCACAGAGATGTGCTGGTGGGTCCGCTGAAAGACCTGTTCAATAGATCCATGGAAAATGGAGTGGTGCCGTGTGACTGGAGAAGAGCTGAGGTTGTCCCACTTCAAAAAAGTGGCAGCAGAGAGGAGGCTGGAAACTATAGATTGGTTAGCCTCATCTCAGTGGTGGGAAAATTAATGGAGACAATACTGAAGGAAAGGATAGTGAGTTATCTTCAATCCAGTGGGTTGCTGGACCTGAGGCAGCATGGATTTGTCCTGTCAGATTTTTTTTGATGGGTGACTAGAGAATTGGTTCAAGGAAGAACCCTAGATGTGATTTACTTGGATTTCAGCAAAGCTTTTGATACGGTCCCACATAGGAGGCTAATTAATAAAATGAGAAGTTTGGGACTCGGCGCCAAGGTGGTGGAATGGACTACAATCTGGTCGAGTGACAGGAGACAGCTTTTAAAGGTAAGTGGAGTGTATGCTTAAAAGAGAACCTTATCCAAGGTTTGGATAAGTTCTTGGAGGAGAAGTCCATTAACGGCTATTAATCAAGTTTACTTAGGGAATAGCCACTGCTATTAATTGCATCAGTAGCATGGGATCTTCTTAGTGTTTGGGTAATTGCCAGGTTCTTGTGGCCTGGTTTTGGCCTCTGTTGGAAACAGGATGCTGGGCTTGATGGACCCTTGGTCTGACTCAGCATGGCAATTTCTTATGTTCTTATGTTCTTAAGTGGAGTGCCACAGAGATGGTTTGGGACAGTTTCTGTTCAATATCTTTGTGAGCAATAATTGCGGATGATACTAAGTTCTGCAACAGTTGACATACCTGAAAATATGCTTAAAAGTGAACCGTGCTAAGTGGAGTGCCACAGGGATGATTTGGGACAGGTTCTGTTCAATATCTTTGTGAGCAATAATTGCAGATGATACTAAGATCTGCAACAGAGTGGACACACCTGAAGGAGTAGAGAGAATGAATAGAGATTTAAGAAAGTTTGAAGAGTGACTGAAGACTTGGCATCTGGGATGCAATATAGATAGCCAAAAAAATGGAGGAATGTTAACTATTTATGACAAGTTCTTTTTGTCTGGTGCGGTGATTATGAAGGTTATAGCCATGCTATGCTTTAGTTACACGGTGTTAGGTTCCATATTAGGATCTACCACCCAGGAAAGAAATCTAGGCATCATAGTGGATAATACATTGAAACCGCCAACTCAGTATGCTGTGGCAGTCAAAAGCAGTAAACAGAATATTAGGAATTATTAGGAAGGGAAGGGTGAATAAAACAGAAAATGTCATAATGCCTCTGTATCACTCCATGGTGAGACTGCACCTTGAATACTGTGTACAATTCTGGTCACTGCATCTCAAAAGAGATATAGTTGTGATGGAGAAGGTACAGAGAAGGGCGACTAAAATGATAAAGGGGATGGAACAGCTCCCTTATGAGGAAAGACAAGAGGTTAGGACTCTTCAGCTTGGAGAAGAGATGGCTGAGGGGGATATGATAGAGGTGTTTAAAATCATGAGAGGTTTAGAATGGGTAAATGTGAATCAGTTATTTACTCTTTCAGATAATAGAAGGACAAAGGGGCAGTCCATGAAGTTAGCATGTAGCACATTTAAAACTAACTGGAGAAAGTTCTTTTTCACTCAATGCACATTTAAACTCTGGAATTTGTTGCCAAGGGATGTGGTTAGTGCAGTTATTCTAGCTGGGTTTAAAAAAGGTTTGGATAAGTTCTTGGAGGAGAAGTCCATTACCTGCTATTAATCAAGTTGACTTAGAAAATAACCACTGCTGTTACTAGCATCAGTAACATGGGATATACTTAGTTTTTGGGTACTTGCCAGGTACTTATTGCCTGGATTGGCCACTGTTGGAAACAGGATGCTGGGCTTGATGGACTGGTCTGACCCAGTATGGCATGTTCTTATGTTCTTACCCATGACTAGGTTACTACACCGATATGATATAACTTTTTCTTTTTCTTGTTTTATGAAATTTTTCTATTTTTTCATTTAAATGCAAACAAAATTTCTTACTTCAAAATGTATCACTCTCTCAATGTTATTAAAACACTTGGCGGGATAAGAATATGTATTTACTACTTATCTTTATTTTCTGTACAGTGTCATTTTTCTCTTTCTTAGCAGTAATTACTTGCTCAATGTGTCATGCCCATGCCCAACTCTGACAGTGTGTCGATGAAAATCGTCTGTTTCAGGGCCTTGAAAGGGTACTTAACACCTAAAATATTTTTATCACAATCGAACAAGAATCTTGCCACAATTGAACAAGTATCTTGCCACAACTATATTTATCACATCTTCTCCTCCACTCCAATCAACCTTCTGATATTTCTCAACATACAGCACATTTATCAAATCATCACACTCCCGGATACCTAAGCACCTCCAGTCTGCTTTCATATTGCACTCTCTTCCGCTCCACCAATCGTTATACACAGTGAATCTCAAATAATTAGCTTGCCCAAATCAGACTCAATTCCAACAAACGGTTCATTCAGCATACCTTCCACAAATAACGGATGGACCCCCCTAGGAGGTTTACTTGTGAATTTATTGGTTTAATTAATGAAGAGTATGATTGTTAATAATGGCGAAAATAAGATGAAGAATATCCCGTGAGAAAGCCCTTGTGGGTGAAATGAGGGACCTTGTTGGGGTTTAGGGTTGATTGATTGTTTTTAGGATAGATACTTTTAGGATGAGAGTTTGTGGGGATGGATGTGTTATGTATTTGAGTGTGAATGTGTTATTTTAGTCCATGAGTATTAGACATGTTGGTTTGAGAGAGTAACAATTGTATATTGTTGGGGTGTGGGGTGCTATGCCATTTTGAGCTGTAATTATATCATATAATGTGATATTTTGATCAAAATGTGCTATTTTTGTATTTATGCAGTGGATAAAGTGTGTGAATAAATATATGATTTACTTAACTGTTGTAATTTTGAATACCTCTGTTAGTGTAGTATAGTATTTATTTATATACAAAGGGGATTATTGACTCCTTATTGTTGTACTTTCTAAAAGGAAGCCGTAGGTTTCTAATCCTATAGATACAACAAAAGAATGAACAAAATGTCCCAGAGGAAGTTGTTTCTCATCATACTCTTGTGACTATATGTTTCAGTCATTCTTTGTTAACCTTGCCTACTATTTCTATTATATTCTATTACATTGACAAAAATGCACATTCATGCTGTTAATAGAATATACAAATTATAGTATCCATACATACCTATTGACTCTTGCTTTATTTGTTGACCATTTTGGGATTGCACTAGTGATCCCCAATGCACACCCTTTCCTAATCAGAACCCACCCTAGTGACCTCCATCCACATTTTTACCTACCCTACCCCTCCAGAGCCCCCCTAGTGACCTTTATGCACATCCTTACCTAACCCCACCTGCCCAGAGTCCTCCCCAGTGATCCCATATACATCTTTACCTACCACCACTTTCCACATTATAATTACCACACATGGGTAGGAGGCTCCTCTGTTAAAGGCATGGAGCATCATGAGCTATACCAATTTGCTCTTCTGGAGATTCCTTGGGACTCCATGGATGGGGAACAGGTCCCATTCATACTCCACCACTAGGGATACCAGGAGGGTGATGTTCCTGGTGGTGAAGCTTGGCAGCCTGGTTGGTGGTAGCATGTGAATGTGCACAATATGTGCAAACTTGCATGAGCAGTGCAAACCATGAACCAATGTATACACATCTTAATGCACAATCAGCTAGTTTAATTTGTGTGTATTTTGTATCATGTCCATACTTTTGCATGCATGATAGAAAATATATCTGATTGTCTGCATGCACACATCTATGTACATTAATGGCCATGCGTGCGGGTCTTTGAAAGTTATTCTCCCTATTTTTTAACCGGTTGCTAGCAATCTGTAACCTATCATTTAAAACAGCCACCATTCCTGAATATTAGAAGGTAGCTCACGTGACAATGAGTTTTAAAATGAGCTCCAGGGGTGATCTGGGAAACTATAGTTCCATGAGCCTGTCATCAGTGCTGGGCAAAATTATAGAATCACAAAATCACTGGCCATATTTATACACATGGCTTATTGAGGAAAAGACTAGGGATGTGCAATCATTTTTCCCAAATTAGGCAATGTCAATGAAATTGCCTAATTCGGAAGAACCAAAAAACGATTGAATTTTTTCCGATAGGGCGCACTAACCCGAAAATCAGGGGCCCCCCCCAAATAAAAACCCCAGAACCGCGGGAAAAATGAAATTCCTGCCGGGGGGGGGGGGGGGGGCGAAACGAAGCCTGACACAAAATGTTTACCTGAAGCACATCTCTGGAAAAGACAACGTGGTTTTAGCAAAGGGAAGTCTTGCCTTAGCAACCTTTTAGATTATTTTGAAAGTGTAAATAAACATAAGATAAAGGTGAATCGGTTCATATATTTACCTATTTATTTGTTTGTTTATTTATTTAGATGTTTTATATACCATTGTTCCATATAAAGATCACAACAGTTTACAATAATAACATTCATACATAAAAATTAGCATATAATAATGGGTTACATAGGAGATATTCATAAACATCTATCTATTGAATTGTTCAATACATATTAATTAAAGATCAAGGACATAAGATGTGAAGTACAGAAATAAGTAAAATAAAATACATTTCACATATTAATCTCTGTGTTACATTGAGATTCTTACAGTTTCTCGTTAATTTGTTTCTTATGGATCAAATATATCTTGTCCTATTTGTTATTGTAGAGCTCTACATTCTGATGTTTTAAGTTAGGTTGTATGCATTTTTTAATAGCCATGTTTTTAGATCACATTTAAATATATTGTATTTGGATTTTCAGAAGGCATTTGACAAAGTTTCCCATTTCCTTAAAAATTACAAAGTCATAGGATAGGAGGCAGTGTTCTATTGGACTGGAACATAAGATTTGCCATACTGGGTCAGAACAAAGGGCTATCAAGCCCAGTATCGTGTTTCCAACAGTGGCCAATACAGTTCACAAGTATCTGGCAGGATCCCAAAAGGTCAATAGATTAAGGGGATGAGGAAACGCTAAGGACAATAGGGCAGTTCAGCTTGGAGAACAGACCGCTGAGGGGGGCATAACAGAGGTCTACAAGATATTGAGTGGAATAGAATGGATAAATATAAATTAGTTATTTGCTCTTTCAAAAAGTACAAAGACTAGGGGTCACTCCCTGAGGTATTAGGTAACACATTTAAAACAAATTGTAGAAAATTATTTTTACTCAATGCATAATTAAGCTCTGTAATTCATTGCCAAAGTTTGTTGTTAAGGCAGGCAGCATAGCTGGATTTATGAAAAGGTTTTGACACATTCCTGGAAGAGAACTCCTTTAATTGTTATTAACCAAGTAGACTTGAGGAATAGCCACTAGTACTTATCATTGCATATTAGTAATATGGGATCTATATTTACTGTTATGCCTTGGATTAGCCAGTGTTGGAAACAGGACACCTAGCTTGATTGACCCTTGGTCTGACCCAGTATGTCAAATCTTTTGTTATGTTCTTAGGTCCATGCTGCTTATTCTAGAGATAAGCATTGGATTTCCCTAAGTCCACTTTAAGAATGGTTTATGGACTTTTCTTCAAAACTTATACAAACCTTTTTTAAACCAAGCTACACTAGCAGTTTTCACTACATCTTCTGGCAACAAATTTCAGAGTTTAATTATGTGTGAGTAAACAAATATATTCTCCTATTTGTCTTAAATATGTCACCTAGTAACATCATTGAATGTCTCCTAATCTTTTTACATTTTTTTTTATTTTATCTTTATTGAACTGTACAAATTATAAACAAAGTGATACTTTGTAAAAGCAATAGAGATACAAATAAAGAAAATACATTTCATAATGAAGTAAATTACAAAGGGAGAAAACATATCGATCTCTTATCCATCATAGAGGAAATTGAAGGGGGGAAGTAAAAGAGGAGAGAAAATGTAATATATAACCAAAAACATCAAATGCTGCGTAAGGCACCCTGCCAATTTCGAGAAGATCCACTGATACTATTAATTAATAGCGGGAACTGTGACTTTAACATTCAAAAGCTCCCGCAGCTGCTCTGGACTGAAAAAAATAAAAGTATTATCCCACAGCTTAATTATACTTTTACAAGGATACCGCAAGAAAAAACTTGCACCTAGAGAAAAAACTTCAGGACGCATATTCAAAAAAGCTTTTCAACGTTGCTGAGTAACCCTGGCAAGGTTGGGATTTACCTGAACTATACCACCCATAAAAGAAACATTTAAATTCTTAAAGTAACATCTCATAACAATACTTATTAAATCTTGCTCAGGAAAAAAGGACACCAGCAAAGTAATTCTATCAGATACTTCAGTATTGGAGTATTCTAGGTATTCAGTCAAATTAGAAAAATTTCCATCATTATTGGACCGAAATAGGCTTTGTCTCTGTGGAAGAGTCACAATCTTCTTTACAGCAGGAATTAAATCAGAGGAAATCTTTAATGCTTCAGCCATATATCTTTTAAAGGTAATCAAAGGTAGTTTACCAAGAACCTTAGGGAAGTTTAATAAACATAAGTTCAAATGTCGCAGAACATTTTCCAAAAATTCCAGCCTTCTCAGGGAAGACATGCGCTTCCGAATGATTGCAGCATTAGAGGCCTGTCATTTTTTTTTTACATCATTCCTCAATGCCTGGATAGTAGACGACTGCTCTTGAAGAATTTGCTGGTAGTCCTGTGCAACTCGATCCAATTTTTGTGAAACATCTCTAATCGCCATGTTTGTTCATTGAAGGCAGAGGACATACCTGCTATTAGGTCCCAAAGAGACTCTCAAGTGACCACTGCTGGTTTCAAAATCTCCAGGGGAAGCTGATGAACAACACTCTCTCCGATTCCTGCAGCACCAACACTCCCCTCCAATGACACCGGGGAGGCAGCTCCGCAGACTGCACCTCCCAGCGTGGAGACTCCAAACTGCTGGGTGGGAGAAGAGTTCGGCACCCGATCAGGCGAACTGTGGACAACTCCATCCAACTGAGGCAACTCCAAAAAAATAATTTCTCGGAGCCCCAGCACTGTTGGCGATGCTTGAGGGAGAAGCCAACGGCAGTGGTCGAGGTTCAGGAGGGCTCACTGATACCTCCCCAGGTGAGAGCAGAGCTCCTCTCTCTACCTCACCAGCGAGGCTAAAAGTCCTCAATTCCAAGATGGGGGACCGCATACTCAAGAATGAATCACTGGTCTGTGGGAAAGCTGGGCTCAGATGGAAAAACCCTAACTTTCCCCTTCCTCTTGTGCGGCATGAGAAAAAAAGGAAAGAAATTCTTAAAAAGAAATCTTGAGGGGAACAGCGGAGCAGTGCAGAGTAGCATCCTCTCATGTGGCCCTCCTTCTTTTTACTTTTTGAAAGAGTAAATAACAGATTCATGTTTACCCATTCCACTCCACTCATTATTTTACAGATATCTATCATATCTCCCCTCACCTAACTCTTCTCCAAGACGTGCTCTTTAACATATTCATAAATGATCTGAAAAAGGGAATGAAAAGTGAGGTGATCACATTTGCCGATGACACAAAATTATTCAAATGGGTTAAAAGGCAGTGGATTGAAAGGAACTGCTGAAAGAGCTTGTGTGACTAAGAGATTGGCAACCTAATGGCAGAAGGAATTTAATGTGGAAAAGTACAATGTGATGTACATAAGGAAAAATAATCATAACTACAGGTACATAAATCTGGATTCTGTATTGGGAATTACTACCAAGGAAAAAGACTATGGAAGGCCTTGTGGACAATACATTGAAATCCTCAGCTCAGTTTGTGGCAGCGGTGGTCAAAGCAAACAAAATGATAGGAATGATCTAAAAAGGAATGAATAATGCAATGTAAAATATCATATTGCATCTGTATTGAGCCATGGTGCATCTTGAGTACTGTGCGCAGTTTCTGGTCACCAAATCTCAAGAAAGATATAGCAGAACCAGAAAAGATGCAGAGAAGGGGGACAAAGATAATAAAGGGGTGTTCTAGCAACTCTGCTATGATGAAAGGGTACACAGGCTGGGCTTTTCAACTTGGAAAAGAGATTGCTGAGAAGGAACATGATAGGTTTAAATAATCATGAGTGTGGTGAAATGGGTAAAAAAAAGGACATTCATTTACTCTTTCAAATAATATTTAAAAAAGGAGAGACTATGAAACTAACAGCCAGCAGATTCAAAACTAATCATAGAAAGTACATTTTCGCTCTGCACACTATCAAGCTGTGGAACCTATTGGCAGATGACATGATCAAGGTGACTAGAATAGCAGGGTTTAAAAGAAGTTTGGACAATATCCCGGAGGAAATGTCTATAGCACCTTATAAGCCAAGAAGATTAAAGAAAGCTATTGCTAACTTTGGGAGTGAGTAATAGGAATTAAATCTGCTTTATAGGATCTGCCAGATACTTATGACCTGTATTGGCCACAGTTGGAGACAGCATGCTAGGCTCAATGAACCTTGGTCTGACTCAGCATAGCAATTGTTATGTTCATATTAGGAATGGGCATTCGGGAGAAATAAAATAGGAAATGATATGAAATTTGCAATTTGATTTCATTTCATTCTCAAAGCAAAATGATTGAAAATCTGATGAAATTTTGTTGATTTTCATGTTTCATTTTGAAAACAAAAAAAATCGTCAGGCCTAGGCCCAATCCCGAAGCCAACTAGGGATTGGGCCTATCCCGAAGCCAACTAGGGAATAGGCCGAGGCCCAAAGCATGGGCCTCAGCCTATGCCCAAGCACTAAACTGAGATCGGGGCGAGGGCCTAGGTCTAGTATCGAGGCTGGGACCTCACCTAGGTATAAGCTGAGGTCTGACACAGGAGCCACACCCTAGGCCCAAGCGTAATGCCTATACCTCAGCTGATACCACAAAAATTGAACAAATTTACCTGCTTCATCAGGGATCCAGCATTGTGATCTAGGCTCAGATCCACCAGGGCCTGATCTGGAGACCGTGTTCCAATGCTAGAGCCTTGGCCTAGGCCAGGGCTTGGTTTGATCTGAAGACCGGGTCCCAATGCCAGGGCCTTGGCCCAAACCCAGGCCCAATACTGGGGCCTGACCTGAAGGCCGGGTCCCAACACTTTGACTGCAGCCTTGTCCAGGGCATGGGCTCAGGTCCAACACCAGGGTCTGGCCCAGTTGCCCAGTCCCGAAGCAGGGTCTGGGCAACTGACACTTGGGCCTCTGTCTACACTAGAGCCCATCTCTGGGCCCTGCCCAGAGGCCATGTCTTAATGCAGGAGCCTCTGCCCAGGGTCAGGTCCAGGCCATGTGCCCAAGCTAGGAGGCCTTCTTTTTTTTTCTTCAAACAATGACACTTTCTGCTTGGGAGGAACTCAAGCAAAGGGTGCCATTTAATTGTGTTTTTTTAAAAAATAAACATTAGACTAAACTACATTTGTGGGAAACCATCCCCCCAAAAAACAGAATGAAAAATAAAAAAAAAAATGTTTTCTTTTTTCCACTCCTATTTCTTATACAAATCAACTTGTCAAATGATTGCTTTTTTTAAATGATTCTTGTACACTCTTTTTGTTAGCAAGAGATTCACATTTAGTGCTAACAGCTCCACAAGCAGGTCTTTCAGGTCATAATGGACCCAGAAGGGTCAATTATCTATTGGTCAGAATGAAGATTCAAGTTTTGACATAATTTGCAGAACCTCAACTTTGGGGATATATTGGAAATTCTTTCATCCAGCAAAGTTTTCCTGTCTTTGCACCATGGAATTTGTGCACCTTACTAGCGCAATAGTCAGAGAAACCCAGCAGTCAAAACATGCTCATGTGATGATTTAGAGAACCCTGAAGTCGTGATGTTTGTATAATAACTTCTACTAGAATTCTTAGATGAGTGCCTGTAAATTGATCGAGCAGCCAGGAAATTCTCTTTAGATTGTATTCCACCTGATGCATCTTTTGCTTATGCTCTATCAACTCCTTATTGAACCAGGGGGGTTTAAACACTATGCCATTTTGTCTTTAACAGGGCAATTTTGTGAGTGAAAAAGCTAAGGTTGAAGCTAAAGTGTTTTTCAAAATTGTGCAGGAGTCAAGATTAGTTTGTGCCTCATTTCATTCTTCACCAAATCTGGTAAAGTCGATTGAAGCATGATATTACTTTTTTTTACCCCATTATCTGAGGTGGTGGTACTTCTCTTTGGTAAACAAAAAGTGATCAGACCATAACACAGGCTCTACTAGGACTGGGGAAACAAGATCCTTCCCTACCAGGTACTTCAGAACTTATAAGGAGATCAAAAGTGTGCCTTGCCCAGTGAATCAGCATTTTAATAACTGAAAGAGTGGAGAGTAGATCCTAGCATGTGCTGTCAATATGAAAATTAAAATCCCCAATTATCAATACTCTTGTCATAAGATCAGAGCTATTGAAACTAAGAGGTCAGTATTGAAGCTCAAATGTCCAAAAACCAGTCTTTACTGTCGAGCTATCACAGTCACTGAATCATGATTCAACTTAAGTGCATCATTGTAAATAAGGATGCCTCCTTTTCCTCTCTTACCTTGCCTAGCTTGATGATAACAGGTATACCCAACCGGGAAGAGCTGATTTGAAATCAAATTATCAACACTAGAATGCTGTATTTCCATTAAAAATGACATCACACTGCAAATCTAACAGTAAAGCAGCAAGTATATCTTCCTTTTCCTAACTGAACAGATACTGACTTGAGCCATATGTAAAAAAAAAAAAAAATTCAGGATGAAGGGACCAAGATGGCAGCTTAGCTGAGGCAGCAAATGGCAGGGTTTCTAACAAGCCGTTGATATCCTAGAGGCCTAGAAATAGAAACAATGCCCTGAAGTCTTATAACTTATTGTATGCAGTCAAAATTGAGTCTCTGGCCAAACACAAAATGGATGATTAAACTGTTTTTCTCTGAATGGTATGTGGACAAACTAGACTTTTCTTCCCGGGCAACTAAATTCTTGGCATGATTGGTATACATAAACAAGCTTGTTTGCAGAGCTGCCTTAGAACAAAAGAGGACTACGCTCTGAAGACAGATACCTGGTCTAGGTGCCAGAAAGGATGGATTTCAAAGCCTAGCTGCCCAAACCAGCATCAGTGGGCTTATTAGCAAGATGTTCGCTACAAACGTCTGCTCAATGTCTCTCTGCCTCAGAGATGAAGAGAGGTTAAGAAAAAAAACTGTGCATGGCAGGACAATTTTCACCAATTCATTAATTTGCATTGAGTCACTTACCAAATTTAATAGATGGCCTTGTTGAGGCATGCACTCTCCACCCACTACCTCCTTCCTAAACTTGTGACAGAAGCAGGGCTGTAATAATGGGAGTGGATAAGTTTATACTTGGCTCCCGGCAGGTTTTATTTTTTTTTATTGAAGGGGGATGGGGGAGTCTGGGGAAGTGGAAGGGATGTGGCCCAAGCCACTGGGACTTTGAGTAGGTAGGAGAGTCTGGGGAAAGCTACATTGAAAAATGTTAGCTGGAACAGGGAAGGGGTGGTAGGGCCGACCTGCAGACTGCACACTTTTCACAAATTTAGGAGGGGCTTGGGAGATGGGGGTTGCATAGCTCAACAAGGCCATTTATTCAGTTTGTTTGGGAAAGATAGAGCAGCTTTTAAACTAGAACAAAGGGGAAAGCCGACAGTCGCTCAGCAGCGCATGGTTCGGAGAGATGTATCTTTAAAGGATACTAATGATGCACTAGAATTAGGGCATCCCGACAGTGAGGTTCCAATAATTAGAAAAGTAGTCCAAATGCCTGTAACTAAAAACTCACCTGAGCTAAAAAATTCTAACTTATCCCTATCAATTAAAAAGCAGAATAAAAATACAATCAAAAAACAAACTTTGAAATGTTTGTATGCTAATGCCAGAAGTCTAAGAAGTAAGATGGGAGAATTAGAATGTATAGCAGTAAATGATGACATAGACTTAATTGGCATCTCAGAGACATGGTGGAAAGAGGATAACCAATGGGACAGTGCTATACCGGGGTACAAATTATATCGCAATGACAGAGAGGAGCAGTCGGGAGGAGGTGTGGCGCTTTATGTCCGGGATGGCATAGAGTCCAACAGGATAAACATCCTGCATGAGACTAAATACAAAATTGAATCTTTATGGGTAGAAATCCCTTGTGTATCAGGGAAGACTACAGTGATAGGGGTATACTACCGTCCACCTGGTCAAGATGGTGAGATGGACAGTGAAATGCTAAGAGAAATTAGGGAAGCCAACCAAATTGGTAGTGCAGTAATAATGGGAGACTTCAATTACCCCAATATAGACTGGGTAAATGTATCATCGGGTCACGCTAGAGAGATAACGTTCCTGGATGGAATAAATGATAGCTTTATGGAGCAAATGGTTCAGGAACCGACGAGAGAGGGAGCAATTTTAGATCTAATTCTCAGTGGAGCACAGGACTTGGTGAGAGAGGTAACGGTGGTGGGGCCGCTTGGCAATAGTGATCATAATATGATCAGATTTGATTTAATGACTGGAAAAGGAACAGTGTGCAAATCCAAAGCTCTCGTGCTAAACTTTCAAAAGGGAAACTTTGATAAAATGAGAAAAATTGTTAGAAAAAAACTGAAAGGAGCAGCTACAAAAGTAAAAAATGTCCAAGAGGCGTGGTCATTGTTAAAAAATACCATTCTAGAAGCACAGTCCAGATGTATTCCACACATTAAGAAAGGTGGAAAGAAGGCAAAACGATTACCGGCATGGTTAAAAGGGGAGGTGAAAGAAGCTATTTTAGCCAAAAGATCTTCATTCAAAAATTGGAAGAAGGATCCAACAGAAGAAAATAGGATAAAGCATAAACATTGGCAAGTTAAATGTAAGACATTGATAAGACAGGCTAAGAGAGAATTTGAAAAGAAGTTGGCTGTAGAGGCAAAAACTCACAGTAAAAACTTTTTTAAATATATCCGAAGCAGAAAGCCTGTGAGGGAGTCAGTTGGACCTTTAGATGATCGAGGGGTTAAAGGGGCACTTAGAGAAGATAAGGCCATCGCGGAAAGATTAAATGATTTCTTTGCTTCGGTGTTTACTGAAGAGGATGTTGGGGAGGGTACCCGTAATGGAGAAGGTTTTCATGGGTAATGATTCAGATGGACTGAATCAAATCACGGTGAACCTAGAAGATGTGGTAGGCCTGATTGACAAACTGAAGAGTAGTAAATCACCTGGACCGGATGGTATACACCCCAGAGTTCTGAAGGAACTAAAAAATGAAATTTCAGACCTATTAGTAAAAATTTGTAACTTATCATTAAAATCATCCATTGTACCTGAAGACTGGAGGATAGCAAATGTAACCCCAATATTTAAAAAGGGCTCCAGGGGCGATCCGGGAAACTACAGACCGGTTAGCCTGACTTCAGTGCCAGGAAAAATAGTGGAAAGTGTTCTAAACATCAAAATCACAGAACATATAGAAAGACATGGTTTAATGGAACAAAGTCAGCATGGCTTTACCCAGGGCAAGTCTTGCCTCACAAATCTGCTTCACTTTTTTGAAGGAGTTAATAAACATGTGGATAAAGGTGAACCGGTAGATATAGTATACTTGGATTTTCAGAAGGCGTTTGACAAAGTTCCTCATGAGAGGCTTCTAGGAAAAGTAAAAAGTCATGGGATAGGTGGCGATGTCCTTTCGTGGATTGCAAACTGGCTAAAAGACAGGAAACAGAGAGTAGGATTAAATGGGCAATTTTCTCAGTGGAAGGGAGTGGACAGTGGAGTGCCTCAGGGATCTGTATTGGGACCCTTACTGTTCAATATATTTATAAATGATCTGGAAAGAAATACGACGAGTGAGATAATCAAATTTGCAGATGACACAAAATTGTGCAGAGTAGTTAAATCACAAGCAGATTGTGATAAATTGCAGGAAGACCTTGTGAGACTGGAAAATTGGGCATCCAAATGGCAGATGAAATTTAATGTGGAAAAGTGCAAGGTGATGCATATAGGGAAAAATAACCCATGCTATAATTACACGATGTTGGGTTCCATATTAGGTGCTACAACCCAAGAAAGAGATCTAGGTGTCATAGTGGATAACACATTGAAATCGTCGGTTCAGTGTGCTGCGGCAGTCAAAAAAGCAAACAGAATGTTGGGAATTATTAGAAAAGGAATGATGAATAAAACGGAAAATGTCATAATGCCTCTGTATCGCTCCATGGTGAGACCGCACCTTGAATACTGTGTACAATTCTGGTCGCCGCATCTCAAAAAAGATATAATTGCGATGGAGAAGGTACAGAGAAGGGCTACCAAAATGATAAGGGGAATGGAACAACTCCCCTATGAGGAAAGACTAAAGAGATTAGGACTTTTCAGCTTGGAGAAGAGACGACTGAGGGGGGATATGATAGAGGTGTTTAAAATCATGAGAGGTCTAGAACGGGTAGATGTGAATCGGTTATTTACTCTTTCAGATAGTAGAAGGACTAGGGGACACTCCATGAAGTTAGCATGGGGCACATTTAAAACTAATCGGAGAAAGTTCTTTTTTACTCAACGCACAATTAAACTCTGGAATTTGTTGCCAGAGAATGTGGTTCGTGCAGGTAGTATAGCTGTGTTTAAAAAAGGATTGGATAAGTTCTTGGAGGAGAAGTCCATTACCTGCTATTAGGTTCACTTAGAGAATAGCCACTGCCATTAGCAATGGTTACATGGAATAGACTTAGTTTTTGGGTACTTGCCAGGTTCTTATGGCCTGGATTGGCCACTGTTGGAAACAGGATGCTGGGCTTGATGGACCCTTGGTCTGACCCAGTATGGCATTTTCTTATGTTCTTATGTTCTTAATCAGGTCATAGGGCCATTTATATATAATTTTAGACAGCACTAATTAACCAGATATCTTTTGAAGATATCTTGGGCCCCATATTCAAAATGACTTCAGCAATATTTAACTGAATAAGTGGAACTTATGCGGTTAAGTAGCGGCTGCTGAATATGCATGTATGCTAAGCGGCCGCTGCTTAGTCATTTTAGTTCCTTATATGGTTAAAAAGTACGTGCATAAAAAGTAAATGTGTACTGCGTGGATCGGGGATGGAGCGAGTGAGACGTATAACTTATACACTAACTGCTGATTCAGAGTTAACCATAAAAATGTATGTCTAAGTAAGTAAGTTTAGACGCCCTATAAAGAAGGTCTAAACTTAGCCGGGTAGACATATCTGGCAAAGTGCATACATATACACATAGGGGTGTGCATTCGTTTTCGACGTATTGTGAATCCGCAACGTATATGCCATATTCGTTGTATTCGTGTGGTTTCCGAAACGTATGGCGAACCCCCATGAATACAAAGGATCACCAACGAATAGGCCCCACCCTCCTGACCCCCCCGAGACTTGCCAAAAGTCCCTGGTGGTCCAGCTGGGGGGTCCTGGAGTGATCTCCTGCACTCGGGCTCTCGGCTGCCGGTATTCAAAATGGTGCCCATAGCACCTGTGACATAGTAAGGGCAAAGGGTATCGCCGCCATTTTGAATACTGGCAGCCGACGACCCGCGTGGAGGAGATCACTCCAGGACCCCCCAGCTGGACCACCAGGGACTTTTGGCGAGTCTTGGGGGGGGGGACGGACTTCTGACTTGCCAAAAGTCCCTGGTAGTCCACCTGGGGTCCTGGAGTGATCTCCTGCACTTGGGTCATCGGCTGCCAGAATTCAAAATGGTGCCGATAGCCTTTGCCCTTACTATGTCACAGGGGCTATCGGAGCCATTGGTCGGTTGCTCCTACCATGTGACAGGGGCCGACCAATGGCACCGGTAGACCCTGTGACATAGTAAGGGCAAAGGCTATCGGTGCCATTTTGAATACTGGCAGCCAACAGCCCGAGTGCAGGAGATTGCTCCAGTAACCCCACTGGACCACCAGGGACTTTTGGCAAGTCTTGGGGGGGGGGGGGGTCAGGAGGGGGGTTTGAAGATAAATAACTTTAAAGGGTTGGGATGGGATTTTTCGGGAGGAACAAATGTATTTTTGACATATGAACGGATCGGGGGCCCCCAAGAACGGATACAACGGATTTGGACCCCTACGAATCCAAATCCCAAATGGGACGTATCCGTCCCTGCTGCACTTCCCTATATACACGTATATTCAGCAGCATAGCTGTGCCACTGAATATAATTAGAAACGTGGCTGGATTAGTCATTCCAGATAAGATATTTAAATGGCTAGTGTTGATAACTAAAAAAATCTAATTGGTTATATTGAAACAGAGCTTGTTAGATTTTTCATTTTTCTGGCCATGTGTAGCCAGATAACTTTAGGTGAGTATATTCAGCGGGACGCTTATCCCAGCCAGATAGCAATGCCCACTCATCAGCTTACTGAATATGGATCTCAAAGAATTAAGCAGCCAAATATTAAGACCCCTAAGATTACCAACCCAAGCAAAGGGGTAAGCAAAGGTGCATGACCCCTTACTACTTTCCTGGCCCCACATTCCCTGTGAGATGATGTTGTTAATGTGGAGGCAAAGCAGAAAGGCTCCGTGGAACAGCAAGAAACACCTGAGCAACAGCAATGTGTAAGTTCACTAGCAATAAAGTGCACTGTTTGGGTATACGAACACTAGGAAAGCTGGAAGAGGCTCTTCTAGAAGGCCATTTTCATGCTCAGCAGGCCCTGGGCGATAATGTCATTGATGTGGGGGTAGAACTAGCAGGCTTCATGGAGCATCAGAAAACACTCTAACAGTAATAAAGAAGAATATGGCGGAGTAGCCTAGTGGTTAGAGCAGCAGGCTATGTCCCAGCGTTCACATCCCACTGTTGCTTCTTGTGACCTTTGGAAAGTCACTCTACCCTCTGTTGTCCCAAGTACAAAAAGTTAGATTATATACTCTGTGGGGATAGGGAAATACCTCTAGTATAGTATAGCACCTGAATGTAATCCACTTTGAAGTGCTGAAAAGTGGAATATAAAAATCTAAATAAATCAGCAGTAAAGTACACAGTGCAGGTATGCAACAGCAAGGCAACTGAATCTTGCATCCAGGGCTCAGAACTGAGAGAGGATTACCATGGTTCATTCATCCAATCCAAAATATGTGCTTATTCCAATGTAGCATTGCCTAGAAGTGGATCACCAATATGTCTGGCATTTCTACATAGATTTGAAAAACTGTGCTGACAGCTGTTAACAAAAGGTAACAAATATTAACTGTATGGATAGCAAAAATCAAAGCTGAAATCTACTGACACAGTAAAACTGAACATGTTTGCAGAGACCTAGAGTGATTAGTCTCTTATTGGCACTGAGATGCCTTGAAAGCAGAAATTCATGACTGCTACTTCTGCAGTGCCAGCTCTCAAGATTTCTTGGTTTCATAATTCTTTTGATTTTGACAAAATGTTGAAGAAGCATTCAAGAAGCACAACATGCCTGGTATTTTTCCTCTCTCACCAAAGTAATGGTAAGGTATTCTCATAGCTTCAAAAAATACTTTTACTTTTGCTGAACAGTAATTTCATGTAGCTAGTGCATATACATCTATATATTTGCAATATAGAAGGAAATATAGCAGATACCCAGTTAGACTGCAAGCTCTTTGAGGCAGGGATTTTTTTGAATTTGAATTAATAATAATGCTATTTGGCACCTTGAACATTATTTGGAAAGACGGGCTACAATTTCAAAATATTATTATTATTATTATTATTGTAAATTTTGAATACTGCATTTTTAAATATTCCTATGATAAATTCCAGGGCTCATGTTCTTTGAGTTTATCCATTTGGTAAATTTCATGGACTCTGTAACTGGAATGGATGATGTTTGTACCATTTCATATACTGTACCTGTTACAATCCATGTCACTGAAATTGATTCATATTGTGCCATTTTTCTTTTCTTGTAATAATATTGTCACAAGCAGTGCCATGTCAGACTTGAAAAGCTTAATTCATTCTGTGAACTGTGTTAAATCAGAGTTTGGTAATGCATTGTCCTTTATGGCATTCTTTTATATGTTTTCCTACCTTTTCTGATAGTCAGAAATGCTATTATTTTAATGCATCACTCTTGTGATAGAAATTATCCCCAGCCAGAAGGACAATGTAGCACAATATTGGAACTCAACTGCATCCCTGGCAGATAACCAGAAATGTGGTATAATCCTCTGAAAATTTAGGTGTCATTAGCTGTGGCTAACTGCAACAAAATTACAGGCCAATGCAATATCGGGTGCTCAGGTCGGCGTGCCACTTAGCATGCAGTAGGATGCATGTTTTGGTTGCGTTAGACTTACCCCAGATGCAATACAGGGATTAGCGTGTCAAAAACATGCATCCAATCAAGTGTGTAGATAATAGAGCTCACACATGCAAATTTCATGTAGATGAGACTATTAGTTATTACCCTGTAATGTCAAAAATTGCTGTGTGGCCAAGGCTCCCAATTTAACACCTGACCAGAAGCAGACATTAAAGCCTGCTCCTGGTCACACTCAGGGGCTCACAAAAAAAATAAAGACATCCTGCTTTCTGTGATTCCTCCTATTAGTAGCACTGTGATATAGTAGGAGGAGCCATAGAAAGCAGAATCCCAAGATCTGGCCTGATTGAAGGAGTGAATAAATTAATATTAAGTATCGGACACTTAATATTAATTTATTTACTCCTTCACGTGGTGCAAATTGGTCCATTCACTGTCACTGACCTGCTTTTTATTCCCCACTGTAACTCTTCCCCTATAGCCACTCTCTTTTTAGATTTCTAAATTTAGGTTTCTACAGAAAATAGTTCCCTAAATTGAAGAGCTCAGTCCTGATCAATTTTCATAGGAGCTAATTTAGGAACCTAGCCTCTTGCATTATGTGCCTGAACCCTGCACACATATAAATAAAGGAATTTAAAATGCAAATTAGGATTTAGTGGGATTACATGAAATAGTCCTCACACCATTTTGTACGTCCATTAAGATCTAAAATATAAGAGTGGATGTTAAATATTATTCTCTCAGGGCTGGTGCACTAATATTTAGCAGTTGGGGGAAGCCCTGAACTCAAGGTTACCCCCTAATATGCACCCCCCCCCCCCCACACACACACACACACATACGCACTTGCCTTCATCCATAAAAATCAAGGGGATTTGTGTAATGATGGCTTCACCTTTACCAAGTATTTTCTTGTTTTTCATCATCTGTGAGATTTTTGCATTTTTGGATCCTCCCCAGGTGTAGGCCATTGCCCCTTGCAGAGGGATTAATTAAGATGCTCATTTTGTGCTTGACTCTAGTTTTTGTTGAGAGAAAACTGGAGTTGTTTTTCTGGCAATCACAGTTAGCCTCACGGCTTACAGAAAGAGATATTTATTTCTTTAACAGGCTTGTAACTCTCATTTGTCCAAACAAGTTCAAGGAGAGGAGCAATAATAAAAGCAAACCTAAAGCAAATCAGGGAGAAATCCTATTTCTGTATCCTTATGGACCAGAAGAGGATTTCCCTATATGGAGAAAAGAGAGAAGACATTTTCATCTTAGAGATAGTGGGCCTATTGGTTTTTGACCTGACCAGTCTTGAAGGGAGGGCCCACTTCCTGAGCAGAGCAGGATTGAGGCTACTTGGCTATTTGACAGTCAAGTGGACTAGCAATGCTCAGCTAAAGAGTTAACAGATCAAATAGGTTATTGTTTGTTTTTTTCTTTTTTTAAAGACAAGGAATTCTTTTGGACTTCACTTTCCTACCCCATTTTGTTGGAGCACTATTCCCTTTTTCCAGCACTGGGGGGAAGGGTATTGAATGAGTTTTGAAGACTGGCAAGAAGACAGTAATTTTGAGAACATTCATTCTTTTGTTCAGGATGATTTTTGTTATCCTTGCATAGATACTTTTTTTTAAGTTGCAGTAAACACTTTTTATTTGAACTCCACTCCTAGTCCATTGCTTGAGATGTTATCCCTTCTGGAGCATTGGCCTGAAGAGAGCCTCCCAAGTGAGTCTCTTGTGGGGTACTGAGATCAAGGAGTGAGAGATTGCATGAGATACCCACCCCTTACACTGTGGGATCCTTGAGGCTTAGTTCCTCCTTCCTGCTGATGGAACCCTGGTACTCAGGACCAGAAGTCTGAATGCATGAGTGAACGATTAGAGGACTGGAAATATTAGAAAAGGCCCTGGGCATTGCTGTAGCCTCTGGATTAGGTGTTCTCAAACCAAGAAGATTACAGATGGTGCCTAAACAGGGACCTGACAGAGTGTATATGGTGGAAAATGGCTGTGATGCTCTAAAAAAGTTAGAACATAAGAAATTGCCATGCTGGGTCAGACCAAGGGTCCATCTAGCCCAGCATCCTGTTATTTTTTTTTAACTTTTGTGGACTCTGAAATCATTTGGAGTCTTAGAAGTGTCCCTTAGGAACTAATGGAGCAAATATGGCCACTGTTCCTGTTGGTGGTTGAAGAGCTAGGAAAGAAAACTCTCATGCCACTTACCCATGGGCGATGCCACTGACATTTGATAAGGAGGAGGTGAAGTCAGTTTACAAAAAACTTGATGACATCAGTTGAAAGGTAAAAATCACTGGCATATGACCAAAATGGAACCAAGGTGTGTGTCTATAACATGAAAAAACAAGTGGTACCTTGATAGACTATTATGTGTGACATATTTGAACCTAACATTGAGACCTTCATATAATAGAGACTTTAGCATTCACTATAATGCTGTTCCTGTACTTCTTGAACATCCACAATCTGCGGCATTCAAGTAGTCTGAAACACTATTAATCATAAGTTTATAAATTGAGTTTGAATGTTTAAGAGATACAAACTGTTCAAACTCAAATAATCTTTTGTTGCAGTAATAACCCGATGCCCCTGATGTACACCCGAAATGTACAGTGTGCTGGGCATTTTTTCAGGTCTATATAAAATGACATTTCTGCTTATTCTCATCACACATTGAAACCTGGACATTTGAGCAGCTGCTTTTTAAAGATAAGTGTACATTTTCAATAATATTCATAAGTTTGATTTACAAATTGTGAAATTGGTTGTACCACAAGTGGATGTTGAAAAAAAAAACACTTAAATAAATCTGTATTAAGAAACCAATGATTATATATTTAATGAGACCTCTAAAAAGATGCTAAGCGTTATTATGAGGTAAAGGAACAGCATTATAGTGAACGCTAAAGTCTCTTATTAATTGAAGGTTTTAATGTTGGGTTCAAATGTGTCACACATCTTAAGTCTATCAAGATACCATTAGTTGAAAGGTGACAAAGCCTGGAAGTGGGCTATGGTCCCAAGGAGTGGCCCCCCTGCTACCTTGGAAGGAGGGGTTGATGTAGTGGCCTGTGCGGAGGAAGGGTACTTTCTTCCAGACTGGAGAAAGGTGCCTTTCATTAGTGCAAGAGATTGATGACCCCATCAGAAAGGAGATCCCTGCTGTTGCAGCCCTTGGAGTCAATGTGGCCAGAGGTGAACAGAATTGGCTGACAGAGGACCCCTCTTCCACAGGAATTCAATAATGGTCTTTACAACTGCCTTTTTTCGCTTCAGCTACAGACTATGAAGGCTTGTCAATGAAGTTCAGGCCCAACAAGAGAGAAGCCGCAAAGAGAACAGGCCTGCCTGGCTTGAATATGTATATACATAAGTTTTTAAGAGCATGGGGAGTGTAATATTGAGCAATTGTCTGTTTTTAAGTATGTGTACATTGTAATGTTTTTAATTATGTATGTATGTATTTCTTGTGAATAGCCTTGATTGTTTTATCAGAATGATGGTATACAAATAAAATCAATACAATAAAATTGGTGGGTGGCAGAGATGAAG
Source organism: Rhinatrema bivittatum (assembly GCF_901001135.1). Lineage (NCBI taxonomy): Eukaryota > Metazoa > Chordata > Amphibia > Gymnophiona > Rhinatrematidae > Rhinatrema > Rhinatrema bivittatum. Next base: position 652,401,971 of record NC_042616.1, on the reverse strand, counting down.
GAGCCATTGCAGTGCGATTGTGTGCATGGGAAGAGTGGCAAAGGTGGTGTCAGGCCTTGGGATGCAGCATCCAGGGAAGTAGAAGCAATCACATCAGAAAAGTGGGGCCTGGAAGGAGAAAAGCCGTTGCTGCAAAATAACAGGCCTGAAAAGAAGAGAGACTCTAGCATGCTTCCCTGGGCAGGGCAGAAAGTGAGCAACATCTGCATGATCTGGAGGATAGGAGACCAGTGTGATGCAGGCCAGGACACACCTGTGACTAAGAAGAACAGTGTCAGCCCTGGCACAGTAACAAGAGAGCAGGCCTGATGCATGAGAAATTGGCAGAAATGGTGAGATTGGCCACATGAAGAAGCAGCAATGGTTGAGCCCAGAGCTGTGGCGAGAGGGAGAGGGGAACCCTTCTTCAGCGGCTAGGCAGCAGGGTCCCCTGACAGAAGAAGCACAATTGGAAAAGTGTGCTCAACTCAAGGGAAAGCTGTGGCAGTAATCCCATTTTGCAGAAGAGAGGAGCAGAGCTTTACCACAGGACCCTGGAGTTCAGCTGGCATGCAGAGAAACAGCTTTGGAGCCAAGAAGAGGAGCCAAGCCAGGGCAGGAGAGATCTGGAGCAGTACTGGAGTGGAGCTGGCAGCTGGGGAGAACGATCAGTGAGGCCTAAACTATAAAGAGGCAGTGACCTCTCCAGGAGAGGAGGGACCAGTGTCCTGCTTGTCTCATAGGAGCTCCTCCATGGCCTTACTTTTTGGGGTAACTAGCATTGGGCCCTTCTTGGTTCCAGAGTTGGAGAGATGTCCTGGAAGGGTCTTTGCTGTAGAGAGCAGAATGAAGGACCAAACTGGTCTCTTGTAGCCACAGAGGTGAAGAACGCAAGCGGGCACTTGCAAGCGGGCACTTGCATCTACTGTTGCAAGTGCCCGCTTGTTGGATTGAGCTGGTATTAGCTGGACTACCTGCTTGGCACCATGTAAAATAACTGAATTATTATTGAACTGCATTTTCTTATTAAATTATCAAAGTAAAAAATATTGACTATTGAATAGCATTGCACATATGTTGCTATTTGTGGTGAGAATATGCTCTGTTCTTTCTTTACTGTATTCCAGCTTAACTAACTCAGTCAAACCTGCAATCAATAGGCATCTGGCCAGGAAGAGGCCATCGAAGATAGAATGATGGAAGAAGATGCTACAATTCTGCAATTGATGAGGGACACTAATTATCATCCCATGTGAGGGTGGGAATGTTATTGATTTTCAGATGTCTGGGTTAATGTGTTCTTACTATGATTATTCCCAAAGATCTGGAAAATTTCACAGATGACATATTGAAATATTGTTTTATTGTTTTCTCTAAATTATGAGTATTTATAGAAGGCGTTATAATTTAGGATATTGATTTGGGGTTTTTAGTATAAAAATATGAAAATCTCTTATAAATATAGTAAAATCTCTTTAAAAACTTATAAATAACTCATGTTCATTATATTCCTTTATGCAATTAGTAAATACCATTTCCTAGGGGTGTGCATTCGTTTTGAACTTAAATGTAAAACGCAACTTATTTTTTTTTTTTAACTTAAAAAAGTGATGAGGCAAAAACGATCGGATTTCCAACTTATTGAATACGTTGGAAATCGCGATTGTTGATCCTCAATAAAAATTTAAACCCCTCACCCTCCTTAATCCCCCCCCCCCCAAGACTTACCACCACTCCCTGGTGATCCAGCGGGGAGTCAGGACGCCATTTCTGAACTCCTTTGCAAGGAGCACGTGACGTCGGCGCCACGTCGGAGTGACGCGGCGTCACGTGATTCCCCGCGGGTTCGCTCCGGGACCCTCGTTGGGCCCAAAAGGAACTTTTGGCCAGCTTGGGGGGCCTCCTGACCCCCCCAAGCTGGCCAAAGGAACTTTTGGCCAGCTTGGGGGGGTCAGATCCCTCTTTATCAATGGTACTCCCTGTGGGCTGTTTTTTAGGTGAAATGGCCCAAGTATGACCAAGAGTTCCCAACCCCCAAGTGTGGAAGGGGCTCCAGTGTGTTCATGTGTTTCCCACAACTTTTTGTGGAAGAGGCCCAACTGTGCCTGACGATCCCTGCGGCTTTCTGCAGAAGAGACCCATGAGTACATTAACTAGGCATGTCTTTCCCACAGATTTAAGAAGATAGTGATGTCTATTTTCCTGTTTAATTCTCCAGCCCAGAGAGCTGACTAAGGTAAAGGCATGTTGATGTCTTGATGTTGTTCTTCAGCTAGAAGAGTTAGCCTATGATAATGTCATTGTCTGGTCTATAATGTTATTGACTAGTGTATGTGAATAAAATGTTTAGAGTTGAAAAGCTATGCTGGTCATAGTCCCACTTGGATATGAGCTCCCTTAAGTGACCAACTACTAAATTTACATCTGCATTTTCCTAAATGTAAAATGTGTGCTATGTATTGTTTTTGTGTGGGAATAGAAAATATTTGAATCAGTCTCCTAACCTGTCATTTTTATTTTGAGTGACAGAGGATGTAAGAATGTCTTTGCACCCTTACTAACACATTTCTTGTTTTCCATTATCTGGGAGATTTTTGTATTTTTGGATCCTCCCCATGTGTTGGCCATTGTTTTGGGATTGATCAGGTTCCCCGTATATTAGCTGAATTGAGCATGCTCGAATTGTGTTTGGCTATAGATTTTGTTGGGGGGAAGTTGGAATGATGTTTGCTGGTGATCCCAGTTAGCCCATGGCTTTCAAAAGGGATATCAGGGAGAAATCCTATTTTTGTGCCCTCATGGACCAGAAGGTGATTTCCCTGTGTGAAGAGAAGAGAGAAAAGTAAAAAAATGTTGCTAACTGAAATTTATGAGGCTTGGGAATAACTGCATGGAGTGCCAGTTAATACCCTTAAAAACACCATGGGAGTAACCTTGCACAGAGTGGCAGTACTAACTTAAGAAGCTTGCTGGGCAGGCTGGGTAGACCATTTTAGCCCTTTTCTGCTGTCATTTCTATGTTTCTATTTTTAGATTGAGGGCCTATTGATTTTGACCTGACTGGCCTTGAAGGAAAGCCCCCATTCCTGAAAGGATCAGGATTGAAACTGCTTGTCTATCTATCTGACAGTAAAGTGGACTAGCAGTGCTCAGCGGAAGAGTTACTGGGCTGAATAGAAGTTATGGTTGGGGGTTTTTTCCTGCTTTGTGGAAGGAATTGTTTTGGCCTTTACCTTCCTACCCCATTTTGTTGGAGCACTATTCATCTTTTTCCAGCACTGGGGAGAAGGAAATTGATTCAGGCTTGAAGATGCACAAAGAAACGGTAATTTTGGGAGTCCTTATTCTTTTTTTTTCAGGAGAATGATTTGTGCTATCCTTGCATGGATACTTTTCTTTTAGTTACAGTAAACCCTTTTTATTTGAATACCAGTCTTATGATGCCCACCTCCCAACACCGAGGGTCCTGGAGGTTTAGATCTTACTCCCTGTTGGTGGAACCATGGCGCCCAGGGCCATAAGTCTGAATGCATGAGTGAATGATTAAAGCAACAAGACTGTGAGAAAAGCGATGGGCATTGTTATAGCATCTGGATTAGGTTTCTCAAACCAAGAAGGGGTTACATTTGGTTCCCCAATCTCAGTCAGTCCCCTCCCTCTCTCTAGAATCAAGTAAAAAAGGCTGCAGTGTCCAAAGTCCTTCCCACTGATACCAATACGAAAAATGGCTTCAGAGCTTAATGTCCTTGGTCCCCCATCCCAACACCAAATAGAAAAGGCAATTTCCAATGTCCCACAATCCTCGTACACCAAGTAGAGAAGACCAGACAGCCTGATGTCCACACACCCCTCTCTCTTCCCCCAAACCAAGAAGAAAGGGTTACAGTGTCAATGTCCATACTCCCACCCCTGCCTCCGCTCCCCATGATCATAGAGCCTCCATTCCCTGATGCGCTCCAACTCCCTTCCCTCCTCCAGCAAGGTGCAACCCCCCCAACACTTTTTGATAAAGACAAAAAGTAAATGAAGGTGTAAACAGCCTCATGGTGGAGTCCCTCACACTTGGGTGTCTAGGCCAAGAGCAGGGATGAAATGGTATGAAGGACTCATAATGTTCCCTTGAAGGGGCAGCTCTGAAAAGTCCTCTTTCCTGCCAGGTTTTGTGTGGTCAAATGTGACCCACCCACTCTTGTCTCCTGGGGTTAGGGAGAAAACTATTAAGAAAACATCCTGCGAGGGAATGTTGATTGAGATAGAAACCTCTGCAATAAATAATTCTCATGGTTAAAATTTTTAACAAGTTTATTTTACTAAGATACATTTAAAAAGTATCTATAAAACAGTCTGCCAATAAACAATATAACAGATACTTGAACTCTTTCAACAAATACATTCTCTTTAAAAAATGCTTCCAGAAAAGGCATTTTATGCATGCTTTCATATACTTAAATCATAGATTTCAAACAACTCAAACATGTCTTGTGTAGTGCAAGATACGCTTAACAATTATATTCTTTTTCTCATAGAAAATCCAGCTAAGCATCAGATAAGTATTGCACTTGTATATTTCTTTGCTTTCCTCTAACCATGTGCATATGGTCATAACTTGTATTTTTAAGAAAATGATTCTTTGCATTGTCTTTTTTTCTTTATATGCTTTCTCCATACAGCATTCCTGGAAGAATCTGTATTACCTTGTCTTATCGTTCTGTGTATTAGACTGGCCAGATATAGTGCATGTGTCATGGGGATTGTTCACACTTAACTCTGGTCCCAGGTAGATGGTCCGGAGAGCTGGCTTCTGAAGTAGCAGGTCTCTGGGTGACTGGTCCTATGCAGCATGTGTCAGTCTCTCCTTCAGGATTGCCTACTCCCTGGCTATACCAAATCTATAAGACTTATTGATTTGATATAGTCATGAAAGTAGCTAATTTATCTTCTGCAAGCTAATTAAACTGATTTGTTAGCTAAGCAAAATATATGAATAAGCAAAAATGCCTTGTCTTGAACATTATTTAAAGGGATACAGCATGTATTCACTTTCACAGATCTTCACCATTTCTTCTAATAAGGACTGGTAAATAGCACCACAGTCCTGTCCAAGACTTTACCATTAATTATCCTGTCCCCTTACCTTGGCACAAGGAACCAGGATTAACTTCCAGTCAAAAAAAAAATATATTGTGTGCCTCTCTCAGTTTCCTAAGGCACATATTAGTAGTGCTGTTATTCTAGTCTCTCTAACTGTTCCCCTTTAAATTGATGGGAGTTGGAGTGCAAGTTCTTTTTTTTTTTTTATCTTGAAGTATGGCAGGACCATTTCTGTTCTAGTCAAACCACACCCTTCTTCCCTTTCTAATCCTTAAAAAAAAAACCAACAAAACAACCTTTCTCTCCAGAAAGACCGGATGCCATCACAAAAATAAAGCCAATTTTAAAAGTTTTCAACAGACCTTATTCCTAGAGTAAAAGCCTTCCCTATTCAATGGCCCAGGGGCCAGCCACTTCTAGTAGCATCTCAAAAATCCACAGGGAGCTGGTTATTTTACATCCCTGGAATTCCTGCACTGTGCATTTCAATTCCATAAACCCATGCGGCTGTCCCATTGAGTTACTATAATTGATAGAATTACCTCCCTGTGAGGGAGCCTAAGAGAAACTCCCTCAGAACACCTTAAAGGACCAGCCACAATTATTTGGCCTAGTCCTCCTTAAGAAACATCCCTGCAAGGGATTATGGGGGAAGGGAGGCTCCCCTCACTATAATATAAGGAGTCAGGGCCTAGAAAGGTTGGGGAGGTCCCAAGGAGAAGGCAGGAAGCCATTGTCCATTAAAGAATATGAGTAAGCTAAGGTCTTCACAGCCTTTTGTGCTATACTTTTCTGTTATTGTAAATAAAGTTTGTGTGTGGAAACAGCCAGAGTCTGCCTTCGTCTGTCTTCCTGGCTGTTTCTCCAAGCCGAGGCCGCTTCCAGTTACCACATATGGTAGCAGCAGTGGAATATTCTTTTCTAAGCAGAAAGCACAGACAGAAGCCCACAGCAGCAACAAAAGAAGAAAACCACCCAACAGAATCTTTTTTTTTTTCTTTTTTTCTTGGGGCCTCATGGTTTCACTTGCCAAGCCCAAGTTACAATTGGCCAAGGGGGTTATCCCAACTTGTGCAGACAAGTTTCAAGCAGTAAGTAAAAGCTGGCCAGGCCATTAGATTTTTATTTTGCTTTATCTTTCCTTCTTTCTGAGAGACACATATGAAGGCGGGGACATTGGATCAAGTGTTACAGATCCTTGCTACAGGGCAACAGCAACTATAAAATGCCTTACAAATTCAAATTGACCAGCTGCAGGTGCTACAAGAGTAAGCTATGCAGCACAATACAGAGCTAATGCGGGTAGCACAGGCAGTGCAGGCCATCATAACCAGGCCACTTCCCTTGTTACCAGGGTTACCAAAGATTGGCCCAGAGGAAGACCTGGAGCCTTTCTTAATAAATTTCAAATAAATTGCCTGATTGCTGGAGTGGCCAGAAGCTTCTTGAACCACTTATTTGAAGAACCTACTGACAGGCATCATCCAGGCTGACTTTCAGGCAGCAAATCTGTATGGAAGGGCTAGCTATGCAGATGTGAAGACTGGAAAGAGGAGACTATAACCCAAAGGTGTATAATCTCCAGTTCCAGAGAGAGAGCCTCCACCCCAGGGAAAGTCCCCGAAATCTTTTGCACCAACTCAAGGATGCAGAATGGAAATGGCTATAGCTGGCTAGGAATTTGGGCCACAAAGTAGCCAATATCTTCCTTCCTGAGCAATTTGTAGAAGGCTACAACCAGCCATGTGATGCTGGGTATACCAGCATTCTAAGGACTTAGCATTCAGCTGTGGAGATCGCCAATGCCTTTTATCAAGCCCAGCTAACAGCAGAGCATTCTGTTATGTATGAAAAGTGCCCAGTAATGTTTAAAAGAGATATGCAGAGGAAGCTAAGCATCCAGAGAGGAGTTTAGCAACAAGTCTAAACCCCAAAGAGTGTTTTCAATGAGGACAATGAGGCAACATCACCAAAGACTGTTTTTTCAAGGACAGCAGGTCATTGGACATCAACCTAGTGGCTTGGTCCACATGGGGGGCTCGAGATCACAGGAATAAAGTAATTCAGCCAGAGGAAGGCCTGGCCCCAAAGCTAAATCCACAGGTATGCTCATACTGTGGGGAGAAAATGCACACTGTCCAAGACTGGCCCTGGTGGGAAGACAAGAAGATTAACAGAGGCTCCCAGTTGTAACTTGGTGGAAGGCTCACAATCTAGACTGAGCAAGTTTCTAATCCCAGGGGAAGTGGAGGAGTTCCCCATACAAGCCCTCCTGGACTCAGGGAGTCTAAGGGCTCTGTTCCAGAGAGACTTAACCAAGAAAATGTCAATCAATGATAAGAAAATAGTAGCCTTCAGCTGTGTACATGGGAATCAGAAATGATCCCTGACAGGCCATGTTGTATTGATGATCCCAGCTAGTCAGGCCAGATTTAGAGGTGGAAATACTTCCCCTCCTCCCATACCCCATGGTATTTGGACAGGACTACCCACAGTTTGAGATGCACTAGGGCCACCTCACATCTAGTTTGAATCTTCCAAATTGTAATGAACTGTCTTGTCAGAAGATCTCTCCATGCAAAGATGCAAGTTTATATACAGGGGCGGATTGTGGGGAAAATAGTGGCCCGGGGTATTTTTCTCCATACTGGCCCATGGGTACCCAATTACACATACAATTTGTTAAGTCACCAAATACAGAATAAAAGGACAATAAAATATACACAGAAATGCACAGACAAACTGAACTGGAAATCACAACAAGTTAGACTGTATGTAATGCAGCAATGGAAAAACAGAAAATACCATCATTCCGCATAAAACACCAAACAATAAAATCAAGAACTATAAAACATCAATCACACTAGGAAAATCATACTAAAAATATATATTTCAAAACTGCTGATGAATAGAACCTCCAGTAATTTAACTCATATACAATTTTTTGAAAATTTCCCTAACACCAATAAAATATTTCAAAAACAGCAGACATCAAATAATAATCAATAATTAAAACTAATAAGGATAGAAAAAATTCCCGGTTCTCCATACCTGGGAACTTTTAATTCCAGTCACCTTGAGATGGTCATGAATCAGTTGTTCTCTAGCACAGTGGTTCTCAACCTTTTTTCTGTCGGGACACACCTGACTGATGGCTCTTACATGCGTGACACACTGAACACTTGACCATCATAGGGCTAAATGTAAAAGTACAGTTTACATCCACAGGAACCCCCCTGACCCACAATTATGGATGTAAAGCAGAATTATGACATTCCCCATACAACTCACCTTACAAAAAATATATTCTGGTTCTAGTGTCATCTCAGTAATAGCAACACAAACTCCAACTACCAGGCTCAATAGCCTTACTTATGAAAAGACAGCAGTTTATCACTATTGCATGTCCTCTTGAGAAAATACAACAAATAAGACTGATACAGTAAAATACCTCACCTTGGTCCCATACACAGAACCGACCTAACATACTCCCAGGATCTGCAGTAATACACATAAACTAATCCACACACAGTTACACTTGTATTATGGCATGCACTCAAACAGTAACAACCCTACCTATGAAAAGGCAACACTACAAATATTAAATCAGGCCCTAAACACCAATATACCTCCTATTAGGAAAACAGAACTAGTCAAGCAGATATAGATCCCAACACAGAAATAATTGTATAACTATACTAATAAGCAGAATAAATGTTTCACAACAACTATGAACAGAATAATATCCAACAATTAAAAACTCATAAAAATTATTCAAATTCTCCAAACACCAATAAAATATTTCAAAACAGCAGACACATCACATAATATTCAGTAATTAAAATGGAAGTCAATCAAGAAAAATAAACTTAAAAAGCCACCTTTACTAACCCCCTCCAACAGCTCTCCTACTCCTCTTCCATGCAGGCCAGTAGCACACACCAGAAGCAGTAGTGGCTGAAGTTCTGTACTCATGGTCCTCTTCCTTAGGGCCCAAGCCCAGTATTTCTCACACACACACACATTCCAGTTACATCCCCATGACCAGTTTCTGTCTTTCCCATACCAATCATCTCCCGACCAGTCTTTCTCTTACATACACACCAGTCACCTTCCCAAACAGTCTCTCTCTCTCTCTCATGCGCACATACACACACACACATAGGCTTCCCACTCCCATGTTCTATCTTACATATACAGGCTTCTCACTCCCATGCTGTCTCACACATACCCAGGTTTCTTACTCCTATGCTAGCTTGCCACATGCACAGGCTTCTCATTCCCATAATCACTTTCTTTCTCACACAAACACTCCAGTCATCTCCCTGATCAGTCACTTCCATTGTCTCTCCTTACCTATACACACACACACACACACACACACACACACACACACATCACCTCTCTGACCAGTTTCTCTCAATCACACACATGCTCTCTCACACACTTTACATAGATGATCTCAATCAATGCTCTCACACAAAGGTTCTCACTCACAGTTACACATGCACACTATCATACATACATACAGATACATTCTCTCACTTACTGGCTGGCTGTCTTTCTCTCATTTCCTGCCCCCCCCCCCCACCTCGAGCACAAATGGTAGCTGCAGCAGCCTCTTCCTCTAGTCACCGCATGCCAAGAAAGAAGAATTCCATCGGCCACAGGAGGCTAATTCTGCTGTTTCCTGTGCTGATTTCTGGCTGCTTCGGGCGCACGCTATTGCCCGGGGCTGATGCTACTTTTTGGTGCGGCATGGCTTTTTCTTCTTCCCGCGCACCCCACTGCATATCACTTCCTGTTCCAGGGCAGATGGGGGAAGAATAAAAGGCCCAGCCACAGTTGCCATCCTCCACTAACACTGCTGCCGTTCCCATCCAGGCTTGAACATGCTGATAGCCCAGGTGGTAACAGCAGCAGTGGAAAATTGTCCCTCTCGCTCGGTGAGGTAAGAGCAGCGGGAGACCGGTTGAGAAGCGCTGCTTTGGAGGGAGGGGGGTGGCCATTTGGAAGAGCAGTGGGAGACCAGTTGAGAAGCGCTGCTTTGGAGGGATGGGGTGGTCATTTGGTTAGGAAGGCAGCTTGAGAATGAAAGGAGCCTGCTGCAGAGGAAAGCTGTGGGAGCTGGGAGGCAGGCATTCAGCCCGCAGTGAGGCAGCAGCAGGAAGTGTTCTGCCTGCCTCCCACCAGCAAAAACGCAAGCGGGGCAGGCGCAAATGGAGGCAGTGGGGCCCAGGAGAAGTGCCGCGGGGAAAATTCAAAAGCAGCACTTAAGTGGAGGGCCTCGGGGGAAGCTTCCGCTCTCGGAGAAATGTCACATGGGCATGGCTGCTGTTGGTCGCCGTGACCAAGACCTATCACGTGATTGGGATGACTGGCCCACCGGGGCATGCCCGACGCCCCGATAGGCCAATCCGCCCCTGTTTATATACTACAAGCATCCTAGGAGGGCAAACCCCTGAAGGAAGCGGCAAGGAAAGCACCTCAATCAGCTGCAAGCATTAGGGACTGCGGGGCATAAGACAATGGTAGTAAGGGACAAAGAGAATATTTGCAGAGATTACATATGCAATGACAAGTCTGTCTGTCCCTTGTTCATGGTGAGGGAAATGGGGTCCCAATCCAGAGTTGTATCCCAGCTACTGGCAGCCGCTCACCTTAGCAAGGCTGAGTTGTGGAGGAGGATATGTAAGAGTATATGGGAAACTTCCTCAGAACAACTTAAAGGACTGGCCACAGTTATCTGGCCAGGTCCTCCTTGAGAAACATCCCTGCAAAGGATTCTGGGTGAAGGAAGACTCCCCTCACTACAGTATAAGTTGTCAGGGCTCAGAAGGCTGGGGAAATCCCAGACAGAAGGCAGGAAGCCGTTGTCCATTGAGGACTGTAAGTTAATGTCTGCATGGGATCTTCTTAGTGTTTGGGTAATTGCCAGGTTCTTGTGGCCTTATTTTGGCCTCTGTTGGAAACAGGATGCTGGGCTTGATGGACCCTTGGTCTGACCCAGCATGGCAATTTCTTATGTTCTTATGTTCTTAAGCATTCTTTTGTGCTACACTTTTCTGTTATTGTAAATAAAGTTTGGGTGTAGGAACAGTAAGGGTCTGCCTTCAGTTGTCCTCCTGGCAGTTTCCCCAAGCCTTGGCCACTCGCAGTTACCACACTCCCCCTCCATCCAGAGTGCAGGGGAAGGAAGAAGAATGAGTTGCAGTCAGACTCTCTCAGCTCTGCTCCTGACTAAGCTGCATTGGGACTTGGCCAGATATAAACCATGCCAACAAACATATGCCAAACATTCTGTGCCCATGCCAGTGGGAACTTTTAGGGGACATCTACAGGGGTATGTGTCCATATAAGACTATTTTTTTTTCTCTTGTCCAAACTTCCCCTCACTGAGTAAATGTTACACCCAATATTCAAATTATAACTCACCCTTAAGTAAATGTTTCACCCAATATTCAAATTATAACTCACCCACTCCACATAAAGTAATATTTCACAAAGTAAGACAACTTATTTAAATACAGCATAATATAAACAGTACTTTGATTTAAAACATACACAGTCAGGAGTAATTCGCTTGAACCAAATTCAAGAAAATTGTACAAAATGGCCACGTCTTCTTAACAGATGAGTTATCTTCTCAATTTTGAGATAAGTACAATAAAATCATCAATTTTGGTTAGGTACCCTCATCTGAAATATATCTTGTCCCCTTTTACCATTAATGTTGCTTTTGCTTTTTGATCAAAGTGCCTCTTCCTGGCTCAAAACTGCTTGTGGGATTCTGAGACATAAGCAAATTTGCTTTCTCCTTTCTTCCTTGTCCTCTTTCAGGGGAAACTGAAGTGGTGTTCTTATCTTTTCACTTTCATATGTATACCCACTCTGCTTTTCTGACTGAGGCTATGACAGGCTTCTTCTTTCCCTGGTTGTATTCCTGATTTTGGACACCAGTGTTCACCTCAGTTTCAGCAGCAACTTTTGTTCAATGGTGATGGCTTTAGTGTCATCCTGATTTAGTATAGGTTATTATCTATTGGCTATGATGCGATTGATAGGGATGTGCAGCAGGAACGGATTCATCCCATTCGGTTTTCATATTCGTCGGGACCCAAATCCATTGCATCTGTTCTTGGGGGACCCTGATCCATTCATTAGTTACATATGTATTCGTTTCCCCCAAAAAATCCCATCCCAACCCTTTAAATTTAATTAACTACAACCCCCCCCCCCTCCTGACCCCCCAAGACTTGCCAAAAGTCCCTGGTCGTCCAGCGGGGGTCCTAGAGCGATCTCTTGCACTCGGGCCATCGGCTACCAGTATTCAAAATGGCGCCGATAGCCTTTGCCCTTACTATGTCACAGGGGCTACTGGTGCCATTGGTCAGCCCCTGTCACATTGCATTGTGGCCTATCTATATCTTCTGCTTTGCCTTGCAACCCACCTGGCCTTGCAACCCACCTGGCCTTCTACCATGCCTTGTGATCTATCTTGACCTTCTACCTTGCATGGTGGCATTCGAGGCCTACCTGCCTTGCTTTGGGCCCTTCCAGGCTTCCTGGCCTTGATATGAAGCCTTTCAGGCCCACCTACCATGCTCAGTTTCCTCCTGGGCTTTCCTGCTGTACCTTGCAGTCTCTGTGCCCTTTAGGTTCACCTAGCCTGCCTTGTGCCCTCTTTGGGCTTTATTGTTTTCTGTTGCTTGCTTAGTCCTATCCTTATGCTGTCCTTATCCAGTCCCTGTCTTCTCCTGTCTTTTTCCTGTCCTTATCCAATTCCTGTCTTCACCTGTCTTGTCTAGTTCTTGTCTAGCCTTGTCCTTGTCTTGCCCGGTCGGCCAGTCCCTTGCATGCTTTTCCAGGTCTTGCTCTTGCATCTGGCCCAGACATTGACCTCAACTCCAATCTTGTCTCCAGCCCTGCAGGTACCTTGTCCCATCTCTCAGTCACTACTCTATTCCAACCTTGCCTACATCCATCTGTTGTCTGCCCTCAGTACCTGCCTTGTTTCTAGCCCTGTTTATAGCTAGATCCTGTCTGCCCTCAGTACCAGTCCAGCCTGCCTATATCCAGCTCCTGCCTGCCATTAATACCAGCCTTGCCTCCAGTCCTGTATGTATCCAGTTCCCAGTCTGTGTTTGAATCCAGCTGTTAGCTATGATGTTTTCAAGAAGGCAAGTGTTACTGGCCCCCCTCAACCTGTGGGGGGGGAGGAAGGTTAGACATAAAACAATCTTCAGTCCTATCCTGCAGCCATTTATACATCTAACTAGCCATGCCTCACAGTATCTGAAAATGGATCTAAAATGTCTGACTCTAATAACCCCATAATGGCTAATTCATGCCATTTACTGTGGTTTCAACCAGTTGGCATCTTCCATTGGTAAGGCATTCTCAAGATGTTTTCAGAAGTAGGAAGCAATGGTGATGGCTACATCTGATAAGGATGTCCACTATTGGACTTTTGCCAAAGACAGCTTCTTTCCTTTAATTCAAACCCATGTCTTTAGTAGTAGTTGAAGCAGTAGATAACATTCAGAAGAGAAGATCATCTTGCTGGTGGCTGAAGGGGATCGTAACTATTGCTTTGGTAAATTTTAATACTCGAAAACTTTGGGGGAGAGCTAAAATAGTTGGATAAATTATTTAGTGTATGTGTGTATATGTGTGCCTAATATAAACAGCAAGCCTAAAGTAGGTAATAGTTTAGAGTCTGTGTGTATCTGTAATAATAGTTTAGAATTGTGTGTACCTGTATTAATATTTTAAAATTTGTGTGTAATAAAAAGCAAGTCTAAGGTAGGTAATGGTTTAGAGTATGTGTGTAACTAAGTAAAATGGTTGAAAAGGGTCTGTTACTTGCCTTGAAAAGGTGTTATAGTAGTGTGATTAATTTGAGTAGGTACCAGCAATTGTTAAAAAGAAAGAATAGAGAAGGGTCACTCAAGCTAACTGAAATGTAAATCAGCAAAGGGATTATGTAGTACTAACTTGCCTTTGAAGCACAAGAAATATTGCAGAGGAATAGCTCAGTAACCCTCAACCCTGTGGGAGCATTGAAGAGATAAGATCATCTTGCTGGTGGCTGAAGAGGATTGGTAAATATTGCTTTGGGAAATTTTAGGACAAAATATTTGGTGGAGAGCTGAAATAGTGAGGTATATTCTTTAGTGTGTGTGTGTGTGTGTGTGTGTGTGTGTGTGTGTGTGTGTGCACCTGTTATAAAAAGCAAGTCTAAGGTAGGAAATAATTTGGAGTTGGTGTGTGCTTGTAATACAAAGCAAGTCTAAGGTAGGTAATTCTAGTTTCTGTCTTTCCCACCTTCCCATCCCAACTTCTACCCACCCCTAGCTCATCCTTTGATTTATAGGCAAGAGACACTTTCACATTAAAAATCAATCAGGCTTTTATCTAAAATACAGGATTGCCTAAGCCCTTATCAAGAGCTTAATTATCCCCTTGCAGGTCACTATCAGATTAATAGTGAATATATGAATACATTTAAATGACTCTAATTTACACATTCCTTCTCCTTTAGCAACCTACATTTAACCAAGAGTGCAACAAAATAAAGATGAAGATAGCAGTCCAGCAGCAAGAGGGGGCCTTCCTGTCTTTTACATTATACATTTTACATGTATGATTTTTTACCTGAAGGTGAGAGGTTGCATTTGTACACATGGTGCAATGAACTCCTAGCTCTTAGAGAATGAGTCTAATCTCTGGAGGCTGAGGCAGACAGAGAAGTATATAGAGGAGACCTTCATAGACATAATAGCCAAGTCCCAACTCCAGTCTGGCAGCCCTGGTGCTACCTTGGAGAAGGAAGATCACATGGTCAGAGAGCATTACCCTGGTGTAGCAGGAAGTGAACCTGTAGTAAGGCTCTTCAGTTGACGCATTGTCCTCTCACACTGAGGATGAGTCTCCAAGAGCTACTCCCCAGCAGGGAAGGGTTAGGTCAGCCATCATAATTGATGATTTGATTATTAAGAATGTAGATAGTGGGTGGATGGTGGAGGTGAAGATAGCCTGGTAACTTGCCTGTCTGATACGTAGATAGTGAATCTCACGTGCTGTCTAGATAATATTTTACACAGTGCTATCATAGAAGATGTAGACAACAATGACATAGGAAGATGTCAGAAGAATATTCTAGAGCCAAATTTAGGATTTTAGGTAGAAAGCTGAAATCCAGAACGTCCAGGGTAGCATTCTCTGAAATTCTTCTGTTCCACACAAGAGTCTTCAGAGGCAGCAAGAGCTCTGAAGACTCAATACATGGATGAGATGATGGTGCAGGGGATACAAATCCAGTTTTGTGTGGAACTGGACAACCTTTTGGGGAAGAGGGAATCTCTCCCAAAAGGAGAGACTGCACCTTAACCAGGATGGAACTAGGCTACTGGTGCTAACCTTTATAAAGAAGAAAGATCATCTTTTAAACTAGAACCAGGGTGAAAGGCGACAGTCACTTAACAATGCATGATTCAGAGGGAGGCATTTTTGAAGGCTACTAATGAAACAGGAGAGTTAGGGCATCCCTACAGGGAGGTTCTAATAAAAGCAGAAGTAGTCCACGTGCCTATAAGTAGAAAACCACCTGAGTTAAAAGATTTCAAATTATCCCTGTCAACTGAAAAGCAGGTTGTTAATACCAACAAAAAACATACTTTGAAATGTCTTTATGCCAATGCCAGAAATATAAGAAGTAAGATGGGGGAGCATATAGCACTAAATGAAGATACAGTCATAATTGGCATCTCCAAGACCTGGTGGAAGGAGGATAACAAATAGGAGAATGCTATATCAGAGTACAAATTATATCACAATGATAGGATGCATCCACTTGGTGGTGATTGGTACTAAATATTCGGGTTGGCATAGCGTCCAACAGGAACCTGCAAGTGACTAAATGCAATGGAGAATCTTTATGGGTAGAAATCCCATGTGTATTGGGGAAGAGTATAGTGATAGGAATATATTACCATCTACCTGGCCAAAATTATAAGATGCATGATGAAATGCTAAGAGAAATTAGGGAAGCTAATCAATTTGACAGCACAGTAATAATAGAAGATTTCAAATACATTTATCCAGTCTATATTGGGGTAACATCAGGACATGCTAGAGAGGTAAGATTCCTGTATGGAATAAATGACTGCTTTGTGGAGCAATTGGTTCATAAACCAACAAGAGAGGGAGCTATTTTAGATCAAATTCTTATTGGAATGCAGGATTTGGTGAGAGAGAGGTAATGATGATGGAACCACTTGGCAATAGTGTTCATAATATGATCAAATTTGAAATAATGACTGGAAGGGGACAATAAATAAATCTACAGCTCTAGCACTAAACTTTCTAAAAGGAGACATAAAATGAGGAAAACAGTTAGGAAAAACTGAAATGTGCAGCTACAAAGATTGTGTAAAACAGGTATGGACATTGTTTAAAAATTCCAAAAAATAAACATCTGGGTTTAAATATTCAATGTGTTAATAAAGTCACACAGAGAAAACAAAAGATGATATTTCTTTTAAACAATGACATTTCTTTTAAATTAAGGACCTTCATAACACCTCGCAGTTGCTAAACATTTTCTGTGTTTTCACTGCTAATGGGTTATAAATAATCATCGGTCCAATATGCTAAATAGTCCAAAAAAAATTTAAATGTATTCTTATGCTCATAAAAACTAAAGAAGCAACATTATTTCCCATTTGTGATGCTTGACATGATATCATATTTTGAAACAATGCATCATGGACTTCTTATTTGTCATCAAGTCATTAGTAAAGGTTTTCTCTAAAATGATAAAATCCAGCATTAGTAGGATAATGTGTGATAATCAAATTTTTCAAAGACACAAAAGTCATCAAAGGATAACAATAATGATCTATAGCGGAGAGACTTACTTATTATTGACCAACTACCTCCTTGTCAACAGCTATTTTGAATGAGCTGTCATTTTCAGTCATCTTATGAATGCACCTGATTATAAATCATATCCATCATAATGATGTCACAGTGATGTCAGTAAGACATGAGTATATTAGTCAAACAGAACTGCTCACAATTTATTTATTTAGTGCTAGAGATACAACAGTTTGTAAACAATATATACACAACTGTTTACTTTGTTCTAGTATTTGCACCCTATACCCCTCTCTCCAATGTGCAGAAACCATATCAAGAATTGACCATTTTATATCCTAAAAAGAATGTCCAAATTCCATGGAGTGGGAAACCAATGGGGCTTCCATCTTGCAGGGTATTAATGTAACTCCAATGCTCAATAAGGTGTACTCTGACCATATTTTTCATCATCCCAATATATTTGCGATCAGATGGACAAACTATCATATAAATTTAGAAAGATGATTTACAAGAGTAGTTCTTAACAAAAAAAAACTCCTTGCCCACAGATGAAGTTATGTGGTCAGATTGTAGAGTAAGGGGACATAAGGTTCAATTATGACAAGTGGGGAGATCATTCTCCATCACAGGAGCAGTGTGAGAGGAAGATCTGACCACCTGGTCTCTAGAGATGTGCATTCGTTTTAGACGAATTAGACAATTTCAATAAAATTGTCTACTTTGTCCTGTTTCGGGAGTACCCCAAAATGAACAATAATTCACCAAAATTCAGGAAAAAATTAGAAATTTTTGTTAGCGTGCACTAACAGGACTTAGTGTGCACTAAGTCCCGTTAGTGCACACTAACTATAGTTAGTGCGTGCTAACTGAAAATGTTAGCACGCACTAACATGAAATTAGTGAAATACGAAAAAAAATCCCCGGAATGTGGAAAAAACTAAGTTAACCATTGGAGAAACGGAGAACAAACTGATATGATATATAAAAACGATACACATCTCTACATGGTCTCTGATATTGTCTCAAAAAAGTAAATCTTGGCATGGACTCATTCTGGATAAACACTTTGTAAATATACCAATGCCTCCTGACAGATTTGCAAATGTAGGTGGATGCCAAAGAATGTTTAAAAAAATGTTTGTCGGTTCAATTTCTCACATTGTGGCTTCTGAAATAGAAGTTCCCGATTAGTGTACAGGGCTCTGTTGGAAGAGTAGACCCTTAGATAGAGACAAGGTTGATGCTACCTGCAGAGAGGAGCCCTGTAGGTCCTCATCATCGGCAGGCAGTACTGGTTGGTGTGGAGACCCAACAGGACCTTCACCACTACCAATTCTCGTTCCATGCAGATTGAGCCCTTGGGTGATGGAGCCAGTTGGACTTAGGCCAAGGTCTCTGGTAACGAAGGTTCCCACAACAGATGATCGATGAAAGAAGAGTTGGGATGTTCCGAGGGTCAGGGCAGGCAGCTAGCAATATAATTCAGCAGGTGGGCCGAAGGTCGAGGCAGGCGGCAATCAAACAAGTCCAAGAAACGTACCAAGGTCGGGGCAGTCAGTGATCCAGCAAGTCCAGGAAACGTACCAAGGTTGGGGTAGGTGGTGATCAACAAGTCCAGGAAGAGGTCCGAAGTCAAAGCCAAGAGTCAATCCAAGGGAAGATGAGACAATGGGTCAGGAACATCGAGTCAGGAACATGGAGTAAGGAACATGGAGTCTAGCAACCAGCTACTCTCATGGATTTTGACCTGTTGCAGAGGCCAGGAGCAAGGGCAGGGCCTGACATTAAGTAGCTTGGGAGTGCTGACATCATCAGTGAGGACCGCGGAGGTTTTCCTGCGTGGTCCCTTTAAGAAGAGGAGGGAGGTGCGCACACGCGCCTAAGAGATGCTGGTGGGTGTAGGAAGTCATTGGCTACAGAAGCATCTCCGAGCCACGACGAAGAGGAGAAGATTCGGTGGTGGCTGAGGGACTAGCTGTATTTGCCGTGGGTTGGTGGTGAGTCCTGAGTGATGCAGGTGGAATGCTGCATAGAAATGGCCAGCCACGGGTCCCATGGCCAGCAAGTGCAACATGCTCTACAATATGCTGTTTTACTGCATAATAACATATAGCCTCTATCTAAAAATCTTTCAGCCATCACTTTAGCTTGAGATTTAAACTCTTCTTCATCTGTGCACAAACATCATAAGCGTAAAATTTGCCCAACCAAAAGCTTCTTCTTGAATTGAGCTTGATGAAAGTTTTCAAATCTTAACAAGTTGTAATGCTCATTTATTTTACGATGAATACTTGTTTTTAAATATCATTGACACTTATAAATTGGAATGTCCATATTGCCAATTTCCTGATGATGATAATTCATAGTGAACTTTAAATAGGAACCAAAAGAATTCGGCCAACCATGAAATTCCAACAACATAACTGGGGAACCATTCCATATCACAAAAAACATCATCAGTGTATTGTTTCCAGCATACAAGATGATTACTCCAGGCACAATTATCGATATGCAGTGATTCAAATGCTGCAACAAAAATGTTAGTAATATCCAGTGCCATCGCCACTCCCATAGCAATCCCCCATATCTATAAATACTATAGTACTTGCCTTCAAAGGCAAATTAATTTCCGCTCAAAGCTAGAGAGGCCAACAGGATGGCATAATGAGTAAGAATTCTTTGAGGGCAACTTGAGTAGCTAATAACTTGGCCACGGTTACTAATGCTTTATTCTGAGGGATCACTATATATAGAGACTCTATATCCAATGTGACCAACAACTAATCTGGTTCAGTAATAAGATCTTGCAAAAACTTCAACATTCTAGAACTGTCTTTCACATATGATTGAGCTCTTGATAACAATGGTTGCAAACTTTTGTCCAAAAAACTGATATTTCCTCAGTGATATGGTTCAAAATATGATATCATATTGAGAATCACAAATGAGAAGTAATGTTGCTTCCTTATTTTTTCTGTGTATATAAAAATATTTAAAACATTTTCTTGGACTGATGATTATTTATGACCCATTAGCAATGGAAATGTTGAAAACCTTTTAGTATCTGTGGGGTGTTATGAAGATCCTTAGTTTAAAAGAAATATTAACTTTTGCTTTCTCTGTGCAACTTTACAAACACAGGGGGTCATTTTTGCATGGGGTGGATTAGCTGAGAGAGAGAGAGAGAGAGAGAGAGAGAGAGAGATTGGCCATAATATCATGGCCCATAGGTAGGTATTTGTATCCCTATGGTAGGCCCACCTAGTAACTCGAGGTGGGGATTAGGTAAGAGTGTAGGGGGTTAGGGGCCACTTTGACATTCTACGTGATACCTACGAACAGAACAGTGGTCTCTTGTGAAGATTTGCTGGCCTTTGGAGTGAGGAAACTCACTCCAAGATGAGATTTGGGCAAGGTTCTCTCAACCTAGCTTGTATCTCTCTCTCTCTCTCTCTCTCTCTCTCTCTCGCTCATCTGGGATCATTAAAAATGGTCCCCCAGTGGTTGAATGCAGGAAATACAACAGGTCTGGCACTTATTGCAGAATCTGAAATAGTATCGCAATTTGTGCCAACTTAGCTCTTTGCACAGGTAATTAGTGCAAATTGCTATATTAGCATAAAACACAACCCCTTGGATTTAGACATATAAGACTTTGTTGTGCCATGTATATTTTATTCTTATGGTTATGTTTAGCTATGTATTTTTTGCTCCTATGTTTAAATGTTACTCAAAAAGTTATACAATATGTTACTCAAAAAAGTTCTTTGTTATATGTAATTGCCCACAAGCAAGCTTATTCAACTGTTCTCTGTAAACCGATTTGATTTACATATAATGTAAGAAGATCGGTATATAAAAACCATAAATAAATAAATAAATAAATAAATAAATAAATAAAACCCTTTTGCTATCGCATGTGGTACTTACCGCATTTTGATAAATCCACCCCACAGATTGAATATTTAATATTTTATACTCAGATGTTTATTTTTTTAGAGTTGTACACATCTGTACTACCTCAGGCTTTTTTTGCATCATTGTTTCCATGCATTAAGAAAGGTGGAAGGAAGGCCAAATGACTGCCAGAATGGTTAAAGGTGAGATGAAAGAGGATATTTTAGCCAAAATAACTTCCTTCAAAAACGAAGAAGGATCCATCTGAAGAAAATAAGAAAAAGCTTAAGTGTTGGCAAGATAAACGTAAAACATCAATAAGACAGTCTAATAGAGAATTTGAAAAGAAGTTGGCCATAGAGGCAAAAATATATAATATAAACTTTTTAAACTATATCCAAAGCATGAAGCCAGAGAGGGAGCCAGTTGGAACGTTAGATGATCGAGGGGTTAAAGGTGCACTTAGGGAAGATAAGACTATCACAGAAAGACTAAATGAATTATTTTCTTTGATGTTTACTAATGAGCACTTTTGGGGGGATGCCCATTCTAAAGATAGTTTTCAAGGATGATGATTAGATGAACTGAAACAAATCATGGTGAACCTAGAAGATGTAATAGGAGAGCTTGACAAACTGAAGAGTAGCAAATTGCCCGGACCAAATAGTATTACTCCAGGGTTCTGGAAGAACTAAAAAAAATGAAATTTCAGATTTCTTATTAGTAATTTTAACCTATCATTAAAATTGTCCATTGTACCTGAAGATTGGAGGCTGGCCAGTTCAACCCCAATATTTAAAAAGGGCTCTAGGAGTGATATGGGAAACAATAGACCGGTAAACCTGACTTCATGTCGGGATAAATTGTGGAAACTATTCTAAAGAACAAAATCATAGAACATATAGATAAACATGGTTTAATAGCCAGCACAGATTTACCCAAGGGAAGCCTTGCCTCATAAATCTGCTACCTTTTTTTTGAAGAGGTTAATAAAACATGTGGTAAAGGTGAGTTGGTAGATGTGGTGTATTTGGACTATCATAAGGCATTTGACAAAGTCTTCATGTGAGCCTTCTAAGAAAATTAAAAAGTCATGGGTTAAGAGGAAATATACTTTTGTGGATTTCAAACTGGTTAAAAGATAGGAAACAGAGAGTAGGATTAAATGGTCAGATTTCTCAGTGGAGAAAGGTAAACACTGGAGTGTGTTAGGGATCTATTCATGGACCTGTGCTTTTTAATATATGTATAAATGATCTGGAAAGGAGAAAGATGAGAAAGGTGATCAAATTTGCAGATTAAAAAACTTATTTAAAATAGTTAAATCACAAGTGAATTGTGATAAATTATAGGAGGACCTTGTGAGACTGGAAAATAGGGCATCCAAATGGCAGATGAAATTTAATTTGAACAAGTGTAAGGTGATGTATATATAGGGAAAAATAACCCATCCTGATGTTAGATTTCATATTAGGAGTTACCACCCTGGAAAAAGATCTAGGCATCATAGTGGACAATACATTGAAATAATCAGCTTAGTTTGCTGTGGCAGTCAAAAAAGCAACAGAATGTTATGAATTGTTAGGAAGGGGATGGTGAATAAAACAGAGAATGTCATAATGCCTTTGTATCGCGCCATGGTGAGACTGCACCTTGAGTACTATGTGCAATTCTGTTCACTACATCTCAGAAAAGATATAGTTGCACTGTAGAAGGTATAGAGAAGGGGACAAAATGATAAAGGGGAAGGAATGGCTCCTCTATGAGGAAAGGCTAAAAGAAGATAGGGCTGTTGTTCAGCCTGGAGAAGAGATGGCTGAGGGATTATATGATAGAGGCCTATAAAATCATGAGATGATTAGAATGGATAAATGTGAATTGGTTATTTGCTGTTTCAGATAATACAAGACTAGGGGGTACTCCTTGAAGTTAGCAAGTAGCACATTTAAAACAAATCGTATAAAATTATTTTTCACACAACCCACAATTAAGATCTGGAATTCATTGTCACAGGATGTGGTTAAGTTTGCTTAGCTGGATTTAAAAACGGTTTGGACAAGTTCTTGGAGGAGACGTCCATAAAATACTATTTTGGGTATTAGTAGCATGGAATTTATTTAATGTTTGTGTATTTGCCAGGTATTGGTATCCTAGATTGGCCACTGTTGGAAACAGGATGCTGGGCTTGATGGACTCTCAGTCTGGCATAATATAGCAACTTCTTATGTTTTTTATGTTTTTATGACCTGTAACTTTATTCCCTTTGTGATATCTTAACTAGCATCTGACTAATTTGGAGGGACATTATGCAAGTAGTAATAAAGTATTATTTTAATCATTGTTTAATCACATTCTATAAAGTTCAAAGTAAATGAATTTATGTAATTGATACACAACCAGACTATTGTCAACCACGCAGACTTTATTGCAATTGTATCTTCCAATATATCAATCTCTCAGTTTTATTCTCAATATCTCATTTGCTGCTCTATGTAATGTATACCCTGGATTCATAACCATTGTGGTTGATAATGAAATCTTGATGCAAGCAAGCTGAGTTATGAACTGGTTACAAAAGAGGTACATGACAAGACTGCTGAAACATGATTAATTTTATTACATACTGTAAGGCTTAGCCTGGTCACCCTGTGTGTGTCACTGAACCAAAAAAAATGGTTCCAAACCATTTGGATGTTATAGCAGTGTATGGGACGAAGAACTGCTATTGTTTCATAAACAGGACATTGGTAAAACTTAGGGATGTGAATCGGGCTTCAGATGAATGAAAATATCATCAATATTTTCAAAATCATCAGAAATCGAGGGCTCCCCCAAAACGATAGGAAAACCCCACGATATTGATCGTGGGGGTTCCCTTATCGTTTTGGGGGAGGGCGGGAAAAACGGCACACAAAAATAACCCCTAAACCCACCCCGACCCTTTAAAAGAAACCCCTTAGCTTCCCCCACCCTCCCGACCCCCCCAAAAACTTTTTACAGGTACCTGGTGGTCCATCGTCAGCGCAACAGGATTGCCAACAATCTAAAGTATCCCCGTAATGAGAAGAGAGTTTTGTG
Organism: Rhinatrema bivittatum; assembly: GCF_901001135.1. Taxonomy (NCBI): domain Eukaryota; kingdom Metazoa; phylum Chordata; class Amphibia; order Gymnophiona; family Rhinatrematidae; genus Rhinatrema; species Rhinatrema bivittatum. Next base: position 652,378,043 of record NC_042616.1, on the reverse strand, counting down.
ACCATGCATCTCCCGCTGTTGTAGTAATTGCAGAGCAGAATAAGAGAGCAATTCCTTCTTCCAACTTTCAAAAGAAGGTGGGGCAGCACTGTGCCATGCAGATAAAACAATGTTCTTCGCTAGGGCCAAAGCGACCACCAGAAATCTCTTCCCTCCCTATAGGTAGCAACATAGTCTTTAGGAATAAATGCAAATAAAACAACTTCCCATCCCAGCAAAGTTTCTCTTCCAAAATAGCATCCAGTAATTGCAAAAATGGCCTCCAAAAAGTTTGTATTCTGTGACATTTGAAAAACATATGAGACAAGGTCCCCGCCGCACCATTACATTTTAAACAAAGGTTGGGGTCCCAAAGCTTCATACGGGCACCCTTCTCTCTGGGGCAGGGCCGGTGCAAGGGGATTTGGCGCCCTAGGCGAGCCTTCTCCCTTGCGCCCCCCCCGGTCTCGGCCCCGACCCTTACCTCATTCTCGATCACGCCCGCTGACTGGGGTTTTCTGGGTCGCAAGCAGGTTGGGCACTGCTTGCGGCCTGCCAAACTCCACTCCTCTTTGCCACCACTTGCAGCTCCATATGGCTCGCACCCAGTGGCGCACCAAGGGTCTCCGGTGCCCGGGGGCCAATGCATGTGTGCCTCTCCAGCATCCCCCCTTAATCCTTCTTGTACTAATGCTTAAGGTCACAGAAAATCAGTGGTGTCTCCAGACAGAAGAATTGGGGGGGGGGGGGGGGGGGGCGCCAAAATGACATTTCTTCATCTCACCCACCTCTATAGCATGGATCCTGCTTTAAAATTGGTTATTAAAAAAAAGTGTTAATAAAAAAGTCCAAAGGGTCCTCTGCGTTATTTTAAAAAGCTGGCCAGTTTCACACTATAAAATTATGTTGATAGCCTCAGTCAACTGATTCTATGTGGCTATGAGAGTGAAGTCAGGAATATATAGGAAGGAACAGAATGTCAATATAAATCCTGCACCTCCAGTTCTGTAACTCTGTGCATCCACTGAAATTCCCCCAAACAATGGAGCTTGGATGTTTCCCTTACAGCTCATCATACTGAAAGATATTTTCAAATTCTGGTGTCACTTCACAGTAACAGCAGCACAAACAGCTTCCACTGCCAGGCACATTGTGAACTAACACAAAACACCACAAAAAAGACACTCAAAATCTATACTGCAATCCCATCATAACATAACAGTAATAACACCAAGGACTCAAACAACAATAACCCTACCTATGAATAAGCAAGGGTAAATATTACACTGGGTCCTAGAATACCAATACTCCACCTACTGAGGAAACAAAACAAACCCGATTGCTATAGATCCCTATGCTAGCAGAATCTCTCATCATGGTCACACACACAGAGCAGAGACAGACCCTCACCAAATACAGAATACAAAATAAAGGAGCACAAATTAGAAAAAACTGAAATGGAAACCCCAAGAAGCCAGACTCTGTGTATTAACAATGGAAAAACAGAACCACCATTCTTCATAAAACAAATAAAATCAAGAAACATAAAGCATCAGTTATAATAGTAAAACCATACTAATAAAATAATATTTTAAAACTACTGATAAATAGAATTTCTATTAATTAAAATCATATACATTTTTTACAATTTCCTAAAACCAATAAAATATTTCAAAACAGCACCTATATCAAATAACACACAATAATTAAAACTAATAAGGATTTTAAAAAGCCCCTGCTGTCCATACATGGGAGCTCTTGATTGAGGTTATCCTCTCTCTCTCACACATACTCACATGTCCATTCTCTCTCATACATACACTGTCACATACATACACATTCATGCTCTTATACCCAACCATAACCTCTCGCTCTCACAGACACTGACACACTCAGGCTCTAAGGCACTCTCTCCCCCTCCACACACACACCCCCCCCCCCCCCCACAAACTCTTACTCCCCTGGATTTTCTCATACACACTCATGCTCTCACTGGCTCCCTCACATACACACAAACACACACTCCCAGGCAAGCTTCCAATCGTTCTCACACAAACACACACACACACACACACAGGCAAGCTCCCAGTCATTCTCACACTGACCCCCAGGGGGGCTCCCATTCATTTTCACACCACTCCCTCCCCATCCCCCAGGCATGCACACATTCATTCTCACACCCAGACCCCCAGGCAGGCACCAATTTATTCTCACACACACACACACATACAGCACAAACAGGCAGGCATCTATTCTCACACATACAAACCCCAGGAAGACACCCATTCATTCTCATACACAGACACACCCTCAGGCAGGCACCCATGCATTCACACACATACACCGCCAGGCAAACTCCCATTCATACACATGCACACACTAAATGCAGAGACCCCCCTCTCTTTCTTTTGCGAGCAACCTCAGAGCCTCTCTCATTCCTCTGCTGCCACTGTCACTGTTGCTGTATGGCTATTGCGGAGGTGCTGATTGCTACTATTGGCACTGAAGCCCATTCTGCTGCCTCCTCTGTGCAGGCCTCATGGTACATTGTGAGATCCGCATAGAGAAAGTGCTACTCTTGCACATTCCCAAAGATTACATGTTCCAATCAGTAAAAAATAATTTATTTTTTTTTACATTTGCTGTCTGATCTTAGTTTTCTAATCAGTTGGTCACAGGCTTTTTTTTTTTCCACCTTCCCTTTCTTATTTTTTTGCCAATTCCTTTTATAACATATTTCTTTTCTCTCCATCTGTCTTCTTCCCTCAAACACACAGTCAGGTTCTCATTCTCACATGCTTTCTCTCTCTCTCACACACACACATACACAGGCACTCACTCTCACATGCTCTCTCTCATACAATCATGTATACACCGTCTCTCCCTTGCACATGCTGTCTGACTCTGGCACACAGGCTCTCTCTCACTCCCACATGCTGTCTTGCTCAAGCACAGGCTCTCATTGTCACATGCTCTCTCTCATACAATCATTCATACACACAGTCTCTCACTGGCACATGCTGTCTGACTCTGGCACACAGGCTCTCTCTCACTCCCACATGCTGTCTTGCTCAAGCACAGGCTCTCACTGTCACATGCTGTCTCTCTCACACACACACAGAGGCTCTCACATGCTGTCTCTGCAAACATTCAGGTCCTCACTCCCACACACAGTCTCTCAACTCATCTCATACACGCACACATACACACTGTACAAACCCTCAGTCTCTCTCTCACCTCTGGGCCTCCTCTTCACGGCCGCTGCAGGATGGGCTCTGCAGCGGCCCCGGACTTCTCGAGCCGCGCTGCTCCTCTTCTGCACGCGGCTGATGCTCCTCCTCTTTCCTGCCCGCGCGGCTCCGGCAACATTTTTCTTCCGGGGCCGCGCGGGCAGGAAGGAGGAGAAGCTCCTGCATTGGCTGATGATCCTCCTCCTTCCTGCCTGCGCGGCTCCGGCAACATTTTTCTTCCGGGGCCGCGCGGGCAGGAAGGAGGAGAAGCTCCTGCATTGGCTGATGACCCTCCTCCTTCCTGCCCGCGCGGCTCCGGCAACATTTTTCTTCCGGGGCCGCGCGGGCAGGAAGGAGGAGAAGCTCCTGCATTGGCTGATGATCCTCCTCCTTCCTGCCCGCGCGGCTCCGGCAACATTTTTCTTCCGGGGCCGCGCGGGCAGGAAGGAGCTGGAGCACCAGCATGTTTAGACGCGATTGTTTTCTTCCGGCCGTGGTGACTTGAGCTCCACCACGGCCCAGCCGATCTTCTTGCTGTGTGTATTCGGCACACAGCATAGCAGTAGTTCACCGCTCAGCCACTATTGGGATGACGTCCACCGGCGGCCATTGGCCATCAGCGGCTCGGCGCCCCCTAATGCTCAGCGCCCTAGGCGATCGCCTAGTTCGCCTAGTGCTTCCGCCGGCCCTGCTCTGGGGATGTAAATACAATGTAGCAGTTTGAATTGGATTTCCCTGAGATTATCAGGGAGTAGAAGTCTATAAACACTAGTGATGTGCATTCGTTTTTTCCTGAATTAGGCAGTTTCAACTAGGGATGTGCATTTGTTTGCGACGAAATAGGAAATATAGACAATATTTCCTATTTTGTTGCAGTTTCGGGGGTCCCCGAAACGATAGGAAAACCCACGAAATTTCATGCGTTTTTCTTATCGTTTGGGGAGGAGAAAGGGCACATTAAAAAAACCCCAACCCTTCAGATTTAATTCATTAAAATCTCCCACCCTCCCGACCCCTCCAAAACTTGACTAGTCCCTGGTGGTCCAGTGGTGGTCCCAGGAGCGATCTTCCCCTCTCGGGCCATCGACTGCCACTAATCAAAATGGCGCCAATGGTCCTTTGCCCTTATGGTGCCATTGGCTGGCCCCTGTCTCATGGTAGGAGCAATTGATGCCCCGTGCCATTTTTTAAGATGGCGCTGGCCATCCATTTCTACTACCATGTGACAAAGGCCAGCCAATGGCACCGATAGCCCCTGTCACATGGTAAGGGCAAAGGGCCACCGGCACCATTTTGTTTACTGGCAGCTGACGGCCCGAGAGAGGGAAATTGCTCCTAGGACCCCTGCTGGACCACCAGGGAATTTGGAAAGTTTGGGGGGTCAGGAGGGTGGGGAATTTTAATTAATTAAATCTGAAGGGTTGGGGTGTTTTGTTTTTGTTTTTTGGTTCAGGACAGCTGAAAAAAAATCACGTCGAAACTATGGGAAACTAAATTTCCCATGGTGGGCCGATAACGAAGGCAGAACCGAAAGGTTTGGCCAAATCACATCTCTAGTTTCAGTGAAATTTCCTAATTTGGTATGGTTTGGGGGGAACTGAAAAACGAAAAAAAAATTTCCGAAATTCGGAAAAATATATCTTTTGTGTTAGTGCGCACTAATGGGAGTTAGTGCCCCATTAGCGTGCACTATCAGGGGTTAGTGCACAAAATTTCCCATGGGGGGGGGTTCCCCGAAACGAAACCCGAGACGATAGGGCTTAAAGAAGCACATCTCTAATAAACACACATAAAGTCATGAGTTAAGTCGTCCTCAGTCAACAACAATCCAATATCATCCGCCCACAGCAAAGCAAGCTTAGCAAGTTGGAGAGAGGGAATTTGCTGTTTAAGAGACATCATCTAGATCTGCACCGAATTAAACCTTGGGACTGTATCAAAAAATGATTCTTCATCATCAGTGAAGGATATCAGCGTAATTATTCCCCCACAACTGTGCATAGCATAATGTCAACGCTGTAAATAAGCATAGAATTGGGATTTGGGAATCGCACATTGTTCTTGCAATTGTTGGAAGGAATACAGAGAATTCCTTTCAACATCAACCAATTGCCCAAGGCAGAAATAAACCTTAAATTCCTAGGAGTGAAAAACAGATCCCTCTAACCCCAGAAAAAAATCCCTATTACCAACAAAGGACAAAAATGGAGAGCTAGAAGAAGCTCTCTCCGCAAGCTGCATCCACCACCTCCAAACTTTAAGCATTGCTTTAAGCCAAAACACATCAGAGGTAGTCCTACTGATTGACTTCCAGGGAGAATGTAGTAAATTTAAAATTCTATAGGGCCATGATCATTTGTTCATGAAATTCTCTCCATCAAACTTATTTTGCAAGGCCTTCCAATCGTGCATGTATCATAACAGGCAGGCACGTTAAAAAGCCTTACATCAGGAATTTCTAAGCCCCCCCCCCCCCCCCCAGTTCTTAGGGTTGGTTAAGGTAGCAACTCTAATCCTAGCACATTTTTTTTCTAAATACAAGAAGACAACAAAGCCTTAAATTCCTTCACTTCTTTCCTCCATAGCCAAAAATCTGCAGAGGATATAAGATTTTAGAGAGAATCGTCAATTTTAAGACAGCACATCGCCCCATAACAGACAAGGGACAAATCTGATCAATGGTCAGGAATTGCTCTTAGTTTAGATAGGAGATCAGAATAATTCAATTTATATCAATCCAAAAATGAGTGGGTGAGCCAGATCCCTAAATACTTCATGGCTCTTACATTCTATTTGAGTGGAAAAGGGCCCACCCATCGCTGAAATAATCCAGGATCTATAGGGAATGCTTCTAATTTGTATTAATTTAATCTCAATCAAGAGAAATCCCAAAAGAAGTGATACATTCAATAACACACAAGGAACACTCAATAAGATTACCTAAGAAGAGGAGCATGTCATCCGCAAAAAGACTAAATTTTACTTGTTTACGGCCAATGGAAATACCATGGAAAATCTCCAAATCCTTAAGCTTAAGCACTAAGGGGTGGATTTTAAAAGGGTTACGCGTGTAACCCTTTTAAAAGCCTCCTGTGCGCGCCAAGCCTATTTTGCATAGGCTTGGCGACGTGCGCAAGCCCCGGGACACGCTTATGTCCCGGGGCTTGAAAAAGTGGGCGGGGCAGTCTGGGGGCGGGGATGGGGCCAGAGCCTCCAGGCACAGAGGTGCACATTTTTACTCACCAAAAGAATGCCTGCTCTAGAGCAGGCGTTAATTTTGGAGGAGCTCAAAAAGTGTACAGATAAGCAGAAAATACTGCTTTTCTGTACATCCTCCGACTTAATATCGTGGCAATATTAAGTCGGAGGAACTAAAAAATTAGAAATGACACCCCCCCCAAAAAAAAAAAAATGTGCCGGTGGCCAGGTTAGAAAACCAATGCTCTGAAATTGAGTGTCCATTTTCCTAACCTGTGGCTGTGCATAGGTTAGGAAAATGGGTGCTCTAAAATTGAGTGTCTGTTTTCCTAAGTGGTTGACAGACACCTCTCCCAGGTTCCTGCTGCCAAGAGTCACTAGGAGTGTGCAGTTTCCCCTAGCGCCTCCTTTTTACCGTGGTAGCCAATTTGCATTTAGCATTGGGCGCCCCAGAGAGGTGGATTGGCGTGCATTAAGGGAGCATTGGCCTGACTGTGTTTCTCCTCAGGGATGAAATCAAAATCAGAAAGAGAAAGGGAAATCTTGATAATTTCATCAATATATCTAAGTACTGACTACTGGATTAGTGAAATATATTTTTCTACAACTGCTGCTTTAAGAGTTGATAGTCCATCTGTTGTGCCTTAAGCATCTATTTTTCTGATTAAAAGTATTGTTAAACAAATCAGCTCAAACTGGCAGTTGAGTCAGTTTAGCAATTTACACCTTTGTAAAAGGATTAATAGATTTGCATTGTTTTGACATCTTTCTTTCACTTTCAGTCTATGTTCAGACTTATGGTCCTCCTCTTTGTTTTAATCTTGACAATCCAGAGCTTAAAGCACCAAATCAAGTTGTATTGCTCTTTGAAATACCTTGTTTTGTTTTTTTGTCATTGTCATCAGTAATAGCCAGGAAGTTGTTCAGGATAAATCATTGCCATAGTTTTGTTTCACTTTTGCAGCCTGACTGTTAAAAGTGCATAATGGGCCTTTTCAGAATAAAACAAATTATATTCACAGTCAGGTCTCACCCTTTCTGTCATTTTGTTTCTTCATAATTTCACTGATTCCTGAAAGAAATAGCTCAGTTTAGGAGATCAAATTCTATAGAGGGTATGCATATGTGTGTGTGTGTGTGTGTGTGTGTGTGTGTGTCTGTGTGGGTTGGGACAAAGTTTAAGTGAATAAAGCTCCTTGAATTGAATGCAACACAACATCTGCCACATTATTAACAACTATCACCGTGGCTCAATAGCAGTACTTCCAGCTGTCAGGCTTTTCAGGATTTCTGGTTTGATTATGGGATCAGGTCTTCCTCACCTCCGGGTGCCTGAGGCTGGGCATACTGTAGAGGCAGCATTAACAGCTCGGGGGGGGGGGGGGGGGGGGGGGGGGGGGGGGGGGGGGGGGGGGGGAAGGAGGGAGAGAGAAAGGAGGAAGGAAATCATAATCATCAATAAGGGTTGACTCCTAGTGTCCAGATTTGCAGACTGGGAGCATGGAGATTGGTTAGAACAATGTATGGCTGAAAGATATTCAACCACTTTGATAAATGAAAATATCCTATCCTACATTTAAAAACATACGTAGCTCAGAGGCCACAGGAAAATTCCTTTCCATTGTTTTTAAGAACAGTCTCCATTCTCAAGTGCATAATACACTATAGGGGTAATTTCATAACAGCCCACATTGGGACCGATGCAATACAGTGCACTCAGGCGAGCGCACTATATAACCTGCAGTCGGATGCGGGTTAAATAGGCACTAATCCTCCCCCTAATGCAATAGGGGGATTAGTGCCTATTTAACGCACGTCCGATGCAGAGTGATTGGGATAGCGCTCATCACATGCAAATGCATGTGAATGAGGCTATTACTCATTCATCCCAACGCAAAAAAAATAAATGTGTGTCTCAGACGCACATTTATCACTCAGCTATTAACGCCTGCCTGGAGCAGGCGTTAATAGCTGAGCACATTGAAAAGACTGCTTTTCTGTACTTCTTTTAAAAGTTAAAAAAAAACTTAGCTGACCGCATTGAAGACCGACGCCGATAAACTCGGCATCGGTTTTCATAACCGGCAGAAAGCCGGTAACCACGGGGTCGCATTATCAAGGAGGTGCTAAGGTCACGCAAGCAACCTTAGCGCCTCCTTCCTAATGCGACCCCCCATAATTACAATATAGCATGGCGCCCCCCTTGTGGGCGCCATGCACGCATTTAGAAAGCGGGCGCTGACTTTTCAGCGCCCGCTTTCCGTGCTTTTTTAAATTTTTTTTTTGCTTCGGCCCCTTAGATTTTCAGGCAATTCTCAGAATACTTAACACCAGTTGTCAACAGGAAAGTGCACATATACTTTCCCTTTGAAAATGATCCCATTAAAACTATCCACACACGTTTACACCTGCTAATATATGTGCACAACTTTCACAGGAAAATTTATGCTCGAACTTATGAATATGCAAACCCCCTTCCCAACCCTACTGCCGGGAATTCCTCTGCTCATTTCAAATAAACTAGACAAGCCATATCCGCATAGCAGGCAGGCAATTATATTCAAGGCCATTTCTGTGGGTAAAGACTGTTTTAGCCAAATAAATGGCTTTGAAAATGAGTCTCCTTGGGGCAGTGTTCAAATGTCTGCAGGTGGTTGCAAAGTCTACAGAGTATTGTTTTCCAGTGCACTTGCACCAGTTCTGAAAGGGAAAGTACGAACATACTTTCCCTTTCAAAATAACTTAAGGGAAAAATTTCCCACAGAGATTTGCACCTGCTTTTTCTGAGGGTATTTTATCCCTTCAGAAAACTGCTTATAGTTTTGGAAATGCAAAGCTATATGTGCCATTGCAATCCCCAGTCTATCCCCACCCCCATGTGTACCTCTACTCAGCAGCATGAGCAAAAGTATGCCCTATTGTTTCACAGTGTGCATACCTTTACAGCTGGGTAAGGTGGACAATTTTGAAAAACCCTTTTAGTCAGTTAAATAGCCATTTATCCATGTAAATGGCTTTTGAAAATTGCCCCGTCAACTTCATGCCTTCCATGTGAGCCGACGGCACAAGATGGCACCGGCCATCCATTGCTTCTACCATGTGACAGGGGCTGACCAATGGCACCGGTAGCCCCTGTGACATAGTAAGGTCAAAGGCTATCGGCGCCATTTTGAATACCGGCAGCCGAGGGTGTGAGTGCAGGAGATGGCTCCCGGACCCCCCGCTGGACCACCAGGGAGATTTGGTAAGTCTTGGGGAGATCAGGAGGGTGGGGAGTTTGTTTAAATTCGCTCGTTTAGATGGCCAAATAATTCGGCGAAGATTCATTGTATTCGTGGGGAATCGCAATACGTTTTATTTCCCCACGAATACAACAAATATGGCCCTATACGTTGCGGATTACTAATACGTAGGAATCGAATGCACACCCCTAGTATTCCTTGACATCCAAAACAGTTGTAAACTTGCTGTTTGGCCAGCATAAGTTTTCATTATCCCAGTACTGATCTTAATCTCTTACAGGTCAAAGCAATATCAGGTGCTCAGGTCAGCATGCTGCTTAACATGCGGTTGGCCATGCAGTTTGGACATGCTAGACTTATACCCGATGCAATATGGGGATTAGTAGGGGTGTGCATTCGGATTGACCGCATTAGTAAAACGCAACTCATATTTTTTTTTTACTTAAAAAATTGATTCGACATAAACGATCGGATTTCCCACATATCGAACATAGATATGTTCGATATGTGGGAAATTGCGATTGTTGAGCCAAAATAAAAATATAAACCCCCTCACCCTCCTTAATCCCCCCCCCCCCCCGACTTACCACAACTCCCTGGTGATGGAGCGAGGAGTGAGGACGCCATTTCTGCAATCCTTGGCGAGAAGCATGTGACGTCGGCGGCACGTCGAGTGACGCCGGCGTCACGTGATTCCCGGCTCGTTCGCGCCGGACGGCTCGTTCGGCCCAAAAAGAACTTTTGGCCAGCTTGGGGGGGCCTCCTGACCCCCCCAAGCTGGCCAAAAGTTCTTTTTGGGCCGAACGAGCCGTCCGGCGCGAACGAGCCGGGAATCACGTGGCGCCGCGTCACTCAGACGCGACGTCACGTGATTCCCGGCAAGTTCGCGCCGGACGGCTCGTTCGGCGCGAACAAGCCGGGAATCACGTGACGCCGACGTCACGTGATTCCCGGCAAGTTCGCGCCGGACGGCTCGTTCGGCCCAAAAAGAACTTTTGGCCAGCTTGAGGGGGTCAGGAGGCCCCCCCAAGCTGGCCAAAAGTTCTTTTTGGGCCGAACGAGCCGTCCGGCGCGAACTTGCCGGGAATCACGTGACGTCGCGTCTGAGTGATGCGGCGCCACGTGATTCCCGGCTCGTTCGCGCCGGACGGCTCGTTCGGCCCAAAAAGAACTTTGGCCAGCTTGGGGGGGTCAGGAGGCCCCCCCAAGCTGGCCAAAAGTTCTTTTTGGGCCGAACGAGCCGTCCGGCGCAAACGAGCCGGGAATCACGTGACGCCGCGTCACTCGACGTGCCACCGACGTCACATGCTTCTCGCCAAGGATTGCAGAAATGACGTCCTCACTCCTCGCTCGATCACCAGGGAGTTGTGGTAAGTCTGGGGGGGGGATTAAGGAGGGTGAGGGGGTTTAATTTTTTTTTTTGCACATATGTACATATACCCAACTCATTGGATTTTTTTTATGTCCATATTGGCCGCAAGTGGGACCCCCTTTCGGACATAAAAAATATGAACATAAAATTTTGCTCTGCACATCCCTAGGGATTAGCACCTCCAAAATGCATATCCAATCAAGCGTGCTGCTAATAGCGCTCATCACATGCAAATTCCATATAGATGAAGCTATTAGCTATTACCCTGCAATGCCAAAAATTGCTGTGTGGCCAAGGCGCCCATTTTAACACGGCAAATGTAATGCCTGCCTGGGAGCAGGCATTAAAGCATGCCATACTCAAGAGCTCAACAAAAAAAAAATCTGCTTTCTGTAGTATCATTGCAATATAGTAGGAGGAGGCACAGAAAGCAGCATCCCCAAGTTCTGGCCCGAATTATTCATTCCTTCACTTACTGCCGATTGGTCGATTTACTGTCACATGTAGGTGAAAGGGCCAATCCCCTTTCAGAAGGATGTCTTAAGGTGGATGTGCGCACATTCAAAAAACATGTGCCCAGTTTGGATGCACATTTTTATGCGATGGCATTGCACCACACTGTTAGTTTGTACAGCATTTTTGTTATATAAAATGTTCAAGTATCAATCCACAACATTAACTTCCTTCAGTATCTCTTCTTAGTCCCCACATGATATTTACTCCTCAGCAAAGACCCTTCCACTTGGAACTTCATATAATGTTGCATACAGTCCCTTCTGCGAGCAGTTAGAAGCTCCCCCAAACAGCTGGGTTAGTAAACATAGCAACCATTTCACTGTTATCATCAGCTGCAGGTTGCTACCTCTCCAACTCCTCATAGTCTGATACACATTCTCTGCAGGAGCAAGCCCATCTCCCTTAGAGTGGACCAAATTTGTCTTCCACCTAGTGCTGACTAGATTATACCTATGGCTTCTGATTTCAGACGTTTATACGTTGTAAATTTAGGTGTTTATTTTCCAGCTAATTAAGGTACCAAAAATCAGTGTGCTATCAGTGTTTTCATGGTGCAGGTACTATTGTTGGGTATCTTTTCTGGTTGAATCAAATACATACATTTGTATATCTGAGGAGCTGTTAGCATGGAAAAGGCACAAAAGCAAAGCAGAGGATTCAGGTTAGATAAAAGAGGGGTGAAAGATTACTAGGGGAAGTGGTGTTTTTATGGTGTTTATCTAATAATCACCTTTATTTTTTTCGCATTGCAGGTGTTTTATCAGGGCTTCTTGATTAAAACCTAAAATCAGAAGCCCTAATTGTATAAAAGAGGATTAATAACAGTTGGTTACATAAGGAAAATGCAGAAAATTGTTTTTCTGATTAAAAAATCAACTGTAATATTTATGTAATCCTTTCTCCTCCTGAGGCCCTCACTATGAAAGGGATGTGATGATTTGCTCCTGAGCAGTGGAAATCTTCACTTCAAAGCTCTTTTGCTGCAGTGATTTGAATCCATAATAATAGGAATCTAATGTGGTTTACAACAAAAGTAAAAATAATATATGCATTCCAGTATGGAACATACCTCATATCCCTTAATTCAAACCATGTTCTTGTAAATGGGACACATTTAATAAGTGGTCCCTTCATTTGCATTGCACTTTAGAGCATTGCAATATAGCAGTTTTGAAAGGTCACATCTGCTATACCAAGTCATTTATAAAATAAAATGTTTCTGCCTATTTCAACCCTTTACTTTTCCCTCCATGACATAACATCTGTACTGTATATAAAGGGGGAGCAAGCACTTAAAAAAAAAACATGCATACCTCTTCTTTCATATTTTATTCTGGCAACAAAATAGGGTGTTTCTATTGGCAGAGGTAAGCCTTGAGAAGAACACTGATTAATTCTTCGAGTAACAAAATGGGGGGCACCAGATCTTGATTACAATGGGGGCACATCCATTTACTGCGTAATAACAATCTAAAAAGAGGGATGATTAGGGAAAGGGTCACTGAAATAGGGAATGAGTTGGCATCTCTATGGGACATCAAAAGTATCATATACCTCAGAATATTCCTTTGTGATCCTGTCCATAAAGCAGCAATAGAAAAAGAAGCAGGGCAGCCAAGTGCTAGGATGCATATTCAAATGATCTGAAAGTGATAAAAGTGACAAATGAGCCAATTTTCAATTCAGTTTGGGTCAACTGAACCGAATGGGTGCAGTCCCCTGAAAAATCTGAATCCTTTTTGGCTCATTTGGCTTGGTCCCATTAGTGATTATGGAAGAAGCAAAGTAATGCATTATTTGGATTTGAAGCCAGACAGAGCAAAGCCATTTGCAGATTGGAAAAGGATGGAGTAGGATGAATCATGTTTCAGCACTTTTTCAACCAGACTATCCCAACTGATAGCTACACATCATGACTTCATCATTACTTTTAGGTGAAAGTGAACCTAAGAACACTTTGAACAGTCACTATTTTACTCAGTCTTACCTCTGTTAGATCTCAGAGAGAAAAGGCAGACATTCTGAAATTCCTTTTTTTAAAGTTTCAAAGTGAAAGGATTAGGAAAAAAATAATTTACTGGAGAAAGCAAACTATGCTGTTAAGGACACTCACTGATTCTGTACCTAGGTGTGGTTAAGGGTGCTACCTAGTAGCAGGAGAAAATCTGTAATCTGTATGAAAGAGTTAGACACTGATGGAAGGCATCCCAGCATGGATATGCGAGCACTGTGAATAACCAGGCATCCACTGCATCAGTGGGGCACATCTACCACTGCGCTGAGGACAGGCTTACCGAACATGTGTGGAGGGGGATCCCTTCTTCCCCCCCTCCTTTCCAGTGATGGCTGGTGATAATGGCGCAGGCTGCATCCAGGCAGGTGCAGGGCTCTTGCTGGTCACACTGGGGCACGCTGTTTCTGAAATTGCTTCTCCTGGTTGGTCCGTCATCAGGTGCGGTGATGTCATCAGGATGCGCCCTGAAACTGGGCCACTCAATTGGCGGGGGAGTGACGTGGTGATGTCGGCCAAGGGGGAAGGATGGGTGGAAAACTTAAAACCAACTGAATCCCCTTTGTTTGGCCTCTTCCTGCTTGGGCCCTGCGCAAAATGGCAAAATTCCGATTCCGCTGTGATACCGAACTTGCTGTGGAGGTTGATCGAGACGCAGGCCTTATACAGCCGTGAATGTCCAGGTGAGTAGTGCTGAAGCAATTCTCTTGCTATAAAGGAATTAAAAAAAAAATATGGTCTTTATTGGACCTTTGCAGGCAGCAGACATGACACTCCATGTGCTGAATTGGGCACCCTGCACTTTCCCATGCTTGAGCCCGTGCAACCCAATTTTACATGCCCTCCCCCCAAAAAAAAAAAAACCCATTTACAAGAATAATTTTAATTATTTGAAATTTGGAATTTGAAATTTGACAATTCAGTTCAAGCAAGCATTCAGTAACTCAGAGGTGCTGCCAACATTTGACACAGATGTCTCTGAGGTCCAACTGCTTGGCTGTGGCGCAGCAGGCCCCAGCACAGTGTGCTGCAGTGGTTCTAGGCACCCCCCATCATGAAGATGCCCATTGGATTGAGACTTTCAGGTCTGATCTCATGGCCCTCCTGCTCGCTGGTGTTTCTAACTAAAGGGGAGCCAGAAGCTGACAGCGAAGAGGTAGGGCATCCGGGCTGCCTTGGGAAATGAAGACGGGTGCAGTAAGGTCTGGGAAAGGCGGGACAGAGGGAAGAGCCGTCTCTTCTCCAAGCTGAAAAGTCCTAACCTCTAGTCTTTCCTCATAGGGGAGCTGTTCCATTCCCCTTATCATTTTGGTTGCCCTTCTCTGTACCTTCTCCATTCCAATTATATCCTTTTTGAAATGTGGCAACCAGAATTGTACACTGTATTCAAGGTGCGGTCTCACCATGGAGCGATATAGAGGTATTATGACATTTTCCGTTTTATTCACCATTCCCTTTCTAATAATTCCCTATATTCTGTTTGCTTTTTTGACTGCCACAGCACACTGAACCGACAATTTCAATGTGTTATCCA
Source organism: Rhinatrema bivittatum (assembly GCF_901001135.1). Lineage (NCBI taxonomy): Eukaryota > Metazoa > Chordata > Amphibia > Gymnophiona > Rhinatrematidae > Rhinatrema > Rhinatrema bivittatum. The sequence continues at coordinate 652,362,961 of NC_042616.1, read as the reverse complement.
CTATGATGCCTAGATCTCTTTCTTGGGTAGTAGCACCTAATATGGAACCTAACATTGTGTAACTATAGCATGGGTTATTTTTCCTTATATGCATCACCTTGCACTTGTCCACATAAAATTTTATCTGCCATTTGGATGCCCAATTTTCCAGCCTCACAAGGTCTTCCTGCAATTTATCACAATCTGCTTGTGATTTAACTATTCTGAACAATTTTGTATCATCTGCAAATTTGATTACCTCACTTGTCGTATTTCTTTCCAGATGATTTATAAATATATTGAAAAGTAAGGGTCCCAATACAGATCCCTGAGGTACTCCACTGCCCACTCTCTTCCTCTGAGAAAATTGTCCATTTAATCCTTCTCTCTGTTTCCTGTCTTTTAGCCAGTTTGTAATCCACGAAAGGACATCGCCACCTATCCCATGACTTTTTATTTTTCCTAGAAGCCTCTCATGAGGAACTTTGTCAAATGCCTTCTGAAAATCCAAGTATACTACATCTACCAGTTCAACTATATCCACATGTTTATTAACTCCTTCAAAAAACTGAAGCAGATTTGTGAGGCAAGATTTGCCTTGGGTAAAGCCATGCTGAATTTGATCCATTAAACCATGGCTTTCTATATGTTCTGTGGTTTTGATGTTTAGAACACTTTCCACTATTTTTCCTGGCATTGACGTCAGGCTAACCGGTCTGTAGTTTCCCGGATCACCCCTGGAACCCTTTTTAAATATGGGGGTTACATTAGCTATCCTCCAGTCTTCAGGTAAAATGGGTGATTTTAATGATAGGTTACAAATTTTTACTAATAGGTCTGAAATTTCATTTTTTAGTTCCTTCAGAACTCTGGGGTGTATACCATCCGGTCCAGGTGATTTACTACTCTTAAGTTTGTCAATCAGGTCTACCACATCTTCTAGGTTCACCCTGATTTAAGAACATAAGAACATGCCTTAATGGGTCAGACCAAGGGTCCATCAAGCCCAGAATTCTGTTTCCAACAGTGGCCAATCCAGGCCATAAGAACCTGGCAAGTACCAAAAACTAAGTCTATTCCATATTACTGTTGCTAGTAATAGCAGTGGCTATTTTCTAAGTCAACTTAATTAATAGCAGGAAATGGACTTCTCCTCCAAGAACTTATCCAATCCTTTTTTAAACACAGCTATACTAACTGCACTAACCACATCCTCTGGCAACAAATTCCAGAGTTAAATGTGTATTGAGTAAAAAAGAACTTTCTCTGATTAGTTTTAAATGTGCCACATGCTAACTTCATGAAGTGCCCCCTAGTCTTTCTATTATCCGAAAGCGTAAATAACCAATTCACTTCTACCCATTCTAGACCTCTCATGATTTGAAACATCTCTATCATATCCCCCCTCAGCCGTCTCTTCTCCAAGCTGAAAAGTCCTAACCTCTTTAGTCTTTCCTCAGAGGGGAGCTGTTCCATTCCCCTTATCATTTTGTTAGCCCTTCTCTTTACCTTCTCCATCGGAATTATATCTTTTTTGAGATGCGGCAACCAGAATTGTACACAGTATTCAAGGTGCGGTCTCACCATGGAGCGATATAGAGGCATTATGACATTTTCCGTTTTATTCTCCATTCCCTTTCTAATAATTTCCAACATTCTGTTTGCTTTTTTGACTGCCACAGCACACTGAACCGACGATTTCAATGTGTTATCCACTACGATGCCTAGATCTCTTTCTTGGGTTGTAGCACCTAATATGGAACCTAACATTGTGTAATTATAGCAAGGGTTATTTTTCCCTATATGTATCATCTTGCACTTATCCACATTAAATTTCATCTGCCATTTGGATGCCCAATTTTCCAGTCTCACAAGGTCTTACTGCAATTTATCACAATCTGCTTGTGATTTAACTACTCTGAACAATTTTGTATCATCTGCAAATTTGATTATCTCACTCGTCGTATTTCTTTCCAGATCATTTATAAATATATTGAAAAGTAAGGGTTCCAATACAGATCCCTGAGGCACTCCACTGCCCATTCCCTTCCATTGAGAAAATTCTCCATTTAATCCTATTCTCTGTTACTTGTCTTTTAGCCAGTTTGCAATCCACGAAAGGACATCACCACCTATCCCATGACTTTTTACTTTTCCTAGAAGCCTCTCATGAGGAACTTTGTCAAACACCTTCTGAAAATCCAAGTCTACTACATCTACCAGTTCACCTTTATCCACATGTTTATTAACTCCTTCAAAAAAGTGAAGCAGATTTTTGAGGCAAGACTTGCCTTGGGTAAAGCCATGCTTTACCCATGAAATCTTCTCCAGTATGAGTACCTCCCCAACATCCTATTCAGTAAACACCGAAGAAAAGAAATCATTTAATTTTTCCACGATGGCCTTATCTTCTCTAAGTGCCCCTTTAACCCCTCAATCATCTAACGGTCCAACTGACTCCCTCATAGGCTTTCTGCTTTGGATATATTTTAAAAAGTTTTTACTGTGAGTTTTTGCCTCTAAGGCCAACTTATTTTCAAATTCTCTCTTAGCCTGTCTTATCTATGTCTTACATTTAAGTTACCAACGATTATGCATTATCCTATTTTCTTCTGTTGGATCCTTCTTCCAATTTTTGAATGAAGATCTTTTGGCTAAAATAGCTTCTTTCACCTCCCCTTTTAAGCATGCCGGTAATCGTTTTGCCTTCTTTCCACCTTTCTTAATATGTGGAATACATCTGGATTGTGCTTCTAGAATGGTATTTTTTAATAATGACCATGCCTCTTGCAAACTTTTTACTTTTGTAGCTGCTCCTTTCAGTTTTCTCATTTTATCAAAGTTTCCCTTTTGAAAGTTTAGCACGTGAGCCGTAGATTTGCTTACTGTCCCCCTTCCAGTCATTAATTCAAATTTGATCATATTATGATCACTATTGCCAAGTGGCCCCACCACCGTTACCTCTCTCATTAAATCCTGTGCTCCACTGAGAATTATATCTAAAATTGCTCCCTCTCTCGTCGGTTCCTGAACCAATTGCTCCATAAAGCTATCATTTATTCCATCCAGGAACTTTATCTCTCTAGCGTGTCCCGATGATACATTTACCCAGTCAATATTGGGGTAATTGAAGTCTCCCATTATTACTGCAATACCAATTTGGTTAGCTTCTAGGGATGTGAATCGTTTTAGGACGATTAAAATTATCGTCCGATAATTTTAATATCGTCTTAAACCGTTATGGAACACAATACAATAGAGATTCTAACGATTTATCGTTATAAATCGTTAGAATCGTGAGCCGGCACACTAAAACCCCCTAAAACCCACCCCCGACCCTTTAAATTAAATCCCCCACCCTCCCGAACCCCCCCCAAATGAGTTAATAACCTGCGGGTCCAGCGGCGGTCCGGAACGGCAGCGGTCCGGAACGGGCTCCTGCTCCTCAATCTTGTTGTCTTCAGCCGGCGCCATTTTCCAAAATGGCGGCGAAAAATGGCGGCGGCCATAGACGAACACGATTGGACGGCAGGAGGTCCTTCCGGCCCCCCGCTGGACTTTTGGCAAGTCTCGTGGGGGTCAGGAGGCCCCCCACAAGCTGGCCAAAAGTTCCTGGAGGTCCAGCGGGGGTCAGGGAGCGATTTCCCGCCGCGAATCGTTTTCGTACGGAAAATGGCGCCGGCAGGAGATCGACTGCAGGAGGTTGTTCAGCGAGGCGCCGGAACCCTCGCTGAACGACCTCCTGCAGTCGATCTCCTGCCGGCGCCATTTTCCGTACGGAAACGATTCGCGGCGGGAAATCGCTCCCTGACCCCCGCTGGACCTCCAGGAACTTTTGGCCAGCTTGTGGGGGGCCTCCTGACCCCCACGAGACTTGCCAAAAGTCCAGCGGGGGTCCGGAAGGACCTCCTGCCATCCAATCGTGTTCGTCTATGGCCGCCGCCATTTTTCGCCGCCATTTTGGAAAATGGCGCCGGCTGAAGACAACAAGATTGAGGAGCAGGAGCCCGTTCCGGACCGCTGCCGTTCCGGACCGCCGCTGGACCCGCAGGTTATTTAAGTCATTTGGGGGGGTTCGGGAGGGTGGGGGATTTAATTTAAAGGGTCGGGGGTGGGTTTTAGGGGGTTTTAATGTGCCGGTTTTGCGATTTTTCGATTTTTTGATTTTTCACGATATTTTACCCCCCCAAACGGCAACAATACGATTCCCTCCCCCTCCCAGCCGAAATCGATCGTTAAGACGATCGAGGACACGATTCACATCCCTATTAGCTTCCCTAATTTCTCTTAGTATTTCACTATCAGTCTCACCATCTTGACCAGGTGGACACTAGTATACTCCTATCACTATAATCTTCTCTGAAACACAAGGGATTTCTACCCATAAAGATTCAATTGTGCATTTAGTCTCATGCAGTCTAACTTTCTTGCTACAGAGGAGGAACACGAAGTTCCAGAAGTAGAGGAAATTATACTGGATGATTCACTGCTTGGGGAGTACATTGACCACCTGCACCTTGCTCACTTGCTTGAGTCTATCCTTTCCTTTGCACTCCTTTTGTAAAACCTTATCTACGCTCAGCAAAGCAGACTTATCAAGCTCCTCAGGTGGCCATGGCACTGGAGTGGGGTATCTGTCAGCGGTTTCAGTGTTTGGGATCTGCCATCAGAGTTGCGTTACAGGTCACCATTCTAGCCAGCTTCACACTCGTTTTCCGAGCGCCTCCATGAATGTCTGTGTTCATGGCTCAGACTGTACTGGAGGCCCACTGATGATTACTTTTAGTCCTCAAGGGATCCGGACGACTTTACACAATACTGGAAGGACAAGCCTTTTTGAATCGGACTGTCTGAGTTTGCATGAGCGATGGTTCCACTACTCCACAACTGTGTTTAGATCTCCTACTTACTCCTGTCAGGTTTTTCACAATTTCCTGATAGTGGGAGGGAATAGGGAGAGCACAGTCAATACTGTCCGAGCTACACCAAGCACAGGCTTGAGCACAAGGAGCCCCCTGCAGTGCTTCTGCCTAACCCACATCAACCTGGGGGTGAGGATACACATAATCAATGCCTGTATTTGTCAGCTGAGCACTCAGCCAAGACCCACTGCAGCAACTCTGATGTCAGATCCCAAACACTGAAGCCGCTGACAGATACCCCCACTCCGGTGCCATGGCCACCTGAGGAGCTTGATAAGTCTGCTTTGCTGAGTGTAGATAAGGTTTTGCAAAAGGAGTGCAGAGGAAGGGATAGACTCAAGCAAGTGAGCAAGGTGCAGGTGGTCAATGTACTCCCCAAGCAGTGAATCATCCAGTATCATTTCCTCTACTTCTGGAACTTCGTGTTTCTCCTCTGTAGCAAGTAAGTTAGGCTGGGCTGCATGACCCCGGAATGGCCCGAATGGAATACGTGCCCAAAACGTTCAGGCATCACACTGACACAGGCACTATATCAAACTGTTCCAGTTGTTGTAGGGGCATATGTGTCAGGGACAGACTAAATGAGAGAGAAAAAAGGATTTGGAGACAGCTAAACCTACACAGAGGGAGATCATAAATTGGGTGCAGGCATTCGCTCGAATGGCTTCCGTGGTTGTGCGTGCGGAGCCCGCTGCAGTGCAGCCCCTATTCACATGTCTGGACACCATTTTGGGAGCTTAAAAAGGGCACAGTGGTTTTGCATGGCTGAATTACGATGAAGCCTTTCGGGAGATATTGGCCAGCAAATCTGCTATGTCTTGGGGAAGGCAGGACATCAGTCTTTGGCTCACAAAAATGACTGCGCACGTTCTCAATGCCAAAGAGGGCACATGGTCCTTTCGCAGTGAGCAGGTGCATAGCAGACAAGCCAAGCACTCGCAAATCCCCAATGATGTCTGCTGGAGATTCAACCAAGGAGCCTGCTCTGCTACCGATTGCAGATATAAGCACATCTGCAATCAGTACACAGCACCTCACCCAGGGAACAAATACTCCCAATAGGATAAGTAGAGAACAGGGACAATTTATTGCCCCAAGCCATATAAAGTATCAGGCGATGCTCCCCTGGTTAGTGCTTTACCCCCAACAGGGCAGGGGAGAGTAACTTGCTGTGTGGTTTCTGAGAGGTTTCCAGCTGTTGGCTGGAAAGAATCAGTAAGTACTGCTTGGAGAAATTTTTAAAACTTAAAATTATTGGGGAAAAGTAAACTATTGGGGTATATTATTTGGTGTGTTCATGTGTTTTATTTCAAATTGATAGAACGTCAGGCAACAAACAGAAATTTGTATGTTTGCACTTCCCAATCCTCCCACCCACCCCTAGCTCATCCTTTAATTTATAGGCAGGTGTCACTTTCACACTTAAAAAAATAAAAATAAAAATGAAATCAGCCTTTTAACATCAGCTCAGAAATTACTCACACCTTGCAAAGAGTTTGATCATTCCCTTTTAGGTCACTACCAGATATATAGTGAATACACTAATACAGTTAAAGGACCCTAATCGCACGCGATCCTACACCTATAGCAACCTAAAACTTAACTAGGAAATTAACAAATATAAGATGAAGGCAGCAGTCCGGCAGCAAGAGGGGGGCCTCCCAGTCTTTTGCATCGAGTGTCACATGTATGATTTTTTACCCGACGGTGAGAAGTTGTATGTGTGCATCCGATGCAAAGAGCTCTTGTCTCTCAGAGAATGTCCGATCTCTGGAGGCTAGAGTGGCAGACCTGGAGGAGCTGAGGCAGATGGAGGTATATAGATGAGTCCTTCAGGGACATAGTAGCCAAGTTTCAACTCCAGTCTGGCATTCTTGGTGCTGCCTTGGAGGAGGAAGGTCTCATGATCAGAGAGCAGCAACCTGGTACAGCAGGTAGCAAGGACCTGCTCTCCAGGTGGTGCATCGTCCTCTTACACTCCCAGGGCTTCTGCCAAGGAGGGAAGGGTTATGTTGGCCATCATAGTTCATGATTCGATTATTCGGAATGTAGACAGCTGGGTGGCTGGTGGGCATGAGGACCGCCTGGAAACATGCCTACCTGGTCCGCAGATGGCGGCCCTCACACGTCAGCTAGATAGGATTTTAGCAGTGCTGGGGAGGAGCTGGCTGTCGTGGTACATATGGGCACCAACAATATAGGAGAATGTGGGATGGAGGTTCTGGAAGCCAAATTTAGGCTCTTAGATAGAAAGCTGAAATCCAGAACCTCCAGGGTAGCAGTCTCTGAAATGCTCCCTGATTCACGCACAGGTCCCCAGAGGCAGGCCCAGCTCCGGAATCTCAATGTGTGGATGACATGATGGTGCAGGGAAGAGGGATTCAGTTTTGCAAGGAACTGGGGAACCTTTTGGGGAAGGGGGAGTCTTTTCTGAAGGGATGGGCTCCACCTTAACCAGGGTAGAACCAGGCAGCTGGTGCTAACCTTTAAAAAGGAATTAGAGCAGGTTTTAAATTAGAACAAAGGAGAAAGCTGACAGTCACTCAGCAGCACATGGTTCAGAGGGAAGTATCTTTAAAGAATACTAATGAACCATTAGAGTTAGGGCATCCCAACAGAGAGGTTCCAATAATAAGAAAAGTAATATAAGTGCCTATAATGCAAAACTCACCTGGTTTAAAAGATTCCAATTTATACCTGTCAACTGACCAGCAGAATATAAATACAAGCAAAAAACTCACTTTGAAATGTTTGTATGCTAATGCCAGAAGTCTAAGAAGTAAGAAGGGAGAATTAGAGTCTAGAGCAGTGAATGATGACACAGACTTAATTGGCATCTCAGAAACATGGTGGAAAGAGAATAACCAATGGGATAGTGCTATACCGAGGTACAAATTATATCACAAAGACAGAGAGGAGCTTCTTGGTGACGGCATGGCGCTTTATGTCCACGATGCATAGAGTCCAACAGGATATAGATCCTGCATGAAACTAAATGCACAACCGGATCTTTATGGGTAGAAATCCTTTGTGTGTTGGGGAAGAGTATGGTGATAGGAGTACACAACTTTTCACCTGGCCAAAATGGTGAGATGTACTGTGAAATGCTAAGAGAAATTAGGAAGCTAACCGAATTGGTAGTGCAGTAATAATGGGAGTTTTCAATTACCCCAATGTTGACTTGGTAAGTGAAACATGAGGGCATGCTAGAGAGAGATAAATTTTCGGAATGAAATGAAAGACAACTTTATGGAGCAATTGGTTCAGGAGCCAATGAGAAAGAGAGAACAATTTTAGATTTAATTCTCAGTGGAGCACAGGATTTGGTGAGAGAGGTGACGGGGGTGGGGCCGCTTGGCAATAGTGATCATAATATGATCAAATTTGAATTAATGACTGGAAGGGGGACAGTATGTAAATCCACAGCTCTAGCACTAAACTTTTAAAAGAGAAACTTTGACAAAAAGAGAAAAATAGAAAAAACTGAAAGGTGCCGCTCCAAAGGTAAAAATTGTGCAACAGGTGTGGACATTGTTAAAAGAAATACCATCCTAGAAGTACAGATCAGATATATTCTATGTATTAAGAAAGGGGAAGAAGGCAAAATGATTACTGGCAACATTAAAAGGTGAGGTGAAAGAGACTATTTTACCCAAAAGATCTTCATTCAAAAATTGGAAGAAGGATCCAACAGAAGAAAATAGGATAAAGCATAAGCATTGCCAAGTGTTCATATTACTTAGTGGTTTGTTTGTTAAATATAACATGGTTTCACTTTCCTTGCATTTCTTGGCACTTTAATCTAAACAAAATGGCTGAATTGTTTGTTTTAGGTCTTCTCACACGATTTTAAACCAATCGATATAGGCACTGTATGGTATTATGCTTTGATGTTTGTTTTAAATATTTTTTCAGTAATTTCTTTTATTGATTCAAAATGATTGACTCTTTATTTAAATGCACAGCAAGTGTCCTCGATATGCAGTATTTTTGAATAGATATTAGGCATAGTTTTTGATCTATACCTATTTAAGTATTGCACATAAATTATTCACATCCTATATGCAAGTACATACACTTTCATCTGCACTTAATTATTCTTCCGCATTTTATGCCATATTACTCTATTTATTTTAGACACTACATTCACAAATTTTTCATACATTAGTTGTATTCGAGATTTTTCACTTTTTAGTTGGGTCTTTTCATTAAAACGCTTAAGCCTCCTCGTTACATATCCTCTTATATAAATTTGTTTTTTGTTAGCAAAAAAATTTTTTTGTTTAAATATATGTAAAGAAAATGTTTTTAGAGTAGTAGTGAAGTCATCTATATTCACAATATGGGATTGAAACCTTGGTTATGAATTAAATAAATCCATCACGTTCTGATAGAGACATAAGGCTTTCAATGCTTATGTCCTAATGATTATTTTACAATCATAATGTTCTTATATTCATATTTACGATTTAAAAAAAAAATTTTTTTACAGTACATTGTACCGTTGATGAACGGAATCGATAGCAATTTAAGCACATCTGACGCTTATTGAGGTGTGTTATATTCATACTTATAAATCTTATTGTTTCAAAAGTACTTCTAATAAATAAGAGCCGTTTTATTATTTTATTGTTTCAAAACTTTTTTAGACTTGAGCTTTAGAAAAAAAAAAATTTTAGACTTGAGCTTTAGATTATCTACAGATAGACATGTGTTGTGGATTTTTTAAAACATATGTTGAATTATTTATTAGCTTTTTATTAATTTTTTTATATATATAGAACTTTTTTTATATATATAGAACTTTACTGCCCTCACTTTTCAGACATCTTCCAATTTTCAGATTGATTTTGTTTTCAAGCTTATTTTAATTGTTTTGTCACTTTTATTCTGTTTTTATGTTTTTATAAGTGTCATATTTATGTGATTGAGTTCATGTTTTCATATTTATAATTTTATTATTTATTCCAGATCATTTGTTTGTTTTGAATAATTTTATGATTTTTTCTGTATTTATGATTTAATGTTTTTATATATGTATTTTCTATAGCCCCTGAGGCAGCCAATAAAGAATTGAAAAAGGCTTCTTTGTGGCATCCCTTTTGTTGACTTCTTTCAGTTCTACTGGATCACCTACCTTGCTGTTTCTCAAGTTAAATGTAAGACATTGATATGAAAGACTAAGAGAGAGTTTGAAAAGAGGTTGACCATAGAAGCAAAAACTCACAATAACAACTTTTTAAAATATATCTGAAGAAGAAAGCATGCAAGGGAGTCAGTTGGACCGTTGGATGATCAAGGGTTTAAAGGGGCACTTAGAGAAGATAAGGTCAACATGGAAAGATTAAATGATTTATTTGCTTCATTGTTTACTGAAGAGGATATTGGAGAGATACCCATTCCAGAAAAGGTTTTCATGGTTGATGATTCAGATGAACTGAACCAAATCACGGTTAACCTGGAAGATGTGACAAGTCTGACTGACAAACTGAAGAGTAGTAAATCACCTAGACCAGATGGTATACACCCCAGGGACCTGAAATAATTAAAAAATGAAATTTAAGACCTTTTTCATTTCATTTGTAACATATTAAAATCATCTATTGTACCTGAAGATTGGAAGATGGCCAATGTAACCCGATATTTAAAAAGGGATCCAGGGGTGATCCAGTAAACTATAGACTAGTGAACTTGACTTCATTGTCAGGAAAAATCGTGGATACTGTTATAAAGAATAAAATCACAAAACATTTAGATAGACATGGTTAGATGGGACACAGCCAATATGGATTTACCCAAGGTAATTTTTGCCTCACAAATCTCTTACATTTTTTTGAAGGGGTCAATAAACATGTGGACAAAAGTGAACCAGTAGTTGTGGTGTATTTGGATTTTCAGAAGATGTTCGACAAAGTCTGCATGAGAAGCTGCTAAGAAAACTAAAAAGTCATGGAATAGGAGGTGATGTCGTTTTCTGGATTGCAAGTTGGTTAAAATACAGGAAACGAAGAGTAGGATTAAATGGGCTGTTTTCACAGTGGAAACACATAAATAGTGAAGTGCCTCAAGGATCTGTACTTGGACTGGTGTTTTTTAATATATTTATAAATGATCTGGAAAGGGGTACAAAGATTGAGGTGATCAAATTTGCAGTTTACACAAATTATGCAGAGTAGTTAAATCTCAAGCGGATTGTGATGAATTGCAGGAGGATCTTACAAGATTGGAAGATTGGGCTTCAAATTGGCAGATAAAATTTAACATACACAAGTGCAAAGTGATGCATATAGAGAAAAATAACCCTTGCTGTAGTTACACAATGTTAGGTTCTATCTTAGGAGTTACCACCTAGGAAAGAGATCTAGGCGTCATAGTGGATAATACATTGAAATCATCAGCCCAGTGTGCTGTGGCGATCAAAAAAGCAAACAGAATATTAAGAATTATTAGGAAGGGAATGGAAAATAATACGGAGTATGTCATAATGCCTCTGTATCGCTCCATGGTGAGACTGCACCTTGAATACTGTGTGCAGTTCTGGTCAATGCATCTCAAAAAGTATATAGCTACACTGGAGAAAGTGCAGAGAAGGGTGACCAAAATGATAAAGGGGATGGAACAGCTCCCCTATGAGGAAAGACTAAAGAGGTTAGGACTCTTCAGCTTGGAGAAGAGATGGCTGAGGGGGGATATGATAGAGGTGTTTAAAATCATGAGAGGTTTAGAATGGGTAAATATGAATCGGTTATTTACTCTTTCAGATAATAGAAGGGCTAAGGGGCACTCCATGAAGTTAACATGTAGCACATTTAAAACTAATCGGAGAAAGTTCTTTTACACTCAATGCACAATTAAACTCTGGAATTTGTTGCTAGGGGATATGGTTAGTGCAGTTAGTGTAGCTGGGTTTAAAAAAGGTTTGGATAAGTTCTTGGAGGAGAAGTCCATTACCTGCTATTAATCAAGTTGACTTAGAAAATAGCCACTGCTATAACTAGCATCAGTAGCATGGGATATACTTAGTTTTTGGGTACTTGCCAGGTACTTCATTGCCTGTATTGGCAACTGTTGGAGACAAGACGCTGGGCTTGATGGACCCTTGGTCTGACCCAGTATGGCGTGTTCTTATATTCTTATGTTCTTATGAAGGTAGTGATACAGACCATTGAAAATGGTTGCCGAGTATAATCACATGTTGCAGGTGGTTGAGAATGTGGCGTTTATGTGGTTGCTGCATGTCTTAGCCCCAGATTTCAAAGTTCCCTTCAGGATATTATTTAGTAGGCAGGTGATCTTATCCTGTATACTTAATGCTGTGCTCAGCTGCAGGCATCAGTTTCATCAATGACATCTGGAACATCCCAAATACTACACACACTCATCTCTCCCTGGTCAAAGATGGATGAGGCAGGGTCAAGCATCAGCTCTAGTGGACGTGCACCCCCAGGGAATAGGTGAGCTGTGCTGCATACCTAAGTGGTGGACCATGCCCATATCTCATTACCTATCTTAGCCATTATAAGGGAGTTGGCCAGAAACACATGAACATAACTGGTTTTATGGTAACAGATGGTGATAGGAACATGACCAAGGTAGTGAATGATAGGTATTACCAACAGATCTCATATTGTGCACAGTTGTTGCATCTTTCAGTAGGGGACTCTCTGAGGCTGAGGGTCAAGGAAGACAGAAGCTTTATCTTGTGGAAACTGATTCGATGTGTAGAAAAAAAAAGCAGGGTATTGTAACCAGACCATGAAGGGCAGGCAACAGTTGCATTAGAAGCAGGAAGCAGTAAGAGAACCTGTACATTAGCTTATCAGTATATAGGCACCCGATGGAATTCTACCTATTTCATGATGCAGAGATCAGTGGAGTAACAGACATCCCTTTCACGTGTTATTTACAGATTATGAGCTTGCTGTGGATCTACTCCTGATGTGTCAGGATTGGCACTAAAAATAAATAAACAGAGCACCTCCTATTACTCATACAAAAGAAATGAGGTGTTGAATATTATCTATTGAATATTTTCTAACTTCTGGTATCAGACAATTATTTGTGCTCAAACAGCATGATCTATTGTCTCCTGCTCACAATACACTTTAGGCAAAATCAGACAAGAAGCTAGTAAAGTAAAATAATTTACCAGTTAAGGTTGCTATCTTATTTTAAACCCCCAAAACTGGAAATTCTGTAAAGTCCCATGAATAAGTAAATTACTTATCTTTAAACCACCATTTAGAATATGCTATAACTTGAAAAACTCATGCTTCCACTTAAGTCCATGTTGGTTTTATGGAACCTTAGGATGAGGGGCAGTTGATGCAACCTGCAGGGAGGAGCCCTGCAGGTCCCCACCATTGACAGGTGGATTTGGACGAAGAAGAGGCCCAACTGGAGCCTCGCCTTTACCAGCCCATGTTCCCCTCAGGTTGAGCATTTGGGTGGGGCCCTCTGCTAAGGGGATGGAGATCCGTCAAGGTCAGAGTAGAGGTTGTAGAAGTGAATCCAGAAGCAGGCCAGGTTAAAATTCAGGTGACATTCAAGAATGAATCCAGGAGTTAGGCAGTGATCAGTGGCATGTGACGATCAAGAGAGTATCAAGGAGTCAGGCTGTGGTCAACACCGCATATCCATCCAAAAGGCAAGGTGTGATGGATAGGCAGGACAGGAGGCAAGGAGCAGAACAAGCGGGCAGAAGAGGAGACAAGGATGAACTGAAGACCAGAAAAAACTGAAGAACTGAACACAGGAACTGGAGACGATGATGAGGACCACTGGAAAAAAGATGAAGCCAACAACCATTGGAACTGAAGACACGGAACGCAGACATCGGAGAACAAAGACAAAGAATGCTGAGGCAACTCACACTACAAAGATTTAGGGAGATCTGTTGCCAAGGCACTAGAGGAGTGTCTGCAGAGGCCTTATATAGGTTAAGAAGAGTGATATCCTCAAGAGATGCCTCCTGGTTTTTCCCATCGTGGGCCCTTTAAAACTAAGATACTCCCCTATGGGCACCCCTTCGTGCAACCCGCACTGCTAGAGCTAGTTAAAAAACTCTACAAACGTAAGTCTCTCGCTGTTAACTATTATATGCTTGTAATATCTTGAATCGTGCATTCACTAGTGCATCTTCTAGTTATTATCTTCCTAATCAGATGTTTCTTGTTGTTTGGTTCAATATGCTTCTTGTTATACCTTTTGCTCAATTGTTAAGAATTTTTGATTATGATAGTTTTATTATTTTGTAATCACTCAGCCTCAGGTACAAAAACTTAGATTGTAAGCCCTTTAGGGGACAGGGAAATACCTTCTGTACCTTATTGTAAACCGATGTGATATCTCATTGAACGTCGGTATATTAAAATCATATAATAAATAAATAAATAATGATGTCGGGCGCATACGCACCCAAGAGGAGCGGAACCTGGCAGTGTTGGTGGTGTCCTGCCACATTGAGGCATGGCGTCCAGCCACGCTGGGTAGGAAGGCAGTGTAGGGGAGCAATAGGAGGGGCCTGGCTCAAGGGAAAAGTGTAGTAATTCATGGGAGGGGCCTGCAGACCTCCAAATACAACAGTCTACCAGTTCAAAATCACCCAACATGGCCCATATTTTGACTAGGTTAGTGTCTTCATCTGTGGTCAACTACAAATTAATCAAAAATAGATTTGAAACCAGAAAATAACTCAAAAGTGAAAAATGATTGCTAATATCCCCTTACTTGCTTATGACAATCATGAGATTCAAAACATGGAGGCACCTGCAGAGTGATGCAAAGATGCTCTATTTATATACTCTCCCACTTAGACTGACTGTTGTACAGATGTTGTGAGGACCAAAAGGAACTGTCCTTTTTAATAAAAAGCTAGTACTATTAGACAATCTTAAATTAACAAAAAAGCTTCTACCAGAGTGAAGCTTCTATGCTAAGTATATGGTATACAAAAAATGTTAATGTTTAAATGTAATCAAAACCCTTTTGAATAGATATCTAAAAATCCCAGAAAATCTCTGAAAAAAGTCTTATCTGAGAAAGAGGACTTCAGATAAAAACTGCCTATTCCATCTGCTAATTCAATACTAATGGTGGAACTGTTCAGTTTATATATCCATCTTTCTTATACTGATGATATATTGTTTTATGAACTAGTGGTATTAATTTGATTTCACAATTTATGGTTTGTCTCTATCAATGTGATTTCAATCTACAGTTTACTTCATCTTACAATCGGGATAGGTTTACCTATTCAGATATCAGTATTACATTGGTGAGTGAAAAGTTTGAGATTTCCTTTCACAAAAACCCATGGATAGAAATACATTGCTCTCATATTCAAGTCATCCACAATCCTTAAGAGATAACTTACCATATGGTCTGTTTTTGAGCTTGCAGCAACTTTGTTCCACTTATAAAGGTGAATTTCAAAAGAGTTGTGTGTTGCGCTCGGAGGTAGACCCCTGTCCTGTGGCAGAACAGGGACTGACTACAGGGGGCAGAGCACGAAAGGAGAAAGAGGCAGTCTAGATCTTCACCACTGGAAGCCTGAGATCCCCCGGGAGGAGCCCATAGGGACCTGGGCCGCTGGGACTTAGGTGGGCCTTTCAGTCTCCTGGGAGAGTCAGAGTCTGGTGTGCCCACAGACACTGGGAGAGTGCTATTAGGTTCGAAGCTGGAAACAAGTTGGAGGAGAGCAAACCAGAATAGAGTTGGTGAGGACAAGGCTAGGGACAGAGCCAGAATCAAGCAAGATCAGGTGAGCAGGGTCAAAGTCCAAGAATCAGTCCGAGGAGTGATCAAAGAAGCAAGGGTCACGATCCAGAGGTCAGGCAAGGTCGAAGAGCAGGCTGAGGTCTATGGCAGGCAGGTCAGAAACAAGCTGAGGTCTTTGGCAGGCGGCAGGCAGGCAGGTCAGGAACAAGCTGAGGCCTTTGGAACAAGCTGAGGTCTTTGGCAAGCGGCAGGCAGGTCAGGAATAAGCTGAGGTCTTTACCAGAAAGTCAGTCCGAGGTAAGACCAGGGAGACGAACAATGAACACAGGAACAAGCAGGACAAGGAAGCAGGTACAAGCAGGAACGGAACTGGAAAAGAAGGATCCTGGAACAAGGCTAGGAACAAGCAAGCAGGAACACGAGCAAGGGCAATCTCAGGAACAAACCAACCCGATTGCCAAGGCAAGAAAGTGAGGCTAGGAACTTCCTTATAACATGAGTTCAATCAGGGTGCACTGCGGAACTAGGCCATGCCCTGGAACCTGCATCAGGGCGTCTGGTCCGTGCGTGCGCGCGTAGGGGCATGGCTAGCTGCTGAGACGCCGAGGCCTGGCGTGAGGCCCAGCACGTGATTGAAGGCCCGGTGAATGCCACTGCGGGATGCCGGGGCGTAGCCAGACTTGCAAGGGCCGCGAGGGAGACAGGACCAGGACCCACTGTGTGACCCCGGAAGTGAGCGGTCCCATGTGCGGGGCGAGCGCGGGTTGGGCGCATAGCATTGTGCATGTAAAAATGAGCACATGCACGCACAAATAGCACATATTTGCATAAGTACTATTTTATAAACTTCAAAGATACAAATAATAGGGGTAGATTTTTAAAAAAAGCGCGTTCGCGTACTTTTGTTTGCGCAGCAGGCGCAAACAAAAGTACGCTGGATTTTATAAGATACACACGTAGCCGCGCGTATCTTCTAAAATCCTGGATCGGCGCGCGCAAGGCTGCCGATTTTGGGCAGCTGGCACGCGCCGAGCTGCGCAGCCTGTCTCCGTTCCCTCCGAGGCCGCTCTGAAATCGGAGCAGCCTCGGAGGGAACTTTCTTTCGCCCTCCCCTCACCTTCCCCTCCCTTCCCCTACCTAACCCACCCCCCGGCCCTATCTAAACCCCCCCCCCTTACCTTTATCCACGGATTTACGCCTCCCAGAGGGAAACGTAAATCCACGTGCGCCAGCGGGCTGCTGGCGCGCCGAGACCCAACCCGGGGGCGGTTCCGGAGGGCGCGGCCACGCCCCCGGAACGCCCCGGGCTGGCGCCACGCCCCGGTCCCACCCCCAAAACACCGCGCCCCACCCCTGAAACGCCACGTCATTCGGCCCCGCCCCGACACGCCCCCGACACGCCCCCGACACGCCCCCTTCCAAAAACCCCGGGACCTACGCGCGTCCCGGGGTTCTGCGCGCGCCGGCTGCCTATGGAAAATAGGCGCGCCGGCGTGCAAGGCCCTGCTCGCGTAAATCCAGGTGGATTTACGCGAGCAGGGCTTTTAAAATCCACCCGATAGTGCGCAAATAATTTGCTCATATAAAAAAATCAATGAGCAGACCAGAAGCTTTCTGGGGTAGGACCAACATTTACGCATATAAGGCGCTATTTTAAAACCTGTGAATGAAAAGTACGGCTGTTACATATGCATATTTACTCCTACTAGTTGAAAATCAGAATAGAATTCTTTGTAGCCAATATTACAGGTGGAAAGAAGAAAATTTTCCATTTTGTTTTTCACTTCATTTTCAGGAGTTTGATTTTTCATGAATTTAGTTTCATCAAATGTTTATTTTGTTTATTTAGTTAAAAAAAGAACATTTAAACAAACCCCCCCCCCAAAAAAAAATGAAAAACAAAGAAACGGGTCCTCTCGAGGTCTCCCAAGCCTCCCACCCAAAAAAATGCCAGGGCCAGAATCCTCCCAGGCCCACACTTACTCGATCTGGGGGGATATGACTCTGAGATCGCGGATACCTACTGTGGCCTATGTCTATACAAGGCTGAGACTTCAGCCTGCACCTAAGCTTTGGGATGATCCTAACTCCTAGGACTAGGCTATGCATGTATCTTTTAAAATAGCACTTATGTGGATAACATTTAGCCTCACTCCAGAATTCCCCTAGACCAGCCCTTTTTTACAGCTGTATATGTGCAAGCAAAAATGAACATTTGCACACATTTGTGACTTTTATAATATATGGTATACATGAGAAAAGGCTACTTACACGTGTATATACTAAATTTTATGCACGCAACATTTTGAAAATTCACCTTTAAGTGCCCATAGAGTGGGTACTGAAGTATTTAATGTGGAGAAATTGAATTCAAAATTGTGGGAACTATAATCTATTGAGAAAGAGGAGAAGCTATGATATAAGTGAGTGGTAATGCTGTTTGCTGAGTATACTTGGAAAAATACTGAAGAGGAGAAGGTGGAAAAACACTTGAGAAGTTCTCCTGCCCCAGGAGAAAAGTGTCTATAATTATAATTATTAATGATTCAGTATGTTAACATTTCTGCCTATTATCTGTAATAACATCAGCCTAGCTGTTCAAGCCTTTGCACTCTGATTTAATCAGTGCTTTTTCTCTCTTTTGTTACCTACTCAAGGCCAGCGCATCCATTAGGCGAACTTCGGCGGTCACCTAGGGCACCGAGCCGTAGGGTGCACTGAAGCGCAGCCACGTGGTGCCGCAAGTGGGGCCTATCCCACTCACAGCAAACAGAAAGGGCCTGAGAAGCACACAGTGTCGCACCCCCCCCCTACCTTTTCCAGGGCCGACTGTTTCTATTTCTCTTTGCCGTGAGCAGGATAGGCCCCGCCTGCGGCACCACGAGGCTGCTCTTCGGTGCCCCCTATGGCTTGGCACCCTGAGAAGCACACAGTCGGTGCCGAAACAGGTAGGCGGTCGCGACCGGGGGGGGGGGGGGGGAGGAACGGCCACGCAAGGGTCGCCTAGGGCGTCCAATACCCTTGCACCGGCCCTGTACCTACTCTAACTACTGGTAACACCAGAAAATAAACCTTTTTCTGTTGCCATGTGGTTACAGAGTGAGCTCCATCTTTCTGGTTTGGTGAGATTTGAGCAGAGGAACAAAGAAACATGATGGCACAAAAAGACCATATGGCCTATTTATTTATTTATTTATTTATTTATTTATTTATTTCTATACCGGCTTTCACGACCAAAGGTTGCATCAAGTCGGTTTACATTTAACAAGTCGTGTAATAAACATAGAACTAGGGTAATTGAACTGGTGCAGAAAATAATAGTTACAATGAACAAGGAAATTACCAACTGGGATAGGAGGAGAAAAGAGAAAAGGGACAGGAATATTTGCATAGTAAAACGCATTTACAGTGAATATTTACATAGTAAGCAATAAAGGATCTGTGTCAAGAGGATGTCAAGAGCTAAATGTAGTCAAGGACGGGGAGGGGTATGGGCTGGTGGGGTTTACACTAGGATAGAGGGAAGAGGGAGGTTAGGGGTGACAGATGGTGGTTGAAAGGGAACCTGGATCAATCTGAACTCTGGTAGGCTTTTTTGAAAAGCCAGGTTTTTAGTCTTTTCCTAAAAGTAGGTAGGCATGGTTCCTGGCGAAGCTCTGAAGGGATGGTTCCATAGGCGCGGTCCTGCTGTGGATAGAGCTCTGTCTTCGAGAGATTTGTGTTGGAATGTTTTGGCTTTTGGAACATGAAGTGATTCTTTGTAGTGTTCTCTAGTTGGTCTGACAGAGGTGTGTTTCTTGAGTGGTATTTGTAGATTTAATGGTGCGAGTTGATGTATGACTTTGAAAATGATGGTTATAGATTTGTACATGATTCTGTAGTGAATGGGAAGCCAATGAAGGGTTTTCAAGATAGGGGTGATGTGGTCGAATTTTCTAGAGTTGGTCAGAATTCTGGCGGCTGTATTCTGCACCATCTGAAGGGGTTTTGTATGAGCGGCAGGGAGACCTAGTAGAATAGAATTACAGTAATCCAGCTTTGAGAAGATTATTGCTTGAAGAATTGTTCTAAAGTCTTGTGAGTGGAACAGTGGTCTGATTCTTTTGAGGATGTATAACTTGTGAAAACAGTCCTTGGTTGTTTGGTTTATGAATGATTTAAGGTTTAGGCGGTTATCGATGATTGCTCCTAGGTCTCTTACGTGCGAGGTTTGCAGGTTGGCTGGTAGGTTTGTGGTGATGTTGTTGTTTTCGGGTGCTATAATGAGGAATTCTGTTTTTGAGGCATTTAGAATAAGGTTAAGACTGTTGAGGAGGAGTTTGATTTCAGTCAGGCATTTGTTCCAGAATTCTAATGTGTTTATAATGGATTTTTTTTATGGGGATTACGATCTGTACGTCGTCTGCGAATAGGAAGTGTTTCAAGTTTAGTTTAGTGAGGAGGTGGCAGAGTGGGAGCAAGTATATATTGAAAAGGGTGGGGGAAAGAGAGGAGCCCTGTGGAACCCCTAGTGAAGATGGATGGTACTGAGATTCTTTGTTGTGGATTTTAACCTTATATCCTCTGTTTTCCAGAAAGGTTTTGAACCAGTTCTGTGCAGTGCCTTGCACTCCGATGTTTGCCAATTGGTTTAGTAGAATGTGGTGGTTGACCGTGTCGAATGCCGCCGAAAAGTCAAGTAGAATTAGAAGGTAGGCGTGTCCTTTGTCTAAGCCGGTTAGGAGGAAGTCTGTGAGGGAGAGTAGAAGCGTTTCCGTGCTTGCTGCTCTGCGAAATCCAAATTGGTTGGGGGACAGTATTTGGTGATCCTCAAGGTAGTTGGATAATTGTGTGTTTACTAGTTTCTCCATGACTTTTGCTATGAACGGGAGGTTGGAGATGGGGCGGAAATTACTGGGATCATTGGTGTTAAGGTTTGGTTTTTTGAGTAGAGGTTTGATCGATGCCATTTTGAGGTCCTCTGGGTAGATACCCTGGGCTAGGGAGCAATTAATTATGTCAGCTAGGGTTTTGGAAATAGTGTCTGGGATTAGCAGGATAATTTTTGTGGGGATTTGGTCGAATGGGCGAGTTGATGGTTTCATTTTCTTCAGAGCCTTTTGAATTTCCACAGTAGAGATGGGATCGAAGTAGTTGAGCGTAGAGTTTTTGTTTGGGTGGAGATATGAGGAATTGAGTGATGGATTATGGTTTGGTGTCAACTGTTTGAGCAGGTCGGAGATTTTTCTATTGAAGTAGTGAGCCAGTTCGTCTGCTTTAGTCTGTGCTGTGTCCATAGGGATGTCTGGTGCCAAGGTTTTTGTGAGATTGGAAACGTAGTTGAACAAAGCTTTCGAGTCAAATATGAGGTGGTGAATCTTACTGGAGTAGTAGTCCCTTTTGGATTTCAGTGTACTGTTTTTGTAGAGGTGGAGGGTGCGTTTGTATTCAGCTAGTGATGCAGGTGACGGGGATTTTCTCCATTTTTTTTCCTTCTGTCGTAGAGACTGTTTAAGTTTTCGTAGTTCCTCATTGAACCAAGGTTGCCTCTTTGTTGCCTTGTGTTTAATATGTTTTGTTGTTAGAGGACATAGTGTGTTTGCTATAGATTCAGTTATTTTAGACCAGGATAGTATGGCTGCGTTGGGAGTGGTGGTGTCGATGCTGGATAGATCTGGTGGTGTCGATGCTGGATAGATTCTGCCCAACTAATTTAGCTTTACATTTCGCATAACTCCTTCAGAGATCCCCTTTGTTTATCCCATGCTTTCTTTAATTCAGTGCTGATTTTGTCTCCACACTTCCACCATGCATCTACAACTCTCTATTTAAAGATATATTTCCTAGGATTACTCCTAAGTCTACCCCCTTTCAGCCTCTATCCTATGACCCCCTTTGCTCTAGACCCTCCTTTCTGTTGAAAAATGCTAGCCTCCTGTGCATGGAAACCTTGGAGGTATTTAAATGTCTCTATTGCATCTCCTCTTTCTTCTAGGCTAGGGTGTAGGGTGGTTGAAAGGGTCATAGAGGGGATTCTCTTAAGCGTGAGATCCTTAGCTGGCTCAGGCCATCTACACATTTGCCTTGTACAGACAAGAAAACTATGCAAGGAATTGTCACAGAATGTACATGTTTAGCTAGAAATAGCATGTAAGACCTGATGCTCAACATTATTGTAAAAGATTTGTTGAAATCATTTATACAGTTATTGTTTTAAGTATTAAATACTATAAAGAAGTAACATTATTGCAATGAAACATTAGCTGAAGATTAATTCTATTCCATTGTTTATATAGGTGTAAGACAGGATACATTTTTTAAATATATTGAGATGAATGTGATACCCCACTTTCCAATTCAATGTATTAATAAAGACCAGACCAATGAAAATGTGATCCTCAAATCATTTATGTATGCATCTGATCATGTCTGGTTTCAGGATGCACTGAAATGACATGAAAATGGCCTATCCTTGTCATTCTTCTGTCTCTTTATAAGCCTGCAAGAAATGCAGCCCTCAGCAGCACTTTAAAACACCACTCACTGGGGAAGGCCAGAATGAGCAGCTCTGTGACTTGGTATGCTGAGAGGGGGTGGGGATAAAAAAAAAAAGAAGAGCTAGAGATAGAATGCAACCAACGAAAGGAAAAGAAACTGTCAGCCAGGAAAGGCAGGGAAGACATTTTAAGGGAAAATCAGAAAACATAAGGGTAAAAATACAAGGGCAATGGAAAAGGAGCATAAAGCAAATATCATCCTCCAATATTCAGACATATATTAATGCCAACAGTGAGATAGGTTTGCGGATCCAGCAAAGTGAAAAGAGATCATTTTTACGTGCACGTTACTTGGGTGTTGGCTGTAATGCAATGCACACAACAAGTGAGACACAGGTACAGTAGCCAGAAACTCAATTACATGCAGATAAGGACTTCAATGTATGCAAATATATCTCATGCATATTCATTATGGATATCCTGAAACCTGCCTGGTTAGGTGTGCTTCCAGCAGGGGGCTGGGAAACACTGCTCTAATATTTCTGCTTCTGTGGAAAAATTTGGAGTTAGCAATCCTAAATATGATGGCAAACATATCTCTTAAATAGGGTCTGAAGCTAAGAGATGAATTTTCAAAAGATGCGTGGGTGAAAAGCAACATGTGCATGCGTAAAATAGCATGTACACAGGTATACTCTATTTTAAAAACAGCATTATATATGCGCATATATAAAGAACTGCGAGAAAACGTGTGCCTGTAAAAAAGAAGTGGGGCAGGGGCATTCTGGGGAGGGGCAGTAATGGATTTAGGAGTTTGGCACCCCAAGGTCCTGTTGGTGCTGCCGTCCCTGTCATCTCCATCTTTCCTCCCCCTCCTCCCCCCCCCCAAGGTTGGACAACAAGGGGCAAAAGGTGTAAGCCACAGTCCCTCCTGGTTTACTGTGGCAGTTCAGTGGTCAGTCCTGTGGCAAAAATTTAAAAATTCTGAAGTAAACTGGCAAACATTTCCATCTTATATATTACATTATGAAACTAAAGTAATTTTACACTATTGGGCAGATTTTCAAAGGCTACACATGTAACATACGCGCGTAACCTGAGGAAATCTGCCCTGCGTGCGCCGAGCCTATTTTGCATAGGCTCGGCGGTGCGCGCAAGCCCTGGGAGGTGCATATGTTCCGGGGCTTGCAAAAAGGGGCAGTTTGGGGCGTGGCCATGGGGCATGGCCATGGAGCGTGGTGTCGGCTCGGGGCGTGTTCTGGGGCGTGGCGGCAGTCTGGGGCGGTCCGGGGGCATGGCCGAGTGCCCCGACACAGCGGCCTGTATCGGGGCCTGCTGTGCCAGCAGACATTCGGCGTGCGCAAGTTACGCCTGCCTCCTAGATAAAGGTTAGGAGGGGGATTTAGGTAGGGCTGGGGGGTGGGTTAGATAAGGGAAGGGAGGGGAAGGTGGGGGGAGGCGGAAGGAAGGTTCCCTCTGAGTCGGAGTAGCCTCGGAGGGAACGGGCAGCGTGCGCAGGGCTCGGTGCGCGCAAAGTGCACAAATGTGCACCGCCTTGCGTGCGCCGACCCCGGATTTTAAAAGATACGCGTGGCTACGCGCGTATCTATTGAAATCCGGCGTACTTTTGTTTGCGCCTGGTGCGCGAACAAAAGTACGCACTCGTGCTTTTTTTTAAAATATACCCCCATATGTATTAGTATAATATATATATATTTTTATTGGAAGGCAGCAAATCTTCAGCTAGCCTCCTGCGCCCCCCCCCCCCCCCCCCCCCAGATTTCTGCTGCCTTAGGCACAGGCCTAGTTCACTTATTGACAAATCCAGGCCTGGGCAGGGCCCAGCCATTTACATACCTACATTGATCTTTTATAACCTGCCAAAGTGGTGCACGTAAGTCTTCTACTTGTGCATATTTACTCTTGCTCAATATCTGGTGTAAATGATCATAAACATGTCAAAAGTGAAAAAAAATGACTGGGTGGGGAGACTTCAGGCTGAAGAGCCAGGAGGATCTGCACGAGCTTCAGATGGACTGATGGAACTGGTAATTTCATTGCTGCGTATGTTATAAAATCCCCTGACTTATGCATGTAAAAGCTGACTTAACGGGAATAAATGTGTCCAAGTAAGGTGAGTAAAATCTATTCATGTATCCCTGTAACATTCAAAGTATAAATACACTAATTCCAATCTTTCTGGATAAGTTGTGCCTTTGCTGCTTCTTAGATGGACAAATTTGAACTTATCTGAATAAACAGTGCTTTTGTTTTACACTTATCTGGCTATCTTACATACCAAGATAAGTCGGAAAAGTGCTACTTAGTTGAGCAAGTAACACTTTTCAGACTTATCTGGCTAAGTGCCGATACTTTTCCAGATAAGTCTTTTACATATGCGAGCATGTATGTGCATGTATGTATTTTATAACCTGCGTGTATCATGTGCATGCAGGTTATACACAATACATTAGCAGATTCGCATGTACCCATATACACAAGTATATGGACACATGCAAGCAGTTTTGAAATGTATCTTCTCAGACAGGAACAGCCTGATCCTGTTATAGCAGCAACAAGCACAGCTGAGAAAAGGTTATTGAGGAAAGGATAAACAGAAAGTAAAAGTGGAATAAAGATGTGCCAGAGTTCAAAGGTATTTAAGTATTTAATTGTTCTTACTAACTCCTAGTGAGGCAAGTAATCCCTTTAAATAATATAGGAATTGACAGGCATCCCCAAATTCTATGCAGTAGAAACACAGGGCATTTTGGGGGGGAAAACAAACTTCAAAGAACCATGATTGCAACATGGCTAAGCCATTAAAAAGAGTTAGGAGGCAAAAAGAAAATCCTGAAATTTTGTATTTTATTCAGTAAGTTGGTGTCAAAAACATAGGCTTTCCATTGGTGCCTGGCTGAGAGAGTGAAATGATTCTTTTTAAAGACTGGTTTCCTTTTACAGCAGCTCTATTGTATCCTATTAAGCAGAGCAGTTTTAGCTCTTGACACAATAAAATGTGTTTCCGATATGTATTGAATATCAAAAGGCCATCAGAGAAGGAAACTGCTGAGCCATATTTCAAACAGTATGTGCTGCATCCATCTGCCAGCAAGACATGTTATTCCAGGAGGTGTGCTGTTTGCCAGATGCATTATGGAGATATTGCCGAGAATCATCAAGCCTACTGACTGCGGTCTGATGCTGCTCATCTATGTCGGCACAAATGATACTGTTAAGCACCACACAGAGCATATCAGAAGTGATTTCATGGCTCCGGGAGAGAAGATAAAGCATATAGATGCAGAGATGGTATTCTACTCAATCTTCTCGATCAAGGACAAAGGCCCAGGCAGGAAAGCGAGCATGCTGGAGATGAATGCATGACTGTGTAGATGGTATTAAGAGCATTTCAGTTTTCTAGGCCATGGGATGATGTTCCAAGGACTTCTTAGCAGAAACCATGGGATAAATAAAGGGGATCTCTAAGGAAGTGAGGGGATTAATATGCTAAATTAATTGGATGGATGGGCAGACTAGATGGGCCATATGCTCTTTTTCTGCCATCATGTTTCTAAGTTTCTATGAGGTCCACCTATCAAAGAAAGGGGAACAGCATCTTCCAAAACAGACTGGCAAACTTACTGAGGAAGGCATTAAAGTAGTATTATCATTGATGGGTAGACAAAGCCCTAAGGTAAGTAAAAATAAAATGTAAACACTTATAGAGAAATGGGAATGTGAATAGCCCCCTGATGCTTGGTCCCATGACCATCCCGGGGTTTCCGCTTGAGAGTGGGGAGGGGGGGGGGAGGAAACACAGAGTCTGTTGAGATCCCAGTTATACTGAGGATGCTCAGACTAGCTGATGCCTCATTCTACATGTTTGTAAAGGGTAGAGACACTTTCCTCAGGCTAAAAGGGGCATCTTTTACATGTGGAAAACTATGCACACTATTGATTTATTTAAAAATTTTTAGCCCACTTATTGTGGAAAGCAATACTAAGTTGACTACAATAGGAAATATGTAAAATAAAATACAATGGTTAAACAACAAATAAAATATACAATATTTAAAATCCATAAAGTAAAACATATCTATGTCCCAAAAAAGGTTCACTTAAAAAAAAAACCCTTTCCACATCCCTAATCCATCCTTCGCTCAAATGCTTTCATGAATAATAGAGTTTTTAACTATTTAAGAAACAAAGAGTAATAATCTAAAGCATGCAGGGTCTCAGCAATGAAGTCCATAAAATTGTGTCAATTATAGAAAAAGCCCAATTTCAGGGGTCAATAACAAACCCTTCCCCTGGGATCATAGAGTGGTAATGATCTAACAACCTAACCAAACAGGATGGTCCATTAAACTTCAAAAATTTAAAAACTAAGGTTCAAATTTTATATTTAATCCATTCGTTTAGGGACAGCTAATATAATTCCTGCAAAAGTTACATGGTCCCAGGGTAAACTTCTGAAAACTAAACAGGCTACAGAATTTTGTAAGATCTTCAAGGCTCACAATATAGCCCAATATGCTAACTATTGCAATAATAAATAGTCAAAAGTACAAATGATTGCACAAGGGTGTGGATGTCGTCCTGAGCCGAAATGTATCTTCAATATTGAAGGAGACACAGTTTAAAATAACCTGACTTTAGCACTATTTGAATTTGAGAACTAAAATTTAAACTTGTATTGAACTGAAAACCCAGGGTTTTTGTTTTTTGTTTTAATATAGATTTAAAATGAATCATCTGCCCATTAATTGACATTGAATAGACTTTTAAATCAAGACTTTGGCTGGATGACATCCATAATACACTGATTCAGTCTTGAAAAAATTTAGCTTTAGTTTATTATTGGATATCCATCCAAAGATTATAGTAAGACAGCTGGTAATATGACCTACATCTATTTATAGTTCTTTTAATACAAGGAAATACACCTGAAATTAATTTATGTAGACCCTGAATACTATCCCTAGCTGGTTAATCAATAAATAAAGCAGCTGCAGATATATATTTAAAAGGGCCAAAGATAATACAGACTCTTGTAGAGCCCCATAATTTAAACTGTACCATTCTGAGTTTCATTCACTAAACCATACCTGTTGTTGCCACCCACATACATACAATTAAAACCATTAGTAAACTACCCCACTAATTCTCAGCTGAGGTAAACAGTGTAATAAAATGTGATGATTAACTGTGTCTTAAGCCGAGGAAATATATGTAAATAAACTGCACTAACTGCCCTCCTGGATTCAAGCTCTTGAAGAAGAAAATTTGAAACAACCAGCACTAGGGTCACCATACTATGATTATTTTGGAATCTACACTGATAATGATCTAAAAATGTCTTGAATAAAAATGGCCAGTGTACTAAGTCAAATGATTTTTCTGCATTGTTAAAAAACATTGTTAGGGATTCATTCTTTACGTACCGACTAAAAAAGGTCAACAATCTTATGGACATTATCAGCAGCCATGCATTTGGGTATAAATCCTACTTGATCAGAGTGAACCAAAGATGGCAGGAATGCATTCAGTTGTTCAGCATGAACACTGGCTAAGATCTTCAAGTCCAAATTAATCAAAGATATTGGTCTATAGAACCCACAAAGAGAAGGATCCCTACCAGGTTTTGCAATAACTGAAATTCCAGCAATATTAGAGTCCAAAGGAAAAGATCCACCCTTTCTAATATAATTAAATAAATATATCTGTTAAAGGAAAAACTAAAATATGAGAATACTTTTTATAATAGCCACTGGAAAAAACATCTATACCGGGGACTTACCAGGCTTTAACATTTTCATAACAAGTAGAATTTCTGGGATACTGATGGGCCTATCCAATAATTGTTGTTATTCTACAACATCTTGGAGGGGAGAGACACCGATGAAAGATAGTCATCAATTTGTAAGTCATCTGTGGTAGTATCGGGATTCGGGACTATAAAGAGAAGCATAAAACTTCAAGAAGCAATCTCTTATAGCAGAAGATGCTGTAGTCATCTCCACTTGTGAATTTTTAATTTTAGCTACATAACTTTGAGCAATGAGTGCTTTCAGATGCCTGGCCAAGTATCGACCAGCCTTGTTGCCACCCTCATAGTAGGTTTGTTTAATTAAGTCAAGCTGGTGGGCAGCATTTCATCATCAAGGGATTGTAATGCTATCCTAGCCAAAGAAAGTACTTGAAGACAGACTTAGACTGGGACTTCATATGTAAACAGGAAAGATGAGAGATTTTATCAATTAATGCAGTCCGGGCATCATCTCTTTCTTTATTATGGAAGGTCGCATGAGAAATAAGAAGGCTTTAGAACAGTCCCATACTGTACCCATAGAGACAGAAGTAGAAATGTTGGCTTGAAAGTAGGCTTGCAATTGTTCACCTAAGGACTTAGTAAAAGAGTGATCCTTCAATAGACTTTAATTTAAATGTCAGAAGCTCAGACCCTAATCATCATCCCAAAAATGAACATCAAGCCATGCAGAGGTGTGATCTGACCAGGTAATGTTCCCAATTCCCACCCCACCACTCGATTCTGCAAGGTTCTATCAATAAGAAAATAATCAAGATGGGAATATGACCCATGAAGGGAGGAATAAAAAGTGTACATTTGAGAGTTGGAGAAACATTGCCTCCAAATGTCAACCAAATCCCACTGAGACATAGGAGTGGACAAGCTTTGCCTACTCCCCAGCACAGAAGAAATAGTAGTAATGGGATGAGAATTGTCTAATTTAGGGTTTCTAGTAAAATTAAAATCCCTGCCCAGTAAAAGAAAATCATCTGCATAATCCAGCAATATTTATCTAAAGAGTATAGAAAAGAACACAAAGCAGAATGGGGAGCATAAACACTTACTACCGTGAACACCTCAGCAACCATCCGCGGCTTTACCAAACAATAGTGACCTCTAGGAACAACAAGTTGAAACAGTATCTCATGGGCAAAATGAGTGGAAATTAAAATTCCCACCTTAGCATACCAGGCTTCTTTAGAGCAGGTAGACAAAATTTTATGTGGGTAATCAGGGAGTAACATTAAGTGGTCATGCCTTTTCTGGAGATGTGTTTCCTGGAGCAAGGTTATAGAGGCCTTTTGATAAGTAAACTTTTGTAATAATAAGTACCACTTCCGGTTAAGACCCTTTACATTCCATGAAATTATCTTGATTGCCATAGAAAAATATACAGAGTCAGAGATGCTAATTCTTTAAAATTGTGCAGAGAGCATACGGCACAAAAACCAACAAACTAATCCTGTAATGTATTTGTAAAAACATAGTAGGACATACGACATTTCCCCCTATGGAACCCAAAACCCACAAAATGATTTGCCCCACCAATCCAGCAAATCCCTCCAGTCTCAGGGGACTGAAACATCAAACCATGATAGGCTCCCAATCGGTCTCCCCCACACTATAAGTAAAGAAAAACAAATGTCCTTCACAGAAAAGGAAAATTGGATTCTCACTAGAGAATGAAAGTGAAAAAGAATAACCAGCTGTCAAATGACAAAAAAGACAGAAATAAGCCATCAAAAGACATTACTCATAAGAGCAGATTGTGCAAAACACCAATGGGCGGATTTTAAAAGCCCTGCTCGCGTAAATCCGCCCGGATTAGGGAATAGCCACTGCTATTAATTGCATCAGTAGCATGGGATCTTCTTAGTGTTTGGGTAATTGCCAGGTTCTTGTGGCCTGGTTTGGCCTCTGTTGGAAACAGGATGCTGGGCTTGATGGAATCTTGTTCTGACCCAGCATAGCAATTTCTTATGTTCAGCAGGAAATTCAACACAGGAAAATTCTTAATTGAATTTTCTGCTGAATTTCTTGACTTCTTTTCTAAGATATCATTATTCCTGCACTTGTTTCCCCAGTCAGAACAGGAAGAAGCTTCCTCTCTATGTCTTTCTGGTAACTTCTTGGTCCCTTCCAGATTCTTACTGAGCTCCCAGAGATGTATTTCTTGGATCATCTTTGTCTGAAGACTGAAGAGTGGTATAGGATTAACACAGGGGATCTCTAGTGGCTAACGGATGGAGATGAAGGAAAGGGGTAATCCATGTTAATTAAAGTAATATGCACAGAGCAGACATTACTACCCTAAGAAATAAAAAAACTATAAATAAACATGTACAACAAAACAATAAAGTAGAGAACCAGAAAAGAGATGGGAGTAGGAGGATAAACTTATCATTTTTTTTTCTTGTATTTACATTTTATTTTGGGGAAAAAATACCCCCAGTATATCCAAGAAAGAAGTTATGAAGAATGGTTAGTCAGGAAGCCAAGCAGCAAACAACAAGAAGGCATCAAAATCCCCAAGGCATAACATCTAGGACATGGTAGGTAGGCAAAATGGTAGCAAGATGCCCTAGATGACACATCTGGGCATGGAAGATAGGCATAATAGTAGCACTACCAACAAGGTGGCACATCTGCTGCATGGCAACTAGTCATAGTGGCAGCAAGACCCTTAAAAAGGTATATCTGGGCACAACAGGTAGGCATATTAAGAGCAAGATCCCTAAAGTGGTACATCATGGCCAAGGCAGGTAGGTATAATAGCATCAAGATCCCCAAGGTGGTGCATCTGGGTCATGGCAGCAAAACGTAGAGGCAAAAAGATCCTAAGATGGTATATCTCAGGTATGGCAGGTAGGCATAGTAGCATCAAGGCCTTAAGCTGGTATATCTAGGGTGCTGCAGCAAGAGTCCTAATGTGGAATATCTGGGAATGGAAGCTGGCCATACTGGCAGCAAGACCCCTAAAATGGTATATCTGAGTTATGGCAGGTAAGCATAGTAGAAGCAAGACCTCCAAGGTGGTACTTCTGGGACATGGCATGTCGGCAAAGCACCAACAAGACCTCCAAGATGTTTTCACTCATTTTACCACTTGCATGGAAATTCTGGAAACCCAAGCAAAGGCAGATGGATTTTAAAAACACCAAATATTCCCATCAAGTCTAGCGCTAGCCTTAAATGATGAGGGCTCATGATATCCCTTGCCATTGAGAAAACAGATTTATTGGGAACATTGATTGGTGGGCAGGAAATGTAGTGCTTAGACACTCTGTTTAGATCGGGCCAGACTGCAGACTCATGTACCCAATATTTATTTATTTATTTACAAGATTTTTATTCTACTATCTTTCAGGAAACCTGTCCAATGCCAAATGTCTCTGTGTGTTTGTGTGATAGCTATTTATAGATATTTTGGCTGTATCTCATTTGCTGGAATGTGCTAAGCGTCTTGATTGTCAGCTATTTTAGCTATAAACTGTGTCAGGAGAGATGGTTCTTTACAAGCAAATGGGCTTTGGTGTATTTAGGTGGGGGATGAAGTAGTAGCTGACAGGGTGCTACTTTTGATTGAATTATTCTCTGGGATAGCCACTCTTTCCTGTGCTACATCCCAACTGTACCTCTGTCTCTGATGCTCCTTTTTATTTGCCGTACCTATTAGCATCTGCTTTATATAGACTAAATGCTGAGATTAGAGGATACTTCCTTTGACCCATGGATAAAAAAATGTGGCAAGCTTGTATATATTGTTTTCTATCAGAGTTTTCAGTCTTACTTGCACGTGCTGCTCCAAGTAATCCATAATCTGCAACACTTCTACTTCCATTCCCTCTTTCTGACAGAAAGCCTTTAATTTTTCCTCTAGAATATTTACTATAAGGATAACCTCACATAGGGTAGCATTTCTGGAACTCACATCCTCCTTGCCGTCCTTGAACAGTTTCAGAATTTCTATCAGGTGCCACATCACTATCGAATCATGTTGCCCCAGGGGATGTTCCACAGGTTTCTCTGTTTCCAGAGACAGATCATAAAGGAGAGCCTGCTACCCTCTGCAGCATCATACAGGTAAAATTACAACAGGTGCCAACATCCTGATTCAGATACTTATGGGGCATTCCACATTCTACCTGCTTCTCATGGAGAAGCTACCCTCATTCATGCTTCAATAGAAATGCCCCACTATTTTCCTACACCTATCAGTTCCTTCAGGAATAGATTCCTGTAGTCCTTGGGCCCCAGCTACAGAGCATCCCTCACTGCCAAATGCAGTAAGTGTGCAAAGCAACATATATCCTCAAAGCCCCCATCTTCCATTCTTCTTGCCAAATTTTTCCCACTGTCTGCCACAAAGAAACTCGATGGAAGACTCCTGCTTTTACATTCCTCCACCCTGGTGAGGATTATAGAAGCAGCTTCCTTGACCTGCCCCAGGAACTATAGGCAGGATGGAGCCCGATTCCCCAGGTAGGCCACAAAAAACAAAAGCTGTAAACTCTCCAGACTTTCAGGGTTTTTTTCTCACTCTGGGCCATGCAAAGATGGCCACCACTGTGGTCCCACTAGGCCTTTCCATCATCTTCGGGCTGTGATGGAATGAGCTCCACTCCACTGTGGCCCTTCCGGCCTTCTCTTCATCTTCAGGCCTGGGATAGGCTCCACCATGACCCTACCAGCCTTCCCTTCATATTGTTTCTGTGTAGGTTTCTATAGCAGCCTGATTCATTCTGTTTTTCTAACGATAGGTATTGGTGTTTTAGGGCCTGGTGAAATATTTCCAGTGCTGCCTCTTCTTAGGTAGGGTTGTTACTGTTTGAGTCCTTGGAGTTAGTGCTGTTACAGTATGACAGGTTTTCTATATACAGTAGGTTCTAATTTCTTTTTGTTAGAGTTTTATTTATTTATTTATTTTATTTATTGAGTTTTATATACCGTCATTCGGTAATGCCATCACAACGGTTTCCATGTTTCAATAGGGGGAATAAAAGGTTACATATTTTCAAAAAGGGGATATATATATATATATATATATATATATATATATATATATATATATATATATATATATATATATATATATATATAAGCAACATCGTCAGGGTAAAGGTAGGGTAGATGTATAGAGAGGGGATGGGAATAGATACAAGCAAGTTAAAGTAGAGCAGGTAGGGTAAAGAGGGGGTGATGTAATAATGTAGAAGTTAACAAGATAAGGGAGCATATGAGTTATCAGCTGGAGGTGGTTCGGTGTATTGTTGTTCATGGAAACTGAGCATGTTAAAAGTTCATTTGGGAATTCAGTTGTTGAGGTATTATTGTGAGAGTTTGAATGTCATTGTAAGCTTTGAAGAAAAGCCACGTTTTCAGATCCTTTATAAATGTTTTTAAGTTCCAATGGGATTGACTTCCATAATTTAGGGCAGGCGATGGAGAATGCTCTTTCATGGGTTGTTGATAGTTGAGCTGATCAGACAGTTTTGTGTTACTTCACAAAGTGCCTGGCAGTGGAAAGTGTTTGTGCTGCTGTTACTGAGGTAACAACAGAGTTGGAAAGATGTATTTTTTATATGCTAAGTTGTAAGGGTCAACATTTTAGTTCTCTTTTTGTTGCGGGGGGGGGGGGGGTGTTCCTGTGGATTCAGGTTGTGTTACTAGAGCTGCAGGATTTATTCTGAGATTCTATCCCTTCTTGTGTAGATTGTAAACTTCATCCTCATATCTCTAGTGAAAATTTGGGGGAATGAGGCTATCAAATAATTTTAATGGGCTGCAGCCGGATTGTGCCGTTGGGTGCTCGTTAGAGGCCCGCAAAGTTTCCTGGATTACCGCAGCGCCGCGGACATTACCTGAGGTTTTCCTGCATACGGCCCGGACAGGAAGTGACATCGAGGCCCGTGGGAGGAGCCGGAGAGCTATAAAGACCATCTCTCTCCGGCGCGACGCCGCTGCAGCCGGATTGTGCCGTTGGGTGCTCGTTAGAGGCCCGCGAAGTTTCCTGGATTACCGCAGCGCCGCGGACATTACCTGAAGGTTTTCCTACATACGGCCCAGACAGGAAGTGACGTCGAGGCCCGTGGGAGGAGCCGGAGAGCTATAAAGACCATCTCTCGCCGGCGGCGCGACGGCTAAGCCGCGCGCGGCCAAGGGGCGCGAGACTTTGCCCAGCTTAGCCCGGGTTAGAACGGATTGGAACGTGACTCTTGCCGGCTGCAACCAAACTTGAACCCCAAAGCTAAGTAACTGTTTTTGTCTATACTGGGACCAATCAGACTGGGTTCCTTGGTGATTAGATGGTTTTGGTCTGGCCATGCCTCACACAAAGAGGAAGGCAAAATTGAGGGAAACCTCATTGACATCTACACCAAGCAAGATGATCCAACCCAGTATTAAAGATTGTTTCCAGGGCCCATCCACACCTGCACCGGAAGCGGCCGCTTTAAGTGTAACCCAGGAGCAAGAGAAAAGCTTACAGGCCATAGAAACATCATTGACGCCCGGTGCCCCAACCAAGCCAGCCCCCCCTTCAAAGGAGAGATAGATGCTTCGGGTAGTATGGGAGAACACTCCTATGCGGACTATAAGGATATTTCCTTATCAGTAACTGAAGGGGATAATGGGGCAATAACACAGTCAAAAGGGGAAGTGCTGCGGGATAATGTTAAAGAAATACCCATTATAATACCAACACAATTCTCTATGGAAGAATTGGGAGCAATCATGGTAAATGTTCAGATGTCTATAGTTAATCTAACAAAAACAGTTCAAGAAGCTTTAAAAAATAATTCTTACTTAGAAGAAAAAGTAGTTAGTTTGGAAAAAAAGGTAAAATCCTCAGATATACAGATTGGAGAAGTTCAAAGAATTCAAACAAACTTGATAAGATCACTGGGGGAAACTGAAGCAAAGATTGAGTTCTTAGATAATCAAAATAGGAAATTCAACCTGAGATTGTTGAATTTCCCTAAAACACCTTTAGCTCTCCCAGTGGAATTATTTAATAGTTACTTAAAGAACATTTTGAAGTATACTAATAGTAATATTCCTGTGTTATCGAAAATTTACTATCTCCAACAACTACAAACTGATAAAGAGAAAGATATACAGAATCAAGAAAATTCAGACTTAGACTTAACTGATTTCTTAGAAAAATCATATGAGGCACGAATTGAAAGTAGAGCAACGTTATTAGTACAATTTACCTCTCTTAATGAGAGAGATACAGTATTAAAGTTGCACTTTAAACATCAGAAGCAAGAATTTTATGGATTCCCGATAAAGATTTTTCCAGACGTTGCTTGAGTGACCCAAAATAAGCGGAAAAGCTTTTTATCATTAAGAAAAGAAGTGACTGATAGAGGAGCACAATTTATCCTTAAGTATCCATGCAGATGCATTGTAAGATACAAAGATAAAAGGTATAGCTTTACTAATCCTGATCAGCTTAAGAATCATCTAGATAGTGTACCCTTAAAAGCTGTATTAAAAGGGGAAGAATTTATTCAAGTGGAAGAGGAAAATAGATAAGTAGAGGTAAATAATATTTCTTATTTGATGCTCCAATATTTAATCTGGTATGGGGTTCTAAATTTCTTAAAGATTTCTTGGGTAAAATGGAGGCTATTATGACACTGTTTGATATTTTGTTATTGAACATATTCTTGTTTAAAAAGTTTTGAAATTTGTGAAATCATAGCTCCCTACATGTTGTGTATTTTAATATCAATGAAAATGCAATAAAAATAAAATTAAAAAAAAAATTTAATGATTGTTTTAAGAGGAGGTTGAAACTAGCTATTTTTTTTAAGTTGCAGAGAAGGACCTTGGGACTTTTTCTTACTGTATCTTTTATAGCAAATCTAATGGCAGGGGATTGTGAAGTGTGTAAATGTCATTCTGGCTTGCCCCCTATTACCACCCCAAATACATCTGCTAGAGATGCTATGGGCTCCAAATCTACAGAGGAGGGCAAAAAGGAGGAATTGGAGAGAGATGGATGAGAGATGGGAAAGGAGGGAGCAAGAAAGACTGAGCCCTTGCAGCAATATCTGAAGTCCGATACTCAGAGTTGTGGGTTCACAGCATTCATCCTTCCCATATCTCCAGGATTGCCTTCAGGCTGGGTTGCTGACTCTCCAAAAGTCCCAAGGAGAGCAGAGGTGCTCCAAATCATCCTCTTATGCAAATAATATGTACTGAAAGGGAAATAACAAAGGGTCCCATAGCACCTCACTGTCATTAGAGAAAAGTAAATGGGAAACATAGGCAGAGTACCTCATAATATTGCTAGAGTTGATCTGGCTGCCATTCGCTATACCTTTCCTGACATATGCAGAAGAGTTCAAGGGATCCTTCTCAAGGATTAACGTTGGCTGGGACCCCCTGACCCCTTACCTAGCAGCAATACTGTGATACAAGTAGCAGGCAAGCAATAACTCAGTCCCTTTATCTGTATGTAAAACCTCATTGGGAGCCTTACTATGGAGTATGGCCTATGAAGTGCAGGCCAGAGAAATATACCTTCAGTGGAGGTTGCTGTAGTGGTCCAATCCTGTTTCTGTAAACAGAAAGTAATCACTATTGGTTTTTGTGGTCTTTTCAGTTGGAGTTTGAGAGAGCAGGAGCTTTATACCACCCTGTTTCCCTGCATGAAATCTCCATACCCAAGGCCTTGGTAATCAGCCTAGGGATTAGGTGAGAGATCAGCTCCTAGCTCATATCTAGTAACTAGTGAATGGTTTCTCTCTTTTCTCATTTTTGTTTTGGATGAAAGTTTTTATCTACCCTTACTTTTCAGAAGAGGAAAGGCTGCAGAAGCCATGGAGAGAAGCTTTTGGTTCTCTAGGCTTGTGAGACAGGTCCTTGGAACATTTTTTTTTTTTTTTTTTGGATGTAAGGAGTTTTGTTTTTCATAGCTGTTCTTCTATTTTTGGGATACCTTTCAGTTTACTTTGTGTCATTCAGCCTGAGAGATTGAGTGCTAACATGCCAGAAATTGTTTGGAGTAGTGGGAGCCCATCTAGTGCCACAATGGGAGGAGAAGAAAAATCATTGAACTCTATCCATTCAATTCTCACTTAGTAGGTATGATACATAAATAAGGAGAGGAATGAAACTGCGTTTCAAGATCAAGAAGTGGATCCCAGGTTTCAACAATGGGAACCTTAGCAGCAAGCACTAAAGGAAGGTACAGAAATTAGACAATCAAGGGAACACACAATTATATTGGTACCCAGCCATGCGTTGCAGTGGCAGAGTCAGGTTCTTTACCCTCCCTCCCCCTTCCCCTTGCTCATTTACCTCAGTCACTCATCCTCCTCCCTCTTGGTCACTCACCCCCTCTTCCCTCCCCTGTCCCCACTCCAACTCTCTCCCCTCACACTCACCTCTCCCCTCATTCTCCCTCCCCTGACACTCACCTCCCCCCTCATTCTCCCTCCCCTCACTGTCACCTCCCCCGGCCTACTGCCTACCCTTCATATCAGAAAACCTTTGTCTTTCTATTTCTGTGGGAACCCCCCACCCCCCCAAAAAACCCCAATCCCAACCCTTTAAATCAAATAATAACCCCCCACTCTCCTGCTCCCTCCCAAGACCTGGGAAATTTAAATTGTTGGTGCTACATGTGGTCTGTCCCTGGGCGTCTATGCACATTATGTAGCCAAATAGGGGAGTGCCTAACCAAATTTGCATTTCCAAATTTGTTTTGTGGTCTGGGGAGGGCTATTTTGGTGCATTCCCGAGATCGTGCAAGTTTAGTGTATGTATTTGTGTGTGAACCTCCCCCTTCCCCCAAAAAACAACCGTATGAGAAAAATTCTCTTAAACTAACCACTCCACACTCTCCTGCCCCTCCCCCAGCCCTGTGAAAAACAGGAGCCCACCCCCCTGCCCCCCCCCAGAGTTGCTGAATGAATGGAACCTGCCCCCCCTCGTGACCCCCCCAAGATGTTCGTAATAAATTCATTACTACCCCCCACCCTCCAGACACCCCGAGACCTGATAAAAATGTCTGTCGGTGGAGCGGGTGTTCAGGAGTGGTCCGGGAGTGATGTATTGGTGTTGGTCCGTCGGCTGCGAGCACTGAAACGGGTTCCGATGGCCCTTTGCCCTTACTATGTCAGTGGGGTGGAGCAATGGCAGCGGTAGGTCCTCTGACATAGTAAGGGCAAAAGTTTGCCGGCTGCCAGTCCTGAAAATGGTGCCGAGGGGCCCTCGCCCTTATTATGTCACATGGGCTACTGCCACCATTGGTGTCCCCGAGTGGCATAGTAAGGGAAAGGGCCATCGGCGCCATGTTGAGTGCTGGCAGCCGACGGCCATAGTGCAGGAGATGTGTCCCGGACCGGTCCTGGCCCCCCGCTGGAGCCTCCCGGACTTCTGTCAGGTTTTGTGTGTGTTGTGAGGGCCTGGGAAGTAAATAAATTTGGCATGTGTGTGGGGGGCGTGAGGAGGGTGGTGGGTGTATTTTATCTGTAAAGGAAATAGTTATCTTCCGGCGAAAAAAGTGCACAAATGTATTAAAATGGAAGTGAAATGTGGACCTGGACTGGCGAAATTATTAGTGTAGCATGTGTTAGTGTAAGGTGTAACAGAAGGGATGAATTAAAGATCTTTTTGCCTGAGCGACCAGTTAACAGCAAGGGTAAAGAGAACAGTTGAGACGTTTGAAGTCAAGAGTCTTGAAGAAATTTTGAGAGTTGAATTACAGTTTGAGATTTTTTGACTTGTTTATCCCAGTTAGGATTTTTTAACTTGGGGGGGTTTCCATCTTTTTGCCCAGTTTATGCTGAAGCTATACTTCAGTTACCCTATCTTTCAAGGTGAGGGGTTCTTGGGCATGGATGATAGTACAGAAGGGAGGAGACCAATAAGGAGACACAGAATGGACAAGGAAACTATGATTTTCTAACTCATCTTTTTTATGCTGTTTATAATTTTCACCATTTTGGTCAGGATCCTTATTTTTAAATTGAAATAAACTATCTTTATTTTGAACACCATCTGGAATCTGTTTGGTTTATTTTTCCTATTCTGCCCCTGCTGAATGGATGGTAAGTGAGCTGATAGTTATTGGATCCTGGAATATTGTGTACAATTCTGGTCGCCACATCTCAAAAAAGATAGTTGTGATGGAGAAGGTACAGAAGGGCTACCAAAATGATAAGGGGAATGGAACAGCTCCCCTATGAGGAAAGACTAAAGCGGTTAGGACTTTTCAGCTTGGAGAAGAGACGGCTGAGGGGGGATATGATAGAGATGTTTAAAATTATGAGAGGTCTAGAATGGGTAGATGTAAATTGGTTATTTACTCTTTCAGATAGTAGAAAGACTAGGGGACACTCCATGAAGTTAGGATGGGGCACATTTAAAACTAATCGGAGAAAGTTCTTTTTTACTCAACGCACAATTAAACTCTGGAATTTGTTGCCAGAGGATGTGGTTAGTGCAGTTAGTATAGCTGTGTTTAAAAAAGGATTGGATAAGTTCTTGGAGGAGAAGTCCATTACCTGCTATTAATTAAGTTGACTTAGAAAATAGCCACTGCTATTACTAGCAGCGGGAACATGGAATGGACTTGGTTTTTGGGTGCTTGACAGGTTCTTATGGCCTGGTTTGGCCACTGTTGGAAACAGGATGCTGGGCTTGATGGACCCTTGGTCTGACCCAGTATGGCATTTTCTTATGTTCTTATGTTCTTTTGTTATTTACTTTCATGCTCCTGTTTTGGGTTCTCTTACATCTGGAAAGCATCATCCAGGTGGCGTATGGACCTTTGGATTTAGATAGAACTGTCCGCACCAGAAGCCCAAGAAATTAGGTTCCCTGACTCCCCAGGGGACTTGAACCCCATTAAACAGCAATGCCCTGGATGATATCAGGAACACAGTCAGTGGTATTACTACACACATGCACACACATTAATGTGCGAACACAGTCAGTGGTATTACTACACACATGCACACACATTAATGTGCATACGTATACGCGTAATTTTGCTGAAAAGTACTTGCACAAATAGTAGGTGGAAAACTGTGTATGTGCTTTTTCTGACCTTATTATTAAAGGGAAAGTTTTCCCTTTGAAAATTGACACAGGGTCTGTAGTTAAAAGGAAACTGCAGACTTTATACTTATGCACATAGTTGCCCTTTAAGGATGCAACTGAAAAGAAATGTTGAAGAAGTGACTCAGTAAAGATTTACACTAGAAA
Organism: Rhinatrema bivittatum; assembly: GCF_901001135.1. Classification (NCBI taxonomy): domain Eukaryota; kingdom Metazoa; phylum Chordata; class Amphibia; order Gymnophiona; family Rhinatrematidae; genus Rhinatrema; species Rhinatrema bivittatum. Next base: position 652,322,825 of record NC_042616.1, on the reverse strand, counting down.
TCAAAAGTCAGGAGTCCTGACTATTTCTAGGCACACCACAGATATAGACATCTTGGGCCCTAAAGTTTAATCTTTTCCACTACTGGAAAATCTACACCCGGGTGTTGTGGAAGGAAGACCTAGTATTGAGTAGGGATGTGAATCGTTTTCCATATCGTCTTAACGATAGAAATCGTGTGGCAGGGCAAGAAAATCGTCTTAGGCACGATTTTTTAGTTAAAAAATCGTTAAAAATCGTTTTTTCCGATTAGTTAGTGCGCACTAACGGGAGTTAGTGCGCACTAACTGGGAGTTAGTGCGCACTAACTGAAAATGATACAATTTGACACTTTTCAGGTCAGTTAAGGTCAGTTTAGGAATGAATATGTATTCCTATTGGCTGCCCTCTTATTTATTCATGTTACCAAGTTTCCTACTGACAGTATATGGGGGATGGGAAATGGAAACAGTTGGTAGCTTGACAAAACAAGTAATGTGATCAGTCAATGTGACTAGAACTTGTGCCCTAACCCTGATACCAGGGGTATTGTGATCTTCCTGCACACAGTGCCCTATCCCTATTAATACCAGGAGTGTTGTGATCTTCCTGCACACAGTGCCCTATCCCTAATACCAGGGGTGTTGTGATCTTCCTGCACACAGTGCCCTATTCCTGATACTGGGGGTGTTGTGATCTTCCTGCACACAGTGCCCTATTCCTGATACCGGGGGTGTTGTGATCTTCTTGCACACATCCCGATATCAGGGATAGGGCACTGCATGCAGGAAGATCACAACACTCCTGGTATTAATAGGGATAGGGCACTGCATGCAGGAAGATCACAACACTCCTGGTATTAATAGGGATAGGGCACTGCATGCAGGAAGATCACAACACCCCTGGTATCAGGGATAGGGCACTGTGTGCAGGAAGATCACAATAACCCGGAGGAGTGAGGGTCAGGCAGCTCCCCCCTGTCTGTGAAGCCAGCCTCTCACTAGTAATGCAGGGAGGGAGCTGTCTCAGACTTCACCATCCTCCCCCCCCCCCCCCCTTACCCACACACCATTCACTAGCTGGGACATGGGGGAAGTCAGGAGTGAGGGTCAGGCAGCTCCCCCCTGTCTGTGAAGCCAGCCTCTCACTAGTAATGCAGGGAGGGAGCTGTCTCAGACTTCACCATCCACCCCCCCCCCCCCTCTCACCCACACACCATTCACTAGCTGGGACATGGGGGAAGTCAGGAGTGAGGGACAGGCAGCTCCCCCCTGTCTGTGAAGCCAGCCTCTCACTAGTAATGCAGGGAGGGAGCTGTCTCAGACTTCACCATCCTCCCCCCCCCCCTCACCCACACACCATTCACTAGCTGGGACATGGGGGAAGTCAGGAGTGAGGGTCAGGCAGCTCCCCCCTGTCTGCGAAGCCAGCCTCTCACTAGTAATGCAGGGAGGGAGCTGTCTCAGACTTCACCATCCTCCCCCCCCCTCACCCACACACCATTCACTAGCTGGGACATGGGGGAAGTCAGGAGTGAGGGTCAGGCAGCTCCCCCCTGTCTGTGAAGCCAGCCTCTCACTAGTAATGCAGGGAGGGAGCTGTCTCAGACTTCACCATCCTCCCCCCCCCCCTCACCCACACACCATTCACTAGCTGGGACATGGGGGAAGTCAGGAGTGAGGGTCAGGCAGCTCCCCCCTGTCTGTGAAGCCAGCCTCTCACTAGTAATGCAGGGAGGGAGCTGTCTCAGACTTCACCATCCTCCCCCCCCCCCCATACCCACACACCATTCACTAGCTGGGACATGGGGGAAGTCAGGAGTGAGGGTCAGGCAGCTCCCCCCTGTCTGTGAAGCCAGCCTCTCACTAGTAATGCAGGGAGGGAGCTGTCTCAGACTTCACCATCCACCCCCCCCCCTCACCCACACACCATTCACTAGCTGGGACATGGGGGAAGTCAGGAGTGAGGGTCAGGCAGCTCCCCCCTGTCTGTGAAGCCAGCCTCTCACTAGTAATGCAGGGAGGGAGCTGTCTCAGACTTCACCATCCTCCCCCCCCCCCTCACCCACACACCATTCACTAGCTGGGACATGGGGGAAGTCAGGAGTGAGGGTCAGGCAGCTCCCCCCTGTCTGTGAAGCCAGCCTCTCACTAGTAATGCAGGGAGGGAGCTGTCTCAGACTTCACCATCCTCCCCCCCCCCTTACCCACACACCATTCACTAGCTGGGACATGGGGGAAGTCAGGAGTGAGGGTCAGGCAGCTCCCCCCTGTCTGTGAAGCCAGCCTCTCACTAGTAATGCAGGGAGGGAGCTGTCTCAGACTTCACCATCCACCCCCCCCCCTCTCACCCACACACCATTCACTAGCTGGGACATGGGGGAAGTCAGGAGTGAGGGACAGGCAGCTCCCCCCTGTCTGTGAAGCCAGCCTCTCACTAGTAATGCAGGGAGGGAGCTGTCTCAGACTTCACCATCCTCCCCCCCCCTCACCCACACACCATTCACTAGCTGGGACATGGGGGAAGTCAGGAGCGAGGGTCAGGCAGCTCCCCCCTGTCTGCGAAGCCAGCCTCTCACTAGTAATGCAGGGAGGGAGCTGTCTCAGACTTCACCATCCTCCCCCCCCCCTCACCCACACACCATTCACTAGCTGGGACATGGGGGAAGTCAGGAGTGAGGGTCAGGCAGCTCCCCCCTGTCTGTGAAGCCAGCCTCTCACTAGTAATGCAGGGAGGGAGCTGTCTCAGACTTCACCATCCTCCCCCCCCCCCCCTCACCCACACACCATTCACTAGCTGGGACATGGGGGAAGTCAGGAGTGAGGGTCAGGCAGCTCCCCCCTGTCTGTGAAGCCAGCCTCTCACTAGTAATGCAGGGAGGGAGCTGTCTCAGACTTCACCATCCTCCCCCCCCCCCCCCCCATACCCACACACCATTCACTAGCTGGGACATGGGGGAAGTCAGGAGTGAGGGTCAGGCAGCTCCCCCCTGTCTGTGAAGCCAGCCTCTCACTAGTAATGCAGGGAGGGAGCTGTCTCAGACTTCACCATCCACCCCCCCCCCCCTCACCCACACACCATTCACTAGCTGGATCATGGGGGAAGTCAGGAGTGAGGGTCAGGCAGCTCCCCCCTGTCTGTGAAGCCAGCCTCTCACTAGTAATGCAGGGAGGGAGCTGTCTCAGACTTCACCATCCTCCCCCCCCCCCTCACCCACACACCATTCACTAGCTGGGACATGGGGGAAGTCAGGAGTGAGGGTCAGGCAGCTCCCCCCTGTCTGTGAAGCCAGCCTCTCACTAGTAATGCAGGGAGGGAGCTGTCTCAGACTGGTATCAGGGTTAGGGCACTGTGTGCAGGAAGATCACAACACTCCTGGTATTAATAGGGATAGGGCACTGTAAGAGATGACTGTAGAAGATTGAATAAAGATCTGATGTTTCTGCTCTCCTCACACCAAACAAAAACAACACACAAGCAGAGAAGCCCTTCTTACAAAGCTGAGCTAGTGAGTTAAGTAGGAGGAAAAGTAAACATACTGGTGCCAGTGTGGCTACTTAAAAAATACACTTACCAACAATCAATTACATATATTTGAACTGTGTACAGTTCCAGCCAGGACCACCTTTCTAAAATGCACAGTGATTGGCAAATTCAACATGCACTAGCATTTCAGGTGCCTGCTAACAAAAATAATAAACAAACAAGTTCTAGTCACGTGAGTGCTGATCATTACATTACTTTTTTTGTCAAGCTTCCAACTGTTTCCATTTCACATCCCCCCAACCATATTGGTAACATCAATAGATAAGAGCACAGCCAGCCAATAGGAATACATACATACATATTCATTCCTAAGTGACCTTTACTGACCTGGGAAGTGTGAACACTTTGTTTCATTTTCTGTTGGTGTTCGTTAGTTTCCAGTTCCATTTCCCATCCCCCCAACCATCACCTCAGTGGTAACCTTGGTAACATCAATAGATAAGAGGGCAGCCAGCCAATAGGAACACATATTCATTCCTAACTGACCTTCAGTGACCTGGAAAGTGTTTATTTGTATCATTTTCAGTTAGTGCGCACTAACTCGAGTTAACGATTTAACGATTTTTAACGATAAATCGTTAGAATTTCTATTGTATCGTGTTCTATAACGATTTAAGACGATATAAACATTATCGGACGATAATTTTAATCGTTGAAAAACGATTCACATCCCTAGTATTGAGTGTGGCCTTTAGCCAAAGGGATGGACAGATAGGATTACTTATATAATACTGTAAGTTCTTCCTCCCCCTCTTTTGTCCAAATACTTGAAGCGACTTTTTAAAAAGCCAAGTATGAGCTGTAGGAAGGAGCGAGTAGATGCATGTGCCTCACTGTACCTTCTTTCTGCAGGTATCCTTGGATGAACTACAGATGTGGGAAGACGTATGCAACACCCACACCTTGCATCACCTGGGGAAAAAGGATAGAAAATGATTTGGCTAGATGAACCATAGAGCAGTGCTCGAGAGGAGTAGTCTGGTGATTAGAGTAGCAGGCTGAAAACCAGAGTTCAAATCCCACACTCCACCCTTCCTTGCCTCAGATACACCTTAGATTGTGAGCATTCAGGACAGTGAAATGCCAGTTGTATCTGAATGTAACTTGCTTTGAGCTATCAACAAAAAGGCATGAGCTAATTCTAAATAAATATGCAACGGATTGTGGTGTCTTAGGCTGCTGAAGCTGAGAGTCTTTGTAAGCAGGGTTAATTGTGTAAAATAATTAATGAGCTCATCAGCATAATTTTGCATTCATTAGCTATTTAGCATAGATCTTTGCACTGATGCATACATTAGCAAATTAATACAAAATAAAATCACTATTAATGTGTGCAAGTGCTTGCAAATTAAATTTCATACATTTGAATTTATCATGTCCTAGGACTTGTGAAAAAGTGTCCCATAATGCAGCCACAGCTATCAGCAACAGAAGGAAGTTGGTACTGCCAGCAACTTAAAGTCAGGCTCTGAACCTATCCAAATAAAAAGACAAAAAAACAACAGAAGCCCTCGGCATAAGTAAGTTTATTTTCTCTTTTATAATTATCCGCATTCATAACATCCCAAGTGTTACATAAAGAAAGGTAATTGACATATCAGTTAGTCACTCTGAGTGCTTATGCATGCATACATTAGCACCAGTGATACCTTTTTTTCCCTTCCTCATCAGTTCCTAAAATAGCAATATCACTTGGTTTTTGAATTCACATTGACAGAAGTTTTGTGAATTGTTTTGCTAATTCAGTTTCTGATGGTGATAATGTATGGTTCTAGTTCCTTCAGTGTTGCAACAAGACTAAAATCTAAAGTGACCCTACAGTTTATTGAAAAACCAGAGATGAGATGTTATTATGTAGGACATTTTGTCAATTTTGGCTCTTAGGTAGTAATTTTATAACATCATATATAAAAAAAAGTCAGCAAATATTTGCATAAGTTACATCAATTTTCATAATGGACTTCTGCACATAAGTCTACTTTGAAAATTATCCTGCCAAATCTGCCATGCACAACTTATACCAGCTAAAATATCAATACAAAATTTTTAGAAGAAATTTAGGAACATAGAGGCCAATGTTTAGTAAGCTGGAGAGTGGAAAGGTTATTCAGCTAAAGTTAGCCCAATAACTTATCCCACAGATTCAGCAGAATAAACATCCCGCTGAATATAATTGCCTAAAGATATAGATAGTTAGGACTAATGTTATCTGGCCCTGAGGTTGCAAGTCCAGGGTACTTTGCAGCTGTGTAACTTGTAACTAATTTTCAAAGAGAAAATGTGTGCATATTTTGCCTTTGAAAATTGCAAGAGAGAAAGAGACTAACCATAATACTCTCATACTAGGTATTTATTTATACCTCTATATGAGGCCTACCTAGTCACTCGAGGTGAGGTTTAGGTATTAGTGTAGGGGTTAGGGGCCACTTTGACATTCAAAGTGAGACATACAAACAGAACAGTGCTCTCTTGTGAAGATTTGATGACCTTTGGAGTGAGGAAACTCACCCAGAGATGAGATTTGTGCAATGTTCTCTCAACCTAGCTTGATGTTACCCAGGTAGAGAGTCCATCAAGCTTTGCAATAAATTGCCTATTACTATAAAACACACCCCTTTTCCTATCGCATGTGATATTTAGTGCATTTTGATAAATCCAGGCCTATGTGCACTATTTTCTGATCCTGCTCAAATCACACTTTCTAGAATACCTCCTTTCTGTCCAGCTAAAATTGCATGCACTATGGAACCCCGGGTGTACTTTTAACCACATTGAGTTAGGGAAATTATCAGACAGCAAAATTTACCTGGATAAATCACAATTTAGCCAGGTGAATGGCTTTGAAATTGCTTTGCATTCTTTTTAATATTAAAGTTATAGGGTCTTTAGGTTCTATCCTGACATTTGTTGACAACTGTAGTGCAGATATAAATTATATACAGCAATCAATACGTTATGATAGATGGGTTAATAACAAAATCAATAGAAACCACCCCTATAAAAGGACTTTTCAGCTTGGAGAAGAGACGACTGAGGGGGGATATGATAGAGGTGTTTAAAATCATGAGAGGTCTAGAACGGGTAGATGTGAATCGGTTATTTACTCTTTCGGATAGTAGAAAGACTAGAGGGCACTCCATGAAGTTAGCATGGGGCACATTTAAAACTAATCGGAGAAAGTTCTTTTTTACTCAACGCACAATTAAACTCTGGAATTTGTTGCCAGAGAATGTGGTTCGTGCAGTTAGTATAGCTGTGTTTAAAAAAGGATTGGATAAGTTCTTGGAGGAGAAGTCCATTACCTGCTATTAAGTTCACTTAGAGAATAGCCACTGCCATTAGCAATGGTTACATGGAATAGACTTAGTTTTTGGGTACTTGCCAGGTTCTTATGGCCTGGATTGGCCACTGTTGGAAACAGGATGCTGGGCTTGATGGACCCTTGGTCTGACCCAGTATGGCATTTTCTTATGTTCTTATGTTCTTAACTGCTTATCTAAACCCTTACACAAATATTTTTAAATTTTATTCTTATCTTTTTTTGTTTATAATATTTTTCTTCTTTTTTTACCTTTTTAACAAAAAACCATGTAACACATTGACACAGTGGATAAGGAATTATAAGCTTGGATTGCCAGTTTGGAGTTTTAATAAACAATGGTGTTCAAATTCCATTCCATGTTTTTATGGATTTGAGTTTATTGAAAATTAACATGAATTTTCAAACTTGTAGGATACTGAAGTTTTAGGAACATTTTTATCAGCTAGCAATGATTACTTAAAAGTATGACTGCTACTTGCAGTTTGAATAATTTTTTTGAAATGAACTAGTTTTTCCACTCCTTTTTAAGTAAAGATCATAAATAATTTTTTGTAAAGAAAGTGAAAAAGAGAAGAAAAAAGATTAAAAATAATAAAGATAAAAATAAATTTAAAAAGACTGAATAAGGGTTTATTCAAGTAATTTTATAGGGTTGTTTTCTAGTGAACACTTGCAATGCAGTAGCAAGGATTTGCAGATTTCACCAACAAAAAAATACCTTAGCATTTCAACTGAAGTTGGTTGAGAAGAAAGGCTAATTTTGTTACTACAATTTGCATATCTTTGTTGGTGCACCACTACTTTAAATACAAGCCATTTATTTACCTTGACAATGTCACTTTCAGTTGAGCATATTCATTCAGACTAATCCCAATCAATACTCTTTAATGTCCATCCCGATAAAGTGTTGGTAAAAAAGCATAATTGTCCTAGAGACATTGACTTTCAAGTCAACAAGTTCAGAGGTCAGTACTTGAGTTGTTTACATGGTTTGCAAGGATTACCACATCAGTCAATTCCTTCTGCAGAAGTTGCAGTGAGTGTAGTTTATGACTTCTGGCATTCCAAGGTCAACACATGGATTTATTGGTGGTTCCAACACACAACAATGTCTTGCAGTTTCATTTACTTAGAGCCAATCATGCTTTGCTGCATGTAATGGAGAGCCAGATGGCTTATAGGGCTAGAAGTAAAGTAAACTATCTTTTTCTTGTACTGTAGCTAGGTTTTTGTCTTTGGTTATAGAACTCATTAACAAACTGTATCTAAGAAGTTGTTTACAATATTAATATTATGCCTCTATAAAAATTTACTTCTGCAGAATCATTGACATTGTTAGGATTCTGTTAGGATGGGGGCCCTGGACCTAGGTGAGAGATGGTACCACCCATGGGGAGGAGCCCCATGAGCCTTACAATTGGGAGGCAAGGTCTCAGTGACGTCAGACACAGTATCAGTATAGAGTCTTTATTAAAAGAGATAGAGGCACTACCTGCCGAGCGGGGGGTGCCAGAGAGGAGGTCACACAGGCTCAGAGACATAGGGTTGGTGGAATGGGGGATGCCCAGAGGGAATACCTCTGTGGTGTTGGTAATGGTCCACAGAGGGGGGTACACTGATGAGGTCTTCAGTAGAGATGGCCCGCGGAACGGGGTACACTGAAGAAGGTCCTCAGTAGAGATGGTAATGGTCCACGGAGCGGAGTACACCAGAGAGGGTCCTCAGAAGAGATGATAGCAGTCCGCAGAGCAGGGTACGCTAATGAGGTCCTTAGTAGAGATGGTAATGACCCGCTGAGTGGTGTACACAGGTGAGGGTCTTCAGTAGTAGTGATAGCAGTCCATAGAGCAGGGAGCACCAATGAGGTTCACAGTAGAGTTGATAAAGGCCCGCAGAGCGGGGTACATCTGAGGGAGTCCTCCGTAGAGATGGTAAAGGTCCACAGAGCGGGGTACGCAAGATAGGTCCTCGGGAGAACAGGAAATGATCCGCAGAGCGGGGTACTCACGAAGAGAGTAACGATGGTTCCAGGGAAGCCCCGGGGAATGGGGCAGGCAGAGTCCCAGGCATCAGGCCCTCCGAGGAGCAGATAGCCAAAGACGAGAAGAGGGTCCCCGAGGAGTGGGTACCCAAGACATCTATGCCAGGAAGCAGGAACTGGAACGCAGGTCCTCTGAGAGCGAGGCGGATTTAGCACGGATGGATCTCTTTGCCAAGTTGTCCTTAAGCAGGGCCAGCTGGTTTAAATATCCTGAAGGGATGACGTCATCTGGAGGGGACGCCCCCCAGTTTCCCGCCATGACGTGGTTAAGACTGGCCCGTGTGTGTGCACCCGCCTAATGAATCCTGATGGCAAGATGGTGGACGGCGGCATCCATGCCACCCCGGGAGGCCTGGGAGTGGTAGGCAGGGCATCGGCAGTTGGCAGAGGCTGCCAGTCTACCCCATGGAGTCAGGGAAGTGTAAAGAGAGGTGAGCAACAGCGGTCAGCGGTTGCAGCCATCTGCGACTGATGGGCATAACAGACATGAGCACTAAACATGTACCTTTAACTGTCCACAGATGGACAGATCATCAGGTAATCACTAATCCTCAAATACTGCAAGGACTATTGACACACCTATTCAAAATCTCTATTCAAAACCTATTCAAAACCTATATCAAAACCTATTCAAAACCTATTCAAAACACCTATTCAAAATCCTCAAATACTGCAAGGACTATTGACACACCTATTCAAAATCTCCAACCTAATAACACAGCTGAGAACCAACACTTCAACACAATCCAACACATACTTCCACCACAACAAAAATATAACTCTACAATCCTTCGAACCCATCACTACTTCGGAGATACTCTCTACACTTAAGAAAATGAAACCTTCATCTCACCCTTTAGACCACATCCCCTCCAAACTTCTCCTGCTAATACCAGACACAATCTCCAATGCTCTAACAGACATTATTAACTGCTCCTTAGCACAAGGAATCTACCCGGAAGACCTGAAAATTGCATCCATCAAACCACTCATAAAAAAACCCAACTTAAATCCTTATGATCCTACCAATTTTCGTCCTATATCAAATCTCCCTTTCATAGCTAAGGTAATGGAAAAATTAGTTAACTCCAGACTCTCAGACTACCTCGAGGAACATAAAATTCTATTCCCATCTCAATATGGCTTCAGAAAAGCCTTAAGCACGGAATCACTACTAATTTCCCTGACCGACTACCTCATCATGGGCCTGGATAAAGGTCATACTTATTTACTGATCCTCCTAGACCTCTCAGCTGCCTTTGATACGGTAAACCACTCCACCCTACTAATTCAACTATCAAACATCGGAATAACAGGAACAGCACTATCATGGTTCAAATCGTTCTTAGAGAACAGAACATACAAAGTAAAAATTCACAACAAAGAATCTCAACATTACGCTTCATCTACGGGAGTTCCACAGGGCTCCTCCCTTTCACCAACGCTCTTTAATATCTACTTGCTCCCGCTTTGCCAACTGCTAACTAATTTAAACCTTAAACACTTTCTGTATGCAGATGACGTCCAGATAGTCATCCCCGTCAAAGAATCCTACTCCAAAACCCTAGAATTCTGGGAAACTTGTCTTCTAAAAATTGATGGACTCCTCTCAAACCTTAATCTAATACTAAACTCTTCAAAAAGCGAACTCATCCTAATTTCATCTGAAAACAGCAACATCAACACAAATCCTCCATCCAATTTACAAACTACACAAGTAAGAAATTTGGGAGCTATCATGGATAACAGGTTAAACCTAAAAGCATTCATAAATCAAACTACTAAGGACTGCTTCTATAAACTCCAAGTCTTAAAAAGAATAAGACCACTCTTCCATTTTCATGACTACAGAACTATTCTACAATCAATAATTTTTGCCAAACTAGATTACTGCAACTCTTTGCTATTAGGCCTTCCATCATCTCACACTAAACCCCTTCAGTTGGTCCAAAACACGGCTGCTAGAATATTAACTAACACACGGAGAAGAGACCACATATCACCAATCCTCAAAGACCTGCACTGGCTGCCAATTCACTACAGAATCATATATAAGTCCATAACCACTATCTACAAATCTATACATCTACACTCTCAGCTCAACCTTCAAATTCCTTTCAAAAAATTCACATCCAAAAGACCAATCAGAGAGTCCTATAGAGAAACCTTACAAGTACCACACTCTAAATCCATGAAGCACATAACCGCCAGAGACAGGGCTTTCTCCACTGCAGGACCAACACTGTGGAACTCCATCCCACCACATTTGCGACAGGAACCCTGCCTTCCCACATTTAGGAAAAGACTTAAAACGTGGCTATTCTTGAAAGCATTTCCTGAACCAAACTGAACCTAATCCATTATCTTACAATAAATCAGACTTTGCCCTTACAATGGTAATTAATATCCCTACCTCATAAGGGCTATTCATCATTGCTTTAAGCACAATGACTGGCATTGATTTTCTCCAATTAAACCCCTGCTTCTTTTCTATGATCCAAGTTATATTACTCCCCTGTTTTATTGTAACTGCATTCCTTAGCCTCCTCTTGTTTAATGTTTTATTACTACTATTATTATCATTATTCTATTATTACTAAGATCAATGTTATTTGTTGCCTCTTGTTCCTTATCCACTTGTTAATTGTAAACCGACATGATGCAATATTTATTGTGAATGCCGGTATAGAAAAACTTAAAATAAATAAATAAATAAATAAATAATTTGAAATATATACTGTAAAAAATTATCTGGATAATTTTCAGCACATTATAGCTTTTAAATATTCTTAGAATGTATGTTCAGATCATATAGTAGTGACACTATAGACAGGTAGTATACAGCGTCATTAAATTTTTACAGCAGAACAATTTGTGTAGATTTTTGAGAAGCCTATTGTACATTTCTCAGACAAAACTGTATTTGTTAAAAAATGTGATATTTTGTCACTAAATGCAGCATTCATAAATACATTTTAGTACATTGTTGACAAAGTGTTTTCATTTTTATATTGAAGTAATATAATTGGACTGATTTCCAATATTAGGGTAATATTGATTCATCAGAACCCCTTTTATCAATCAAAGATAATTAAAAAAAAAATTATTTTCAATTATGTAGCAATCCAAGCAATGCAGAATAAGACATATCACATCAAGATATATCACAACAATTAACATCTAGAAATTTGCTACTTACACTGATTTTGATAATATGGGAATTATGGCAGTGGTTTTCATAGCCATTTATACACATAAAAAATGTTTTTTTTATACATACTTGACTGCACTAAAATAGCCTGATGCTCTGTGTGTGTAAATGTACAGATGTAAACCTATTACTCGTACTTTTACATGACTTCAAAGAGACATTCTAAGGAGCAGAGATGGGGGAGAATCAGCACTTACATGCTTTTTTTTTATTTTAAAAAGTATGTGCATAAATGTACACACATTGGTTAAGCCCTCCAAAGATGTGTAACTTCACATAATGTTCTTTGTGTGCATACTCTGCTAATTACCTGAGAATTTTCATAGCAAATTCTAGGTATGATTGGTTTGAAAATTCGTGGTAATGTCTACTTTTATAATTGCACGCTGAATTTACTAGTTTGCAGGGAGTTATAAAACCACTCTCCTTATGTCAAATATTTATCTGGTAACAAAAATAAATAAATAAATAAAAAAGTACATTTCAGGGGGAACTTGATTAATAGCATCTTATTAGATTGTGGCTTGGTTTACTTTTGTACTCTAAGTCAGCGGTTCTCAACCTGTGGGTCGCGACCCCGGCGGGGGTCGAACGCCCAAAACACAGGGGTCGCCTAAAGCAGGGGTCCCCAACCACCGGTCCGGACCGGGCCATGGGAGTTTTTTGCCGGTCCGCGGCACCACCAAGCACCGGCAGGTGTGTCGCGCGCTCCCGGTCTCTCCCGCTGCCGTTGCCGCCGGGCTGTCAGCACGTTCAAGCCCAGCGGGAACGGCAGCGGCGCTAGAAGAAGCTCTGCACCCGCGGCTGGGCCTTTTCTTCTTCCTGCGCCTGCCCCCCCTCCCGTGACCCGGAACAGGAAGTGAATCGCGGTACACGGGAAGGAGAGAGAGCCGCGCCGCGCGAAAAAGTAGCAGTAGCGGCTGCAGCATCGGTCCCCGAGCAATAGAAGCAGCCGGTAATGGAGAAAGGAGACAGCAGCATGAGCCTCCAGCGGCCGATGGGATTCTTCTTTCTTGGCCAGCGGAGGCTGCTGCAGCTCCCATTTGTGCTCGGGGGAGAAGAGGAAGTGAGTGAGAGAAAGAGAGAGAAGCAGCCAGCCAGCCTGTGTGTGATTGACTGGTCAGAGAGCTGATGTGTGTGTGTATGTGAGAGACAATGAAAGTGATTGCTCAGGGAGATGACTGATGTGTATGTGAGAGTGTGAGACATTAGTCAGGGAGGTGACTGATGTGTGTGTGTGAGAGAGAGAAAAAGCATGGAAGTGAGAAGTCTGGTTATGTGGGAAAGCATGGGCGTAAGAAGCCTGGTGTTGTGGGGGTGAAAGAAAGCATGGGAGTGAGAAACCTGGGTGAGTGTGCATGCATGAGAGAGAGAGACTGCTTGGTAAGGTGATGGTGTGTGTGAGAGAAAAAGACTGGTGTGTGTGTGTGTGAATATGAGAGAATGTATTCAGGGAATGAGAAGCCTGTGCACGTGGAGAGTGAGCATGGAAATGAGAGAGACTGGTGTGTGTGTAACAGAGAGAAAGTGATTATGGGAATGAGAAGCCTGTGCATGTGGAGAGAACAAGCATGGGAGTGAGAGACTGGTGAGTGAGTGAGTGAGTGAGTGTGGGTGTGTGTGTGTGTGTGTGTGTGTTTGTGTGTGTGTGTGTGAGAGAGAGAGAGATAGAAAGTGATTATGAGAGTGAGAAGCCCATATATGTAAGTAGAACACGGGAGTGGGAAGCCTGTGTGTGTGTGTGTGTATGGCATGAGAGAAACTGTTCAGGAAGGTGACTGGTGTGTGTGTGTGTGAGAAAGTGATTATGAGAGTGAGAAGCCCGTATATGTAAGTAGAACACGGGAGTGGGAAGCCTGTGTGTGTGTGTGTGTGTGTGTGTGTGTGTATGGCATGAGAGAAACTGTTCAGGAAGGTGACTGGTGTGTGTGTGCCAAAGACTGTTTGGGAGATGATTGGTGTGTGAGAGACAGAAACTGGTCATGGGGGCATGACTGGTATGGTGTGTGTGTGTGTGAGAGACATGGGCACTAAGGAAGAGGACCATAAGTATAGAGCTTAGCTTCTACTGCTGCTTCTGGTGAGTGCCACGGCCTGCAGGGAAGGGGAGTAGGAGAGCTGCTGGAGGGGGTAAGTAAAGGTGGCTTTTTAAGTTTATTTTTCTTGACTGCCATTTTAATTGTGTGATGTCTGCTTTTTTGAAATTTTTTATTGGTGTTTGGAGAATGTTTAATAGTTTTTATGAGTTTTTAATTGTTGGATGTTCATAGCTGTTTTGAAACATTTATTCTGCTTATTAGTATAGTTTTACAATTATTTCTGTGTGGGGATCTATAGCTGCTTGCTAGTTCTGTTTTCCTAATAAGAGGTGTATTGGTTTTTAGGACCTGATTTAATATTTGTAGTGTTGCCTTTTCATAGATAGGGTTGCTCCTGTTTGAGTGTATTCCATAATACAGGTGTAACTGTGTGCGGATTAGTTTATGTGCATTACTACAGATCCTGGGAGTATGTTAGGTCGGTTCTGTGTCTGTTACCGAGATGAGATATTTTGCTAGCATGTAAGCGTTTGTATCGGTCTTATTTGTTGTGTTTTCTCAGAGGACATGCATTGGTGGTAAACTGCTGTCTTTTCATAAGTAGGGCTATTGAGCCTGGAAATAGAAGGAGTTTGAGTTGCTGTTACTAAGATTTCACTAGAACCAGAATATCTTTTTTGTAGGGTGAGTTGTATGGGGAATGTCATAATTCTGCTTTACATCCATTATTGTGGGTCAGGGGGGATCCTGTGGATACAAACTGTACTTTTACATCTAGCCCCGTGACGATCATGGGTCAGTGTGCCATGCATGTGAGAACCTATGGTGAGTTGAGTTACATTCACATTATAAATGTCATAATTAAATGATAAGTGTGCACTAAAATCCAACCCCATCCATAACCCCGCCCCCATATGACCAAAGCCCCGCCCTCACCCCACCCTCACGGGGCGAGGGCGGGGCGAGGGGTCACCGCAACATGAGGAACTGTATTGCGGGGTCACAGCATTAGAAAGGTTGAGAACCACTGCTCTAAGTAAAAAGATCACTCCATATTCCACAAGTGAGCAAGCAAACAGGAGTACAAAAGGGATTCTGAGTGTGGAGGTGGAAGGTAGGTTCTGTAGGATAGCTGATTTTACTTGCAGAACAGCTAAACAAAAGGTAGAGAGTTTGATAGGCCTTTCTCATTTCATTCAACAGGTACCAAAAAAGCTCCATGCAGCAGAAGGATAGCCAGGAAATATCATATCACCAATGCTGTCCTCACTGGTACTACTTCTGCCACTGTGTAGATGGATATCCTGATTCACAGTGAGAAAAAACTGATAGCAGAAGTGAGAGGGGAGACGGTAAGGCTGAGAGAAATGCAGCAGAATGAGGAATACATTAATAAAATGCTATTGAGGCTTCAAAGATGGAAAACTCAAGCAGAAGGGAAGGTGAAATTGAATCAATGATGACAGCTGGACCCACATTATTACAATATCTTACTCCCTAACTCCATTTTCTCTTCAGCTGAAGAACTGGTATGTAGCTCTGGAAATGAAGGAGGATAAAACAACCCAAGAAGAGAAAGAACCAAAACTCAACTCAAATGCCAAAGCTGCAGGTTCAACAATCATTGCACCTAGGAAGTGAAGGGTAATGGTGGTTATTGACTTACCTCTGAGGGGCATGGAAGCATCCATCTGCCAATCAGACAAACTGTTGATGAAGGTGAGCTATCTACCATGTGCACATCACAGAGAGACTGCCAAGAATCATCAAGTCTACTGAATTCTATCTGATGTTGGTGCAAATTATACTGATAGGTGCCATACATAACATAACATATGGCTCTAGGAAAGAAGACAAAATTCTTAGATGCTCAGGTGGTATTCTTCTCAGTCTTTTCATTCAAAGATAAAGGCCAAGAGATGGAAAGTCCTATCCTGGAGGTGAATGTAGAGCTGTATAAGAACATAAGAAATTGCCATGCTGGGTCAGACCAAGGGTCCATGAAGCCCAGCATCCTGTTTCCAACAGAGGCCAAAATCAGGCCACAAGAACCTGGCAATTACCCAAACACTAAGAAGATCCCATGCTACTGATACAATTAATAGCAGTGGCTATTCCCTAAGTAAATTTGATTAATAGCTGTTAATGGACTTCTCCTCCAAGAACTTATCCAAACCTTTTTTGAACCCAGCTACACTAACTGCACTAACCACATCCTCTGGCAACAAACTCCAGAGCTTTATTGTGCGTTGAGTGAAAAAGAATTTTCTCCGATTAGTCTTAAATGTGCTACTTGCTAACTTCATGGAATGCCCCCTAGTCCTTCTATTATTCAAAAGTGTAAATGACCGATTCACATCTACTCATTCAAGACCTCTCATGATCTTAAAGACCTCTATCATAGCCCCCCTCAGCCGTCTCTTCTCCAAGCTGAACAGCCCTAACCTCTTTAGTCTTTCCTCATAGGGGAGCTGTTCCATTCCCCTTATCATTTTGGTTGCCCTTCTCTGTACCTTCTCCATCGCAACTATATCTTCTTTGAGATGCGGCGACCAGAATTGTACACAGTATTCCAGGTGCGGTCTCACCATGGAGCGATATAGAGGCATTATGACATTTTCCATTTTATTAACCATTCCTTTCCTAATAATTCCTAACACTCTGCTTTTTTGACTGCTGCAGCACACTGAGCCGACGATTTTAAAGTATTATCCACTATAATACCTAGATCTTTTTCCTGGGTGGTAGCTCCTAATATGGAACCTAACATCGTGGTGTTGACAAGAGTATGTTGTCTTCTTGCACCATAGTTTGATGCTCCAAGGACTACTGAGCAGAGAAAGGGTCTAAACCTAGAAATATAGAAATGACGGAAGGACCAAATAATCCACCCAGCCTGCCCAGCAAGCTTATGCCAGTATCTGCTGCACTGTGCAGGTTACCCTCATGCTTATCAGTTTCCCAGACCGTAAATATTAGGGCCCTCGGATGCTGTTTGAATCCAGTTTCCTTTAACCCTTGCCGTGGAAGCAGAGGGCAATGATGAAGCTGCATCAAAAGAATCAGGCTTAGTGATTAAATGTAAAGAAGACAAAGAAAGCTTGAGCCAGCCAGGAGTTGAACCCAAAGTCTTCTGGTCTGTAGTCAGTTATGTTATCCATTGCACCACTGGGCCACTTGCTACCTGTTGCAGAAAGGATATAACATCTTCCAAAACAGACTGGCAAACTTATTGAAGAAGGCTTTAAACTAGGATTCTTGGGGATGGGTGGACAAAGCCCTAGAATAAATAAAAATACTCAAGAAGTAAATCTCTAAAGACTTATAGAGAAATGGGAAAGAAGGACAATGTTTGGAAATCTATATATACTAATACTCATAATATGGGAAATAAAGTCCCAGATCTAAAGGCAGTCATGGAAGACACTGACTGGGCAATAGTGAAATCACAGAGATATGGTACACTGGGAAACATATCAGGCTATAATCTATTCATAAAAGACAAGGTAGAAAGAAAAGAAGGAGGAACGGTGTTGTTAGGAATATGCACAAAAATATGTTCAGTTTGGTTCATGTATTCATTTTGTATTTTTCCATAATGTGTTTTGTTCAATTTATAAAAAAAAAATATTTCATTTATTTGAGTGATTCTTTCTTTTGTTTCCTATTAAAATAAATGAGGGATGCAATGCATCCTATTTTGAGCTCCACAATCTGTGTTTTCTATTCAAGTCTATTGAAACTTGCAGCAAGACATTAGCAGAAGAGGGAAGGATACTCCTAGAAACCAAGAGAGGGGCAAAGTGGCACCAAGAGTGGCATCAACACCCCAAAACACTGTGAGAGAAGCAAAGTAGTACCAAGAGTAGCAACAACAGTCCAAAACTCCAGAAGAGAGACAAAGGGCACCTACAACAATAACATGGTTGCTGCACTTCTCATGGATAGGCATAGGAAGACAAATAGTAAGTTAGGTAAGGACATTTGGAAAGAACTTTGAAGATAGCAGAAGCAGATGCAGAAACACCAAGAGAGATTTAGAGCAGGAGTACTGGTGTTTAAAATCATAAAGCATAGGTGCAGAGCAAGAGGAGTAGCATCGATGCCCATTAGCTCTGTAAGAGAGGCAACATAGCCCAAACATGCACCAAAAGAAGAGCAAATGGCACCTAAAACAGTTGCATGAACACCCCAAGGCACACGTAGAAGGGCAAAGCAACAGCAGCAACAACAGCAATGGCATGAACACCACAGTGAACAGTGAAAGCAGAGGAACAACAGCATTAGTAGCATGGATATCCCAAGACATCAAAAGAGGAGCAAATGACACCAACTACACTGGCATCAATACTATATATTACCTAAAGAGAAATAGTGCAGCAACAGCAATGCCATGAATCCCCAAGGCACCGACAGAGAATTAAAGGACACCAACAAAAGTTGTATGAACACCCCAAGACACCTACACAGCATACTGCACCAACAACAGTGGCATGAACACTACAAAGCATATACAGAGGAACAAAAGGTACCAACAACAGTGGCCTGAACACCACAAGGCAACTAAGTAGGATCAATAGGCTCCAACAATAGTGGCGTGAATACCACAAGGCACCTACGGAAGGGCAAAATGCAACAAGAACAGTGGCATGAATATCCCAAGTCACGTAAAATGGAGCAAAATTCACTATCAACAGCAGTAAGAGAAAGAAGATAAAGCAATAGAGTGAGTTAGAATATATCTGAGAGTATTAAGGGGACTGACCTTCTCAATGTTTCTTCAGAGGCAGGAGTGGCTCCAAAAAACTGGAGACAGGCAGACAAAAATAGGAGTCTGAGAACTGTAGTACCATTAGTCTGAGAACTATAGGACCATTAGTCTGACCTCAGTCATGAGTAAATTAATGGAATTAATGATAAAAGTATAATGCAGTTTCCAAAATCCAATGGATTATAAGATTTGAAACACCATGGTTTTATCAGAGGTAGGTCTTGCCAGATGAATCTAATCAATTACTTTGACTTGGTCACCAGATAGTTTCATCAGGGGAGAGTGCTAGGTGTAATGCACTTTTATTTCAGCAAGGCCTTTGGCATAGTTCTGCATAAGTTACTTATAAACAAACTGAGCACTCTAGGTATGGTCCCTAAAGTGTCTGACTAGGTTACATTGAGTGGATGTGATGTAACTGAGTTGTGATGTGAGGTCCCTGTTTCCCCTGATAAGACTGTAGAAAGATTCAAATCAGACGGTCTATCTCATAGCGGTCAAATCACTTCCCTTTATTCAAGATATGTGCACTGCACACACAGACTTGCTGCCAAGAAGAAATCAGGTAGCAATGCCTGGATTCACACTTACAATTCAGACTTAAATATACTTTTTTACTTCTGTTTTCTTACATATAAGGCAAGGTATTGGGAATTATCCAATAAAATGTCAGCTCCAGTACTCTCTTATTAATTAATTAATTTCTCTTTGTATATCTCTAGAAAAAGCAGAAATGCGACATTATGCTAATTGGTTGTCAAAAAGCAGAACTGCAATTCTTTTCTCATTAGTATTCATTAATCACAGGTGCAACCAAACTTATGCAATACTTTTAAGACGTAAACAACTACTGGTTCTAACTTGTTTTATTCTTATTTATTTCTATGTGCTTGTTTCATAGCCCCCTATCACATGTCCAGCCTTTAGCAGTTTCTGCATAAATTATATAGAAGAATAGAAGTGAATGCTTTATTTCTAACTACAAAGCCCTGGCCTTGATAGCCTCAATGCATCACTACAAATGGAATTCTAGATCCGACAGAGGTGATATAGTAGTGGTAAACAGAGTTCTTGCCAAGGAAAGAGGGGGTTACCAGTGGTGTGCCATTGAGTTTGGTCAACAGTGAGTTCTGTTCAACATTTTCTTTAGCGATATTGCAGAAGAGCTATTGGGAAAGGTTTGCTATTTTGCAGACTATACAAAAATCTGCAAAACACGAGACGGAATCTAGTGACACTTGAGGAATGGTTTAAAGACTTGCAGTTACTGTTGAACTTTGTAAAGTGATTTTTGCCCTGTAAATCTTTATAATTTCAGCAGGAGAGCAGATGTATGTTTAAATGTTGTTAGTTTATTTCCTGTATGTTTTGATTAATTTATGAATATTATACTGTACATCGCTTAGGCCTACAGCATTAGTAATTAACACATTTTAATAAAGTTAAAGATTTAAAGCTAAAAAATGCAGGGTCATGCATTTGGAGTGAAGAAACTCAAGGGAGTGGGACAGTATAAGAGAGGAAGTTCTTCTGTGCACAAAACAAAGACGTGATCTAGGTGTAATCATATCTGATGATCTTATGTTGGCCAAATAGGTAGATAAGGTGACAGCAAAAGCCAGAAACATACTTGGTGGCATAGGGAGAATAATAGACAGCAGGAAATAGGAGGTGACATTGCCCTTATATAAGTCTATGGTGAGAGCTCATTTGAAGTTCTGTATACAATTCTGAAGGCTGAACTTTCAAAAGAACATAAACCAAACACAGTTGGTCCAGAGGGCAGCAACTAAAATGGCCAACGGTATTTATCATAATGCACATGGGGCTGACTTAGATATCTAAAAATGTATACTCTGGAATAAATGCACAGGAGATAGGCCTCTTTCAATGGAAAGGAGGATCTGTAGTGAGGGGTCATAGGATAAGGATGAAAGTGAGTAGGCTCGGAAGTAATCTAAGGTAATATTTCTTTCCAGAAAAGGTGATGGCCATATGGAACAGCTTCCTTATGGAAGTGATGGAGATGATGTCAGTGTCAGAATTCAAGAAAGCTTGGGACATGCACAGAGGATCTCTGAGAGAGAAGGGACTATAAAGCTGAAAAGGAGATATGACTGGGCAGACTGTAGGGGCTGTATGGTATTTATCTGTCAGCATGTTTTATGTTTCTGTGTTTCAATAAGGTATATTTGTTCAGAAACATGTACAGCAAAACCCTGAAGACATAACAAAACAGGATTCAGCTATTCAGGACAGACATTATTGGTATGTCTTTTAACAGTGTTTGAATACTGCATTACAGTTTGGGGGTGTTGGGAAGGAATTGCACATGAGGAGGACTATTGATCCAACTTTCTGACTAGGCTGTGACTTTAGGAGGGGGGTGTGGTGCTAGAAGAGCATAGATGATAAGTGGGAAGGTATGGCTTCGAGGACTTGTCAGGAGAATGTAGAGGGTACAGGGATGGGAGAAGCATTGCTGCCTTACTAGGCTGTAATTTCTGGAAGTCATCAGGGGGTGGAAAGAAAGGTGCACCTGGTGGGATCTGGGCCATGATTTCAAGGGTTGGGATTGTGGGAGAGGACTTTGTGGTATTTCTATGATTTGAAGGAGGGGTGTCTGATAGGATAGCCTGGCCTTTCAGAATGGTATTGGGGGTAGAAGGATGGCTATGTTTATAAGGGACCATTGGAGATCCAGGAGGGTCTTGTGATTGATTGTGTCAGCTTCAAGAAGTGGATGGCAGATCATGGGCCCACATGCCTGACTGCAGTTGGGATTCCAGGATTGAGGACTGCAGGTCCAGTGGCTCAATCACAATAGAGAGAGTTGTAGGATGTGGTGGTGTCATGTGCCCAGGGGTTCAATTAAGGTTCAGGATCCAGATATAGGAGGGATGTATTGAGCACAGAGGTCCAATCATATTGGTGGTTCTCAGTAAGGAAGCTGGTTTTGAGGGCATTGGAAGAGCATCAGGGGGGGTCCAGGGATGGAGAGGGCAGAAACCATACCCTGGTGGAACCCTCTGTAGTGTCTGGTGCCATGCATTAATGTGAGCCACCACTTTCCAAGGTGTAGTTGTTTCCAGAATTATGTGGCCCTTGTTAACAAGTTTCGGTATTAATGCTGGATAGTATATCCAGTGTTAACACCTAATAGGTTGATTAACACTAAATGTTCTGCTAATCAGCTCATCTGCATATATAGTATGCTCAGTGAAGGATTTAACCCTTCAGCTACCTGCAGTTATGAAGAAAACCATCTGCTCCCCTCCAACCTGTGGGAGAGAAGGGGATCTCCCTCCATAATCATGGCATCATAAAACAGTGTGGGGAGGGAGCCCCACTCCATATCACAGATTTAAGTGGGCCCAAAAGGTCAACTCTTTAAAGTTGTATCTGTTGACCTTCACAAAATAATGACAGTCATGCAGGGGCACCAGTTTCAGTGATAAGTTGGACATCTGATGGCCAGCTGCCCTCTAGGCAGTTGCCTTCTTTGTCTATTTTATTTTATTTATTTATTTATTTATTTATTTATTTATTTAAGGTTTTTATATACCGGCAATCATGAGGACATATCTTGCTGGTTTACATGAAACGGGGTGCATTAAATACATCAAACTAAAACTGTGGTGATCGAAGGAAACAGTTACAATTAACAAGGGTCACAGAACTTGGAGAAGAAGGAAGAGATAGGAAAGAATAACTGGTTAGACAAAATACAAATTAAATTAATTAAATACTATGTACAAATGGTATTGTTAATGGTTGAATGTTTTGGGGAGTCCTTGGATTGAGTCCTTGGATTGTGTCATTAGATTGTGTCTGGGAAAGCTTGCTTGAATAACCAAGTCTTAAGTCCTTTCCTAAAAGTTAGGAGGCATGGTTCTAGTCTGAGATCTGTAGGAATGGAATTCCATAGAGAAGGGCCAGCTGTGGAGGTGGCCCGATCTCTGAGGGTAATGTGTCTGGTCGTTTTCGTGGGAGGAACTTGGAGGGCGCCTCTGTAAACTTCTCTGGTATTGAGAAACTTCTCTGGTATTGAGAAGCCCACTCCAGTTGCATTACTGTGCAGTAATGATAATGTGCATACATCTTTAAAAAGAAGGTGGGATGGGGTAACCTACACAGAGCAGCAGTTACTAAACACCTTGTTGATCACGTAGCAAGGTCCAGTTTGGTTTTCATCTTCTTTCATTTACTATGTTACAAATAACATGTTTATCACAGATATTAATCCTGATGTCCATTAGTGTATGGACCCCTAAATGTTAAAATGCAGTATAACTACAATTTAAAATTCTGGTATTTATAGCTGATACTTAAAAATGTTATAGTCAGTCAACTAATTTTTGGAGATATCTGTGGTGTATATTTAAAGAAATACAATGGGTACTTTCATGATGGCATACTAATTTCCCCATAGCTAGCTATCTTCATGACATTTTGCCACATACAAGACTTATTAACCTAATAAGATAGGTTACCGGTCACTTTTTTTTCTCTCCTTGAGCATCACCGGCTGACTCTTCTTCCCCATCAGTCACTGGCCTTCTTCTTTCCTCCCTTCAGCAGTCTTCTGAACTCCCACAGAAAACACAGGCCACCTCATTTTCTTTCCTACACCCCCATTATAAAGACAAGCACCAGACTCTTGCCTACACCTCTCTGCTCTTCCCACTGTCCCAGATACCCCTGATAGTCATCAGTCTCCCTGCTCCCAACTCAGATGCTTCTACTCTGAAGCTGTTTCCCAAGTATCTCCCAACACCTAATATTGTGAAGTGTGTGATGCCTGGCTAGCCAGAGCTTAAGACTAGTGGTGGTGGGTGATGCTGCTAACAGAGATGAGGCTGAGCTGGGTTGGCAGTGGAGATTATGTCATGAGTCATGGAGGTGCTAAGGAGAGGAAGAGGTTGTGATTGGAAGGGAGGGGAAGAAAGAGAGAAAGAGACTGGGGGATAGCAATGGTAGAAAGGACAAGGCTTGCAGTTAATTTCTCATCATTCCTCAGCAATCAGTTTTTAATGATTATGGCTAGCTCATTTTCTGACAAATTATTTGTCTTGTTGATTTGTTTTTGTTTTGTTTTATGTACAGTATATTCTATGTTTACGCCAGGTTCTTATGGCCTGGATTAGCCACTGTTGGAAACAGGATGCTAGGCTTGATGGACCCTTGGGCTGACCCAGTCTGGAATGTTCTTACAATGTATTTTATGAATGTTTCCTATATAAACCACCAAGGGTATGGAATAGTGTGGCCTATAAATTTCCCAAGCAAATAAATAAATAAATAAATACATGATGTTGTTCTTGTCATGGCCATGGAATCACAGGAAAATGAGAGATGATTATATAGATAAATTATACATACAATCCAGAAAGGTTTTAGTAAATCATGTGCAATGTCTTCATTGATCACAACTTCCGATACGTACCTATGACGTCTTTTTCAATCCCCAGACCTAAAAAAAGAGGCGGCGGTCTTCTATTAGCTGCAAAAAAAGAGCTAGGATTAACTCTACAATATTCAAATTCAACTTCTACCCTTGAATTCTCCGTATTTAAATCTAATCTTCTTCAATGCCTAACCTACGCCCCTCCAGGACTTCTTGAATCAGACCCGTCCCCACTAATTGAACGCATAGGCAACTATATCAACACAGATGCCCCCGCTATAATCTTGGGAGACTTCAACCTTCACATTGATATGACTCCCCACTCTACAATTGTGAAACGTTTCTCTCCACGCTTAGTTATATGGGATTTAAACAAATCTTTAACGGCCCTAAACACAAAGCAGGACACACTTTGGACCTAATCTTCTTAAATGAAGGCCTCACCCCTTCCTCCACACCAACATGCTCACTGGTTCCATGGTCCGATCACAGGATGATCACCACAGTCTTGAAAATCAACCAGTCTACTCCCCATTCTCCACATAAAACCACGGTCCAATTCAGGAAACTGTGCAACACTGACAACCTCAGCTCCCACCTATCCAAAGAATTAGACCATCTGGACCTTTCAGATGCAGCTACCTCCTCCTGGTTCAAGATCACTAATAAAGTAGCTGACCTAACTTGCCCATTAACCACTAAAGTGCTACACTCTAACCCAGACAACAAGAAACCTTGGTACACCCCAGATCTGAAAACTCTCAAGCAAGAACTAAGAAGCAGAGAACACATCTGGTGAAAAAATCCCTCCTCAATGAATCAGGCTGCGTATAAATCCCTCATGCACCATTACAGGATCTCTATCCTCCAAACAAAGAGAGATTTCTTCGCACAGAAAATCCATCACTTCATCTTCGACTCCAAAGCATTGTTTTCATACGTCTCAACCCTCACCAAACCATCTCCCCCAACTATTCCGGATGACCAAGCAGCTAGCAAAGCCTCAGAGCTCGCCTTTTACTTTGAGAAAAAAATCACCAATCTGTTATCCCTGCTAATCACCAACAATGGACAACCTCCTCCCCCTTATTTTGCCTCTCTACAACAAAACACAAGCCTCGAAGCTTTTGAGCCCACTTCATCCCTAGAAATAGAAACCCTGCTCAAGAAGCTCAAACCTGCATCTCACCCTTCGGACTCAATTTCTTCAAATCTACTCATCTCCATCCCAAAAACCATCACCAAGCCTATTGTGGAAATCATTAACTCCTCTTTAATGCAAGGTCTAGTTCCAGATGCCTTAAAACTTTCCATTCTCAAACCTCTATTGAAAAAACCCAATCTGTCACCTGCTGATCTGGCCAACTTCCGCCCTATAGCCAACCTACCATTCATCTCTAAACTCTTGGAAAAAATCATCAATAAGCAATTTTCTGAATATTTGGATGAAAACAAAATCCTAGCTCCAGCTCAGTTCGGTTTCTGCAAGTCTCTAAATACAGAAGCCCTCTTAATTTCACTCTCAGACACCATACTCTTGAATCTGGAAAAAAACCAACCTTGTCTTCTCGCTCTCCTTGACTTATCAGCCACCTTCGACACAGTGAACCATTCAATTCTCGTGGATTGGCTAGCTGACATAGGCATCAAGGGTACTGCACTTAGTTGGTTCAAGTCATTCCTTAGCAACAGGTTCTACAAGGTCAAAATCAACAACAAAGAATCCCACCCGGTTAGCTCCACCTTGGGAGTCCCCCAAGGCTCCTCTCTCTCCCCAGCCCTCTTCAACATGTACCTTCTCCCACTCTGCCAGCTCCTTACAAATCTAAAGTTAACTCACTACATATACGCCGATGATGTCCAAATACTCATCCCGATTATGGATTCTCTCCCTAAAACCCTCTGCTTCTGGAATAACTGCCTTCAATCTATCAACCACCTTCTCACAAGCCTCAACTTAGTCCTTAACACCAATAAGAGAACTCCTCCTCATTTCCCAGGATGACAACAATGTAGTATCCAACAATCATCTCACCGTTCAACCAAACCTCTTCTCCCATGTGAGAAACCTTGGAGTCATCATGGACAACCAACTTAACCTAAAAAAATTTGTTAATAACACCACAAAGGATTGCTTTTTCAAATTACAAGTCCTAAAAAGGCTGAGACCCCTCCTACACTTCCAAGATTACCGCACAGTTCTTCAATCCATCATCTTTTCAAAAATAGATTACTGCATTTCGCTTCTTCTCGGTCTCCCAGCAAACACCATCAAACCCCTGCAAATGTTGCAGAACACTACAGCTAGGATTCTGACCAGGAACAACCAAAGAGAGCACATCACACCTATCCTGCGGAGCCTTCATTGGCTTCCAATCAAATTTAGATTTCAGTACAAAGTCCTAACGACTATACACAAAGCCATGCTCAATCGTTTGATCTAAATATCCCTCTCCGTCCCCACAAACCCTCTAGACAAGTTAGATCTGCTTATAGAGACACTCTCTACACCCCCCTGCCAAATCCTCTTTAAGGAAATGATCACTTTCCACAGCTGGCCCTCTGCAATGGAATGCTCTCCCGCCAGATCTTCGGCAAGAACAATGCCCGACAACCTTCAAAAAAAGACTCAAAACTTGGCTGTTCTGTCAAGCTTTTCCTTAATTCAGATGATCCATCCATCTCTACCTCTAATAACTGGACTAGTTTTTTAGTTAGCTTTTCTTTCTCTGAACAAGGCATAACTTCGCAGGCAGGTTATACATCTTTCTACCTCCCATGTTAGTAAATTTGTCTTCATCCTTTCGCTTATTGTCTCCACCTTTATCCCATCCCCCGGGTAATTTACCCATTGGTCCATTCTCACCCAGTTTCATATGTTTTGTTCCTTCTAGACTCCTTTTCCTAGCAAAGTTAGCTTTGATCCCCTGTTATGTATCCTGGATATGTGATACTTGCATTTTTAGTTTCTTGCTCTCATGAAGAGCTTAGTATTTATTTGAAACCTTAATCCCAGTTACCGTGTCCCTTGTTTGATGTAATGCATTTGTTTGCTTTTATCGTTTCACTGTAAACCGATGTGATATGTAATTTTGCACATGAATGTTGGTATATAAAAGTTCCAAATAAATAAATAAAT
This sequence comes from Rhinatrema bivittatum, assembly GCF_901001135.1. Lineage (NCBI taxonomy): Eukaryota > Metazoa > Chordata > Amphibia > Gymnophiona > Rhinatrematidae > Rhinatrema > Rhinatrema bivittatum. The sequence goes on along the minus strand of NC_042616.1, from coordinate 652,295,372 downwards.
AGTGCCCATATTGATATTCTTGCTGATGTCATATTATCATAAATATTTTTGTATCTTACCTTTATAGTGACACACCAAAGAGGGAGATTTGGTTCTCCCATGACTCTGCTTTCCAACCTCCATTAGCCTCAGCACCCAAGACCCATCTTCAGACTGGGCCCTGGCTGAGGCATAGGTCCCGGCCTCAGCATCAAGACCCAGCCTCAGCCAGGACCCAGAATTAGAACTGGACCTAGGCCTTAGGCCAAGACCTGGGCCTCAATGATCAGGACCCAGGCTCAGGCCAGACTCAAGCTTCAGCCATAAATCCAGCCCAGGCCCAGGCTTTGGCCTAGACCCAGGCCCAGGCTTTGGCCTAGACCCAGGTCCAGGCCTTGGCCTAGACCCAGGTCCATACATCGACCTAGACCAAGGCCCAGGCCTTATCCTAGGCCCAGACCTGGGCATCTTGATCCAGCCTCTGCCAGCTCCCAGTGTTGGACTTGGTCCTATGCTTGAAGGTGAAGAGACAATGAAAATGGAAGTTTAAAGAGTGATTGAAGGTTTGGCAACTGGAATTAAGTTGCAAGAAGTGAGAAGTCATGCATTTGAGGTACAGTAATCCAAAAGATTTCTATGAGATGGGGAGATGAAAGACTATTGTGCATGGATTGGGAGAGGGATTTTGGGGTGATAGTGCCTGATGATCTGAAGGCAATGAAACAATGCAACAAGGTGGTGGCAAAAGCTAGAGGAATGATGGGCTGCATATAAAGAGAATAACCAGCAGGATAATGGGGGTGATACTGCTCTTGTACAAGTCTTTGATGAGGCCTCACATGGAGTACTGTGTTTAGTTCTAGAGATTGTATCTCAAAAAAGATAAGGACAGTATGGAAGCAGTCCAGAGAAAGGTGATCAAAATGATGTGGTGTCTGCATTACAAGCCAAACCTTCAATCACTCTTTAAGCTTCCATTTTCATTGTCTCTTCACCTTCAGGCATTCGCCCGAGTCCAACACTGGGAGCTGGCAGAGGCCAGATCCAGATGCCTGGGCTGGGCCTAGGACAAGGTCTATGCCTTGGTCTAGGCTGATGTCCAGACCTGGATCTAGGCTGATGCCAAGTCCTGGGTCTAGGCCATTAATCAATGTATTTATTTTATGTATTTATTTATTTAAAAACTTTTCTATACCGTTGATAAGTTAAGTACCATCGCAACGGTTTACATGTAGGCACATATTTATTTTATAAAATGTATATGCCACAACATCCAAAGTTCTGAGTGGCTTAAAATTAAATCACACATAATAATTTAATAGACAACATACATTTCAACATTATAAGATCACAATGACATACCTGAATGGTATTACTATTAATGATTCACAAACACCAAACCCTTTCCTCTGGAAAGAAAAATGCAAATCTAGGGGTCATTATATGAACTCCATGTGTGTGGGGGAGATGATTCAGAACCAACATCAGGCAACATTTCTTCACAGAGAGGGTAGTGGAGGCATGGAATGCCCTTCCAGAAGAGGTGTTGAAGAAGAGAACAATAATGGAGTTCAAAAGGTCATGAGATACTGAGGATCCCTACAGGTGAGAGGATGGAAATGAAAAATGGGGTAACCTCTGTTAACTTTATGTGTAAGACTTCTGAATTGGGGTTATTTTATGGAGCGTCATTTACTAGTACCTTTAACAGTAGGCAAGGGGGTAACCTGCAAGGAGAAAACGTTATTACCCTTAACAGAAGGCAAGGGGCTACCCTACACTGAGCAGCAGCAGAAAGCATGGGGGTAACCTAAACAGAGCGGCAATCATTACCAAATTCAACTTGTTGGGCAGTCTAGATGGACGCCATACACTATTTTACTATGACCAGCCAAATCTGAACTGGCATCCAGCTGGTTTGATCATTTGTGGATGCTCAATAGTGTGCACTCCAAAGTTTTGTAAAGAACTAGTTCCCTAATTTTTGCATTCAAAAGTCACTTTTGAGCTATAACAAAATTATATCACCTCAAAATAAAAGTACTTAAAAAACAAAATATGATAGTTTACACTACTTTGCCGTGAATAGGGATACATGAACTATTCAAGGTGGAATTCAAAATGTAGATATTGTTGCTCATCCCATCCGTGCTCGTCCGGGACTACTCACCCCACCAAGACTCCCACGGGTCCCGGGTCGTCCTCCCCTGCTTCAGCAGCGAGCTCAACCAGGCCTTTGCGTCGTGCGGCAGTGGTCGCCAGGCCTTCCACCTCCAGCCAGGCCTCACGGCGGGGCTCAGCGTCCTCTGTGGTGTCGGCCCCGCCCCAGGCATGTGCACGCGGACCGCCCGGCTCCTTAAAGGGCCAGCGGCGGATCCCAACTCCGTGGCGCGCCCTGATTGAACACTGCTCAAAAGGAAGTGCCTGCCTGCACTTCCTTGCCTTGGCAATTGGGTCGATCACTGTGATTTCTAGTTTGCCTCTGCTTTTCCAGTGTCTGTTCCAGTCTTGTTCCAGCGTTGTTCCAGTCCTTCTGTTCCAGTCCTGTCCCAGTCCTGTTCCAGGTATAGCTTCTGTTCCAGCGTCCTCATGTTCCTTCGTCTCCCCAGGTAGTACCTCTTGGACTGTCTTCCCGGTACTGACCTGTGCCTGTACTTGACTACGTTGATCGTCGCCTGGATTTGACCTTTGCCTGTTTCTTCAACCAAGTCGGCACACTGCCTGGAACTGACCTCTGCCTGACCACTGACCATGTCTCACTGCCACCTGGAACCTGAACCCCTGCTTTGGCTGATTACCCATGGACTGACCTTTGGAACCTGAACCCTGCTTTGGCTGACTATCCTCGGACTGACCACTGGTATTGACCCCTGCTTTGGCTGACTACGCTACCTTGACTCTGGCCTTGATCCTTGCCATACATTCAGAGACTTTATTCTGGCCTTCTTTTGCACCCCAGACTTCTAGCCTGAACATCGACCACACACTCTTGATCGTGGTGGGCACACCTCTGAACTTTCTCTCAAGGAGAACCTGCGAGCCCACCTAAGACCAGGCGGTCTGAGTAACCAAGGTATCAACCTGAGGGAACCCCGGGTTTCTATTGGTGAAGCTCCAGCTAGCCTCTGTCTCCTCTTGTGCTCTGCCTCCTAGTGGCAGGCGCTTTCTGTGTCCAACCAGGGAGCCTACCAATCCTGCACTAGGCCAAGGGTTCACCTCCCGGTGCAACAGATTGCCAAGGCCATGGACTTGGTGAAGTCTCTCGCCATACGGACCATTCAGGTCTGGCCGCAATTATCCAAGAGCAACGACGAGCCCTAGAGACTAGCATCTTCAGTGGAAAAACTCCATTCTCAAATGCAGACGGTAGTAGTGACTAATTCCACAGGCCTGACTTCTACCCTGCTCCCGAGAGCATCACTGGCACTGTCAGCTCCTCCTCATTTCAATGGGGATCCATGCCTCTGCCGAGGCTTCCTCAACCATGCAATTTGCCTTTCAGCCTTCATTGTTCCTGAAGGAACCCACAAAAATAACTTTCATCCTCTCATGCCTTGAGGGGAAGGCCCTGGCATGGGCTTCCCCACTTTGGGAGTGTTCTGACCCCATCCTCACTTAACTGTCCCAGTTCATCACCACCTTCAAGTGGACCTTTGAAGATCCTGGTCATTAGGCAGTTGCGGGCCATCATCTTCTCCACCTCCGTCAAGGCTCAAGATCCCTCTATGAGTTTATGGTGGAGTTCCAGACACTGGCTATGGAACTGGGATGGCAAGAGGACTGTCTCCGGGCACTCTATCTAGAAGGCCTATCTCCCACTCTCAAAGACGAGCTCGCTGCTCCGTGAGATTCCCATGTATCTAGAGGACCTGATTTCCCTCGCTGGAAAAATTGACCATCACCTCCGGCAATGGCACCATAAAGTAAAAGCATCCCGGCCTCCTGCTCAGTGCCTCTCGAAGAGCATCTTCGGCGCATGAAGCAGGGCCTCTGCTTATACTGCGGTACTTCCCGACACCTGAGGCAGTTCTGTCCAGTCCATCCGGAAAACTTCAAGGCCTAAACCCGGTGGGGGTCCTGAGCTTGGGCGCTACAGTCACTGGCCCCTAACTGTTACTTCCAGATTCCCTGTCCGTGGAATCCCGTTCCTTCGCCACCACTGCTCTTATTGACACTGGAGCAAATGGCAGCTTCATCATGGACAGCATCGTCAAACTCTTAAAAATCCCCATGTAACTCCTAGAGGTGCCTCTCTGCATTGCATCTATCTAAGGGGAACATCTCCCCGGGCACATCACATATCGCACGGTGGCCTTCCGCCTCACCATGGGAACCCTCCACGAGGAAGAAATATCCTTGTATGTCTTGAAACATTCCACACACCCAGTTATATTGGGTCTTCCTTGGCTTCAAACACATGGACCCCAATTTGATTGGCAATCCCTCCAGCTGGTCCAATGGGGCCCGCAATGCCAGAAACACTGCTTAAAACAAGTGTCCCCAGCAGTTACCGTCCTGAAGACTACAACCCTCACCAGCCTCCTGGCTCAATACTCTGACTTTGAAGACGTCTTCTCTAAGCAGAAGGCAGACACACTGCCTCCACTCCGAAAATTTAATTGTCCTATCAAGCTTCTGCCTGGCACTACACCACCCAAAGGTAGAACCTATCCACTCTCACTTCCTGAGACCCAGGTGATGTCTGAGTACATCAAAGAGAATCTCGAGAAAGGGTTCATCAGACCTTCTGACTCTCTGGCAGGAGCGGGCTTCTTCTTCGTCAAGAAGAAGGATGGAGGACTACGCCCTTGATTCGACTATCGGGGGTTGAATGCCATCACCTGCAAGGATCGCTACCTGTCACATCTCATCAGCGAATTGTTTGACCACCTGCAAGGGGCCCAGATCTTCACAAAACTTGATCTACGAGGAGCGTACAGCCTCGTACGCATCCAGCCTGAGGACATATGGAAGACCGCTTTCAGCACCAGGGATGGCCACTACAAGTACATAGTGATGCCTTTCGGCCTTTGCAATGCTCCTGCGGTGTTTCAACGCCTAATGACTGAAGTCCTCCAAGATCTACTTTATTCATTTGTAGTTGTATACCTAGATGACATCTTGATCTCAAAGGACTTGAAGTCCCATCGTTCCCACGTCAGAACTGTTCTTCAATGCCTCAGAGAGAATCACCTCTATGCGAAACTAGAAAAATGCATCTTTGAACAAAAGTGTCTGCCCTTCCTAGGATATATCATTTCCGGTCAAGGATTTACTATGGATCCTGAAAAGCTTCAAGGGATTTGCGAATGGCCCCAGCCTGTAGTCCTCCGCACCTTACAAAGATTCCTCGGATTCACGAATTATTATAGGAGCTTTATCGCCAACTACTCTACGTTAGCTGCTCCACTCACTGCAATGACCAAGAAAGGAACCAATCTCCGGGTTTGGAGTCCCAGGGCCAAAGCTGCATTCCATGCATTAAAAGAAGCATTTTGTTCTGGTCCCTGTTTACGACACCCAGACCCAAATTGCCGATATTTCGTTGAAGTCAACGCATCCACCAATGGCCGGGGTGTTGTTGCTTCAGTATTCCTCCAAGGGTACATTAGTACCGTGCTCATTATATTCCCACAAATTTTCACCTGCAGAGCAAAATTACACAATTGGAGACCGTGAAATCCTAGCTGTCAAACTTGCACTTCAGGAATGGTACCCATGGCTAGAAGGTGCACAAAACAAATTTACCATATTCACAGATCACAAGAATCTGGAGCACCTAAAAAAGGCACAATTATTAAATCTGAGACAAACCCGATGGGCATTATTTGAGCGATTCAATTTCGAGCTGCGCTACCGGCCAGCATTGAAGAACCTTCATGCGGATGCACTCTCGCGCTCCCTCGAACCTGAGGTCACACAGGACATTCCAAGACACATTACTGATCCGGCCTGTGTGTCCCTTGCGGTTACCACCATGGTACCCGCCAGAAAGACGGTCATCCCACGCCGACTACGTGAGCATGTACTCCGCTGGGCCAATGATTCAAAGCTAGCTGGACATCCTGATCGAGCCAGAACCCTGGAAATGTTAAAATGGTTCTACTGGTGGCCCAGCATGGTCACAGATTCCCGTAATTACGTTGATTCAGGTCCGGTATGTGCACAACAAAAGCCTCCAACGGGTTGGCCATGGGAACTCCTCCAACCACTTCCAGCACCCTCCGATCCCTGGTCTAGTATTTCAACCAATTTTATCACCGATCTGCCTCCATCCCAAGATAATACCGTCATCTGGGTCATCATTGACTGCTTTTCTAAGATGGACATTTTATTCCTCTGCGGAACCTTCCATCAGCTCCCGAACTCGCTAAATTATTCCTGAAGCACATCTTCCGTATGCATGGCCTACTGAAGGAAATAGTTTCGGACTGAGGACCATAGTTTGCCGTGAAATACTGGCGATCATTATGCCAGAAATTTAATATCACCCTGAGCTTCACCTCGGCCTACCACCCTCAGGTTAATGGCTAAGCAGAAAGAACTAATTGGATATTAAAGACCTTCCTAAGGTCTTATGTAAATGACCAACAGGACAATTGGGCTGACTTGCTACTATGGGCCGAGTTCACACAACACGCATCTTGCTACCGCAACGGACGTCTCTCCAATTTTGGTGGTGTTTGGCCCTCAACCATGACTACCCTTGCCAGTACCCCTCTCCGTGCCTTTGCCAGCGGCTCAGTTCACAGCACAGACCATCCGTAATGTATGGAACCAAGTGAAGGAGCGCCTGACCCAAGCTGCCGAACGTTCCAAAAAGGTCGCTGACGCTCATCGGTGGTCAGCCCCACTCTTCAGACCCTGCCAAAAGTGTGGTTGAGTACCAGACACATTAGACTGTGGCTACCTTCCCATCACCTAGCACCGAAGTATATTGAGCCATTCCCAATCCTCCGCCGTGTCAAAGCGGTAACCTACCAACTCCAGTTGCCGCGATCCATGGGTTTCCACAATACCTTTCACGTGTCCTTATTAAAACCACTCGTGCTCTCCTGGCCTTCTCGGAGAGAGCCTTCACCTCCACAGGTCTCCACAGAACCCGACAACACCCTCCATGTAAGAGAGGTCCTCGATGTCCATCGGCGTTGAGGCCGCTGATAATATCTCCTTGCCTGGGAAGGGTATGGGGCTGAAGAAAACTCCTGGGATCCCTCACAAAACATCCTTGACAAGGATCTCCTACGGGCTTTCCATAGAGCACACCCAGACAAGCCTCGCCCGAGGAGGGGAATGCCTATAAGGGGGGGGGGGGGGGGGTACTGTTGCGCATCCCATCCATATGGGCCTACTCACCCTACCAAGGCTCCCACTGGTTCCGGGTCATCCTCCCCTGCTTCAGCAGTGAGCTCAGCCAGGCCTCGGCGTCCCGCGGTGGTGGTCGCCGGGCCTTCAACCTCCAGCCAGGCCTCACGGCGGGGCTCAGCATCCTCTGTGGTGTCAGCCCCGCCCCTAGGCATGCGCACGCGGATCCCCGGCTCCTTAAAGGGCCAGGGGCAGATCCCAGCTTCGAGGCGTGCCCTGATTGAACGCTGCTCAAAAGGAAGTGCCTGCCTGCACTTCCTTGCCTTGGCAATCGGGTTGATCACGCTGTGATTTCTTGTTTGCCTCTGCGTTTCCAGTGTATGTTCCAGTCTCGTTCCAGCCTTTTTCCAGTCTTCTTCCAGCCTTTTCCAGTCTCGTTCCAGTCCTGTTCCATCATCCTTCTGTTCCAGCGACCTTCTGTTCCAGCATTTTTCTGTTCCTGCATCCTCCTGTTCCTTCATCTCCCCAGGTAGTACCTCTCGGACTTTCTTCCCGGTACTGACCTCTGCCTGTTCTTGACTACATTGATCGCCACCTGGATTTGACCTTTGCCTGTTTCTTCAACCAGGTCTGCATGCTGCCTGGAACTGACCTCTGCCTGACCACTGACCACTGACCACTGACCACTTCTGACTGCCACCTGGAACCTGACCCTGCTTTGCCTGACTACCCACAGACTGACCTTTGGAACCTGACCCCTGCTTTGGCTGACTATCCTCGGACTGACCGCTGGTATTGACCACTGCTTTTGCTGTCTACGCTACCTTGATTCTGGCCTTGATCCTTGCCATACTTTCAGAGACTTTATTCTTGCCTTTTCTGGCACCCCAGACTTCTAGCCTGAACATCGACCGTGTGCCCTTGATCGTGGTGGGCACACCTCTGAACTTTTTTTCAAGGAGATCCTGCGAGGCCCACCTAAGACCAGGCTGCCCAGGTAACCGAGGGCTCAACCTTAGGGAACCCCGGGTTGCTATTGGTGAAGCTCCAGCTAGCCTCTGTCTCTTCTTGTGCTCCGCCTCCTGGTGGCAGGCACTCTCTGGGTCCGACCAGGGAACCTACCAATCCTGCACTAGGCCAAGGGTCCACCTCCCGGTGCAACAGATATCAGCCAAGTTTAAGTTTCAAAGATAATTTAGATTTTCCAAAGATTCAGAGATGAAATCCATCAGTCTTGTTTCCCTTCAGGTCTGGGAAAATCTAATATGTGGCTGCAAAACACCAATGTAAATCCACCAGTTCAAGAAAATCAGCTATGGATTTCTTCAGAACCACTGCTGTTTTTTTAAAGATGTACTGCAGATTGGGCCATAAATGCAGCTTTGACTTTAAAAATGGTTTTTTAAACCAATTCAATTAGCCTTCCTCTTTTTCATGGGTTCAGTAAACCTTTTTTTTTAAGAGATTTGTATTTCCCTAGCTGTGAGTGCAAACCTTCTTGCTCAAAAAAATTCAGAAACCCACTGCCTTGCCACCTTTACTGCAGGGGTGTCAAACTGCAACACTGGAGGGGGAGAACAAGATGGCTGCCACCTGATCCACATGCTGAAGAAGTGCTTCTCCAGCTCTTTACTTGAATTTTTTTTCCTTTATCTAAAATGCTTCATACAAAGAGGAAAGCACGGTTGAGGGAGATTTCAAGTTCCTTTCCCATGCTCGAGCAATTACAACCTCGGATTGAAACTTCTTCGCGGCACCCCTATCTGAGATGCCAGAGGGGAGAGCCGCAATGGAGATGGACTTCGTGCAATCACCACCGCCTCTGGCTGAAGTAATATCATTAAGCCTCGGCAAGCTGAGCATGCCTCCACCTCCTGTTCCATCAATACTGGATATTCCTGAATTGAGATTGAGAGATATTGTTACCTCGAGGGCTCAAGATGGGAAAACATTTTGGTTTCTCCTTCGGTGAATCTATTTGGAATGGATTTCACAGGCCTTTCTCTCACCTCAAAATTGCCTAAAATTACTGAAAGTGGAAGTGGCACTATGGGTGAAGGAGATGGGAATGTGCAGGCATGTCCATGGCTAAAGCCATTATTTGAGAAGCCAAAAGAGATAACTCTAGAGACTGTTTGGTCTGCTTTAATTTCTATTGAGAAAGCTATAACCTCTTTAATGGCTGTAATTGTGGATGACAACCGGTGAGTCCTGGCTACAGAAAATCAAGTTGGATTGCTGGCTACTAAAGTTACTGAGATGGATACAAGGATTTCTAATCTGAAAACAGTACAGCATAAATTGGTTCAATCAGATATTGTCTCTTCTAAGAAAATGGAAAACATGGAAAATGCTTTTAAATTTAAGGAGGCTAAATTTTCCTTATATAAGTTTGCTTCCTCCTAAGTATCTGTTCAAGAGCTATTTAGTACAGATTCTCAAATTTCCATCTGAAGCTGTTCCAATGATAACTAAGGCTTATTTTTTGCTTAAATCAGAGGGAGATATATACCTAAGGATCCAGAATCCATTTAATCTACAAATGTATCTGAAGTATTAGAATTGTCTCAAGGGACAGTTATTCAGAATAGAGCTACCTTGTTAATAACTTTCACATTTTTATCTCAGAGAAATTCTGTGACGAAGTTCTTTTTCTGGAATCATCATCAGTTAGTCTACGGTCAAAATATCTGGATTTTCCCTGATATCACTAGGACAACACAAGAACGCAGGAGAAAATTTCTCACTATGAAACCTGAAGTCTTAATTAAAGGTGCAAAATTTGAACTGAAATTTCCATGTAAATGCTTGCTAATATACCAGAACTCCAATTACTTATTTTTTAAACCTTTCCAGCTACGTGTATTCCCAGAATCCCATTCCTAATGTTTTGTCATAATCCGCTATGTTGATGGGAGGAGCAATCAGATAGGAGTAGCAATCTGATGTATTCCATAGGCGGAGTAGCAATCTGTTGTTATAGACTGCTGGAGATAGTAGTGGGTGGATCCTTGGGCTGGTGGCAGATGACCATGTCCCCGGGGGAAGATCCCGAGAGGGACCACCGGCTAGGCTTAGAGTATGGAGACAGACACACACTAGTTCTTTTATTAAACAGGTCTTGAAACCACCAGAGGTGGCAGTAGTGAGCTGAAGTGCCCAGCAGGGCTGAAGTCCCTCAGATACTGGAACAGCGATCCCTGGATGGCTGAGCTGTTGAGAAACTATAGACAGTGAGTAGGCAGGGTATGCAGAGTTCATGAACAGAACTTAGATGACAACACTCACATATTGGTTTCCGGGACCTCAGGACCTGGAAAGGATAGGCCCTCGAGGAGCGAGTACCTGGTTCCTGGGAAAGCTCTGAGAGAGCGATGGTAACTCACAATGATGTAGTTAATGATGGCTTCCAGGCAGAAGAGAATCAGCAGATAGTCAGGAACAAGGGCCCTCGAGGAGCGAGTACTGGTTCCTGTCTATAACCTGAAAAGCAAAAGAGAGCGAGGCCCCTGAGGAGCGGGTACCTCTGGTAAATCCGAGGAGGCAGAGTAGCTTAGGTAGGGTAACCAGAGTAAACTTGTCCTATCCTAACCTTTGCTAACTCGGTTTGTTAGCGATATCAGAGACCTTTAAATATTGGAAGCGGATGATGTCATCTCAAGGGGATGCCCCTGAGGTTCGCGCTCTTGCTGGTACTTCACTCGGAGCATGCGCGCGCCCTAGGCTTCAGGCAACATGGTGGATCTGCATCGTCGAGCCGGTCCGGGGACACCGGAAAGACGGCAGGGAGAGGCCGCGGCAGCCAGCCATCCTTCAGACCTGGAGGGAGTCGCCACAGAGGTAAAAAGTGTAGAGTGGAGACGTCGGGCAGCGACGGTCGCAACAGTACCTCCCTTCAAAGGGCGATCTCCTCTTCAAGTACCAGGCTTACATTTTGAAGGATGCGCGAGGTGGAACTGACGCAGCATCTCTTTGTCCAAGATATTGGTCTGAGGCTCCCAAGAGATTATGTCGGGGCTGAAACCCTCCCATATCAGAAGGTATTCAAAAGTCTTGCCTCTTATACGAACATCCAGAATCTCTTTGATCTTAATCTCTAAGTCGTCTTCTGCATCGATGACAGGTGGATCTTGAGTCTTGGAAGAATTTTGTTTGTAGATATCAGCAGTAATGAAATGAGCTACTGTGGATGTCTCTGAGGGATTCAGTGGAAGTGGCGGTGATAGGGAACATCCAGAAACCACTTCAATAGGTGATTCTTCAGTAGATGTTGCTGGATGAGAGTTGATAGCATTGCCAGCAGATACAGACTGGCTGGATGCCAAGAGTATCTTCTTCGGGTTCATATGTGCTGTGGCTCTTCAGGCACATCTTCCAAATGGAAAGAGCATAACAGAGATACTCTAAAATTATGATCCATGAATAAGGATTTTGATGTTGAACGCCTTCGAGCCAAGGTGAACGTTGAAAGCATTATGAATATCAGCAGCAATGGGTAAGCTGCTAGGGACGTCACAGAGATCTTCAGTGGAAGTGGCGATGTTGAGAAGCGTCCAAAACCCACTTCAAGTTATAATGCAATAATGGATCTTCACATTTGACAAAGGGACTCCTCAGGTCTTCCACTAGATGTCTGAGAATGAAGTTGCCTCCTGTCCTTGAGTCCACCAGGGCAGGAGTCTGAACCATAACTGGTCCGTAGGTTAAGGAGACTGGGAGAGAGAGCAGAGGAGAGGACGCAGTAAGATCTAAGAACAGTCCTCCTGCAGGACTTAGGCCCGTCCATTTATCAGACAAAATGGAGCATGTAGAGACATCATGGCTGGACTGACCACAGTACATGCATAGGCCGTGCTTCTTCCGAAATCTTCTCTCCTTGGAGGTCAAGTGTCCATGACCAAGTTGCATCGGTTCATCTGTATCAGCAGTGGAGGTTACTGGAACCATCCGAGGTGCATTGGTAGCACTGGCCTGTTTCAACCCTGGTAACACCTTAGGCCGGAGTTCCTTCACCTTGTCCTGGAGTTGATGATCAATCCGAGTGGCCAAGGCTATTAATTCGTCTGGCGAGTCAGGTGTCTGGCGAGCGGCCAGCTCATCCTTCAAACGGGTATCCAGGCCTCTGCAGAAGAGTGTCTTGAGACATTTGGGGTCCCAGCGGAGTTCTGCCGCCAGAGTCTTGAATTATATGGCAATTCAGCCAATGATCTGCTGCCTTGCTTCAAGTCCACTAAAGCAGAACCGGCAGCAGAGGTTCGTGCAGGGTCATACAAAATGGATTTAAACAAGTCCATAAATCCTTCTTTGTCCTGCAAAATGGGGTCCTTGCATTCCCACAAGGTGGATGCCCATGACAGAGCTCTGCCATCCAAGTACAAAAGGATGTACGTAGTCTTAGATTGTGCTGTAGGAAATAAAGATGGTTGTAAAGTAAAGTGCATGGTCTTCTGGATTTCTCCGGAAAAACGGATTGGAGCTGCCAGTGATACAGCAGTCTTCAAAGTTACCTCCTGTAACTGACCTTCATGGTTGGAAGTTGTGCCTTGAAACTTCTGTGTGTGTAGCTGATAAAATGCTGCAGTAAGTTTCTCCAAGGCATCTTGCTGCTCCGAGATGCGCAGGGCCAGGCCCGGTATGGCCTGCAAGGCCGAGAGTTGTGCCAGATCCATGAAGATAGGCCGGGTCAGTGCAGTCAAGCCAGATCCATAGAGTTATGCCAGGTCCTGGAGTTAAGCCGGAGCCATGGAGTTATGCTGGGTCCTGGAGTTAAGCTGGATCCATATCAGAATCCGCTATGTTGATGGGAGGAGCAATCAAATAGGAGTAGCAATCTGATGTATTCCTTAGGCGGAGTAGCAATCTGCTGTTATAGACTGCTGGAGATAGTAGTGGGTGGATCCTTGGGTCAGTGACAGATGACCACATCCCCGGGGGAAGATCCCGAGAGTGACCACTGACTAGGCTTAGAGTATGGAGACAGACACACATTAGTTTTTTTATTAAACAGGTCCTGAAACCACCAGAGGTGGCAGTAGTGAGCTGAAGTGCCCAGCAGGGCTGAAGTCCCTCAGATACTGGAACAGCGATCCCTGGATGGCTGAGCTGTTGAGAAACTGTAGACAGTGAGTAGGCCGGGTATGCAGAGTACATGAACAGAACTTAGATGACAACACTCACATATTGGTCTCCAGGAGCTCAAGAGCTGGAAAGGATAGGCCCTCGAGGAGCGAGTACCTGGTTCCAGGAAAAGCTCTGAGAGAGCGGTAACTCATAATGATGTAGACGGTGATGGCTTCCAGGCAGAAGAGAATCAGCAGATAATCAGGCATGAGGGCCCTCGAGGAGTGAGTACCGGTTCCTGTCTGTAACCTGAAAAGCATAAGAGAGCGAAGCTCCCGAGGAACGGGTACCTCTGGTAAGTCTGAGGAGACAGAGTACCTTAGGCAGGGTAACCAGAGTAAACCTTGTAATATCCTAACCTTTGCTAACTTGGTTTGTTAGCGATATCAGAGACCTTTAAATATCGGAAGCGGGTGACGTCATCTCAGGAGGACGCCCCTGAGTTTCGCGCCCTTGCTGGTACTTCACTCGGAGTGCGGCTGCGCTTGCCCTAGGTTTCAGGCAACATGGCGGATCTGCATCGTCAAGCCGGTCCGGGGACACTGGAAAGAGATGGCAGGGAGTTCCGTGGCAGCCAGCCGTCCTTCAGACTTGGAGGGAATTGCCACAGAGGTAAAGAGGGCAGAGTGGAGACGTCGGACAGCAACGGTCGCAACATGTTTCCCATGTGTTGGCTCCGCATAATTTTGTTTGGGGGTGTAAGATCAGGATTAGTACTGTACGACCATATTTCTTGAAATAATCGCTCTTGTTAAATGTTGTTCTCCCTCATTTCCTAATAATTGAGACAAATATTTGTTGGGGAATTTAGAATTTTATTTTGATATATTTCATTGCTGGTATATTACAAAGTTTGTCTTAAAAAAAAAACCTGCAACACTGGAGAGCTGATACGGTTTCAGGATATCCTTAATAAATATGGATGAAATATATTTGCATGCACTATCTCCATTGTATGCAAATATATATTATGCATATTCATTAGGTATATCCTGAAAATCTGGCCAGTGTATGGCCCTCTAGGATTACAGTTTAACACCCTTGTTTTAAAGGCTAATAATGAGCTTTCCTGTGCAGCTTGCTATCCTGTAAGTACAAAGTATGCATGGGATTATAGACTTATTTTGAGAATTCTACTGGTGCATGGAATGCACAAAGTCTATGCTGTGATTTGATAATAAAATCAGTGTAAACTCCCTCCTCTGACATGTCCCCACCCCTGTGTCTAGTAGTTAAAAATTACATGTGCTGTGATTGTGCATGTACTTTTATGTGTACAGAGGGGTCCAACAATAATCAGACCTTGTTTTTATGCTAGTAATCAGAGTTTACTCATATAGCAATATCTATTCGTTGCCCCTTTAGTACATCAGGCCCTAAGTATCCACTTAGATGTCTTATGGGACGCACTATTGAAACCTAAACCTCCAGTTTTGAAACAGATGCACATTGCATGTTACAATACATGTTCAATCCAAGTTACTGTACTAAGTTTCTCTTGTGAAATACCTGAGTAGATCCCAATGAAAATAAATATTTGCACACACTGTAATATATCATGAAAGACTGATAATGGTAACATATTTTTTTTCCTAATTTGACCTGTTCTAGCAGTGACTAATTTGAGACTGACTATTCCTAAATTTAAAAAGTAGTATAATTTTTTTTTAAGTAAACTCCTTGCCAGATTTTATTTTGGAATAGATTTGCTGGAAAATTTTGTAATGCATCAAACTGCATCTATTTCTGCATTAATTTTAAGAGGCAGTATGCAGTTATTACTTTACTGCCAAGGACAACCATCTGTATGATGAATCTAAATTTTTTTTCTACAGCTCTGTCCAACTTAAATTACAATATCAACAAAAACAACTTCCACAGGGTAGTGGAAGAAGTTGATGTCTGGTTTCAAATTCTGTAGCAAAATTGTACATGTTTTCATGCTATCTTTCCATTTATTTTCTGTCACTTAATGCTTGCATAGTAGGGATTAGAACCTACCTTAATATTTTCCCAGTGATCATGGTGAGAATTTTGTGGGTAGGCTTTTTGCGTAGCATGTGCATCCCCATGTTTTGGATCATCTTCTTTTTGAAATGATTCTCAATGGTATAAATTGCTACTAAGCACATGCAGTAGCCAGAGAAAAGGAGGTAATCCCGGATCTCACAGTAAGAGAAGACTGACTAGGTCCTCAAGGCATAATGAAGTGAAGAGGATTCTTGAAGATTAATAGTTTTTGAGAAGATTGAGAGATTTTTGTTGTTTTTGGATCAATTCCTGACTGAGAGGGGGTACGCACTAGAAGGAAGAGCTGTTTCCCTGTTTTCTTGCATTTTTCTCCCAGTTAACAGCAAGGTAGAAGACAGACTGAAGTTTCTGAAGTTTTGAGAGCTTTAAGAAGTCTTTTGGAGATTCAGTCTAATTTTGAAGCTGGGAAAGATTTGTCAATCTTCCGTGGTGCATATTGACACTGGATGAGAATTTATCTATAATTATTGGGGAAGGCATTTTGGGCCAGGACACAGTTAAGAATAGGAAGGTCATCAAAAGAGGCAATATCGACAAAGAGACAAGTGTTAGCATTTTCTAATCCTGTTTATGATTTTTGGAATCCTAGCGTGAATATTCCTTTTTAAGTTGAAGTAAACCTTTTTATTATTTGAACACCAACCTTGGACTCAGAGCTTTTTATTCACATATCCCCTTTTGGATTATGATACCACCTCACTTTGGGCAGATTTTAAAAGCCCTACGTGGGTAAATCCACCTGGATTTACGCGCGCCAAGCCTATTTTGCATAGGCCCGGTGACGCACGCAAGCCCCGGGATGCGTGTATGTCCCGGGGCTTTAAAAAAGGGGTGGGGCTGGGGCGTTCCAGGGCGGGGGCGTGGTCAGGGGCCTCCGTAGGGCCTCTAGGCTGGGGGATTGCACGCCGGCACTTGGCCGGCATGCGCAACTTGCAAAACAAAGGTATGGGGGGGATTATGTAGGGCAGGGGGGTGGGTTAGGTAGGGGAAGGGAGGGGAAGGTGGGGGGGGCAGAAGGAAAATTCCCTCCGAGGCTGATCCAATTTCAGAGTGGCCTCGGAGGGAACAGGGAAAGCCATCGGGGCTCCCCTAGGGCTCAGCGCGCGCAAGGTGCACAAGTGTGCACCCTCTTGTATGTGCCGACCCCGGATTTTATAAATATGCGCGCGGCTGTGTACACATGTTATAAAATTGGGCATAGATTTGTGTGTTCCAGGTTGCGTGCACAAATCTACGCCCGCGCGTACCTCTTAAAATCCGGCTCTTTGAGTATTGAGCTACATGTTAGAGTGATGTTGCAGGCTGATTACCCTACCACAACATCTAGGGCCCAGAACCTTAGGCCTCCTTCCAGCTGGAGAATACTGGCCTCCAAAGCTGAAGTCTGTTTGAGAGTGACATAGGTCCAGGAGAGTAAAGACAACTCTGTGACTTTTAGCCCCTGCATCAGGTACCCTCCACCAGAGAAGGGGGGTTACACTTGTAGGCAGAAACAAAAGTCTTATTAATCCTTAATAACAGAAATGCTAAATAAATAATCACACATTTATAAAATGTACCTTGTTTCAGGGCATGACACACTATGAGTCAAGTCTGTGCAAATCTGTTTCTGGTAATCTGTAACTTATTTAAAACAGCCACAGGGGAATCCAGGAAACTATACTACTCTGAAGAAAGAAGAGTAATAAGTGGAGTTCCTCAAGGATCAGTTTTGGGACTTGTTTTGTTCAATATCTTTATAAATAATGTTGCAGAGGTATTAGAAGGCAAAGTTTGTCTTTTTGCAGATGACACTAAGATCTGCAACAGAGTGAACACAACTAAACTAGTAGAGAGAATGAGAAGTGACCTAAAAAAATCTCAAAGGAGTGGTTCAAGGTTTGGTAACTGGGATTCAATGCAAGAAGTGCTGAGTTGTGTATTTTGGGTATGGCAATCCAATGGAGCTGTACTTGATGGGGGGGGCGAAAGACTGATGTGCACATACTGGGAGAGAGACCTTGGGGTGATAGATGAACTGAAGGTAGCTGCTAAAGCCAAAGGGATGCTGGGTTGCATAGAGAGAAGCATAAATAGCAGGAAAAAGGTCCTTGGTGAGGCCCTACTTGGAATATTGTGTTTATTTCTGGAGACTGCATCTCAAAAAGGATAAGGATTGAATGGAAGCAGTCCAGAGAAAGACAACCAAAATGGTGTGGTGTCTGTACAGAAAAACTTACGAGATGAGACTGAAGGACCTAAATATGTGTACCCTAGAAGAGAGTAGAGACAAGGGAAATACGAGATAGGCTTTCAAATGCCTGAAAGAATTAATGATTCACAAAAATGAAATATTTTCAATGGAAAAGATGTTGTAAAACTAGAGGTCACAATATGAAATTCCAAAAGGAAAAAGACTCAATAACAATGTCAGGAAATATTTCTTCATAGAAAGGGTAGCAGATGCATGAATTGCTCTCCCAGCAGAGATTGTGAAAATGTAAACTACTGAGAAAGACACACTAATAGGCACAAGGTAGATAAGAAAGCATCCAATTTTATTAGCAGAGTTTTCCTGACAACAGAATATAAAGTTGCATTTTTAACCATTTTCCAGTATAATTATTCCAGTACAGGTAAGCAAGCTAGTAATGTCACTGAACACAACCAAAGCTGTACTTTCTCTCCGTCACTGAACAAAGACACACAGTTTAAATGTTATTCTGTGAGGTTAATAACTTGTATATTTTTTTCTCTTACTTCACAGGTATAAAAATTGTAATTTACTTCCGCAATTGTTTGTTAGAAGGGTCCTTTTATCATTAGTTTTTCCAGTTGTTGAACATTTATTTTCCCTTCTTTTCTAAACAACATGCCATTCTAAGTTTCAATCGTATAAATGCAGGAAAAACAAATCAGAAGCCTAATCTCAAAATCTTGAATTCCTATTGCCCCAAATTAATCTCCTAGCTAATGAACTATAATTGTAGTGTACAAATGGGCTATTAGTGGACTGTACCTTCTAGGTTCCCAGTTGATATATAACTTAACCCTTAGTGGGCCTTCACCTCCCAGGATCTTTAACCATGTAAAAATCAATAATAGGCTATGTGATCCCATCATTTCCAATATCTCTATCAACTCTGGGCTACCACTTAAAAATAGGAATTCACCCAAAATTTATGAACAAAGCATACTACTTAATGTTGTTACCCTATTTGCAATGTAGACAAAAAGAAAAAGCTTGGCTGCTTGCTTTATAGGAACATAAGAATATAAGAAATTGCCATGCTGGTTCAGACCAAGGGTCCATCAAGCCCAGCATCCTGTTCCAACAGAGGCCAAACCAGGCTACAAGAACCTGGCAAGTACTTGGGTACTTCTATATAGGAAAGTTTGGGATTATACTGTTATTATTGGTATTATTTGACCATGTTGATTGCTGCTGGGATTCTGTTTAATTTTATTGTATTTTATTTTTAGTTATGGTTTTTATTGCTTTTATTATATTTTAATGATGTACACTGCTTTGACCAGGTCTGGAAAAGCTGTTTAAAAGAATCTTGAAATAAATAAAGTTGCTATCCCCATCTAAGATTTATAGCATCTGAAGTTTAGCTGCATCAGAAGTCTGACCAAATCAGTCTCCAGCAGGTTGTGCTGCTGTGCTGCCAGAACTATCTGCAATGTCTTGTGCTCCTAGCACTTCCTTCTGTGCCTAAGATTTTGCATGCATCATTGTAGGTGGAGCTTAGCTTGTCATCACCTGCATCTGGCTCATAAGTGGCTGATGTCTAGTGCTAGGCCTCTTTCATTGGTTAGCCAGTTCATAGCCTTCCAGATATCTCATGACAATCAGAGGATACCCTGCAATGTCAGTAAGTTATAATCAATTGGCTAGAGTTAATTTCAAATCTGATTGGATGACAGGGCTGTAATACGGCCTGTTTAACAAAATGTGCAAAGTACTTTTCTGAGTTTTATACTGGATTTGCATTTAATTGTTTGGACATCTTCTCATGCTATGCTAAAATATTGTATAGGTCTCAGGTTCCAGTTTGCGCCATGTTGTTTTCTCTTGTTTGTTCTTGATGGCAAATTATACCCTGCTATAATATAACTTTTGTTGATAACTGGAACAGTTAAATTCAGATTAATTTAGCTCATCCATTCTACCTCTCCAATTCAGTTTCCTGCTTTTGTTTCTAACTTCTAAGCTAGGAAACATGTTCCTATCTCACAGGATACATCTGTAGGAGAAGTTGATTGTCTGTCTCTATGAAATGGAGTTGGTTTTTTAAGCTTAGAAAGATAAAATAAAAAAATATAGAAATAAAAATATATATCCTGCAAAGAGTCTTTACAGGTACATTTAACATAAGTTAGCCAGCTAGAATTTAACTGTTTTAAATTAGGGGTGTTCTGGGGATACAAATGGGAGGAATAGAGTTAGTCAGATATCTTTGATATTCAGAGTTAACCAGATAGCTGACTAAGGCCTAGATTCATTATTTTGTGATAAATATTGCTCAGAATACTTTTTACATCACAAGTTGAGAAGTTCTCAGACAGATTTTATTGCATTTTTGGCTGGGGTGAGAGAGAAGAGAGAGAGTGAAAGAGACTCTGTCAGGTTCATCAAAAAGTTAAGTATTTATACCACTGTAAGAGGGGGCAACAGTGATTTGGGCTGAGGTTTGTGGAGTAAGTTGGGTTTTAGGGGCAGTTTAATATGCACAGTCATATGTACAAACAGCACAGTTACCTTCAGTGAAAATGTTATGTGATTTGGAGGGATGGAAGGTGAAAGAAGAGTAGATTTGTACCATGTTCTCTCTATCTAGCTTGATACACTATCTACCTAGCTGTAATCAAGCTAGGCAGAGAGAACATGGTACAAATCTACTCTTCTTTAACATCTCATTCCTCTAAATCACATAAAATCTTCACTGAAGGTAACTAGTCACACAGTGGTAATTTTCTTTAAAAAAAAACCATACAAAACAAAACAAAAAAACAACAACACTGGGTTCAGGCCAGTGGTGGCCCTGACTTCTAACTTTTTCCCAATGGATAAAAGGAAGCAAGTTAAAGGTTTCTGGTTGGCAATAAAAGGTTCCAGATCAGATACCTGGCATAACCTGGCAGAAAATCACTACTACTATTAGGTTAGTCCAATAGAAAAAGAATCAACTGCATCTTGTTTGTAGACCCTTATTGCTATATAGTAATATCGTAAGATGATGGTAGTAAAAGAGAAACCTACTCATCCAGTCTGCTGAGGTATTCCTGTTCATGCTGCCCAGGATATAGGCAGCTGCCAGCCATAGAGAATGAATGCCTGCAGGGTATTGCTGCTTATCCAAGAAGTTGTCTTCCTATATCCTCTTGGGTATCTGAACAAACAAGATCCCCTTTTTATTTAACACTCATCATGCTTTCTCTTCCATCTCCAACTACAAGGTCCCACAATCATCCAAACTGCTACCAGCACCATCATGGCTGTTATCCAGACATCCAGCATCCTAAGTCTGCATGGCCTTTCTGGATGGTCTCCTGCCGCCAACAACCTGCCATATCGACCTAGTCAAAATGAGTAGCGCACAACCTGCTGGACAAACCTTGCTACATAAGCACCTGCATTTCTGCTAGGACTCCTTGAGGTAAATATTCAAAGGCACATTTTGTCGGGGTAACTGAGTTACAAGGACAAACCACACATTTTAAATGTCCTGCCCTGTGAGCAGATACAAGTTACATTACCCAGTAAAATGTAGCCAAATACAAAGAGGCAGGGTAGGGGCTATCCAGGGGCATGGCTAAAAAGTACCTGAAAAAAATACAGACAGGTAAGTCTTGTCAGGGAAATCATGGTCCTACTGTTACCCAGGTAACCCTCCTTGGGTAAATTTAGGCCTGGATTTTCTAAGGATGCAGACCTTAGAAAATTCAGCGGTAACGGGGGGGGGGGGGGAGCGCTGGGCGGGCCTGCGAAAGCCGGCAATGATTGCACCTCTGCGGTACGATCGCTGCCGACTTTTGCACCCAATAGTGCCATCATAAAAGGTGGTGCTATTGGGTGCGAAACTGGCAGCAAAAAGGGTCCTTACCTTTTCGCTGTGAGCAACGTCTTCGCGGCATCCACCCTGGTGCCGCCCCGACTCCTCCCCTTCCGGTGCGGACACTGCCAAGAACCCGCCCCAATCCAGGTATTGCACATGATCCCTTTTGAAAATGACCCCCTTAGGGAGCTATATTCAGCATCAGCATTGTCCGACTGTGTGCTACTGAATATCTGTATAAAGTTACCTGGATAGAATTACTTGGGTAACTGACTATGGACCTTCTAATTTTTACTAGGGATGTGAATCATTTTTTAATGATTAAAATTATCGTCCGATAATGTTAATATCGTCTTAAATCGTTATAGAACACAATACAATAGAAATTCTAACGATTTATCGTTAAAAATCGTTAAATCGTGTTAGTGCGCACTAACGGGAGTTAGTGCGCACTAACTCCCAGTAAGTGCGCACTAACTCGAGTTAGTGTGCACTAACTGAAAATGATACAAATTGACACTTTCCAGGTCAGTAAAGGTCAGTTAGGAATGAATATGTGTTCCTATTGGCTGGCTGCCCTCTTATCTATTGATGTTAACCAGGTTCCCACTGAGGTGATGGTTGGGGGGATGGGAATTGGAAATGGAAACTCAGGAACACTAACAGAAAATGATACAAATTATTGACACTTTCCAGGTCAGTAAAGGTCAGTTAGGAATGAATATGTATTCCTATTGGCTGGCTGCCCTCTTATCTATTGATGTTACCAAGGTTCCAACTGAGGTGATGGTTGGGGGGATGGGAAATGGAAACTGTTGGTACTTGACAAAAAAAGTAATGTGATCAGTCAATATGACTAGAACCTGTGCCCTATTCCTGATACCAGGGGTGTTGTGATCTTCCTGCACTCAGTGCCCTATCCCTGATACCAGTCTGAGACAGCTCCCTCCCTGCATTACTAGTGAGAGGCTGGCTTCACAGACAGGGGGGAGCTGCCTGACCCTCACTCCTGACTTCCCCCATGTCCCAGCCAGTGAATGGTGTGTGGGTGAGGGGGGGGGGGGGAGGATGGTGAAGTCTGAGACAGCTGCCTCCCTGCATTACTAGTGAGAGGCTGGCTTCACAGACAGGGGGGAGCTGCCTGACCCTCACTCCTGACTTCCCCCATGTCCCAGCCAGTGAATGGTGTGTGGGTGAGGGGGGGGGGGAGGATGGTGAAGTCTGAGACAGCTGCCTCCCTGCATTACTAGTGAGAGGCTGGCTTCACAGACAGGGGGGAGCTGCCTGACCCTCACTCCTGACTTCCCCCATGTCCCAGCTAGTGAATGGTGTGTGGGTGAGGGGGGGGGGGGGGGATGGTGAAGTCTGAGACAGCTCCCTCCCTGCATTACTAGTGAGAGGCTGGCTTCACAGACAGGGGGGAGCTGCCTGACCCTCACTCCTCCGGGGTATTGTGATCTTCCTGCACACAGTGCCCTATCCCTGATACCAGGGGTGTTGTGATCTTCCTGCATGCAGTGCCCTATCCCTATTAATACCAGGAGTGTTGTGATCTTCCTGCACGCAGTGCCCTATCCCTAATACCAGGGGTGTTGTGATCTTCCTGCATGCAGTGCCCTATCCCTGATACCAGGATGTGTGCAAGAAGATCACAACACCCCCGGTATCAGGAATAGGGCACTGTGTGCAGGAAGATCACAACACCCCCGGTATCAGGAATAGGGCACTGTGTGCAGGAAGATCACAACACCCCTGGTATTAGGAATAGGGCACTGTGTGCAGGAAGATCACAACACTCCTGGTATTAATAGGGATAGGGCACTGTGTACATGAAGATCACAACACCCCTGGTGCCAGGGTTAGGGCACTGTGTGCAAGAAGATCACAACACTCCTGGTATTAATAGGGATAGGGCACTGTGTGCAGGAAGATCACAACACCCCTGGTGTCAGGGTTAGGGCACTGTGTGCAGGAAGATCACAACACTCCTGGTATTAATAGGGATAGGGCACTGTGTGCAGGAAGATCACAACACCCCTGGTGCCAGGGTTAGGGCACTGTGTGCAGGAAGATCACAACACTCCTGGTATTAATAGGGATAGGGCACTGTGTGCAGGAAGATCACAACACCCCTGGTGCCAGGGTTAGGGCACTGTGTGCAGGAAGATCACAACACTCCTGGTATTAATAGGGATAGGGCACTGTGTGCAGGAAGATCACAATACCCCTGGTATCAGGGTTAGGGCACAAGTTCTAGTCACATTGACTGATCACATTACTTGTTTTGTCAAGCTACCAACTGTTTCCATTTCCCATCCCCCATATACTGTCAGTGGGAACCTTGTTAACATGAATAAATAAGAGGGCAGCCAATAGGAATACATATTCATTCCTAAACTGACCTTAACTGACCTGAAAAGTGTCAAATTGTATCATTTTCAGTTAGTGTGCACTAACTCCCGTTAGTGCGCACTAATCGGAAAAAACGATTTTTAACGATTTTTTAACTAAAAAATCGTGCCTAACACGATTTTCTTGCCCTGCCACACGATTTCTATCGTTAAGACGATATGGAACACGATTCACATCCCTAATTTTTACTGTTAACTGCAACCTGCCAGACAGATCCGGCTGCTAATTAACTCAGTCATCGATGCTTGCCAGTCATCTTTCCAACTTCACAATATTTTAGCCCTTGTGGTAGGTCTCATAAATGACTTCAAGAAAATGAGCTAGCTCAGGTAAGAAGTCTTTTTGGGTTTTTTTTTGCAATTGAGTATTTTAGTGAACTTACATCATTATACAAAAAGCCACCAGCCATATAATACCACAACAAAACCTAAATATAGTCCAACAATTTTTCCACTATGTTCAACCCTCTCCTACCCCATTCTTTCCCAAGGTCAATGTAATAAGAGATGTGGAGATAATGGACAGATCAAAGAGCCCTACATAATCAAAAATGCAAGATAGGCAAACAAGTACCTGTATGTACCATATTATCAATCTATTTATTTATAAAATTCTTATAACCCGCTTGTTCCTGGGGTAGTTCACAAAGGTTTACATAACAATGGTTTAGATAACAAGATAAAATTTGAATATAAAAAGGCGTTATACATGAACATTTAAACTTTATCAACAAAGAAGGTTCATATCACTTATCCCGCCACCAAATGTATGGGTTCCATACATGGAGAAACACTGCCAAAAAATCATTTTGTAAAGCTGTTAATTTCCCCAAGTAGGAAACTGTCCATAGTCTCTTAACCACCATGGGAAGTGGTGGGACAGTATACTTATCCCAAGATGCAGCTAGTTGACACTTTGCCACAAAAAACACTTGAACCACCAAGCATATAATAGGCAATGGCAGGTCCTCTGGAAATATAGATAAAAGGAATATTTTCAGGTCATTGGCTACATTTACAGGCAGATATCTCTGCTATCAAGCCTCTTAATCTGTTTCCAAAATTCTTGAACTTTGGGACAAGTCTACCACAGATGATATAGAGAACCCAACTGGTCACATTTCCTCCAGCAAGCATCAGATTGAACTGGGTATATCTTTTGCAACTTTTTGGGAGTCCAATACTATCTCATTAAAACTTTAAAATATTTTCCAAGATCAATGTGGAAATGGAACTCTTGGCAGTCCACTAAAATAATCTATTCCAGTCCTCCTCATCAATTTCTTTCCCCATAAACGTCTCCCACAAAATCTGATATTTAGTTTTGCCCACAGCAGATGATGTTAACTGCTGCAGATACATTTTAGATATCAAACCCTTTTTGTACAGCCCCTTATACACAAAATTTCAAATGGTGTACAGGGTCTAGCAACTTCCTTTTGCTCTGTAGGTAATGACCTAACTGAATATTTGCAAAACAAAAAAAAAATCAGTCTCAAGAAGGCTGAAAATCTCTAAGGTCTGTAAAATACAGTATTCTTCCACTTCAAAATAATTGCCCTAAAGCACTTAGTCCCATATGGGCCCATCTTCAATACACTGGGTTATTTACCCTGGTAAGAAATCAAAATTAAAGCATATACTAGTAAGTGGAGAATAATCCTTATGCTTAGATAAAATAATTATATATGTGTTCCAAAGCTTCAATGTTAAAGCAGTGAATGAGTTAGCTATATACCTCACCTGAGCTCTCTGGATGCCCACACTATTCCTTTTAATGATTATTCACCTAGACAACACCTCTCTATAAGACTAGACTGCTTCTAAAAGACCTCATGCACAGACATATTGTCCAAATTTGGGTGGCCGCATAATAGCTTTTAGCATTGGGGACTGCCAAAACCCCTGTAGCTTTGCCCTACACATCACATTTCTAGCTATCTATGGGGATCTTCTGCATTAAATTAAGTTGAATATGTGTCATTACAACTTTTTTAGAATGGGATCTTTATTGATAGAGTTGGAAAAAAAATAACACCATTTAAGCAGTAGTATCATTTTAACTGCTGCTATCTGACCCAGCCAGCATAACTCATGACTTCCCATTCCTATTTGTCCTGAATGGTTTTAGACATCAGAGGGGTATAATTCAGATGGATAGCATCTAATTGGATCCCTAAATAATCTACACTTTTCTGTGCCCACACAAATGGATAAGATTCCTTCAATCTGACAACCACATTCTCAGGAATATTAATGTTTAACATTTCAGATTTGGTCATATTCACTTTAAACCCAGATACTTTCCCATAAAGATTTAATTCTCTTATTAATATCTAAAATGTCAATAGGGTTTTAGTTATAGTAAACAGTAGAGATGTGAATCGGAACCGGTTCCGATTCACATGTGGGGTTTTTTTCATCGGGCCCGATCACGGTTTTGTTTATCGGCTGCGCCCGAGCCGATAAACAAAAAACCCACCCTGACCCTTTAAAACTAATCCCTTTGCTTCCCCCACCATCCCGACCCCCCAAATAACATTTTACAGGTACCTGGTGGTCCAGTGGGGGTCCCGGGAGCGATCTCCCGCTCTCGGGCCGTCGGCTGCCACTAATCAAAATGGCGCCGATGGCCCTTTGCCCTTACCATGTGACAGGGTATCCGTGCCATTAGCCGGCCCCTGTCACATGGCGGGAGCACTGGATGACCGGCGCCATCTTTGCTCCTACCATGTGACAGGGGCCAGCCAATGGCACGGATACCCTGTCACATGGTAAGGGCAAAGGGCCATCGGCACCATTTTGATTAGTGGCAGTTGACGGCCCGGGAGCGGGAGATCGCTCCCTGGACCCCCACTGGACCACCAGGTACCTGTAAAATGTTTTTTGGGGGGACAGGAGGGTGGGGGAAGCAAAGGGATTAGTTTTAAAGGGTCGGGGTGGGTTTAGGGGTTATTTTTGTGTGCCGTTTTTCTCACCCTCCCCCAAAACGATAAGAGAACCCCCATGATCAATATCGTGGGGTTTTCCTATCGTTTCGGGGGAGCCCCTGATTTCTGACGATTTTGAAAATATCGACAATATTTTCAATCGTCCGAAGCCCGATTCACATCCCTAGTAAAAGGGGCATCATCTGCAAACATCGAGATTTTATATTCCTCCAAACTAACCCATATTCTTCCAATATCTCCCATGCAGCGGATCTTCTCTGCTATTAACAGAACAAATAGTAGTGGGGACATGGGGCATCCCTGTCTGGTACCTCTGCCTAAAGGGAACATCACCAAGTATCTCCCATTGACTTTTATCCTAGCTTCAGGTTTGAATTTAAAGTGTTTACCCATTTTAAAAATTGGGCCC
This sequence comes from Rhinatrema bivittatum, assembly GCF_901001135.1. Lineage (NCBI taxonomy): Eukaryota > Metazoa > Chordata > Amphibia > Gymnophiona > Rhinatrematidae > Rhinatrema > Rhinatrema bivittatum. The sequence continues at coordinate 652,268,125 of NC_042616.1, read as the reverse complement.
AATCCTACCTTCCATAGTACATGTAACATAAAATCCCAGTGTATGCTATGGAATGCCTTTTTAGCATTGATGGTTAAATATACTGCTCCATGTGCTTGAATTGTGCCCATCAGGCTAAATCTAAAATCTTGTGAATGTTATCTGCTGCTTGGCTTCCTGGAATGTGATCTTCCTTCACCAATCCAGGGATCACTGTATTCAAACGGGTCACCAATATTTTCGCCAGAAGTTTCAAATCTAAATTTAGCAAAAAGATAGGGCAATAAGACACACAACTGTCCGGATCTTTGTCTGGTTTCAATAATACAGTCATGCCTGCTAGATTCATAGATGGAGATAGCTGGGATTCCGTCAGTAGAGTATTGAATAGCTTTTCCAAAGGGGAAGCTAAAATATCCCCAAATATTTTGTAAAACTTCGCTGTCATCCCATCCAATCCAGGGGCTTTATTAACCTTCTGTGAGGCAATGGCCTGAAGAATTTCCTGACCTGAAATTTCACTGTGAAGTCCTCATTTAAACCAGGAAGACCAATATCTTGTAAATAATGCCCTATCTCTTCTTCGTTAATTGAGTCATTAACTACATATACATTATAAAATTGAACAAAAGTATTCTTTATCAAATCATTATTATAAACCACTTACTCCTTGTCATTTTCAAGTTTAGAAATATGATTCAATTTTTGATGGCACTTCAGTTTCCACACTAATAATCTACTTTGCTTATTTCCATGTTTAAAATAAGACTATTTAAATAAATCCATCTTCTATTTAATTTCTTCGGCTGACAATACATTAGGTGTCCCTCTTTCTGCCTCCAGCTTTCTCAACCACTTGGGATTGACTGATTGTTTATATAACACTCTAAAGTTTTAATAGATGTCTCCAATTCAATTATAATTTTTTGTTTTTGTTTCTTTTTCAAGCAGTGGCATGCAGTGAAGGTCTTCAAGGATTTCAATGAATCCCCAGCAGGACATAAGAACATGCCATACTGGGTCAGATCAAGCCCAGCATCTGGTTTCCAACAGTGGCCATTCCAGGCCATAAGAACCTGGCAAGTACCCAAAAACTAAGTCTATTCCACATTACTGTTGCTAGTAATAGCAGTGGCTATTTTCTAAGTCAACTTAATTAATAGCAGGTAATGGACTTCTCCTCCAAGAACTTATCCAATCCTTTTTTAAACACAGCTACACTAACTGCAAAAACCACATCCTCTGGCAACAAATTCCAGAGTTTAATTGTGCATTGAGTGAAAAAGAACTTTCTTTGATTAGTTTTAAATGTGCCACATGCTAACTTCATGGAGTGCCCCCTAGTCTTTCTATTATCTGAAAGAGTAAATAACCAATTCACATCTACTTGTTCTAGACCTCTCATGATTTTAAACACCTCTATCATATCCCCCCTCAAATGTCTCTTCTCCAAGCTGAAAAGTCCTAACCTCTTTAGTCTTTCCTCATAGGGGAGCTGTTCCATTCCCCTTATCATTTTGGTCGCCCTTCTCTGTACCTTCTCCATCACAGCTATATCTTTTTTGAGATGCGGCGACCATAACTGTACACAGTATTCAAGGTGCGGACTCACCATGGAGCGATACAGAGGCATTATGATATTTTCTGTTTTATTCACCATTCCATTTCTAATAATTCCCAGGCATGTCACGCCTCAAGAAACTGAAATTTGGGGAGGACATGCCAGCACCACCTGTGTCTTTGTCAGACCCTATTATTTTGGAGGAGAGGGAAAGGGCAGGCAATTTGCATATACAGGGCCCAGAGCTCTGTGTACCCAATCAATGGCTACATAATGAGTTGTAGTGTGAGGCTCCCCATCTCCAAATACACCTTTACAAATTGTGAATTTCACCCCTTGTTCACAATCAGAGAATTGCTCTGACTCAGGGACTCCTCAAGTTCTGATATTGCATCTCCAGTTATAATTTTCAATGTCCTCTATCTTATCTGTCAGAACAGCATTTGAGTACTGAAACACCTGCACTTTGGATTGTAAATGTGTCATTAGTTTGGCCTGCTCATCTAGGCATTTTTCATTTTCTGCCTCTCTTTGTCCCATGTCTTTAATGTCTTTTTTACATGTCATTTTCAGTTCTAAATATGTCTCCTTTTATAGTTGATATCTCTTCTTTTAGATAGTTGAAATAGCATATCAACTCAGCTTTTGTAAGCGTCCCATTTCTACAACCAGCCAGGTATTGCCCGCTGGCCCTCCATTCTGCACCACCTGGTCTGTCTTAGACATGGCTCTGACCTCTATAGCATATGCAGTGCTACCGGAGAAGGAGAACTCCTTCAAGTCCAGCAACTTTTTGCGAGTGACCATTTTGTTCCCACTACCATTATCCGCCAAGCAGGAGGTAAAATGCTCTATAATTGTGCTGAAATTCACTTTTTTAATGCAGGTCCCCCATGGAGCTAAACGATAAGATGGCTGTATTGGAGCAGTAACATCATAGCCACCCCAGGTAAGATATCTTGCAAAGTAAATTACAAATATTTGTCCATTGTTATGCAACCCTTTGTTGGGGCACATAAAATGATAGCAGATCTGATGCTTGTTTATCAGCTAGCACCAGTCTTTATGTGGGTTCAAAACAGGGGCGGATTGTGGGGAAAGTGGCCCGGGGGATTTTTCTCCATACTAGCCCATGGGTACCCAATTACACATACAATTTGGTGAGTCACCAAATACAGAATAAAGGGACCATAAAAGATACACAGAAATGCACAGACAAACTGAACTGGAAATCACAAGAAGTTAGACTGTATGTAATGCAGCAATGGAAAAACAGAAAATACCATCATTCCTCATAAAACATCAAACAATAAAATCAAGAACTATAAAATATCACAATAGGAAAATCATATTAAAAATATATATTTCAAAACTGCTGATGAACAGAACCTCCAGTAATTTAACTCAGGGAAATTTTCAAAAATTTGTATATAACACCAATAAAATATTTCAAAAAGAGCAGACATCAAATAATATTCAATAATTAAAAGGATTTTAAAAAGCCCCTGCTGTCCCCTTCTGTGGGAGCTCTTGATTTTCAGTCACCCTGATATTGTCGAGGATTAGGAGGTTATCCTCGATCTCTCACACATACTCACATGTCCATTCTCTCTCACACATACACTGTCACATACATACACATTCATGCTCTTATATCCACCATAACCTCTCGCTCTCACTGACACTGAATTACTCGCAGGCTCTAAGACACTCTCTCCCCCTCCACACACAAATTCTTACTCCCTTGGATTTTCTCATACACACTCATGCTCTCACACTCACTGGCTCTCTCTCATACACACAAACACACACACCCAGGCAAGCTCCCAGTTATTCTCACACACACACACTGACCCCCAGGCAGGCTCCCATTCATTTTCACACCACTCCCTCCCCATCCCCCAGGCATGCACACATTCATTCTCACACACAGACCCCCAGACAGGCATCCATGCATTCACACACATACACTCCCAGACAGAGTCCCATTTATACACATGCACCCACTAAAGGCAGACCCCCCTCTCTTTCTTTTGCCAGCAAACTCGAAACCTCTCTCATTCCTCTACTGCCACTGCCACTGTCGCCACATGGCTATTGGGGAGGCGCCGATTGCTGCTACTGACACTGAAGCCCATTCTGCTTCCTCCTCTGTGCAGGCCCCGTGGGCTCCCACTTTCTTCATGCTGATCTCGTACATTGTGAGATCCGCATAGAGAAAGTGCTATTCTTGCACATTCCCAAAGATTACATGTGCCAATCACTAAAAAGTAATGTATTTTTTTTTAACCTTTGCTGTCTCATCTTAGTTTTCTAATTGGTTGGTCACAGGCTTTTTTTCCCCCACCTTCCCTTTCTTATTTTTTTTGCCAATTTCTTTTAAGAACATAAGAACATAAGAAAATGCCATACTGGGTCAGACCAAGGGTCCATCAAGCCCAGCATCCTGTTTCCAACAGTGGGCAATCCAGGCCATAAGAACCTGGCAAGAACCCAAAAACTAAGTCTATTCCATGTTACCATTGCTAATGGCAGTGGCTATTCTCTGTGGGGGTAATTTTCAAAAGGAGTTATGTGCATAAATGTAACTACTATTGTAGCAATTTTCAAATGCTATTTACTCACGTAAAGTGCATTTATGTGAGTAAATCCTATGGACAATTCAATGGCATATATTGTAGCAATTTTCAAAAACCCACTTACTCGAGTAAAGTGCATTTACTCGAATAAAGCCCAGTTTTACTCAAGTAAATGCTTTTAAAAATCAGACCCTATTAATAGCAGGTAATGGACTTCTCCTCCAAGAACTTATCCAATCCTTTTTTAAACACAGCTATACTAACTGCACTAACCACATCCTCTGGCTACAAATTCCAGAGTTTAATTGTGGTAGAGTAAAAAAGAACTTTCTCCGATTAGTTTTAAATGTGCCCCATGCTAACTTCATGGAGTGCCCCCTAGTCTTTCTACTATCCGAAAGAGTAAATAACCAATTCACATCTACCCGTTCTAGACCTCTTATGATTTTAAACACCTCTATCATATCCCCCCCTCAGTCGTCTCTTCTCCAAGCTGAAAAGTCCTAACCTCTTTAATCTTTCCTCATAGGGGAGTTGTTCCATTCCCCTTATCATTTTGGTAGCCCTTCTCTGTACCTTCTCCATCGCAATTATATCTTTTTTGAGATGCGGCGACCAGAATTGTACACAGTATTCAAGGTGCAGTCTCACCATGGAGCGATAGAGAGGCATTATGACATTTTCTGTTTTATTCACCATTCCCTTTCTATTAATTCCCAACATTCTGTTTGCTTTTTTGACTGCACAGCACACTGTACCGACGATTTCAATGTGTTATCCACTATGACACCTAGATCTCTTTCTTGGGTTGTAGCACCTAATATGGAACCCAACATTGTGTAATTATAGCATGGGTTATTTTTCCCTATATGCATCACCTTGCACTTACCACATTAAATTTCATCTGCCATTTGGATGCCCTATTTTCCAATTGTAATTTAGAACTGTATATATATGATGTATTCTTTGTAATGTATGTTCAAAATAACATCATTTTTACAAAATGCTGATACCATGTAGTCTCATAAGTATAACCAGAGAAACCTCATACAAAATGGAGGGCTTTGTCTTTGATAGCCTGAAAAGCCACTGATATACTTCTACGGTCACTGGTAAATCACAGACTGTCACTCGATATAAACATTGGTTTCTCCGGTGTATATATTTTGCATTATTTTTTAGATTTTTTTCAAACTTTTTAAGGCAGTAGAATTTTACTTATCGTAGCAGTGGATGCAGCGGGGATATCAAGCTGGTGTTGGCCCTTTTCCAATTTCCAATTTTCCAATCTCACAAGGTCTTCCTGCAATTTATCACAATCTGCTTGTGATTTAACTACTCTGAACAATTTTGTATCATCTGCAAATTTGATTATCTCACTCGTCGTATTTCTTTCCAGATCATTTATAAATATATTGAAAAGTAAGGGTCCCAATACAGATCCCTGAGGCACTCCACTGTCCACTCCCTTCCACTGAGAAAATTGCCCATTTAATCCTACTCTCTGTTTCCTGTCTTTTAGCCAGTTTGCAATCCACGAAAGGACATCGCCACTTATACCATGACTTTTTACTTTTCCTAGAAGCCTCTCATGAGGAACTTTGTCAATCGCCTTCTGAAAATCCAAGTATACTATATCTACCGGTTCACCTTTATCCACATGTTTATTAACTCCTTCAAAAAAGTGAAGCAGATTTGTGAGGCAAGACTTGCCCTGGGTAAAGCCATGCTGACTTTGTTCCATTAAACCATGTCTTTCTATATGTTCTGTGATTTTGATGTTTAGAACACTTTCCACTATTTCTCCTGGCACTGAAGTTAGGCTAACCGGTCTTTAGTTTCCCGGATCGCCCCTGGAGCCCTTCTTAAATATTGGGGTTACATTTGCTATCCTCCAGTCTTCAGGTACAATGGATGATTTTAATGATAAGTTACAAATTTTTACTAATAGGTCTGAAATTTCATTTTTTAGTTCCTTCAGAACTCTGGGGTGTATACCATCCGGTCCAGGTAATTTACTACTCTTTTTTTCTGTTTCTTTTCTCTCCATCTATCTTCTTCCCTCAAACACACAGTCAGGTTCTCATTCTCACATGCATTTCTCTCTCACACAGATACACAGGCTCTCACTGTCACATGCTTTCTCATATAAAATCATTCATACACACAGTCTCTCACTGGCACATGCTATCTGACTCACACAGCCAAGCTTTCCCTCACTCCCACATGCTGTCTTGCTCAAGCACAGGCTCTCACTGTCACATGTTCTCTCTCATACAATCATTTATACACACACACAGGCTCTCACTGTCACATGCTGTCTCTCTCACACACATAGAGGCTTTCACATGCTGTCTCTGCAAACATTCAGGTCCTCACTCCCACACACAATCTCTCAACTCATCTCATACACGCACACACTTTCTACAGACCCTCAGCCTCTCTCTCACCTCTGGGCTTCCTCTTTGCGGGTTGCCGCAGGATGGGCTCTGCAGCGGCCCTGATCTTCTCTGGCCGCGGTGGCCCTGCTACTGGGCCTTTTCCTCTTCTCGGGCCGCTGCGAATCCCAAGTCCCTACCCACGCGGCTCCGGCAACATTTATTTCCGGGGCCACACAGGCTGGAAGAAGGAGGAGCATCAGCGCATTTAAACGCGATCTTTTTCTTCAGGCCATGGTGACGTGAGCCTCACCATGGCCCTGCCGATCTGCCTGTCGCAGCGTCGCATGAGCCTCCCTGCGCCCGGGGGCATTGGCTCCCCTCGGGATACCACTGCTCGCGGCGCCCCAGGCCTAGTGCTTCCACCGCCCTGCCCGCAGGTTTCTCTTCGGGCCGCAGCGCCAGCAGACCCTCTTCTTGTCTTTGGCCGGGAAGTTTAAAAAAAAAAATCATGTGATGGGAGCGAACGGCCCACCGGGGGAAGCCCGATCCCCCGATAGGCCAATCCGCCCCTGGTTCAAAAGCAAAGAATGGTCAAGCAGATGGTGTAGCAGACCTGGCTCAGAAGCTAAAGCTATAAATATCATGCTGGACAGAGAAGGCTCCAAAAAACATCTTTCTTCTCTATGACCCCCTCAGGCTTCTTCCCAAATTCTTCTACAACTGATAACAGCCTTTGTCAAACTCATGCTTTGGGAAAAAGAAGGGTCTCACTCCAAAGGATATCTTCAAATAAAATGTTGTATTTCACAGTTCCAGGGTTCCCAGCAATCAGAGGGAAATTCACAAAAATCATTGATTTCTCAATGTACTCAGGTTTCTATTAAGGATGTGAATCTTGTGCCCGATCATCTTAACGATTGGGTTCGGCTAGAGGGGGAAAAAAATCTGATCGGTGGTGATGTGAATCGGAATAGGTTCCGATTCACATCGTTATTTTTTTTTTAGTAAGGCCCGACCCTTTAAAATTGACCCCTTACCTTCCCCCACCCTCCCGAACCCCCCCAAAACGTTTTGCGATTACCTGTGGTCCAGTGGGGGCACGGGGACCAATCTCCCACTCTCGGTCCATCGGCGCCATTTTGGCTGCCACTCAAAAATGGCGCCAATGGCCCGATAAAAAAAAAAACCCACCCGACCCTTTAAAAATGACCCCTTAGCTTCCCCCACCCTCCCGAGCCCCCCAAAACATTTTAAAATTACCTGGTGGTCTAGTGGTGGTCCCGGGAGCGATCTCCCATTCTCGGGCCATCGGTTGCTACTCATAAAGATGGCGCCGATGGCCCTTTGCCCTTACCATGTAACAGGGTATCCATGCCATTGGCCGGCTCTTGTCACATGGTAGGAGCACTGGATGGCCGGCGCCATCTTTATGACAGCGGCGGCCATCTTTAAATACAGTGGCGGCCATATTTAAAGATGGTGGCGGCCATCTTTACGATGGCGGTGGCCATCTTTAAAGATGGCGCCGGCCAGCCAGTGCTCCTACCATGTGACAGGGGCCGGCCAATGGCACGGATACCCTGTCATATGGTAAGGGCAAAGGGCCATCGGCGCCATCTTTATGAGTGGCAGCCGATGGCCTGAGAACGGGAGATCACTCCCGGGACCACCACTAGACCACCAGGTAATTTTAAAATGTTTTGGGGGGATCAGGAGGGTGGGGGAAGCTAAGGAGTCATTTTTAAAGGGTCTGGTGGGTTGTTTTTTTATCAGGCCATCGGTGCCATTTTTGAGTGGCAGCCAAAATGGCGCCGATGGACCGAGAGCGGGAGATCGGTCCCCGTGCCCCCACTGGACCACCAGGTACTCGTAAAACGTTTTGGGGGGGTTCGGGAGGGTGGGGGAAGGTAAGGGATTTGTTTTATATGGTCGGGGTGGGTTTAGGGGTTGTTTTGGTGTGCTGGTTTTCCCCACCCTCCCCCCTTCCCCGATTTACGATTTTTCATGATAAATCAGGGGAATTTCTATTGTATCGTGACTCAATGATTTTTGACGATTTAAAAAATATCTGACGATTTTTTTAAATCATCAAAAAACTATTCACATCCCTAGTTTCTATAGCTTTATTAGCAGTAAAATGACAACAACAACAAATCACAATTCCTCCAAAAATCCCCTTTAATATAGCATCAGATTCTAGGGATGTGCAAAGCACATACCTTTTGGTTCGGGCTTCGTTTTCGGTCTGCCATGGGAAATATTGTATTTCCTGCGATTCGGGCCTTTGTAATTCAGGGGGACCTGAATTTCTGGTTAGTGTGTACTAATTCCCATTAGTGCACACTAACATTTTAACGTTAGTGCTCACTAACCAGTGAGCACTAACCCGTTAGTGCACGCTAACCAGAAAATGAATTTTTCCCGAAATTTCGGGGAAAATTTGTTCGGGTTTCAGAGTCCCGAACCAGGACAAATTAGGCACATCCCTATCAGATTCTTTCTCTTTTTCCCCTTTTGCACAGGGAATAGCCCTTAGTCCATTTTTTTCAGAAAAAAAAATTGCTTTTAGTACTCACAAATTCCTTTTACTTCTTCTTCCCTGGTCACATGAATGGAGTTTCCCACTTGTAAATCCATGATTCCTCCCAAGGAGCTCAGTCGAACTGCCCAGGAATATATTCTACGTTTCCTGGAGCTGGACCTAGCCACTAGCTGCTTGGAAGAAAGAAACTCCCTCAGCCTGACTTCACTCTAGCTTTCTGCCAAACTCTCCTCATCTTTTTCTCAAATCTCCAATGCACTGTCTTATATTGAGCCAGTATATACTCCTCAAGAGGTACTCTCACTTAAAGATATATTCAAATTCCCATGACACATTTCTTCAATAGTGTATATCATTCAACCCCAAAAGTAGAAGCCAAGTGCACCCCTGCCGCCCACATTTTTCTATGGCCTATCTAGTGGCTAGGCCCCGTTTTAGGGACACCATCACAGTTATTACAGATCATTAGTTTTTTCTGCTTCCAATATTTATTTTCATTTTTGTACTTTTGTGTTTGTTTAGGACTACTATTCATCAGACAGTCTTGTACAGCTTTTATAATTAGAATTTTATCCATGCGTTTCTATTTCCACATTTTAAATGTATATACTGTAAGTTTGGTAGAAATAAGTTAATTACAGTGTAATGTTTTATGTTGGTATTGTTAACTCAGACTCAGTTTAGGATCTGGTGCCATTCATATTACTGGTATGATGGTAAGAAAGACCAGCTATATTATCTCCTTCCATTTAAGAGGAAAGATTTCTGACTGACTTTAACTCCAACCTCACAGAATTACAGGTATCAATCACGTATATACATCTTTCCTTTTCATACTCTGCTACACTGAGTCTAATTCTGTGTCTCAGCAGTTTTTTTTTAACAATAACTGACACTTTCTTCTGTTTGACCTTGGCAGGTCTAATTTACAAGTTTAACACTTTAAAACATTTCACTCACACAATCACATTCACACACAAGTGTACTAAAATGATCCCTCTGTGCTTTAAAGCTTTCAGTTTGGCACTAGCAGACTCTATAAAAGAGAAGCTGCCAAGCACTTCCGCTGCTGAGCAGTCCCCATGCGTATCTCTCTCCAAGCTCTTCTCAGACTGACTTTTTTTTTCAAGAAGTATCCTTTCCTTACACCCCTTCTGATGTCACTAGGGAATAATCTTAGGAGGTGTTTCAAGCTGGTACTTAGGGTGAAATAAACTATCCAAAACATTTCTGCTTTTGGGTACAGTTAAGGATAAGAAATTTAATGGGTTTTAAAATAGTGGTTTGAGTCCCAAATTCTTTAAACTTGACAAAACATTGCCTGATTTGAAGTGTATTTACGCCAGCCTCTTCACATTATTTCCTCAATCAACTCCCTCATGAGGAGACTTAGGGGTCGATGTAATAAGACCTGCGGCAAAACAGGCGCTCGTTATGTGTGCGGGCTTTGATCACCATGCGCGGCTGAAGTTACCACTTCCATGGGATGTAAAAAATATAAATTATGCAAATGTTTTGCTCGCAGAAATCCACGCACGTGGAAAAATGTGCATATCTAAGCGTGGTACAGGGCCTATGTAATGACACATCCGTGCTCAAAACCCGCACCAATAATCCGTGCATAAAAAGCGAGTGAGCGAGCGAACGGGTCTCCCTATTAAGTGAAAGTATGACCCTGGAAAGTATTTTTAATATTTCCAATAACTGTGCTGTAGAAAACATGGCAAATATTTCCAACAATCTTGCCACTCTTCTGGCCCTGTATCTGTCCGCCCAGGGAAGCGCCTACCTCGGATGCCAAGAAAAGCGCTTTGCTAAGCTGGCCACTCTGAATTTGAGATAGACGTTCAGTCAGGCGCTTATCAAGCCGCTTGTGATCTTCTGTTCATGGCAAAAAAAATCTACACGATTGAGTGCCCAGAAAGGCGCCTAGCTTACCTTGCTATTTGGGCGCTGAGCTAGGCGCTTAGTTGCTCGCAAATCTGCACGATCGGGCACTCAGAAAGGCACCTAGCTAATCTTGCTGCTCAGGTGGTCTTCTGGCCGTGTATCTGGCCAGTCAAGCACAGAGCTAGGTACTCAGATCAGTTCAGCACCTAGGGAAGCACCTACCTAAGCTGGCCATTCCAACGCCCAGAAAAGCACCTAGCTAAGCTGGCCATTCCAACGCCCAGAAAAGCACCTAGCTAAGCTGACCACTTGGATGCTGAGATAAGCGCTCAGCTAGGTGGTTTTCAGGACGCTCAGCCGCCGGTAAGTGCTCCCAAGTAGGCGCTGACACTTAACTTGTTCACTGACCGTAGTGGTAAAATACCCGCATTAAAAAAACTCGCACTAGCATTAGCGCAGCTCCCTGCATTGCCTAAGATTAGCTAATCACCTCCTTTGCATGCCGTTAGCATGCATTCACGCAGGAAAAATCGTGGGTCTGTAAACGTGTCTATACACACTTTTTTCCATGCACAAAAACCTTATTACAAACCCTGTATAGGGCTTTGCGTGGGAAAATGCGCATACAAACACGTTCATCCATGCACAAACCCACGGCAGTTTCAGCGGCCCTTATTACATCAGCCCTCTGCTTCACAGAGACAGGAGAGAAGAAATCCTGGACTAGACTAGCAAGTATTACCAGAGTGGAGTGAAATTTTACAATAAATTTAAACTTTGACATTATTTTTCTCCCAGATTTGATAGAACCACTATTTTTAAACCCTTCATTGCCCAGATTTATGCCAAAAATGAGGCCATTTTTTCTGAAGATAAAACACTTTTTCTCTAAAATTTCATTCAAGAAAAGTTTACAATTGGGATTTTCAACTCTTCGTCAGATGCATACTTTACTTTTTAATCTAATTTTCCCTTTTAATGCTCGATGTTAAGGAACACCACCAATTTGAGCATTTAAAGTCCCTAATAACTCCATCTGAGATTAATCTAAGAGTTTAGAATACTCCCACATATGATTCCAAAAAATATTTTGAATGGTTGACCACACTTTTTTTTATGGTTTTGGCCATTTTATCACCTCCATTGCCATATTTAAATCACAGCTCTGAAACTTATTATGAGACCCTCCCAGGCTTCCCCAACCTAGATTCAGGAGGTTTTTAAATTTATTTTTCATTGACTTTGGCTATTTTTTTTAACTTTTATTTCTGCTATAACTGACCTGGGGGACCAGTAAGTGACTTCACCAGAACTCTGGGCAGCTTGAACTTAACTTCTTTTGCTGCCAGGACTTTCCCAGGACCCTTGGATGCCTTATCATGCCTCCTCTAAGCAGTCTAAGCTTCCCCAAGACTGCCACTGCTTGCTTATAATCAGTCACCAGCAGCAGCAGCCTAGGGTACAGCAGAGCTCCTGTGGCCATTCTGCACAGCTGACTCTCCAGCTTCCTGAAGAGCTGACTACACCCCTTGCTTAGTTCAGCAGTGTAGCACTAAAAAAAAACCAAAAAAAACCCCCCAACTTCCTGCGCCCAGCCAGTGCCTCCACAGCAACAGCAGCCCAGTTAATTTTACAGTTTTACAGTTTTTTCTTCTAGCCCCAAGTTTTTTCTTCTAGCCCCAAGTTTTCTTCTGATTACATCCAAAACCCCTCCCCTTTGTGTAAAAGTATCATCCCCTCCTCCAGCCCCGAGCTTCCCAACTTCCCAGATTCCATCAGGCCTCACCCCTACCAAATCTAACCCTATGTCTAAAAAAACACCCCTTGGCCTCTTTGGACCCCCAAAACCCTGGTGGACATACTGCTTCCCTGGTGGTCTAGTGTAACATGAGAGAGTGCTCCCTATGCTCCATTCTGGTGCCGTTTACAAAATGATGCCAGTTGACCTCAAGTGCTTCTTTGCCTCTGTCATGTGAAAGGGCAAAGGCATACCCGTGGCTGGCCAGGGCCATTTAGGAACTGTTGTCAGAAAACGTATAGCTAATGTGCATCCTAATGTCCCCAGGCTATGTTAAAGCACCCAAGCAGCTGGAATGAAGGCCTCCCCAAGTGTAAAAAAAAACACAGGGGCCTTGGGAGCTCCCTGTCCCATCCCCCGCCACCATGTCCTTTAGAGGTGGCCCCAGTAGCCATAAGTTTTTTATTTATTTATTTGTGTTTTTCTATACCGGCATTCACGGAAGTTCGTATCATGTCGGTTTACATAAAACAAGGGGTGAGCAATACATTATAACGTACATAACTATAACATGAGAGTATACATTACAAAATTATAACAAGTGCAAAGAAAAATAAAATAAGTTACAATAAAACAGGGATGATTCTAACTGGGAGTAGAGTAAGAGGAAAGATAGAAGTTTAACAAGAAGTAGAACGTTGCAGTGATTGGTAATGTCTGGATCAGTTTAATGGATGATGATCAGTCTTGCTGCATTTGATGGAAGAGAATCAGTAAGGGTCCGGAAAGGCTTTCTTGAACAGCCATGTTTTAAGTCTTTTCCTGAAGGTTGGAAGACATGGTTCCTGTCGTAATTCTAAGGGAATTGAGTTCCATAGTGGGGGACCTGCTGTGGAGAAGGCCCGATCTCTCAATGTTATATGTTGGGTGGTATTGGCGTGTGGTACCTGTAGATATTCTCTGTACGCTTCTCTAATGGGTCTGGTGGAGGAGTGTTTTTTGAGAGCTATTTGTAGATGGAGTGGGGCCAGTCCATGGATATTTTTGTAGATTGTGGTGAGGGACTTATGGATTATTCTATAGTGGATTGGCAACCAGTGAAGGTCTTTAAGGACTGGCGTAATGTGATCTCTTGTTTGTTAGAATTCTTGCTGCCGTGTTCTGTATCATTTGGAGAGGTTTAGTATGGGCTGATGGGAGGCCTAGTAGGATAGCGTTGCAGTAATCTATTTTCGCAAATATTATTGCTTGGAGCACTGTTCTATAATCATGGAAATGAAATAGGGGTTTTATTCTTTTTAATACGTGTAGTTTGTGGAAGCAGTCTTTGGTTGTTTTGTTAATAAACGATTTTAGATTTAGCCGGTTGTCTATAGAAACTCCTAGATCTCTTACTTTTGAGATTTGCAAGTTGGCTGGCGGATTCATAGTGATTTTGCAGTTATCCGGAGAGATTAGCAGGAATTCACTTTTTGATTGGTTAAGAATTAGATTTGTCGACTTCTAGATGGTTTAAATTTAAATTTCAAGCTTTACGCAGACGATATTCAATTCATCTTACCATTCACTGAATCATGGATCAAAACACTCTCTTTACTTCAAATCTATTTAGAAACAATAAAAACCTGGTTAGCTCATAACAGACTCAAACTGAATGCAGCGAAAACAGAACTAGTCTACTTATCTACCGTCCCCGACTCCACCCAACGCCCTCCAAAAACATTCACTTTGGATGGACAATCCATACCCATAACAAACCATGCCAGAAACCTTGGTATAACAGTAGACTCTAAGTTATCTTTATCAAAACACATATCAGAAACTGTTAAAAAATCATTTTTCAAGATACACATGTTAAAAAAACTAAAACCACTTTTGCTATCATCAGATTTCCGAACTGTAGCACAAGCATTAATATTATCAAATTTGGACTACTGTAACGCACTTTACATTGGTCTTCCACTATCATCTTTACACCCACTTCAGCTCATTCAGAATGCGACTGCCAGACTGATCTTCAACCTTCCTAAAATAGAACATATCTCCCCAGTACTGCAACATTTACACTGGCTTCCCATTACTCACCATATAAAATACAAAATTCTAACCACTATCCACAACCTACTCTATAATCCCAACTCTGTATGGCTTTGCTCTATTCTACACATATATAAACCAACAAGACAACTCCGATCTACAGACAAATGTCTACTGGAAATGCCGTCAGTTAGATCTACCAGCTTAGCACTAACAAGAAGAAGAGCCTTTTCAGTTTTTGGTCTATCTTTGTGGAACTCTATACCAGACAATATCCGAATGACACCTAACCGAAATGAATTTAAAAAGATGGTCAAAACCTTTTTATTTAATGATGCATACAATTACAGTACTATCACCTAAACGATTACCCTGATTTATCCATATCTGTTTGATACCTGCTAACCAAGAATTACTTTATTTTGTTTATTTTATTATGTATGTGAATAATGTTTTATGCTTTATATTGTGTATGTAAACCTGTAAACCGCCTAGACGGACACGTAAGTGACCCCATGTGCAGTATATAAAAAACTTTTAAATGAATAAATAAATAAATAGATTTAAGCTGGATAGGAGGTTGTTAATTTCCTGAAAACAGTTTTCCCAAAGTTCTAGAGTTTTAGTGATGGATTCTTTGATGGGGATCACAATCTGGATGTCGTTGGCAAATATGAAGTGTTTTAGGTTCAATTTGTTTAGCAGGTGGCAAAGCGGGAGGAGGTATATGTTAAAAAGTGTTGGTGAGAGAGAGGAACCCTGAGGAACTCCCTGTGAGGATGGGTATCTGAGGGATTCTTTGTTGTGGATTTTAACTTTGAAACCTCTGTTCTCTAAGAATGTCTTGAACCATGTTAGTGCTGATCCTGCAATACCGATGTTCGCCAGCTGGTTTAGTAATATGGCGTGGTTTACAGTATTAAATGCTGCCGATAGATCCAATAGGATCAGTAGGAAGGCCTGTCCTTTGTCGAGGCCCAATGTAAGGTAGTCCGTCAGTGAGATGAGTAGGGATTCGGTGCTTGAAGCTTTTCTGAAACTGAATTGAGTAGGGAAAAGAATTTTGTGTTCTTCTATGTTAAAAAGCATTTTTATTCAGACAGTGTAGGGCCTTGACCCCAGGGTACACTGTACTATCTCAGCAGGGACACAGAGGTATGACTGGAACTGGTCGGGGTTAGGTCGGAGGCCTGAAGAGTGCTTTCAAATACTGGGGGAAGTTCTGAAGGTAGGTAAGACATTTTTACAAAGGGGTGGGGTTGGCTGGGAATGAGAGGGGCTAGCAAAGCACAGTTTAAAACTTTTCTTTAAATTGTTGGCTATTGGAGATACTTCTACAGACAGCAGGAGGTAGGACAGAGGGTCTCACAAGACACCTGGAGTTTTATTTTAACACTTTGGGAGGGTTTCATTCAAGTTGCCCAGGCCCTTTAATGAGATGGCAGCCCTGAGTTAAGGGGCTGCCATGTCTGGTATTTGTGGTCAACCTAACCCACAGTAATTTTCCCTGTGCTCTTTTACTACCGGGGAATATTCCATGTGGTTTCCTCAGCTGGGATACTGAGTAATGCAGATTAGAAAACCCCACCAGGGGAAAAATATAACAGCTTAGTAAATAGACCCATTAGACTGTAAATCCTCTGGGTAGGGAAATACCTACTGTAACCTGAAAGGTAACTCACCTTGAGCTCAGATTTGGAAAAAGGTAATTACAATCAAATCCAAATTATATAAAATGTTTGATTTTATAATCCGCCTTGAGCAATCCGTTTTGATTGTGGCAAGAAGGAATCTAAATAAAATGAAATGGAAACAATCTACTGTTTTTCCAGAAAAGAAAGAATTCTCTTTTCCTTTCCTTTTTTTTTATTTTTCATCACTTTTTAGGGAGTCGAGGCTTGAAAAATATTTGAAATGAATTGTGTGCATGAGTTTTGGGCTTCATATCTTTACTGTCCAAATCCCCAAATTAAATGAGAACACCTTCACCTTCAAACACAAACAAAAGCAACGACTTTGCAGAATACTTCACTGACAAAATAAAAAAACTAATAAACAACTCTAGCAACAACTCCCTCACTAACACACAAACCCTATCTTCTTTTTGGAAAAGAACTGCAACTTGGTATAACTTCAATTACGCATCCACATTGGAAATCCAAAAAAAATTATAAAAAAAAATGAATCCAGCAAGCCATCCCATTGATAACATCCCCACACAAACTATCAAACTGATTGAAAACTCAATAAATAAAACAATAACTGAAATAGTTAACCTATCACTCACCGAAGGGATATACCCTGATTGCCTAAAATTAGCAATCATCAAATCTTTACTAAAAAAGAACAACCTTGACCCAGAGAATATTCAAAACTATAGACCCATATCAAACCTACCCTTCTTAGCAAAAATCATTGAAAAAATCATTCACTCACAGCTATCTGACCACATAGAAATGAATAACATATTTCACCCCTTGCAATTTGGATTTAGAAAAAATGTAAGCACCGAATCATTACTATTGTCATTAAACGACACAATACTTAGAGGATTCGGTAAAGGAAAAAGTTACATATTAATCCTCCTGGATTTATCTGCTGCCTTTGACACGGTTAACCACTCTATCTTACTCGATAGACTATCTGACATAGGAGCAACAGGAACCACACTACAATGGTTCACCTCTTATTTGTCAAACAGAACTTTCCAAGTAATCTTCAACAATAACCTATCGAACAAGGTAAAGCTAAGTACAGGAGTCCCACAAGGATCTGCCCTGTCTGCAACACTGTTCAACATCTATCTTCTACTGATCTGCCACAAACTGGATCGACTAAGCCTAACCCATTTCCTTTATGCTGGCGACATCCAAATTTTGATCCCAATACAGAATACAATTGAAGTAACTTATAAGAGAATAACCAGCTATCTCGCAGAAATCAAACAGTGCCTATCTGCCATAAAACTCATAATAAACATTGAGAAAACTGAATTAGTAATCCTATACAAAAAAGTCAGTGAAGCTCCAATGCAGCCGCTCAAAATGGAAGACCCTAAAACACTGATCTCTCCTATTAGCCACGCTTGAAATCTAGGAATAACCGTAGACAAAGAGCTATATTACAAAACCCACATAACAAATAAAACCAAAGAAGGATACCACAAATTACTCACACTCAGACGTCTTAAACCTTTTCTCACACAAGAAGATTTCAGAACAGTACTACAACTACTTATATTCTCCAACATCGACTACTGCAATGCTTTACTTCTCGGCCTACCTCTCACTACCATCCGTCCACTCTAAATACTACAGAACACAGCAGCCAGAATTCTTACAGAAACAAAGAAACACGAGCATATCACACCAACCCTTATCTCTCTACACTGGCTCCCAATAAAATACAGAAAAGAATACAAAGTTCTAACAATCCTTCACAAAATAATCACAGGACAACAAAATCTTTGGCTGAACAAACACATCATATCCCACGCTCCAAAAAGGAACCTTCGATCAACGAACAAAGGCCTCCTCAAAATACCTCATGTAAGATCCACTCATTAGAACACAACTCGTGAGATAGCTATATCCCTCGCCAGCCCCATCCTTTGGAACGCATTACCAAGCGAAATAAGAACACAACCTGATACCAAAACATTAAAAAAAAGACTTGAAAACCGGGTTGTTCACCAGAGCCTATGCAAATGATCTCATCCATCAACACAACAAGAATCCCACACAAACTTCCACCAAAAAAAGTCCATATCCTCAAAGAAATATAAAAACATCTAAGACAACTCAAGAAAACACTAAGAAAACACCAAGAAAAGTCCACAGCCTCAGAGAATCATAAAAGCATCTAAGTCAACCCAAGAACTTACAAGACAATGCACATAGCCACATGCAAATGGGCTGGCATAACTACTTAAACTATACAATAACCATGATGTAAATGCTATCTATAAAAAATATGATGTAACAATGTTCTCTAATATGACTCAACATTTGTTTAACTAATGTAACTATTGTGAACCGTTATGATGGCAAAACCGAATGACAGTGTACAAAACATGTTAAATAAATAAATAAAAAATAAATAAGCTTGCTCAGTGTGTCTCCTGTACTCTATTCCAGATATTCTTGACATCCTGAAGGTGATATAGATAGGTAGATAGATATAGATATAGATAAATAGATATATTATATGAAGGCTAATGAGACTCATGCATACAGGTTAAATGAGACTGATAATATATAAAATTGTTCAGAACAGAAAATGCCCTAAAAAATCATATAAAGGGGATTTACAGTACACCAACATATGCCAGGACTCAAATTAGCAATTTTTTTTAGCTCAAGATATGAATATTTTTATTAAGTGACGTTGCCAAATATCTTCCTACTGGATTTTTTCCAAGTCCTGAATTTCGATGAAACAAGTAATAACAGTATAGAGTGGGAATTATTGGATAAAGATTCTCCTATGGGCACTGAAAGGGGAAACTTTCTTTTTGAGTAAGGTCATTTCTTTCATAAAAGCTCTGGTTTCTTATATTGCAATTTGTACCTGCTATATTATTTTAATAGCGAGATGAGTATCTTTTATTCTCTAATCCCTTTCCCATTAGTCAGAGGAGAAGTGTGTGTTCCATACACATTAATTTTAATCTTGTGTTATAGTGGGAAAAAAAAAATCAACATTTTTGCTTCAGGCTTAGCATGATAAATCATTGTTGGCATCAACATAAGGACATGCTGTTACCTACATCAGTTAGGTTGATGTAGATCTTATAACTAAAACTGGGAGTTATCTCAGAAACTCTATTCATTTTTTATATGAAATCCATGACTTTCTATTAAAAGTATGTTAATGCTTTAGCTCAACATAATGATCTTTATCTACCACTGGCAGAATGAACAATGAGTGTCATCAACTTTTATAAGCACAATATGTGTCCTTCAAGAACTGTGTGGCAGTGTGTGCCATGGTCTCACTTGAGGACAATGCAGTGAGATCTAGTCCAATAATGTGCAAAAGCTGTATGGGCACTATTTTCAAAACTGTTTTATCACAGGAACAACAGAATGGAAACAACTTTTTTTTTCTTTTTGGCCTGCCAGTTTCCTCCTGCTCCTTTGTACTTTCAGCTTAATTGGAAGTGGCCTCTACTAGGCTATGGCACCATGGGCTTTAATTCACAACTACTCAAGGTTTTCCCCTATTTTATATCTCTCCCTCCATCTTATTCTAAGTAGCCTAACCATTGTAGTAACAGTCCATAATATGATGGGAGAGATACAGCTCTCTCAGGAGCTCAGCACGCATGCATCTTTCAACCAATGGCTGATGGCTGAAACTGACTGATGCTTCCTTTGACCGAATGACTGATGGCTGAGACTGTGTCCCCCCCCCCCCCCTCCCTTTTTTTTTTCCAGAGCTGTGAAAATTGCCTCAGAGCCTCCTTTAGCCCCAGCTGGCTGGGAAAAAGAAGCCAAGCCATGGAACTGAATCCGAATATTCTGCACATTGATGAGCAGCTACTGAGCCAGTCCAGAATGAAACACTTTTGAAAACAGATTCTTATATTTAGTCCACTAAACAGAAAAACAAAAAAGCAAAAAGTAATATGGAAGCCTCATACCAATTATTCAAACAAATAGTTTCTGGTACCAAGGAGGAAACAAGTAACCTCATAGGTAAGCAGATATCTTCACTATGATTCATATTAGGGAGGCTTTCAGCTTTCAACCCTGATCTCTGACATATTTTGATGTAAAAAATGAATACAATTTTAAAATTTGAAATTGGCAGTTCTCAATTGGGAAGGCTGGACATCAGGGTATTACAATAATCTAGTCTTGCCAAACAAGAGTGTTTGCATGAAGAGGCAGCAAGAATAAAAGGATAGATATGGATGAGACAGATTTGGTTATCAGAAGTTTGGATGGGTATCCCCTAAGAGATGGTCAAACCATGGCAGACTTATTGCTTAAAAAGCATATGGGCTTGTAAGCTGCCAGAGGGAGGAGGAGTTGCTCCTTTTATTATGATCATGGCACATCCTTGAAGGGTACTCCCATTTCCTCCACAAATCCTTCATCCTCGGAGAGGAAACTGGGGTGATATTTTTCTACAATCTGCCATAGAAAATGGACAGGTTGAATAGTTAGAAACAGAGAGAAACATAAGGTAGATATATGGGAAGATCAAAATAGAGAGGAATCAATTGGAACAATCAGATTGTCAACAGAAGATGAGAGTGTGGGGTAGAACAAAAAAAATAATGAAACCAGATAACAGAGAACTTGAATCAGAGAATAGCTTTGTTTTGAAAGGACTGAGCATTAAGTAGTTAGAAGATACCCAGGCAGTAGCGATGTGCAGAGGCAAAATTGTCATTTCAGTTTGTTTATTCCTTTTGTAGGTCACCTCCCTTCATTTGGTTCATTGCAAACAAAATAATGTTATTTATTAGTTACATTTTTCTTTTGTTTCCCATTAAAGTCAATAGGGGAAGCAATGCGGCCTATTTTGAGCTTCAAAATTCAGACTTTTCAAGAATTGTCGTGAAACATGTGGTTATAAATCATTAGAAGGGGAAAGAGAACTCCAAGGCACCAAGGCTGTGGAAAAGTGAGACCAAAAGTATAATGAATAGCCTAAGGCTTCAAAGGTTGCCACCAAAAAGAGTGGTAAGAACCCCCAAAGGCAAAATGAGAATGTCAGTGGTACCAAGAGTGGCATGAACAGCCAAGGCCCCATGAAGGAGGAATAAAGCAAGAAAGGTAGCAGAAAAACACCAACCCAGGCACTTATACAGGGTGGCCCATGGAAAAGTAGCCTGCCTCCAATGCACTGGTATTGGAGGCGGGCTACTTTTCCATGGGCCACCCTGTAGAATGTCATACAGAGTGGCATGAAGACCCCAAGACAACATGTGAGGAACAAAGCAGCCACCTACAGTGGCAAGAGCACCCCAAGGTGTAGAGACTGGGGTATGGCAGCAAGACAGAATGACAGCAAAATCAATAAAGTGTAATGTCTGGTATATGGCAGCAAGTCTGAGTGACAGAAAGACCCCCAAGGTATAGCATAAGGGATATCAAAGCCAAGAAGAGTGGCAAGTAGATACCTCCCAAAAGATGTAGAGTCTGGGATATGGCAATATGGCAGCAAGTCCCCTCCAAGATGTAGCATGAGGAGTATAGTAGCAAAGAAGAATGACAGAAAGATCCCCAAGGTTTAGCATAAGTGGTATAGCAAAAAGGCATTGTTGCATTTTACCCATTTGTCTCTACCAAGCAGGAACAGCAGAATGACAGGACCACCTGGTAACTTGCCTGCCTGGTGTGAAGGTGGTGGACTTCACGCGTCATCTAGATAAGATTATAGACAGAGCTGGGGAGGACTCGGCTGTCATGGCACATGTGGGCACCAATGACATAGGACAGTGTGGGAGGGAGGGTCTGGAATCCAAATTTAGGATTTTAGGTAGAAAGCTGAAATCCAGAATCTCCATTGCCATTCTCTAAAATGCTCCCTGATCCATGTGCAGGTCCCCAGGAGCAAGCCGAGCTCCGGAGTCTCAATGTGTGGGTGAGATGATGACGCACGTTAGTAGGGGCGTGCATTCATTTGCAACATATTGGCAATCCACAACATATAGGGCCTTATTCGTTGTATTTGTGGGGAAGTGAAACGTATCGCGATTCCCACAAATACAACAAATCTTCACCGAATTATTCGGCCATCTAAAGGAGCAAATGTAAACAAAACCCCCACCCTCCTGACCCCCCCAAGACTTGCCAAAGGTCCCTGGTGGTCCAGCGGGGGTCCGGGAGCGATCTCCTGCACTCGGCCCATCAGCTGCCAGTAATCAAAATGGCGCCGATAGCCTTTGCCCTTACTATGTCATAGGGGCTATCAGCGCCATTTTAAATACCGGCAGCCGATGGCCCAAGTGCAGGAGATCTCTCCTGGACCCCCGCTGGACCACCAGGAACTTTTGGCAAGTCTTGGGGGACCCTCCTGACCCCCACAGAACTTGCCAAAAGTCCATGGTGGTCCAGCGGGGGTCCAGGAGCGATCTCCTGCACTCGGGCCGTCGGCTGCCAGTATTCAAAATGGCACCGATAGCCTTTGCCCTTACTATGTCACAGGGGCTACCGGTGCCATTGGTCGGCCCCTGTCACATGGTAGGAGCACAAGATGGCGCTGGCCGTCCATTGCTCCTACCATGTGACAGGGGCCCCATGTGACAGGGGCCGACCAATGGCACCGGTAGCCCCTGTGACATAGTAAGGGCAAAGGCTATCGGTGCCGTTTTGAATACCGGCAGCCGACGGTGTGAGTGCAGTAGATGGCTCCTGGACCCCCGCTGGACCACCAGGGAGTTTTGGTAAGTCTTGGGGGGGGTCAAAAGGGTGGGGGGTTGTAGTTAATTAAATTTTAGCCGGGAAAAGAATAAGAATGGATGCATGAACGGATCGGGCCCCCACTCTCCTTGCCGAATGCAACGTATCTGCCCCCCCACGGGTATGAATACTGAATGTAACGTATGCAGTCCCTCTGCACATCCCTACAGGTTAGATGGATTCAGTTTTGTAAGGAACTGGATAACATTTTGGGGAAGGGGGGTGACTTTTCCAAAAGGATGAGCTCCATCTTAACCAAAGTGGAACCAGGCTGCTGGCGCTAAATTTAAAAAAGGAGATAGAGCAGCTTTTAAACTAAAACAAGGGGAAAAGCTGACAGCAGTCCATGGTTTGGGGGAATGTATCTGTGAAGGATACTAATGAAACAAGAGTGTTAGGGCATCCCAACAGACATTAAAACCAAAATTACTCCATGTGCCTATAAGTAAAGAATCAACTGAGTTAGAGAATTCCAAATTATCCATACAACTGAAAAGCAGGTTATTAATACAAAGAAAAAATGCACTTTGAAATGTCTGTATGCCAATGCCAAAAGTCTAAGTAGTAAGATGGGAGAGTTAGAATGTAAAGCAGTGAATGATGAAATAGACATAACTGGCATCTCAGAGACCTGGAGGAAGGAGGATAAGCAATGGGTCAGTGCTATATCAGGGTACAAATGATATTGTAATGATAGGGAGGATCAACTTGGTGGGGGTGTAGCTCTTTATGTCCGTGAAGGTATAGAGTCCAACAGGATAAAGATCATACAAGAAACTAAATGCTGAGTAGAATCTATATGGATAGAAATACCATGTGTGTTGAGTAAGAGTATAGTGATAGGAGTATACTACCATGAACCTGGCCAATATGATCAGACATAATGAAATGTTAAGAGAGATCAGGGAAGTTAACCAATTTAGCAGTGCAGTAATAATGAGAGATTTCATTTACCCCAATATTGACTGGGTAAATGTAACATTAGGATATGCTAGAGACTTAAAATTCCTGGATCAAATAAACAATTGCTTCAGGAAGCAATTGGTTCAGGAACCAATGAGAGAGGGAGCTATTTTAGATTTAGTTCTTACTGGAATGCAGGATTTGATAAGAAATGTAATGGTGGTGGGGCCACTTGGCAATAGTGATCTTAATAGGATCAAACTTGAACTAATGTCTGGAAGGGGGACAATATGTAAATTACAGCTCTAATGCTACATTTTCAAAAGGGAAAATTTTGATAAAATGAGGAAAATAGATAAAAGATTAAAAGTGTTCAACAGGCATGGACATTGTTTAAAGATACAATCTTAGAAGCACAGTCCTGTCCACGTCCGGCCCACGCACGGGCCTGCTCACCTCTCTGGCTCCTCTGCAGGTCCTGGGTCAGCCTCCCCAGTGGCAGCCGCGAGCTTCTCCAGGCCTCGGGGTCCCAAAGTGGTGGTCGCCGGGCCTTCCACTGCGCACCAGGCCTCATGCTGGAGCTTGGCGTCTCCTGTGGCGTTGGTCACGTCCCTACACGCGCTCGAGCGGACCGCCCGGCCTCTTGTAGGGCCAGGGGCGGGTCCTAGCTCCGCAGCGCGCCCTGATTAAAGGAACTACTTAAGGAAGTTGCTGCCTGCACTTCCTTGCCTTGGCATTCGGGTCAGCATTGTATTGTATGCTAGATTGTCACTGTTTTCTAAGTCTTGTCCCAGTCTCGTTCTAGCCTTGTTCCAGTCTTGTTCCAGCCTTGCTCCAGGATCCTACTGTTCCAGCGTCCCTCTGTTCCTGCGTCTGTCTGTTCATCTCCCAGGTAGCATCCTCGGACTGTCTCTCTGGTACTGACCTCGGCCTGTTCCTTGACCTTCCTGTCTGCTGCCTGCATCCTGACCTCTGCCTGCCTTTTGACCTCGTCTGACCTCTGGAACCTGACCTCTGCCTTATTGACTACTCCTTGGACTGACCATCTGATTCTGACCTCTGCCTGATTGACTACGTCTCCTGATTCTGGCTCTGTCCTTGCCTTGTCATTGCCTACATTGTTCTGGTCCTCCTTGCTCCATCTGACCTACAGTATTTAGTCTGACCATGCTCCCTTGCTGTCTATGGGCACGCCTGTCTACTACCTCTCCAGGAGACCCTGCGAGGCCCACCTAAGTCCAAGCAGCCCGGGTCCCTACGGGCTCCATTCGTGGGGACCGCGGGCTTCCAGTGGTGAAGCTCATCCTAGCCTCTGTCTCCTCCAGTGCTCTACCCCCTGGGAGCAGGTGCTTCCTGGTCCCTACCAGGGAGTCGTTCTTCACTGCTCCAGGACAAGGGTCCACCCCCGAGCGCAACATATTCCATGCATAAAGAAAGGGGGGAGGAAGGCAAAATGATTGCCAGCATGGTTAAAAGGTGAAGTTAAAGAGGCTATTTTAGATAGGAGTGAAGAGGAGGTACCCGGATGACATCATCAGGTGGGGCCATGGGTCTTTTCCCACCATGGGCCCTTTAAGAAGTGAAGAGAGGCACGGCCGCATGCCTAGGAGAGAGGCAGGACCAGGGACAGCGGTGGCAGCATCCATGCCGCAAAGACAAGCAGGAGCGGCACTAGGCCGTGAAGCCATCTCCCGGCGTTGGCAGCAGCCTCCTGCCACAGGAGCGAAAGCATCAGCAGTGGCCTCCTGGCCAAGCAGGAGGAACAATGACGGTGGCTTCCAGGCCGCGTGAAAGCACGGTGGTGGCTCCCTGCTGCCGCACAGAGGGAGGATGACGTCATGGCCTCTGAGCCACGGAGGCAGGACAAAGGCGGTGGCTCCAACCATTGATTACAGGCGGTGGCCTGCAGGCTGCAAGAGACAGCGTTGGGGGTCGGCCTGGCAGTGGAGGTAAGAGGCTGCTCGTGGCTAGGCCAGTGGCTTCCAAGGGTTCCCAATCGCTTTAAAAAAAAAAGCAGCTTTCTAACCTGGAGCTGTGCGGAGATGCCTTTACCGTACAGCTCCATGTTGGAAAGTCGCTTTTCTTGAAAGCGATTGGGAACCCCTGTGAGCCACTGGCTGCGGCATTCAGAAGTGCTAATTCTTTGGCTAACCCTCTGCAAGGTGCTTGCTTCCAACTTTGGTGTTTTCTCCTCACCAAATTCTCGGATTAAAGTTTGATTTATACGTCAGGCACAAATAATATCAGTTTTTCTGGGCCTCTGTCCCTCCCGACGCAGCCCATGTGGCGAAACACGGTATGTGTCAGGGGACTGAAACCTCGTTCTATGGATTCATGAATAAAAGTTGGAAACACTTGCTTTAAGTCTTCACCTTTTTGATCAACTCACCTCAAGGATCCGTGAATTCCTAGCAAATATTACATGACTATTACAGGAATATGTAGAATATTACAAGGTTTTAACAATGACGAATCTTGCATCCTGGTACTAATTGACCTCTTGGCTGCCTTCAGCACAGTCAACCATACCCTTCTGTGCCATCAGCTAAGAAATATCTGAATTGATGGTGATGTAAAGAAGTGGTTCACCTCATTTTTATCAAAAAGGACATTTCAAGTCAAACTGGGCAACCATATTTCTGATACCTTCCCAATTGACAGTTGTGTCCCCCAGGGTTCAGCACTATCTGCAACTCTATTCAACATCCTCATGCATCTACTCTGTAAATTACTATCTGATCTAGGAATTGCCTTCTACCTATATTTATTTATTTATTTATTTATTTATTTATTTATTTATTTAAATTCTCTTTTATACCGATAGCCGTTCGCACATCGCATCGGTTCACAAAAAACAAGAACTTTTGGGCAGAGCCCTTACATATAACTGATAAAAATACAATTAACAGGGAGAGTAGATAATATTGAAAGGCAACGCAAAATCAATAAATAGATACAACAAACTATAAACATAAGTAACAATGTACAAGAATCATAAGTAACAATGTACAAGAATCAGTGGTCGTAAAGCATATTCTGATGATATTCAGTTCTACATACCATATATTCTGATGATATTCATATATTCTGATGATATTCAGTTCTACATACCATACACCATTTCCATTGAAAATACAATACAGACACTAGCATCACACATGAAGGCTATCCAACATGAACTATCCAAACTTAGACTATTTCTAAACACTAAAAAATTCTGAAATCATTTTGTTAAGAAGAAATCCTCTAATAACACCTCCACAGACACTTGACCTGGGTAACTTCAATATCACACCCTTAGACCAAGCGCAGGACTTAGGAGTGCAGAGTGACTTGGTTTGCCAGTAACCTTTAAAGATACTTCCCTTTGAAACATGAAGAGTTGAATGTCTGTTGGTGTTTCCCTATGTTCTAGTTTAAAAGCTGTGCTATCTCCTTTTTAAATATTAACATCAGAATTCTGATTCCACTCTGGTGAAAGTGGAGCCCATCCCATTATAAGAGATTCTCCCTTGCTCAGAATGTTCCCCAGATCCTAATGAATCTAAAGCCTTCTTTTCTGCACCAATCTCAGATCCATGCATATAAGACTATGCGGTTCAACCTGCCTCTGGGTTCTGTGCATGGAATGTGAAGCATTTTCTAGAATGCCAACCTGGAAATTCTGAATTTCAGTTTCCTACCTAAGAGTCTACATTTAGCCTCCAGAACATCCCTTCTGCACCTTTCGATGTCATTAGTACCCACATGTACCATGACAGAGGCTCCTCTACAGCACTCTCTAAAATTTTATCTAGCTGGCATGTGATGAGATGATGTGAAAAGAAAGTTCAGAAAAAGTAAAATAGAACTGTGTATCATCAATGTATACAACAGTGGTTGTAATGGTTGAAAGATGAAGTGAGAGAACCAAGACCAACGAAGTAAAAAACAGAATGTGGCCAAAGACTGAGATTTGGGTACACCACAGCAAGAGGCAAAGGATCAGAATTTTGTGAGAGGTCAGAAAATAAATGGTTTGTGACATACATTGAAAGCCAGTAGAAAACTGTAGGGAACTGAAGGGTTTTCAACCTCTGATCTTAAATGTTGTATGTCATAAGTGCTGCTGGGAGAGCTATCCTGACCCGTAAGGAACTGGGGAAGCGAGGGTTAGGAGGCTTCCCAGGTACTGTGAACAGGGCTAGGCCCAGCCATATTCCCACTGGCCGTGAGTAAACCTACACTGGTTATATAGCTGTGCTTAATTAGGAGCCAAATCCAAAAACACACCGGAGCAACACGTGCACTCAAAATATATCAGTATACGCAAAAAAGTGCAAGAATAGAGTAAGTTCCTGGTGAAACGTTTTAACTGTCACAAATGATGTTTTATTTCGGCAACTCCTCAGTAAGAGACTGTATTTAAACTGAGGAGTTGCCGAAATAAAACATCATTTGTGACAGTTAAAACGTTTCACCAGGAACTTACTCTATTCTTGCACTTTTTTGCGTATACTTAATTAGGAGCCTCCAGGAAGTGCTGTTGCTGGCACAATATCTCCTGAGCATTTGCAGTGAGCTTTGGATTAAAGGCGCACCAGCAGGATTGTTAGCTAGTTTGGGACTCTCCCTCTGCTACCTGGTAAAGGAAACGGTACCTTTTTACTACTTTGGGGGTAGCAGCCATAAGTCAGGAAGTATTTGTTTATCTTTGCCTTGGTTTCCAGCATTAAAGAACCTTTGTGAGCATTGCTATGTGGACTATCCTGTTTTTGATTTTCTTTCTTCCCTGACAGACTGTGCCAGCCCCCTTTTTGAGAGACTCACAGCTTTGATTTTTTTGTTGTTATTTTTTTTAGATACTCACAGTTTAGACTAAGAAACAGCTTTCAGTTAGTGATGGGCTGATCCAGGATTTCTTTTGCCTTCTGAGGTTTTTTTTGTTTTTTTTTTTTGCTGTGAGCAGTCATCCTATTTGTGATAGAGAAGGAACCAGGCCCTCAGTTACAGACCTGGAAATTGAAACATGGGGGGCTCCAGCACAGTCTTGTGGAATTTGCCCTGGGAAGAAAAACCTTCTTTCCCCTAACTATAGCAGCACTTGAGGATACAATTAAAAAAACAGCACCAATACAATTAAAGAACAGCACCAACAAGTACAATTTTTAGCCAAATACAGGCATTCCAGGGGCAATATCCAGAGTAGGGATGTGAATCGTTTTAGGACGATTAAAATTATCGTCCGATAATTTTAATATCGTCTTAAACCGTTATGGAACACAATACAATAGAGATTCTAACAATTTATCGTTATAAATCGTTAGAATCGTGAGCCGGCACACTAAAACCCCCTAAAACCCACCCCCAACCCTTTAAATTAAATCCCCCACCCTCCCGAACCCCCCCCCAAATGAGTTAAATAACCTGCGGGTCCAGCGGCGGTCCGGAACGGCAGCGGTCCGGAACGGGCTCCTGCTCCTGAATCTTGTTGTCTTCAGCCGGCGCCATTTTCCAAAATGGCGCCGAAAAATGGCGGCGGCCATAGACGAACACGATTGGACGGCAGGAGGTCCTTCCGGACCCCCGCTGGACTTTTGGCAAGTCTCGTGGGGGTCAGGAGGCCCCCCACAAGCTGGCCAAAAGTTCCTGGAGGTCCAGCGGGGGTCAGGGAGCGATTTCCCGCCGCGAATCGTTTTCGTACGGAAAATGGCGCCGGCAGGAGATCGACTGCAGGAGGTCGTTCAGCGAGGCGCCGGAACCCTCGCTGAACGACCTCCTGCAGTCGATCTCCTGCCGGCGCCATTTTCCGTACGAAAACGATTCGCGGCGGGAAATCGCTCCCTGATCCCGCTGGACATCCAGGAACTTTTGGCCAGCTTGTGGGGGGCCTCCTGACCCCCACGAGACTTGCCAAAAGTCCAGCGGGGGTCCGGAAGGACCTCCTGCCGTCCAATCGTGTTCGTCTATGGCCGCCGCCATTTTTCGGCGCCATTTTGGAAAATGGCGCCGGCTGAAGACAACAAGATTCAGGAGCAGGAGCCCGTTCCGGACCGCTGCCGTTCCGGACCGCCGCTGGACCCGCAGGTTATTTAACTCATTTGGGGGGGGTTCGGGAGGGTGGGGGATTTAATTTAAAGGGTCGGGGGTAGGTTTTAGGGGGTTTTAATGTGCCGGTTTTGCGATTTTTAGATTTTTAGATTTTTCACGATTTTTCACGATTTTTCACGATATTTTACCCCCCCAAACGGCAACAATACGATTCCCTCCCCCTCCCAGCCGAAATCGATCGTTAAGATGATCGATGACACGATTCACATCCCTAATCCAGAGCTTGTTAGGACATGGGAGCAAATGTATTAGCAGCTGGAAACAGCTTACATCTCATTGAAAGATACCCTGAGAAAAAAAATGTCCAACCCCCCTAATTTGTTTACACACACCCCCCCCCCCTTCTGAACACTTTAACGGGAACGGGGGACTTATTCAGGGTTCCTGCACCGATGTAATTTACATTTCCAGCTTTATTCAGACTTCTTTTCAGATGGCACAAGGAAATTGTGTTGGATAGTCAAGCAACTGACTGAAGATGCCCTAAAATGAGCTACTACATGGATGGAGCGGGACCCAAACACCATATGGGGGATTTTCCACCAGGATTTTAAAAATTGTTTTCTGACCCCCATTAGAGACATACAGCTGAATGGGGGCTATTGCAATTGGGACAAGAAATGGGCTCTGACTTGTCTTATGCCACCCATGTACATCAACTCCAGGCAGATGTGAGATGGGGAATAGACCTACTGTGGCATCAATTCCGATTAGGGCTAAAATAGGAAATCAAAGACAAATTACCCTGGATTGAGCCTCCCTCTACTTTGGAGGAGTTAATCAATATCTGTATATGCATAGATACCCATTTGGAAGAGCAGCAAGGGAAGAAACAAAGGATGTTGAGTTGATCACTCCTTCCCATGTAGATATCACTGAACAAGATGCCCCAGAACCAATGCAAGTCTCTACCACTCCTTCCAGGAATTTGACCACAGGCGGTAAGACTCCATGGCCACAACTGCGGCACCATTCCCGCTTTCTCAGGAAATTTGTAAACTTAGTACATTTTGTGGCAAAATGCCCCATATAGGACAGTTTTCCAAAAAATAATCTAACCGAAGAAAGAGTTAAAAAAACAATGGAAACAGAGATCGGGTGGAAAGGACTCTGCTGTACAATCACAGATGGCCCAAATCAGATGAGAACATTTTAAACAACTGTAACAAATGGAGCAAATTCAAAAAGCTTGGATTAAGGAAATAGAATAAACAATGAAACCATTAATCTCTCAGATGGATAAACTGGATTCAGCAGTTCTACTTGCCTTAGCCAATCTGGACGAAATACTCTGTTTCATAAAGAAAGATCTGTGGGCAGTATCGCAGGGCTTGCAAGAAGGGTTGCTATCTAAGCCTTAAGATGATTAGAGATGTGAATCATGTCCTCGATCGTCTTAACGATCGATTTCGGCTGGGAGGGGGAGGGAATCGTATTGCTGTCGTTTGGGTGTGTAAAGTATCGTGAAAATCGTTAAAATCGTGAGCCGGCACACTAAAACCCCCTAAAACCCACTCCCGACCCTTGAAATTAAATCCCCCACCCTCCCGAACCCCCCCCCCCCCCCAAATGCTTTAAATTACCTGGGGATCCAGCGGCGGTCCGGAACGGCGGCGGTCTTATTTCTTGCTCTGCTTAATTTTTTCCCTAATATATTTCATTAGCTTAGCTCCAGCTGAGTTTGCCCAAAGGTGGCTAACTGCACTGTTTGTGTAAGACAGGTTTATCCAACTCCCGTGTCCCGCTTCTCTTAAGGAAATCAAAGCTGCATCTGTGCTTTAAATTACCTGGGGATCCAGCGGCGGTCCGGAACGACGGCGGTCCGGAACGGCCCCCTCAATTGAATCGTGTTGTCTTCAGCCGGCGCCATTTTCCAAAATGGCGGCGCAAAACGGCGGCTGCCATAGACCAACACGATTCGACTGCAGGAGGTCGTTCCGGACCCCCGCTGGACTTTTGGCAAGTCTTGTGGGGGTCAGGAGGCCCCCCCAAGCTGGCCAAAAGTTCCTGGGAGTCCAGCGGGGGGGGGGGGGGGTTGATGATTTAAAATATCGTCCGATATATTTTAAATCGTCAAAAATCGTTAGGGCCACGATACAATACCAATTCCCCCGATTTATCGTCAAAAAATCGTAAATCGGGGGAAGGGGGAGGGCAGGAAAACCGGCACACTAAAACCCCCTAAAACCCACCCCGACCCTTTAAATTAAATCCCCCACCCTCACGAACCCCCCCCCCCCAAATGCTTTAAATTACCTGGGGATCCAGCGATGGTCCGGAACGGCGGTGGTCCAGAACAGCCTCCTGCAATTGAATCGTGTTGTCTTCAGCCGGCGCCATTTTTCAAAATGGCGGCGGCCATAGACCAACACGATTCGACTGCAGGAGGTCGTTCCGGACCCCCGCTGGACTTTTGGCAAGTCTTGTGGGGGTCAGGAGGCCCCCCCAAGCTGGCCAAAAGTTCCTGGGGGTCCAGCGGGGGTCCGGGAGCGATTTCCTGCCGCGAATCGTTTTCCGTACGGAAAATGGCGCCGGCAGGAGATCGACTGCAGGAGGTCGTTCAGCGGGGGTTCCGGACCGCCGCTGAACGACCTCCTGCAGTCGATCTCCTGCCGGTGCCATTTTCCGTACGGAAAACGATTCGCGGCAGGAAATCGCTCCTGGAACCCCCGCTGGACCCCCAGGAACTTTTGGCCAGCTTGGGGGGGCCTCCTGACCCCCACAAGACTTGCCAAAAGTCCAGCGGGGGTCCGGAACGACCTCCTGCAGTCGAATCGTGTTGGTCTATGGCCGCCGCCATTTTGCGCCGCCATTTTGGAAAATGGCGCCGGCTGAAGACAACACAATAAAGACTAGTTTTTATTAAAGTTAAATAAAATTAAGTTGGCAGCGGGTTGGTTTTTATACAGTATATATTAAATATATAAGTATTTTCTTACAAAATGAGAGGACACTATAAATTTCAGGTATATGATATATTTTACCCTTTTTCTTTTTACTAAATTGTTAATTATTGCAAACAAATCAAATTATCCAATGACCTTATACGCTCTCTTATAATAATAACTCTTTTACAGACTTTTACTTCTCCAGAGAAAATATAACCCCAGAGCTGTTTCAGAACTTAATTCTCAAATAGTCTGCTATGTTGGGCCTGGGCAACAACCCTGATCTAGGCCAAAGTGCAAGTGTCATGACCTAGGCCCTGGGTCAGGTCACAGCATTGGGCCTGAGTCAAGGCCTTAAATTTGGAACCCAGCCTGGCAGCAGCTATGGATACTCAACAGATCAGGTAAGTGAGAAAACATTTTTTTTTAATCCTGCTTTTGCTTGGGTCTCAGCTGATGCCCCGACTTTGATCCAGGTTTAGGTTGAGACACCATGTATTGTTCCTCCACAGGCCATGGCTCCTGATTTGGGCCTTGGCCTATGCCCTTGGCTATGCTCTGACTTTGGGTGTATATGAATGCCCAACTGGAAGTTATAACCAAATTAAGCAAATAAGATTCATTTAATTTGAGGAACTGCTCAATTCATGTTGTGGCCCCCTGAATGAAACAAATGGACTAATTCATTGCACTTTGAAAATTCATTTAAAATAAATGCACATCCTTAGTGGCTGATCCGGCAGAAGAATTTGACTCATAGCCAGTTATCAGGGAGATGGAGGAGTCCAGTCTACTCCTGCCTCAGGGTTTAACCAAGTCCTAGGAAGTAGAGGTATGGAATCAGAGGAGTAAAGGACCCTTCTTTGAGTGGTCTCTGAGGGTCTTAGATCTCTTTGCAGGCCAGCTAAACAGAGTGATACAAAATTGTACAATTAATTATAGCTTAGCATAGGATATTGTTTACTCCATGTCCATAAGTCTTATGATACTATGTTGCAATCAGCTTTCTGAAATCCAAGGTAAAATATAGATTTCTACCTGGAACAAAGTAATAGCAAAACTGCAAGGCTTGCTGTTTGTGTGGATAATTAAATGTTTTGAATTAAGGGACAGAAAAAAAAATCACAAGGTGCCTTTCTAAAATGAAGGCCTAAGGGATACATGGACAGAATTAAAATGGTTGACAGTGGGGAATGATATTGTATTACGATATAAGATGATGAATCAGTCAGTATATGATTGGATTTGGGGAAGTAGACAGGCTCTGGCACATGGCTACTAACATTTGGATATGATTCAAGGAAATGCATAATCAAAGTATAAGCTCTGTATGCTTTCAATGTTAAGTGAATGATAACCCCCCCCCCCCCCCCCCCCCCCCCCGAGGAAGAGAGAGTAAAGAGCATGTTACCATTTAAGTGAACTTCAGCAGAGAAAAAAGAGGACAATGCACCTATGAAAAATGAGTCGCCAGCCCAGGAAACCCAGAGTGAGATTGAAAATATTGCCAGACCCCTTACTGTGAAGGTGCTTAAATGACCATTGACTAGATGAGTCAGAGTCTCAGGAAGGGGATTTGCATGTCACAGTCCCCTGGACTACTGTTGGCAACTTGCAGTGAAATATCACTTTAAAATCATTCATAACTATGTCTGGAAATGTCCTACATTAAAGAATTCTGAATGAGAGAGAGATTTGTGAGAAAAATGTACTGAAAAACAGTCCTAGGAAGCAAATAGATTCTCAACCTGACTAACAAATGGAGTTAGACTCTTGGACACCCAGTTCTCAGACAACAGAGAAAAAAAGCCAGGCAGGATGGAAGGGTATGCACACATTCTCTTTCCAAGGTTCTGCCTGGGTCTTGGTATTTTGGCTGAGAGAAGATGACCTATCCAGGCTGGGTAACAGTGAATGACTGGCCATGAGCTTAGCAAAGCTAAAATCACTGAGACTGTGGAGGGCATGAATTACTGAATACTAAACAAATCATGTGCCTAGCGGAGCTGTAAACCCAAGCCAGAAAAAAACCCTCCCACCAAAGGAGAGTCATGAAAGGACAGCGGCATATCGGGAGGTGACCCTGGGTCCCTCTTGAGCAAGGGGACCCCAGCGGCAGTCTCCCAGGAGGGTGTGGACCCCAGCAGCAGATTGGGAGTTGACCCTGGATCCCCATTGAGCAAAGGGACCCCATCAACAGATCAAGCTGTCCTCCTAGGAAGGAGAGAACTCCAGAAGCAGGTCCAGAGGCACAGTTGGGTCCCCCAAGAGGGTTTGGACCCCAGTGATAGACCAGGAGATGGATTCTGATCCCCTGGAGGGCATGGACTCCAGCAGAGCAGAAGTGGCACTGAGGAGATGGCAGCAGTTTAGATACAATGGATCCCCCAGGCCAACACTGCCCCCCAGCAAGCTGCATCTTTTTACATGGGTGAACCTTGGGATAAAAGGAGGAGGATAATAATAATACTTGATTAAGTGGGAACAAAAGAGGTCCCTTCTATTCTATATGGTGGTTTACTGTGGGAGCCAACAACCCCAAATTGTTAAATATTAAATGTTCTTGCTATCTTGTAGAAATCTATATAGTTGCATGGCCTGAAACTACTAACCACGAGTAAATAAGTGTGCTGTTTGACATCTAGGGATGTGAATCGTTTTTTGACGATTTAAAATATCGTCCGATATATTTTAAATCATCAAAAATCTTTAGGGCCACGATACAATACCAATTCCCCCGATTTATCGTCAAAAAATCGTAAATCGGGGGAAGGGGGAGGGCAGGAAAAAGGGCACACTAAAACCCCCTAAAACCCACCCCCGACCCTTTAAATTAAATCCCCCACCCTCCCGAACCCCCCCCCCCAAATGCCTTAAATTACCTGGGGGTCCAGCGGCGGTCCGGAACGGCAGCGGTCCGGAACGGCCTCCTGCAATTGAATTGTGTTGTCTTCAGCCGGCGCCATTTTTCAAAATGGCGGCGCAAAATGGCGGCGGCCATAGACCAACACGATTCGACTGCAGGAGGTTGTTCCGGACCCCCGCTGGACTTTTGGCAAGTCTTGTGGGGTCAGGAGGCCCCCCCAAGCTGGCCAAAAGTCCCTGGGGGTCCAGCGGGGGTCCGGAAAACGATCTCCTGCCGCGAATCGTTTTCCGTACGGAAAATGGCGCCGGCAGGAGATCGACTGCAGGAGGTCGTTCAGCGGGGGTTCCGGACCGCCGCTGAATGACCTCCTGCAGTCGATCTCCTGCCGGCACCATTTTCCGTATGGAAAACGATTCGCGGCAGGAGATCGTTTTCCGGACCCCCGCTGGACCCCCAGGGACTTTTGGCCAGCTTGGGGGGGCCTCCTGACCCCCACAAGACTTGCCAAAAGTCCAGCGGGGGTCCGGAACGACCTCCTGCAGTCGAATCGTGTTGGTCTATGGCCGCCGCCATTTTGAAAAATGGTGCCGGCTGAAGACAACACAATTCAATTGCAGGAGGCCGTTCCGGACCGCAGCCGTTCCGGACCGCCGCTGGACCCCCAGGTAATTTAAGGCATTTGGGGGGGGGTTTGGGAGGGTGGGGGATTTAATTTAAAGGGTCGGGGGTGGGTTTTAGGGGGTTTTAGTGTGCCGGCTCACGATTTTCACAATTTTCACGATACTTCAAACACCCAAATGGCAACAATACGATTCCCTCCCCCTCCCAGCCGAAATCGATCGTTAAGACGATCGAGGACACGATTCACATCTCTATTGACATCTTATTAGCAATGTACATAGTCATGTAGAAATTAGGGATGTGCAGACAAAAAGTTTGCGTTGATAAGTTGATAAGTTGAATTTGAGGGTCGATTTCGTTCAATATGGACATATGGAGAATTCCATAAGTTGAGGGTCTGTCCATAAGTTCACTGGTTCCCTAAATAAAAATTTAAACCCCTCACCCTCCTTAATCCCCCCCCAAGACTTACCAAAACTCCCTGGTGGTCCAGCGGGGAGTCAGGAAGCCATCCCTGTATTCCTTTGCGAGGAGCTCGTGACGTCGGCGTCACGTTGGAGTGACGAGGACGTCACGTGCTTCTCCGCGCCTCCGCTCCGGGACCCCCATTAGACCCAACCGGAACTTTTGGCCAGCTTGGGGGGGCCTCCTGACCCCCACAAGACTTGCCAAAAGTCCAGCGCGGGTCCCCCCAAGCTGGCCAAAAGTTCCGGTTGGGTCCAACGGGGGTCCCGGAGCGGAGGCGTGGAGAAGCACATGACGTCCGCGTCACTCCGACGTGACGCCGACGTCACATGCTCCTCACAAAGGAATACAGGAATGGCTTCCTGACTCCCCACTGGACCACCAGGGAGTTTTGGTAAGTCTTGGGGGGGTCAGGAGGGTGGGGGGTTTAAGTGTTTATTTAGGTTCAACGTATTCAACATAGCTATGTTGAATAAGTTGAAAATCTCGATGCGTTGCGCATCATCACTTTTTTAAGTTTAAAAAAAAAATAAGTTGCGTTTTACATATGCGTTCAAAACGAATGCACACCCCTAGTAGAAATGTACATACCTAGATAGTCTAATAAGCCTGTATATATTTGTACATACCGTCAGCCTTGTTCACAGACCCATTTTCTTTCCTGAGGTGAAGGGAAAGAAATCCCACTGACTAACACCTTCTTCCCCAGGTGGTGGTACCAGGCGCCAAGAACGTGAGGACGGACGGAGTCTTCCCTAGGCGAGCTCCCGCCAAGTCGGTCCTGGACTCAGGAATGCTCCGCGAGATAAGCTGTCAAGAGGGCATTACATTAGATATATATTATAGATTGTCTGAGCTTGTAACAGCTAGCAAGAGCAACTTGGTGATTCATTTTTTAAACTTGTTCTGTATTACTTTCAATAAAAACCACAAAAAGGCAATATTGGTTTGATAGGAAATTTATATTTATAACCACTTTTAATTGTATATGTTGATCTGGTCGATGGTCTAGGGCAACTTGCCTGTGGCCTTTATAGAGGTGGGTTAAGTTTTCAGAACTGAAAACCCACAGAGAACATAA
Source organism: Rhinatrema bivittatum (assembly GCF_901001135.1). Classification (NCBI taxonomy): domain Eukaryota; kingdom Metazoa; phylum Chordata; class Amphibia; order Gymnophiona; family Rhinatrematidae; genus Rhinatrema; species Rhinatrema bivittatum. The sequence continues at coordinate 652,230,087 of NC_042616.1, read as the reverse complement.
GAACATAAGAAATTGTCATGCTGGGTCAAACCAAGGGTCCATCAAGCCCAGCATCCTGTTTCCAACAGAGGCCAAACCAGGCCACAAGAACAGAGGCCTGACATTTACTAAAAATTTCTTAAAAATCCTAGAGAAGCCAGTCTCAGTGTGTCCAACATGTCCTTACATGTGCTTCACCTTGTTTATTTTTCGGTTTCTGCCACGAGACAACCTGGTTACATGGCAATGACTTCTTTTTCAGCCTTGCTTCTCATAGAGTACTGATCAATTCTTTGTCCCAAATTTTGAAAACCCAGATTGGATTTGAGATTTCTGTCCAGATTGGAGTCATTATACACAAAAACTTAAATTTAAAAATGTATTTTCCACCTAACACTAAGAATTTTTTAAAGGGTTTCACGTTGGCCCTACTGATTTTGTCACCAATTTTTCTCAATTTATTACAAAAATGCTAAGGTTCATACTGATGCCAAATTTGCTTTCTTTTTAAATTGTAAATATAATGAGGGCCTTTTTAAAATGCCCTTTATTGGTGCCCCCTTAAATGGTTTTAACCTTTTCAAGGATATGAACCCACACAACTATTTTAGCCACTGGTCATTTGGGATTTGTAGGAAGGCTTTTGTATATCCTACACCTCCCCAGCTTTTGGGACATCATCTTTCTAGAATAAGTTTCAGTGGTATAAATTGAAACTGAGCATGTGTAGTAGTTGGAAGGCGAGGATTTGGTTAGGAGATATTGACGAGGGAAGGCGAGTCTGCAGAAGTCAATAGATCATCCCAGGATCTGAATCTGCAAGCTGTCAGAGAGGAGACTTTGAGTAGATCCTCAAGGCCTAGATAAATGATGAGGATTTTTGGAGATGAAGAGGTCCGTATTCAAAGTTAACCAGCTGACTCTAAATATCAGAGATATCTGGTTAACTTAGCCAGCTAACTCAACTCCTCGCAAATTACGTCCCTGGAATGCCCCTAATTTATCCAGCTAAATTCTAGCCACCTAATTTATTAGTTGGGTATAATACAGACAGATATGTGCTCAAATATTCATTTACCTAGCCAAACTTCTGAATAAGCTGGCTAAATGCTTTTGAATATGAACCTCTAAGAGTTTTTGAATATTGAAAGGATTTTTGATATTTGGATAAGCTCCTAATTGAGAAGGAGGACCTCCTGGAAAGAAGGGCTGTATCCCTGTGTTTCTATTTTGCATCTAATTAATAGCAAGGTACGAGACCAACTGAAGAGTTTTGAGCATTGTGAGAAGTGTTTTTGAGTGTCTTTCTATTTTGGAAGCTGGGGAAAGATTTCCATCACCTTTGGCACATGTTGAAACTGGAGGAAAATCTACCTACCTACGCAGAGGCTTTGTTAAAAGAGGCACTATGGATAGAGAAATCTTTTTTTTTTTTCTTGATTTGTATTTTCCTTATTTTATTCATGATTTCTAGAATCAAAGCCTGGATATCATTTTTTTTTATCTTAAGTAAAACTTATTAATTGAACACTACTTTTGGACTTTGAGCCTTTTTATTCAAGTGTGCCTTTTTGGATCAACTGACCCCTCACTGTGAGAGCAGCCTAGTTACCCCATCATAGCATCTAGGCCCCTGGAGGCTTAGGCTTCCTCCCCACCAAAACATATCAGCCCCCAGAGCTGACGTTTGGTGCAAGACTGTTTTGGAGATCTGGAAGAGTAGAGACAGCCTTAGGACTTTGCTGTAGCCCTTGCATCACTTACCTCCATCATAGAGAGGATTACATAAGTGTTTTTTCACCTTGTATTAACGCTAAACTTGCCAAATTTTTTATCCTTTTGTCGCCGCTCTAGGCAGCAGTCTACTTTGCCCAAATGGAAGCATCAGCCCTGACCTACAACTGAATATTTTTTTAAATTTTCTTTTAGTTTTATTTTCTTTTTTTAAACATATTTTCTTTTCTTTTGATAGCACAATTACGAAGGAAATGATGCCATCCCTGATGTCCTCAAACATCCGGCCTGTGCTTTTTTTTTCCAGTGTTGGGGCTTTTCCACTGCACCCGGACACCTGTGGGAACCTTCCTCCAGCAGTGGCAGTTTTTCTAATGCTGCCATTGCTTGATAGCACCGAGCAGCAGCAGCAGCCACCACAACTGAGAAGTGCTGTTTTCTCCACCCCTCCTTCACTACAAAACCCAGGGAGGAAAGCATACCTTCCCTTACTCTGTGGAAGGCAACACCACTTCCACCACTACAAGCTGCACAGTGTTGCTCCTTCACAGCCCTCCTGACCTTTGGGGCTATGGGTCTCCAACACCTTCAAACCCTAGAACCTGGGTGGGAGAGAAAAACAAAACAAAAAAAATCTGATTTAAAAGAATAAAACATGGCTCTGCAGCCCAAAAGCAGCCTTCTGTAGCGTACTGCTCCAGGGTTAAACCAGTCGTATCAGCCTGCAACACCAAAGACCTGCCAGCACCAGTTTTCCTCCTCCAAGTAACTTTTATGTTTTCTAACTCTTTCTTTTCCCTGTTCACACAAGCATGGTTGACTGCACTGAAGGCAGAGGATGGATTAGCAAAACAAGGCTTTGTACAAGAAGGGACCAGGCCCCCTCTATTTCATTTGATGGAGTTTATATCTTATATGAGGACAAGGAAAGCATGGAGCAGGACAATTAACACAAAGTTAAACAATCAATAATGCAGACAATATTTTGACGGAGCCCCAGAGAAAGCCAATCCAGAGAAAGCCATCCAAGCCAAGATGGGGGTACCTCAAGGATCGTCACTCTCCCCCACCCTCTTCAACATTTACCTTCTCCCACTCTGTCAGCTACTTACTAACCTCAAGCTCACCCATTTCTTATACGCGGATGACATACAAATTCTCATCCCCATCACTGAGACCATACACAAAACCATGGCCTTCTGGAAAAAATGCCTATCATCCATCAACGATCTTCTATCCAGCCTCAACCTGATACTAAACACCAACAAAACGGAAATCCTTATAATAGCACCGGATCAAGCTGCCCCGCCAACATCCAACAACTCTCCAGACACCTCAGGATATGCCACCGCACCTCAAGTCAGAGATCTGGGAGTACTACTAGACAACAGACTCAGCCTCAATAAATTCATAAATAACACTACAAAAGAATGCTACTTTAAATTACAAGTGCTAAAGAAACTAAAGCCCCTGCTACTCTACAGGGATTTCCGCACAGTACTCCAAGCCATCATTCTCCCCAAATTAGATTACTGCAATTCACTCCTGCAGGGCCTTCCCGCATACACCACCAAACCACTCCAGATGGTACTGAATGCCACTGCAAGGATCCTTACCAATGCCAAAAAAAGGGACCATATCACCCCGATCCTCCAGCATCTCCATTGGCTTCCCATCAAATACAGGATTCAGTTCAAAACCTGCATGATGATTCATAAGGCCATACACAACATCTCCCCTCAACTTAACCTTCCAGCTTCAACTACACTCTTCTAAAAAACCAACCAGATGGGCATACCAGAACAGAATGACCACCCAACCTGCAAAATCTACCCTGAGGAAACGCGCTCTATCTACAGCGGGCCCGTCCCTCTGGAACTCCCTGCCACCGGACCTCCGCCTTGAACCATGCCACACTACTTTTAAAGTGAAACTCAAGACTTGGCTCTTCCGTCAAGCTTTCCCAGAGAGCTAAAGCAAGAAGAACAACAACCACCCTTGTCTTACAACAATAATGTAATGTCCATATTGCTTATATTACTTCAGTTATATGTTCCAAGTTGTGTTCTAAGTTGATCTTAGTTGTTTCATAATTGATTGTACTTTATTTTAGATTATCCGTTTATTATATACAATATGTTCCTTGTAAACCGCCTTCCCGGCGATAGTTATCTCTGTTAAATGTGAACCGGAGTGATATGTATTGTATACAGGAACTTCCGGTATATAAAAACCAAAAATAAATAAATAAATAAATAAATGTAGTACAGCGAATGGAAAAGAGAGATTTTATTACAGAGACAAGAACTCAAGAAGGGCTGCAGGAGGTGAACTTTAGTGGAGTGAGAGGACCAGATCTCCAAAACCAAACCCTGCTTGGATGGAGTGCAAAAGGGAAATGGAAATGGGGAGAAAGTTCCTGATTTGTCACTTATTCTAAGCAATATTATCAGAATACTTTTAGAAGCAGCACCTTGAAGCCTCAGATTCAGATAGATATCCAAAGAAAAAGAATCTATCTTGGTGCCCGGAGATTATTTTGTAATCTCAAGAGGGGATGAAATCAGACTATTGCATAGGAAACAGCTAGGCCAGGCTTGGGAACCAACAGAACAGAAAGCTCCGGAGAAGGGTGAAGTTGCCTATAGGACAGCCCTCAAGAAACCATAATTAAGTAAGGAGTCAGACAACATGCAAAGTACCTGTGCCCTAAGAGACTATAAGGAAAGTGACAATAAAAGAACAGGTTGTCTTAAAAAGACAATACACAAGAAGGGCACCTGGTGAAATTTTGAGGTGCCTGGAGTAATGTGGGTGCCAGACACGATTTGTGCCGGCACCCGCAAAGGGGGGTGGATCGGATGCCGGGCATGGAAGGGGGCCCTCATGCCCAGCTTGACTACCCATTGGTTTATCGTGCCAGCGGGGTTTGAATCCCAAACCCTGGGGCAGAGCTGGGAACCGATTGGTTCCCCGGGGCCTGGGACGTCATCGGGGAGGAGTTAGAGTGGGGGTTAGCACCAGAGCAACGGCCTGTAGCACTTGCCTGTCATTACTTTGAATAGCCAATTCCCTCCCGCCCAACGTCATATGTCTTATATGTTGATTGTTTGGTTATTTCGGGGCGATGTTGTCACAGCCGGGGCAGGTTGCCTGAGCCAACTGAGATTCAGCACGGTGCTGAATGTTGTGATGAACCGACAGGTGTCAGTTCTGAATTACGGGCAGGATAACTGGGTGCAGTTGTCCTGCATGTGGCTCCTTGCTGGCTGGTGGCGGGGGCTCAGTTTCATGACTCCTTGTTGGGTGGTGATGGGGGTTGTGGGTGTGACTATTGCGAATGTCAAAGACATGAGGTTGGCTGGCCTGGATCTGTGCATCTTGTTGGCGGGTGGTGGGTGCATAGTGTGGCCTATGTTACCTACTTGAGCTCTGGCACCCGATTGTTGGGCAGTAAAGCTGTGGCCTGTTTGATCCCCAATTACTGTCTGTGTTTTCATTGCTATTGACTGTAAGAGGGAGGGTGCTGGGAGAAGAGTTGGCCCTGGCTACCCATATTATAGTACTGTTAGCAGGAAAAAGACTCAACACTTAGCATATCAGGTTTGTTATATGCAGACAATAAATATTTTAAATAAATAAAATACATAAATAAGGGACTGAAAGAAAATGCAGGAGGAATGACAGATCTATAGGACACACCTTTTCAAGGTGATTGGGGGTTTTAAATTTAATAACAAATGGCCTTTCTCTAGACACAGTGAAGGAGCTTTCTCAAAATTGTAGATGTTCAATCACTCACCACACCATCAGAGCTGGCACCTGAGATTGCTCCATCATGCTCTCCAGTTCAGTTTCTTCACCCTTCTCTTAGCCCCTGCTACCTTCTCTCCCTTTTCTGAAATCATAGAGAAAGAAACTACCTCTTTTATTTCTTCCTCCAGACTCATTACTCTTTTCTCATAAAGGACATAAGATATGCCATACTGGGTCAGACCAAGCCCAGCATCCTGTTTCCAACAGTAGCCAATCCAAGTCACAAATACCTGGCAAGTACCCAAACATTAAATTGATCTCTAACTACTATTGCTTATTGATTAATATCAGTTTATGGATTTTTCCTCTAGAAAATTATCCAAACCGTTTTTAATCCCAGTTACATTAGCTGCCATAACCATATCCTCTGGCAAAGAATTCCAGAGCTTAACTATGCACTGAGTGAAAAAGAATTGTCTATGATTTGTTTTAAATGAGTTACTTGCTAACTTCACAGAAGTGTACCCTAGTCCTTCTATTATTTGAGTGAGTAAATAACCAATTTACATTAACCTATTCAAGTCCTTTCATGACTTTGTAAACCTCTATCATATCCCACCTCATTTTCTCTTCTCCAAGCTGAACATCCCTAACTTCTTTAGCCTTTCCTCATAGTGGAACTATTCCATGCCCCTTATCATTTTGGGAAGCTTTCTCTGCATTTTCTCCAGTGCAACTATAACTTTTTTGAGATGTGGTAACCAGAATTACACACAGTATTCAAGGTGTGGTCTCACCATGGAGCGATACAGAGGCATTATGACATCAACAATTTAAGTTGCCATTCCCTTCCTAATAATTCCTAACAATCTGTTTGCTTTTTTGACCACCACAGCACTCTGAACAGATGATTTTAATGTATTATCCACTATGACGCCTAGATCTCTTTCCTGGGTGGTAGCCTTAAGACCGAACCTAACATTGTGTAACTACAGCATGGATTATTTTTCCCTATATGCATCACCTCGTACTTGTCCACATTAAATTTCATTTGCCATTTGGAAATCCAATCTTCCAGTCTTACAAGGGCCTCCTGCAATTTATTCTAATCCGCTTGAGATTTTATTACTCTGCACAATTTTGTGTCATCCACATATTTGATCACCTCATCCATTGTGCTCCTTTCCAGATCATTTATAAATATATTAAAAAGCACCAGACCAAGTACAGATCCCTGAGGCACTCCACTGTTTACATTTTTCCACCATGAAAACAGACCATTTAATTAATACTACTCTCTGTTTCCTGTCTTTTAACCAGTTTGCAATCCACAAAAGGACATGGCCTCCTATCCCATGACTTTTTACTTTTCTTAGAAGCTTCTCATTAGGGACTTTGTTGAATGCCTTCTGAAAATTCAAATATACCACATCTACCGGTTCAATTTTGTCAACATGTTTATTCACCCATTCAAAAAAATGTAGGAGATTTGTGAGGCAAGACTTCCCTTTGTTGCGGTGGAATGGTGGAGAGCACTAGGGGGTGCTCTCAAGTGCGGGACAAATGGTGTGTGCCCCTGCGGTGAGACAAACCTCGTCTGGGAATGGAGTCCAGAAGAGACAGAGACTCGGAACTGAAGTTCAGGAGCGATGACTTGGCACTTGGAACTTAAGACAAGGACTTGGTACTTGGAACTGAAGACAAGGACTTGGCACTGAAGATGGAGGCAACAGCAAAGAGCTCCGAGGACCTGGACACAGTTCAAAGGAAAACTTGGAGATGGGACTCAGAGCCAGGTACTCAGAGACGGAACTCTGAGCCAGGTCACTGAGGCAGGGCTCAGTGAAGGAGAGTTAAAAGCAAGGAACCTTAGGAGACTTGCACAGCCATGGAGACATCTGGCGATGAAGGACGAGAAGACATCACGGAAACATGAACAAGGGATCCAAGACGGAAGATGCCAGGCAGGAACAGAAGATGGAAGTCCAAATGGAAGAGAACACAGGGTCCAGGAAGGACTGCTCCTAGGAAGTTCACTCTTTGCCAAAGCGAGGATGAAATGGAAGCAGGGCCCCTAAGTAGGGCTAAAGAGACTATGCCCAGGGAGGTGTCCAAGAGGACCACACCTGCACTGTCCCTTTAAGAAGGGACAGAAGACACGGCCTCGCCCCCTAGGAGGAAGGGGGCAGGACCATGGAGAGTGGCCATGCTGCCACTGACAACATTGAAGATGTAGGAGCAGGAGAAGGGCTGTGAAGCAGGTCCGACATTGGAGGCAGCTCCCTGCTGCAGAAGAAGGACCGAGGGTGGCTCCAGCCACCAGGAAAGACAGCCAGTGGCAAGCAGGCCACAAAGAGGAGCTACAAGTCCTTGGCTCCCTGCCACGGTGCAAAGGAGGTCTGGGCACGGCTTCCACACTGCAGGAAAGGCCCTGACTCCAGCAGCCTCCAGACCGCAGGCCAGAATGTGGCAGCGGCATCGGGAGAGGTGAGAGGCCTCCCATGGCACTGGCCATGGGAGGAAGCGTAACAGTACTCCCCCTCAAAGTGGGTCCCCTCCCCTCCTTTGGGAGGTCAATAATCCAGGAAAGGCATCTGGAATAAGGATGGTGCAGGCGCCTCCTGCAGGTCTTGTGGAAAAACAGGGAAGAAAGAGGAACAAAGGACACAGGAACAATGAGGAACGTGGGAATAAACAAAGGAACAGGCATCGGAACACAGAAAAAAGAAACACAGAAACAAGAAACAGGCAACAGAGGAACAGGCAACAGAGGAAAGAACAAAAATTGAAGAAAGAACAACAGAGCAAAAGAACATGAACAGCGGAGCAAGCAAGGACAGCAGAGCAAGAACAGCAGAACAAGCAAGAACAAAGAACAACGGAAGGAACAAGGAACAAAGAACAAATGAAGAACAATAGAACAAACAAGGAACAAGGGAACAAACAACAGAACAACAAGGGAACAAGGAACAACAGAACAAGAAATACACGAGAAAGAGGAAACCAAACAAAGAAGACACGGGAGGGAATTCAAGGTGAGATCAGAAGGAAGGGGGCAGGACCATGGACAGCGGCCATGCTGCCACTGATGATGTTGAAGATGCAGGAGCAGGAGAAGGGCCGTGAAGCAGGCCCCGACATTGGACATGGCTCCCTGCTGCAGAAGAAGGACCAAGGGCCATTCCAGCCACCAGGAAATGCTGGCGGCAGCCAGCGGGCTGCGAAGAGGATCTACAAGTCCGCGGTTCCCTGCCACGGTGAAGAGGAGGTCCGGGTGCGGCTTCCATGCCACAGGAAAGGCCCCGGCTTCAGTGGCCTCCAGACCGTGGGCCAGAATGCGGCAGCGGGGTCCAGGCCATGGAGGGCTGCAGCGTCAAGAGAGGTAAGAGGCCTCCCGTGGCACCGGCTGCAGAAGGAAGCATAAAACCCTTGGGTAAATCCATGCTGTCTGTGTCCCATTAACCATGTCTATCTAAATATTTTGTGATTTTTATTTTTTATAACAGTTTCCACAATTTTTCCTGGCACTGAAGTCAGGCTTACCAGTCTATATTTTTCCGGGTAATCCTGGAGAAGTTTATAAATATCAGGGTTACATTAGTCTTTAGGTACAAAGGATGATTTTAATGATAGGTTTCAAATTAATTGAATTAAGTCTGAAATTTCATTTTTTTTTATTTCTTTCAGAATCCTGGGGTATATACCATCTGGTCCAGGTGATTTACTACTCTTCAGTTTCTCAATCTGGCCTACATTATCTGTGATTTGGTTCAGTTCATCTGAATTGTCACCCTTGAAATCCATCTCCGGAATGGGTATCTCCTCAGCGCCTTCAGAAAACACTGAAGCAAAAAATGTGTTTAGTCTTTCCACAATGGCTTTATCTTTCCTAAATGCCCCTTTAACCCCTCATCTAACATCATCTAACAGTTCAGTCGACTCCCTCACAGGCTTTCTGCTTCAGATTATATTTTTTAAAGTTTTTATTTTGAGTTTTTGCCTCTACAGCCAACTTCTTGTCAAATTTTTTCATAGTCTTTCTATCAATGACTTACATTTAACTTTCCAATGCTTATGCTTTATCCTATTTTCTTTAGATGGATTCTTCTTCCAATTTTTGAATGAAAATCTTTCAGCTAAAATAGTCTCTTTCACCTCACTTTTTAGCCATGATGGCAATAGTTTGACTATCCTTCCACCTTTCTTAATGCATGGAATACATTTGAACTGTGCTTCTAATATGGTATTTTTTAACAATGTCCATGCCAGTTGCACATTTTTAACATTTGTAGCTGCACCTTATAGTTTGTTTTTTTAAAACTATTTTTCTCATTTTATCAAAGTTTCCCTTTTGAAAGTTTAGTGCTAGAGTTGTGTATTTACTTACTGTCCCCCTTTCAGTCTTTAGTTCAAATTTGAACATATTATGATCACTATTGCAAAGCGGCCCCATCACCATTACCTCTCTCACCAAATCCTGTGCGCCACTGAAAATTAGATCTAAAATTGCCCCCTCTCTCATCAGTTCTTGAACCAATTGCTCCATAAAACTGTCATTTACTCTATCAAGGAATTTTATCTCTCTAGCATGTCCTGATATTTCACTTACCTAGTCAATATTAGGGTAATTGAATTTTCCCATTATTACTGTACTACTAATTTGGATAGCTTCCCTAATTTCTCTTAGAATTTCACTATCTGTCTCATAATTTTGGCCTGGTGGATGTAGTATACTCCTATCGCTATACTTTTCCCCAAGACACAAGGGATTTCTACCCATAAAGATTCAATTGCAAATTTAGTCTTTTGCAGGATCTTTATCCTGTTGGATTCTATGCTATCCCAGACCTAAAGCACTACCTCGCCACTAAGTTGCCCCTCTATATCATTGCAATATATTTTGTACTCTGATATAGCACTGTCCCATTATCCTCTTTCCATCATATCTCTGAGATGTCAATTATGTCAATGTCATCATTCACTGCTATACACTCTAACTCTCCCATCTTACTTCTTAGACTTCTGGCATTAGCATACAAACATTTCAAAGTGTGTTTTTTCTTTCTATTAACATTCTGCTTTTCAGTTGATAGGGATAAATTGGAATCTTTTAGCTAAGTTGAGTTTTTAACTTAGGAACTTAGACTACTTTTCTTATTATTTGAATCTCTCTGTTGGGATGCCCTAACTCTAATGCTTCATTAGCACTCTGAGGATAGGGAAATACCTAAAATAACTGAAAGTAATCCACTTTGAAGTACTGGAAAAAAAAAGTATGAAAAGTAGAATATAAAAATATAAATAAATAAATAGACCTATATAAACAGTATCCTTTGAAGATATTTCCCTCTGAACCAGGCACTGCTAAGCAACTGTCGGCTTTCCCCTATAATTTAGTTTAAAAGCTGCTCTATCTCCTTTTTAAATGTTAGTGCCAGCAGATCTGGTTCTACCCTGGTTAAGATGGAGCCCATCCCTTTAGAAAAGACTCCCCCTTCCCCAAAAAGGTTCCCCAGTTCCTTAAAACATTTCATCCCTCTTCTTTTTACCATTGTCTCAACCATGAATTAAGAGTCTGGAGCTCTGCCTGCCTCTGCGGACATTCACATGAAATGGAGCATTTCAGCAAATGCTACCCTGGAAGTTCTGGATTTCAGCTTTCTACCTAAAAGCCTAAATTTAGCTTCCAGAACCTCTCTCCCACATTTTCCTACGTCGTTGGTGCCTACATGTACCACAATAGCCGGCTTCTCCCCAGCACTGTCTGAAATCCTATCTAGGTGACACATGAGGTTCGCCACCTTCACACCAGATAGGCATGTTACCAGGTGATCCTCATGCCCACCAGCTTCTCAGCTGTCTACTTCCTAATAATCAAATCAACAACTTTGATGGCTGAACTAACCCTTCCCTCCTGGGCAGTAGCCCTGGGATACACATCCTCAGTGTGAGAGGACAGTGTACCACCTGGAGAGCAGGACCTTGCTATAAAAGTTGATGCTCTCTGATCAGAAGACATTCCTGCCAGACTGGTTCTTGCCTAATATGTCCCTGAAGTTCTCATTTATATACCTCTCTCTCTGCCTCAGCTCCTCCAGGTCTGCCACTCTAGCCTCCAGACTCATTCTCTGAGAGATAGGAGCTCTTTGTACAGGTGCACATATACGAGGGATGGGCATTTATCTAGGACAAATTAGGCAATTTCAATGAAATTGCCTAATTCGTCCTGGTTCAGGGAGCCCGAAACCTGAATGAGTTTCTCCCAAAATTTCGGGAAAGATTTGTTTTTGGGTTTAGGGCACACTAACGAGATTAGTGCGCGCTAATGTAAAAATGTTAGCGCGCACCAACAGGAGTTAGTGCGCACTAACCTGAAATTCGGGTCCCCCGAATTTAAAAGGCCTGAACCGCGGGAAATATGAAATTTCCCATGGCAGGCCGAAAATGAAGCCCGAACCGAAAGGTTCAGGCTTTTCACATCTCTAACATATACAACCTCTCACCAACAGGTATAAAATCACGCGTTTGACAATCAATGGAAAAGACTGGGAGGCCCCCTCTTGCTGCTGGTCTGCTGCCTTCATCTTAAATTTGTTCACTTCCTAGTTACGTTTAGGTTGCTCTGGGAGTAGGAATGCATACAATTAGGATCCTTTAAATGTATTAGTGTATTCACTATTTATCTGGTAGTGACCTATAAGGGAATTATTAAACTCATGATAAGGTATGAGGAATTTCTAAATTTAATGAAAAGGCTAATTGATTTATTTTATTTTATTTAGTATGAAAGTGTCACCTACCTATAAATTAAAGAATGAGCTAGGGGTGAGTGGGAGAGGAGTAGAAGGAGGGAAAGACAAACACACAAACTCCTGGTTTTTGCCTTTCCTCTGACTAGCTATTGTTATGATATCAAGGGGTTTGGTGGATTCTTAAGGGCAACAGTGATGTTATCTCATACGGGGAGAGGCCCCCTAGGGAGACTGATGCACCGGGCTAGACTCAATAGCACAAACACAGATATAGGTTCTTTTATTGTACAGCTAGGATGACCACCAGAGGTGGCAGTAGAGAGCAGGTTAGCTGATAGCAGTCTGTAATCTTTGGCGAGGGAGACCCGTCCCACAATGGTGGTGTAAGGCCCCAATGCAGACATCCAATAAGGCACTGTAGGAGAAACAGACTGGCAGATGTTAAACACACTCCCGTAGCTGAGTAGAGAGAATCCCAATGAACAGTAGAGAGGATAAGTTGTTAGCAGTCCATGGTCCTCGGCAGAGGAGACCCATTCCACAATGGTAGTGTAGGGCCTGATGCAGAGAGGTAGCGAGGAACTGATGAGAGACAGACTGGTAAAAGTTGTACTCACTCTCTGTAGCTGATAGATGGATTTCCAGCAGGTTGAATGGAGCAGGCACCAGGAAAGACACACAGGCCCTCGAGGAGTAAGTACCTGTAGGAGGATAAGCACCTGTAAATAAGCAGAGGGCCCCCGAGGAGCGGGTTCCCAGGTTAGAGAACCCTGAAGGGTGAAGATAGCTTCCAGTGGATAGAAGCAGCAGAGTAGCTTCAGACTGGGGCATACCAATCCTTGCTATCTCGGTGAGAGTCAGCAAATGGGCAACCTTAAATATGCGGAAGCAGTGACGTCACTCGAAGGGGACACCCTGAAGTTCACACCAACACTGCAACAAAGGTAGGGACGCACACGCACGCGTGCCCCAGGAGACCTCGGGTCAAGATGGCCGAACGCTGCACCAGAGCCGCTCCGGGAAGCCGGAGGGTACGGCAAGGAGACGCCATGGACACCATTCTCCCGAAGCTGGTGGAAAAAGCCGAGAGAAAGGTGAGGCATGTCGGGCAAAGTTGTCTGAGCCTGATAGATGCAACAGTATCCCCCTTCAAAGGGCCTCCTTCAGAGCTCCTACCTGGTCTTGGCTTCCGAGGATGTGCACGATGATACTAGTTCAGCATCTCTTTGTCCAAAATGTTAGACATAGGTTCCCATGAGTTATTTTCTGGTCCAAAGCCCTCCCATGACAGGAGGTATTCCCATACTCTGCCTCTTTTTCGAACGCCCAAAATCGCATTGACTTTGTACTCAAGATCTTCTTCTTATCTACAGGAGGAGGCTCTGATGTCTTGGTGCTGAATTTGTTGAGTATGAGTGGTTTTAGCAATCAGATGTGAAATGAATTATGGATTTATGCGCGTAACCTTTTTAAAATCTGGCCTTATGTAAGTTGTTTGGCCAGAAAAAAATAGCTGCAGATAAAGCAGGTGCAAATTTCCTTAGGCAGTTTTCAAAGGGAACATATGCACATACTTTTCCTTTGAGAATTAATATAACATCCACAGATAACAGTTTATTTATTTATTATATACCTACATTCAATCTGAGATATCACATCATTTACATTCAGGTACTATAGGTATTTCTTTATCCCCAGAGGGCTTACAATCTAAGTTTTGTACCTGAGGCAATGGAGGGTAAAGTGGCTTGCCCAAGGTCACAAGGAGCAACAGCAGGACTTTAACCCTGGTCTCCTGGCTCATAGCCCACTGCTCTAACCACTAGGTTATTCCTCCTTGTGGACTTTGCACTTCCCCATACAGCATTGCATGCATGGAAATGTAATCCTGCTTCTCTTAGGGAAATCAGAATTTTAATTCAACATGCACAATGGAGCAAATTCAGAACTTTGATCAATCTGTTTGAGTTCACCAGATTCAGGTGGCAACCCTGCTCATTAGGGTTAGATTAAAAAGCAGCCCTTCCCAAACTGTCTTGATCCAGTTCTTTACAGAGAGGATGATGGATGCATGATACGGCCTGCCATTGGATGTGGTAGAGACAAAAACAGTATCTGAATTCAAGAAAGCATAGGATAAATACAGAGGATCTCTAAAGGAGTGATGGGAATTATAATGCTAAATTAATTGGATGGAAGGGCTGACTAGATGGGTCATTGTACTGGATTATAGGGACAGTATACGCCCCCCCATACACACATACACACACACACACACACACACACACACACACACGCAAATCACATAAAAATGGAATACTGACAAGCGAGAGATGATAGACTGCATTGCTCTGAAATGTATTACAGTTTTGTATATGAAGCTGCTTTGCTTATTTAAGCTGAAATCAAATATCATAGCTTGATACTGTAAGGAAAGAAATATTTTAGCTTGAGCTCAAGAAACTGTTTTGACTAGGTACAGAAACTGCTTTCACAAGTCAAAGGAACATTTTAGTTTAAAGATAAGGAACCATTCTGCTTTCAAGGACATACATGACTCATAATATGTTACTGCTTGAGTATTATGGGATGGTGGCTGAGATGCAGAGAACAAAGTAAAGAGAAAAGCACACGTGGAAACAAGATTTGGTCTGAAAAAGTATAAAAGGGGGTGAATTCCAACACTGCTTCAGAACAGCATAGAGTCCTTCTCTCAGCAGGAATCCTTGGAGTTGTTATACCTGATCAAAAAGGACCGAACAGGGGACTGGAATTCAGCTGATAATTTGCAAAACAATCACTGGAAATAAATATCCTTTTTTGATCAGAAAACCCCTTCCAGTGCTAACAGTGCCTCAGCACTGAGAGTCTCAATTCCTCTATCTTTCCCAGGAGTCAAGACTCCAACAGACTGATGCAATAGTCTTGGTGCTAACAAAATGGGTGTAGGTTTTCACTGCACATTATGTAATGCAATATTATAATTTTGGGAAAACTCTCAGTGCAGTTAGCTAATGATTTTGCTAATGCAGCCAGATTTTATAAACAGTAATAAACTGTTACCTTTGTGTTTGGCAATGGTGCAATGCTATGGAAGAGGGTGGAGGCATCTCTAACAGGCTATATGGGTAATTAGTGGTTGTTGCAACTTACTCGAAGAAGTGAGTTATTATCAGGGTAAATCAGGGCATCTGCCTGTATTGTGTTAGACTATTTATCATTCTACCTATGACCACCAATTTATTTAATATGGCCCTGTTTCTCCTGACTATCCCCTCATTTACTCTCTTGCACCTTCCCCTGACCCTAGTATGGTTATCAGGAATGATGGGGGGAATGTGAAAAGCCAGTATGCTAAACAGCAACTTGGCCAGGAAGCTGACACACATAGTAATGCCTGAAGTAGTGGGTCAAACAGGCAGTCATATTAGGTCTTCTCAGGCTTGGCCATTAAACTTCATGGCCTTCTCAATTATGATCTCATAACACACAATTCTGGCTCATGTAACTATCCTGTTTCTGGGTAAGCAGCTCTGCTGTGTTTTCCCTGGGTGGCTAGAACTGATCAGTCTTCTGCTCTATGCAGGAAAGTAGGAACAGTTTGCCACCCTCAGCTCAGCTCAATTTCTAGGGCAGAGGCAGAACTAATGTACACTGCTGGCTCTAGTTCAGGAATGGTCCTATGGGCCCCCAGCCAGTTGGGTTTTCAGGATATCCTTAATGAATATCCATGAGAAATATATGCATATACAGGAGGTAGTGCATGCAAATACATCTCATGCATATTAATTTGGGATATCCTGAAAACTCGACTGGCTGAGGGGATCCGTAGGACTGGTTTGAGCACCCCTACTCACTCTACTTCCTTGGCTCCCAGAAAGCCACTCTGGATTTTTTCTTCAAAAATGTATATTAAAACAAATGTACAGAGTTATGTGCTTGGGAAAGGAACTACTCCAGATTCACTGAGGATAGGGCGATTACACATAGAGGCCTTATTACCACTGGGGGAAGGGGGAAGAGAGTATCCAGAAACACATTGTAATTTAGTAGTGAGCTAAGGATGTTGGTTCTGCCTCCCCAGAGTAAAGAGGAGAAGGGTGTTGGAATGAGAGAACCCCATAGTCACTATCAGCTATCTACAATTTTCCACTGTGATCCTGTATTCCCAGTCTGCAGTAGTTCTTTACCTATCTGTACTCATCCAATATATACAGAGTGTGAAGAAATTGTTAGGGTGCAAGCTTAACAATAAAAAAATTCTTGTAATCCCATGGACTTCAGATGTCACAGAACATACATGCAATTTGGTCACAAACAACTGATATGTAATAGTTTCTGTTAAACAAAGGTTCTTACACATCCCTAACTTTCAGCCAGCTGACCCATCTCCATGCTGATAATGTGGATCCATTGAAAACCCTTGATTGTGCAAATCAAAGAAAAGCTCTCTCACATCCAACCCTTCAGAGGGCTTCAGGCAGCTCCCAGCAGAAATCAAGTACTTTCTCCTTGCTGATTCACAATGCTGGCCTCCTCAACCTCTTTTATGTGTTGAGCGTACAATGGACTAGAATAGTGATGTCATTGAAGGTATTTAATAGAGCCAGTATACCAGCTGGAGGTTCAGGTGATGTGGGATTTCCCCAGCTAGTTGACATTGATACTGATTTGACAACATAGATGCGTATATGCACACATAGTATCAGATAGGCTGAAGGCGCGTACATGTATGCCCTATTTGAAATGTACGCGCATGCATGTGCGCAAATCCCACTTCCATCACATAACTGGGCCAGTTAAGCAGCCAGTATCCCATTACTAGTACACATCCCCCTAACTGAATATTTTGGAAGATAGGGCAGGTAAGAAAAGGGTTTTTTTTTGGCCCAGCAGGGCTATGTAGGGGTGTGTAAGAAAAGCCATTTTCACAATCGTGATATCAATTGCCATTATAGCTGCGATCCGTGATAACAGTGTCTATCCCATGATAAAAACAATTTTTCTACTCTAACGCACAAAAAAAGTGTTATTTCCAAAGTTAAATCCCATGTTAGTATGTGATAAATTTTCATGACAGATGGTAGGAGTCCCTCTTTTGCATAAAAAATAATTTTTGCATACTTATTATCAAATTTGCATTCAAATGCTTGACAGGATAGAAATTTTTCATTTATTGCATGTTAGACCCCTTTTATCACACATTAGAGCCCTAACACAATAACCTTGATTGGGAGGTGTCATAATATGCTTTTGAGTCTGCCTATGAGTCTGTGAACATACAGAAACATAGAAATGACGGCAGAAGAAGACCAAACGGCCCATCCAGTCTGCCCAGCAAGCTTCGCACTTTTTTTTTTCTCATACTTATCTGTTTCTCTTTGCTCTTAGTAACCATTTGGTTCTATTTCCCTTCCACCCCCACCATTAATGTAGAGAGCAGTGTTGGAACTGCATCTTAGTGAAATATCTAGCTTAATTAGTTAGGGGTAGTAACCGCCATAATAAGCAAGCTACACCCATGCTTATTTGTTTACCCAGACTATGTAATTCAGTCCTTGTTGGTTGTTGTCTGCATATAGATCCACTTTTCTTCATTCCCCCTGCCGTTGAAGCAGAGAGCTATCCTGGATATGCATGAAGTATCGGTCTTTCTCCTCTGCCATTGAAGCAGAGAGTTATGCTGGATATGTGTGAAGTATCAGTCTTTCTCCCCTGCCATTGAAGCAGAGAGCTATGCTGGATATGTGTGAAGTATCGGTCTTTCTCCCCTGCCATTGAAGCAGAGAGCTATGCTGGAGAGAAAGTGAAGTATCAGGCTTATTTGGTTTGGGGTAGTAACCACCATAACAAGCAAGCTACTCCCCACTTTTTTGTGAATGCAAATCCTTTTCTCCACATTTCCTCTTGCCATTGAAGCTTAGAGCAATGTTGGAGTCGCATTAACCATGTGTATGTTTATTGAATAAGGGTATTATCTCCAGGTAGTAGCCGTCATTCTCACGAGCCACCCACTCTTCATTCATGTCCTCTAGACTTTATGGATCCACAGTGTTTATCCCATGCCCCCTTGAAGTCCTTCACAGTTCTGGTCTTCACCACTTCCTCCGGAAGGGCATTCCAGGCATCCACCACCCTCTCTGTGAAGAAATATTTCCTGACATTGGTTCTGAGTCTTCCTCCCTGGAGCTTCAAATCGTGACCTCTGGTTATGTTGATTTTTTTCCGATGGAAAAGTTTTGTCGTTGTCTTTGGATCATTAAAACCTTTCAAGTATCTGAAAATTTGTATCATATCACCTCTGCTCCTCCCTTCCTCCAGGGTGTACATATTTAGTTTCTTCAATCTCTCCTCATAAGTCATTCGATGAAGACCCTCCACCTTTTTGGTCACCCTTCTCTGGACCGCCTCCATCTTGTCTATGACTCTTTGGAGATACGGTCTCCAGAACTGAACACAGTACTCCAGGGGAGGCCTCACCAAGGACCTGTACAAGGGGATAATCACTTCCCTTTTCTTACTCGATATTCCTCTTTCTATGCAGCCCAGCATTCTTCTGGCTTTAGCTATTGCCTTGTCACATTGTTTCATCGACTTCAGATCATTAGACACTATCACCCCAAGGTCTCTCTCCTGCTCCGTGCACATCAGCCTTTCTCCCCCCATCGAATACAGTTCATTTGGATTTCCACTCCCCATATGCATGACTCTTTACTTCTTGGCATTGAATCTCAGTGGACATATCTTTGACCACTCTTCCAGTTTCCTTAAATCCCGTCTCATTCTCTCCACTCCTTCCGGCGTGTCCACTCTGTTGCAGATCTTAGTGTCATCCGCAAAAAGACAAACCTTACCTTCTATCCCGACAGCAATGTCACTCACAAAGATATTGAACAGGACCGGTCCCAGCACCGATCCTTGTGGTACACCGCTTAAAACTAGGGATGTGAATCGGAACCGGATTCAGTTCTGATTCCGGTTCCGATTCACATCGTGATTTTTTTTTTTGTACAGCCCGATCGGGTTTTTTTTACCGGCTGGGCCCGAGCCAATAAAAAACCCACCCTTTTAAAACTAATCCCTTAGCTTCCCCCCCCCCAAAAAAAACCTTTTACAGTTACCTGGTAGTCCAGTGGGGGTCCTGGGAGTGATCTCCCACTCTCGGGCCGTCGGCTGTCACTAATAAAAATGGTGCAAATGGCCCTTTGCCCTTACCATGTGACAGGGTATCCGTGCCATTGGCCGGAACCTGTCACATGGAGGGAGTACTGGATGGCTGGCGCCATCATTAAAAATGCTCCTACCATGTGACAGGGGCCGGCCAATGGCACGGATACCCTGTCACATGGTAAGGGCAAAGGGCCATCGGCGCCATTTTGATTAGTGGCAGCCGATGGCCCGAGAGCAGGAGATCGCTCTCGGGACCCCCAATGGACCACCAGGTACCTGTGAAAAGTTTTTTGGGGGGTCGGGAGGGTGGGGGAAGCTAAGGGATTAGTTTCAAAGGGTTGGGGTGAGTTTAGGGATTATTTTTGTGTGCCGTTTTTCCCGCCCTCCACCAAAACGATAAGAGAACCCCACGAACAATATTGTGGGGTTTTCCTATCGGTTTCGGCGAGCCCCCGATTTCTGACGATTTTGAAAATATCGTACGATATTTTCAATCATCTGAAATACGATTCACATCCCTACTTAAAACCGCTCTCTCTTCAGAGAGAGTTCCATTTATCATCACACATTGTCTTCTGTCTGTCAACTAGTTTGCAATCCAGGCCACCACCGCGGCACTCACTCCTATGCTTCTCATTTTATTCACCAGTCTCCCATGTGGGACCATATCAAAAGCTTTGCTGAAATCCAAGTAGATGACATTGTGTGCTCTTCCTTGATTCAATTCCTTGGTTACCCAGTCAAAAAAGTCAATCAGATTTGTCTGACAGGATCTTCCCCTGGTGAATCCATGCTGCCTCTGGTCCAGCAATTCTCCCGACTATAGATAGTTCACTATTCTCTCTTTCAACAGGTACTCCATTACTTTTCCCACCACCGAAGTGAGGCTAACTGGTCTGTAGTTACCAGCCTCCTCTCTGTTCCCACTCTTGTGAAGCGGGACCACCACCACTCTTCTCCAATCACTCGGCACCACTCCCGTTTCTAGGGATCTATTGAACAGGTCACACAGCGGACCCACTAGCACATCTCTGAGCTCCCTCAATATCCTGGGATGAACCTCATCAGGCCCCATGGCTTTGTCCACTTTCAGTTTACCCAACTCTTCCCATACATTCTCTACTGTAAATGGAGTTACATCTACTCCACTCCCCTCCAGTTTCTTGTTAACTAGCGACAGTCCTTCTCCAGGGTCCTCTTTAGTCACAGAACTGAAGTATTTGTTTAATATTTCTGTCATTTCTTCGTCTCTCTCCACACATTGATCTTTTCCACCTTTCAATTTCACTATCACTTTAAACTTTTCTCTTTTAACTGATATAGCTGAAAAATGTTTTGTCACCTCTCTTTACATCCTTGGCAATCCTCTCTTCCGCTTGACTTTTTGCTGTCTTGATTAATTTCTTCGTCTCCCTCAGTTCTACCAGATATTCTTCCTTGTGCTCCTCCCTTTGGGATCTTTTATATTTCTTGAACTCTGTTCTTTTGGCCTTTATTTTGTCAGCCACCTCGTTTGAGAACCAGATAGGTTTCATTTTTCTTTTGCTTTTCTTTACTTTTCTAACATATAGAGTAGTTGCCTTGGTGATTGATCCTTTTAGATTGGTCCACTGTTGATCCACATCTCTCTCAATCTCCCAGCCTTTTAGTTCTTCCTCCAGGTACTTCCCCATTTCATCAAAGTCCGTGTTTTTGAACTGCAAAACTCGGGTCTTTGTGCTTCTTTTCCGTATCCTTTTTTGTGATATTAAACCATACCATTTGATGATCACTGCTGCTGAGGTGGGCGCCCACCTGGACATCAGAGACATTATCTCCATTAGTAAGCACTAAATCAAGTATAGCGCCTTCTCTCATGGGTTCCATTACCATTTGTTTGAACAAAGCTACTTGCAGGGCATCCACTATTTCTCTACTATTATTAGATTCTACAGATGGGATTCTCCAGTCTACATCTGGCATATTAAAGTCTCCAACGATCACCACTTCTCCCTTCTTTCCTATCTTTTGGATGTCTTCAACCAGATCTCTGTCCAGCTCTTCCTTTTGGTTTGGAGGCCTGTAAACCACTCCAATAAAAATGGATGCTCCATCTTTTTTTAGGTCGGCCCATAGTGCTTCTTCATTGCCCCATCTTCCTTGCAGCTCCGATGCTTGGATATTGTTTCTGACATAAAGAGCCACTTTCCTATCCTCTTTGTCCTTCCTTAACAAGTTATAGCCTGGTACATGAGCCAAAAAGGGAAAGGAGGAGGTGCCAAAAGAAATCCTTGCCCTGAGCACCATGTGGCCCAGCAACTGCCCTAGAAATGCTTCCATCAACAAGTTAAGCTCCTTCACTGTCCTGAGATAATTCTTGATACCATTTTTCAGTACAAACTGACCCAATTCTGGTTTTACTCCACTGCATGCGTGGACTTGTATTTCTGGTTTTCCTATTTCCAAGCTATTTGACACCACTTCAACCTTGAGACTAATAGAATTAGCTAGGGATCATGAATGCAGATGGAATAGGAATTCTTAAAAGATGTGGCTGTTTAAAATGTGTGAAAATTAAATCAGTATCTTTACTTCTGTGAATGTCACATACTCTGACAACATTTTTCAGCTTCTGTATTTTTCAGCTTTACCATGGTTGTCTAAATGAAGCTACAATTTAGAGACAGAATGACAGCAGTGAAAGGAAAGTGGATTCAAGCTGTTGCTATTTTTTTCAAAATCCTTAAGCTCTGCAAAAAAAAACAAAAAAAACTTGCATTCAGCCAGTGTATCTTAATACGTGCAATTAAAATAAACCAATCTCATCGCAAAACAGTTATTGCTTTTGACCATTTAAGTAGGTAGTGCCAACCATAGTACGATCTGGCTTCTTCAGGCATACAATAATCTTATTGAAATGCAGAGATATTCTTAATCACATCACAAAGCATAATGCAGGAATTTACTGTACATTTCTATAAAAGTAAATCAGTATTTATAATGGGTGCATTTTAGGTTATATGTACCATGTCTACTGTATGGATGTCTGTGTTTTTAACCACTCCCTGGGGACTACCCAGTAAAGGAAGTAAGAAGGCCATCTCTTGTTTATGAACTCGCTCTCCAATAAACATATTCATGCCACTGTAAGATATTGTCATGGCAGGATGGGAATAAAAGCAGTAATTGTGATCCGTGCATGTGTAGAATGTTTATATGAGGTATTAATATAATTGTATATAGCACAGTCTTTTTGTTTAATTGGAAGATTTTTTTTTCTGTTCTCTTACTGGCACTTGGGACTCAATCTAAGCATTCATGCATGGAGTTTCTTCATTAAACTGCAACAATGGATTCATCATGGTGAAAACTATAGCTTTTTCCTGACATAACAAAAATGAATGTGGTAGTCAGGAGTGGACTAGGACAAGTAAATATCACAAGGGAAGTTCATTTTTTCCCACAGCAAAAATGTTTTTTTTTCCCAAGAAAAAAATGTGATATGAAAAAAAGCAAAGCAAATGAGAATTTATTGCAAATTTCTGCACATTGAAGAGACAGACTATTGTGCAAAAGGCAAAGTGCATGCTAATGTGTCAAAAATTGCAGCATTTTGTATTCAGGGGTATTTAGTACATTGTAAGATCTGATAGGCCCATCGCAGAGGTAAGTAAACAGGAGAGATTTTTAATGCCAGCTCCATACTGATGTTAAAGCCTGAATAAGCCCGCCCTAGGTATTTCCAGCTTAGGGGAAGAAACCATTCCATTTGAGACTGGTGGTGAATGGTAACTCTTTATTTCAGGGAGGGTGGTGGCTTACAGTGTGTGGTCAGTTTTAAGTTAGCTCTTGAGAGTGAAAGAATATGAGTTCGGTCCTCCTTGTCTCTTTCCTATTTGAGAGGACAAGCTTCTGCAGTGCACCCCCTTGCCTGCCAGGAACTGTCTCCAGAGTGCAGAGAGACTTTTCAGGTGGTTTGAGGAAATTCTTTGGGTTGTACCTGTAGGTGAAACTCCAGCAATTTTGGAGCGGTATGAGCCCCTGATCCAGAGGCCAGGGGTAGAAGACCTATGAACCCTTTCCCAAGAAGTGGAAGAGCTGCAATGACTCTCCACCTCAGGAAAGGTGTTTTTGAACACTGAAAATGTTTTTACATTTTAGTTGGTGAGGAAGTTAGAGCCCCCCCTCCTCATCGTGACACTGGGCTATATTAACCTGTTTTCTGAGTGCTGACCTTTCCTCCAGAGAGGTCACACTAGAAGGAGTCTGAGGAGGAGCCAGGATCTTTGAAGACCCACAACTGGATCTCTACCCTTGGTACACAGGACACTGGACTTGTGTGGACCTCAAGTACGATTTTGCGGGATTTCCCTGACAATATGGGATTTTGCTTATCACCTCAAACCCTGAGGGATAAGACACGGCCTAGGACCCAGAGCTCAGGACACATATACAGAAGGGAAAAGTCCACTCTTGTAAATACTCCAGTGCAAGCACAGATATAAAGAAGACTGGATGATTGGATATTTATTTAGTTATGAAGAATCAGTACATACATTTACTTTGAACACCCAATACTATGTCCTGTTTGGTCCCCACAGCACTGCATCACATAAGGAGAGAGACATTACAACACCCACATGGAGAACTAAAATCCATTCCATCACACAGGCCTATAAGGAGAGAGACATTGCAGCACACACATAGGGGCGGATTTTCAGAGCCCTGCTCGCCTAAATCCGCCCAAAACCGGGCGGATTTAGGCGAGCAGGGCCCTGCGCACCGGTAGGCCTATTTTATATAGGCCTACCGGCACGCGCAGAGCCCCGGGACTCGCGTAAGTCCCGGGGTTTTCGGAGGGGGCGTGTCGGGGGCGGGCCCGAACCGCGCGGCGTTTTCGGGGCGTGTCGGTAGCGTTCCGGGGGCGGGCCCGGGGGCATGGCTACGGCCCGGGGCGGCCCGGGGGCGTGGCCGCGCCCTCCGGACCCGCCCCCAGGTCGCGTCCCGGCGCGCAGGAGGCCCGCTGACGAGCGGGGATTTACGCCTCCCTCTGGGAGGCGTAAATCCCCCGACAAAGGTAACGGGGGGGTTTAGACAGGGCCGGGCGGGTGGGTTAGGTAGGGGAAGGGAGGGGAAGGTGAGGGGAGGGCAAAGGAAAGTTCCCTCCGAGGCCGCTCCGATTTCGGAGCAGCCTTGGAGGGAACGGGGGTAGGCTGCGCGGCTCGGCGCGCGCCGGCTATACAAAATCCATAGCCTTGCGCACGCCGATCCAGGTTTTTAGCAGATACGCGCGGCTCCGCGCGTATCTACTAAAATCCAGCGTACTTTTGTTTGCGCCTGGAGCGCAAACAAAAGTAGGCTATTCGCGCTCCTTTTAAAATCCGCCCCATAGAGAAGGGGAAATCCATTCCACCACATGGACCTAAAAGTTTAAGCCTTTTCCCCATAGAAAGAATTCACTCCTTGGGATCCTGAGATTGTGGAAATGACAGAAGAGTTAGCCCCAGAGAATAAATATTTTTATGGATCCTCAAGATAGAGTGAAATCCTCCAAGAAAGGGTTACACATGCAAAGAAATGTTTATTTGTTCATAGGAAAAATAGGAACTATATTTCTGTGCATGAAACAGGGCAAAACATAGACTGGATCAGCCTTTTCAGATTTACCTGGATAAAGTAAAAACCCTAACTGCAGAGCAGTTGAACACCAAGAATGTAAGTTCCACAGACAGTGTTGGCTGATTGTACGCAGGTTCACCTCTGGCATTTCAAGCCTCTAGTTGATTTACAACTCAGATGCTCAGGGTTAACTGAATGACAGCAGTCGTGAAAGGGTTTTTATTTCAGAACTGTAAGAGATATTTGGTTTCCTTACCACTTATTTTTCCCTGGCTATCACTAGGAAGAATTTTTGGCACTTTTTAAACCAAGCCTAAGGTTTTCCCCTTGTCCAGGGTGCTGGGATTGGTCAAGCTCAATCTATAAAAGCCAGGCTGGCATGTGAAGGTTGTGGTTGTAGCATTGGTTTTAGAAGGAGAGGCATGGTGTCTTTGGTGGTCTGCAACTTCACACCCCACAGCGTGACGTTGCAGGACTTTGTCCTGCTTGGCAGTGCCCCCATGAACCTGGGAGAAGAACTATCCTGGAAGAGGAGAAGAGAGAGTTTGACTTCACCTGCTCCCAGCTCAGGAGGGAGGGAGGTCACCCTTGCCTGTGTGGAAGAGGGTGGGTGTTGCTTTGCCCTGCCTGCAGTTTAAATGGGGACTGCAATTGCCAGAAGAAAAAAATGATTTAAAAGGTTTTTTCTTCTATTTTTGTTGGGAGGAATCTTTCACCACCCAATTACTTTCCACCCAATGGACTGATTTCCTACTTTTCATGTCACCAGAAAGGAACAATGACTCAGAAGTTGAAGACAGAGAGGACTAAGGCACTTGGAGTCTATTTTTATTGTATCAAGAGATTTTTTAGCTTCTTTTCTTGTTACTTTTGATTCTGTCAAGTTTTCCTAAGTTGCAGTAAAGGTTTAGTTGAAAACTCCTTGAAGTATCCAGCCTGCTACTTTCAAGTCCAAGGAGACCACAAGGAGTTTGTACATCTGAGCTATTGATTTTGGAGTGTGAGAGACTGATCTAGGGTTCCCACTTCTATAAGTCTAGAGCTTGTCGTCCTCCCCACTGGAAGAGTCATGACACCTCAGTGGCCTACTGCAGAGATTTTGACTGTGTCAGAGAGACAGAGAGAGAAAGGAGACCCTGGAGAAATGGTGGCCCTGGGGATTGTTGTGTGCCGCTACATTCCGGGAGTCATATGGAGATGGGGGATACAGAAGTATTTGAGACATGATTCTAAAACTGAAATCTGAAGTACACAGGAAGCAGAGTCACCATAGACCAGTGATGATTTTCTGCCAGGTCAGCAATCTTTTATTGCTGACCTGGAAGCTTTTTGAATTTGCTTCTTTTTCCCCATTTTAGATTGAGGGGAAGGTTGGCTCTCACCCAATACCTCTGTTACTTTAAGAAAATGACCACTGCCATAGTTGACCTATTAATGCCCTCTGGTCTACCAAGGGGTAGTCACCCCTTGGTAGACCAGAGGGCATTAACTCATGTCCAAGAACAATATACCCCAAATGTATTTAGTTCTATTCACAGCAGCACTCCCATTATTTTGTATAGGAAGAAAATGTGAACTTTTTTTTACTTTCTCTTCAATGGAAAACAATGTGAGCCAGGTTGTGCCATCTTCTCTTTCCTTCTCTCATATTCCACTGGAATTGATATAAAAAAAAAGTGTTATGAATAAGTTCTTAAATAAGTCCTCTTTTAGAGCTCCTTTTCACTTGTTTAAAGAGACAGCTTGCCAGATTCTTCCTGCCACACAGGAATGCAAAAGCATTGACCAACCACACATGCAAGGACCAAAGTCAAATAATATGTCTTACACACATACACTACCTGTACCTATACTGTATACATGCTTAATACCTGCAACCACATATATCAATCGTGCTTTCATACCACTGAACCTCTCCTGCAACTCACTGGACACAACAATTATAGATCAGGGTTCCCCAAATATTCAAGAGAAGGACCACACAGGATAATTCATATCACTCTGAGGGCTGGGGTGAAAGGATGTCCTCCTCAAATTTTAATGAGCCAGCAGTCAGGGTGGAGGAAGGAGGAGAAGAAGGGAGAGAGCCCCTCAAAGTGGTTTGCTGAGAAGGGTTTAGAGAGGAGTATCATATACTTTTGATGATTTGAAATAGAGGGAAGAGGGCAGGATTCCTAGAGGTATAAGGATTTAGCAGATAAACTGCCAGTAATAATATTTATATATTTCTCCCAGCAACCTTGGCCCTTGTCTCTCTCCCCCTCCCCTTCCCCAATGTCTGCACATCTCGTGAAGGAAGGGGCAGGGAGGTTGGATGGATAGCAGGATGGGGAGTTTGTGTGCACATGGTGCACACTCTCACACTTCCCCAAGCATTCTTGATCCCTCTTTATTTTCTATCCCTTTCTCATTCCTTTCCCAACCGCAGGTCCCTTTCATTCCCCTCTATTGCAATGTACCAGATTTGAGGTACGAGCAAAAGAATCACTTCTAAAGACCCCCAAGTCAGGGAAAGATCCTCGAACTTGATATCTAGTATATAACGATGAGGATTTCTGAACTCTGCACCTCCAAAGCCTACATCCTTAGGGGATGGTGTTCATATCCCCTCCCCCACAGTTCTGAAGAGATGGCGGCATGGCTGAGAGCTCCAGGAACCACCATCGTTACCTGGATTTTCCTGGCAGCCCCACAGAATGTATGACATGGTTCTACCAGTGCCTTCCTCCCCATGGCTTGCACTGTCCTCCACAGCAGCTGAAAACTCCTTCTGGCTGTGCTGCAGCCTCTCTTCCTGTATTCAGCTCAAGTGGCTCTACCTATACAAGTAGCACTAACATGAACAATGCATAATGCAGGCAATCAGTGGCAGCCTTGCACTGGCATACCCTGCCTACACTGCTCTGACAGCACATCTCTACCCTACAGTTGTGTGCCATGGAGGTACTTGCCATCTTCCTACCATACAGGTTTTTTTTTATAAATAGCAAAAACGACTGAAAGGGAGTCAAACAGGGAGCCAAACAGGGGAACAAGATGGCAGCATGAGCCAGGACCGTTAAACACTCTCTCCCTGCGAAAATTTGTTTCTTGTAAGGATGCCGGCAAAAAGGAAAGGGAAAGTCCATACTTACCCCACCGAAACAACTCTCCCATCTGGACAGCATCTAATAACATCGTTCAGTCCTGGCCCTGCTTCACAATCGGGGAGCAATTTCTCTGCTGCGGTTCCTGCTGAGAGAGCAGTGGAACTGTTTGGGGAGATCACACTTAGCCACCCGGATCTTCAACCACCATCGGCCCTGAGGTCTGCTGAAGCTCCTCTGTTGCCATGGCACCAGACGATGACATTGCCAAGGAATGTCCGGAAGGTGGGGGGCCAGAGGGGAGGCTTACCCAGGCAGTCCTTATCCTCCCTGTGGCTGACTGAGTCTGCTGGCCTTGGTGCGAAGGATTTCCCTGTGACTTTGACGCCGAGTGGGAGCCTTGATACACAGCGGAGGAATGGGGGCTGCTTCTAGGAGACCAGCAGAGAAGAGGCAGACGTTCCCTCTCACGGAGTGGAGGGTGAGTCCTTTGTGGTTCCAATGACGCCTGCGGTGATAACACTAGACGCGTTATGGGACCTGGTAGCCAGTTTTGGCTGCTCATTGAGAGATCAAGGGAGTAAGCTGGTCCATCTTAACAAAAGAATTGATGTTTTGGAAGAAAAAAAATGGATGGTCAGATTTCAGATGCTAAATTATGATTAGGGAAGGTTGAAGCCCTCGCTTCAAAAATACATGACTGTAATATTTAGCTAATTAAGGATTTTAGTAATACTTCAAGAAACATAGAAACATAGAAACATAGAAATGACGGCAGAAGAAGACCAAACGGCCCATCCAGTCTGCCCAGCAAGCTTCACACATTTTTTTCTCATACTTATCTGTTTCTCTTAGCTCTTTGGTTCTATTTCCCTTCCACCCCCACCATTAATGTAGAGAGCAGTGATGGAGCTGCATCCAAGTGAAATATCAAGCTTGATTAGTTAGGGGTAGTAGGGGAAGTAACTGCCGCAATAAGCAAGCTACACCCATGCTTATTTGTTTTACCCAGACTGTGTTATTCAGCCCTTATTGGTTGTTTTTCTTCTCCCCTGCCGTTGAAGCAGGGAGCTATGCTGGATATGCGTGTAGTATCAGTTTTTCTTCTCCCCTGCCGTTGAAGCAGGGAGCTATGCTGGATATGCGTGAAGTATCAGTTTTTCTTCTCCCCTGCCGTTGAAGCAGAGAGCTATGCTGGATATGCATTGAAAGTGAAGTATCAGGCTTATTTGGTTTGGGGTAGTAACCGCCGTAACAAGCCAGATACTCCCCGCTTTGTGAGTGTGAATCCTTTTTTCTTCTCACCTGCCGTTGAAGCAGAGAGCTATGCTGGATATGCGTGAAGTATCAGTTTTTCTTCTCCCCTGCCGTTGAAGCAGGGAGCTATGCTGGATATGCGTGAAGTATCAGTTTTTCTTCTCCCTTGCCGTTGAAGCAGGGAGCTATGCTGGTAGAATATTTGGAAAACTATAATAGGTGTTTAAACCTTTGTTTCTTAAACTTTCCTAAAGTTTTGGGGGAAAACCCTATTATACTTTAAGAAGCTATTTCAAGGAAATACTAAAATATGAAGATGATAAATTACTGTCTGTATGTAAATTGCTATTTATGCCTGTTTCTGCCAAAGTGAGAAGTTCTCAAAAACAATCTGAGGTGTTAGAGAATTTAACACAATTTCTGGAAAACTTCTCTACAGAGGTGTATGACCATGCAGCTTTCTTGGTTACATTTTTGACAGAGCAAGAACTTAGTGAAGTAATGTGGTGATATTTTAAGAATATCTCTGCTTACTAGGGATGTGAATCGTGTCCTCGATCGCCGGAACCCTCGCTGAACGACCTCCTGCAGTCGATCTCCTGCCGGCGCCATTTTCCGTACGGAAAATGGCGCCGGCCATACGCGTATGACCGGCGCCATTTTCCGTACGAAAACGATTCGCGGCGGGAAATCGCTCCCTGACCCCCGCTGGACCTCCAGGAACTTTTGGCCAGCTTGTGGGGGGCCTCCTGACCCCCACGAGACTTGCCAAAAGTCCAGCGGGGGTCCGGAAGGACCTCCTGCCATCCAATCTTTTTCGTCTATGGCCGCCGCCATTTTTCAGCGCCATTTTGGAAAATGGCGCCGGCTGAAGACGACAAGATTCAGAGCAGGAGCCCGTTCCGGACCGCTGCCGTTCCGGACCGCCGCTGGACCCGCAGGTTATTTAAGTTATTTGGGGGGGGTTCGGGAGGGTGGGGGATTTAATTTAAAGGGTTGGGGGTGGGTTTTAGGGGGTTTTAGTGTGCCGGCTCACGATTCTAACGATTTATAACGATAAATCGTTAGAATCTGTATTGTATTGTGTTCCATAACGGTTTAAGACGATATTAAAATTATCGGACGATAATTTTAATCATCCTAAAACGATTCACATCCCTACGCTTACTTTCACTCACAGGAAGTCCATGTTTACCCCGACTTTACACATGTAACCCAGGAAAGGAGACTGGAGTTTCTTTTGTTAAAATCTCAGATTATATTTCTTGGTTTTTCCTTTTGTTTAAGGTACCCATGTAAATGTGTGATTAGCTCACAGAATGATTCCTTTATTTTCTTTTTTCCATTCATTAACTCTAGGAACATAACTACCCTATTCATTAACTCTAGGAACATAACTACCCTATCTCTAGTAAACATCTAGGTTGTGAAGATCTTTAAGTAAAAGAAGCAGTGATCACGTTAAGTGCCTGTTCCTGTTATGAATATTTCTTTATTATCTCCATGAAATCCGTTCCCCCCCCCCCCCCCCCCCTTTTTGTGCTATTACTTTAGGTGAAAATGTGCATTTAAAATGTCTACAAGCTGTCCTGGATAATATTTTGTTGTATATTATATATGCCATTTTCATTTCTTTCTGGAAATAAGTGTTTTCTTACTTGTATATTTTCTGAAAATGATAAAAATAAAATAAAAAAATAAATTAATAAATAGCAAGAACTTTTTCTCCCAGTTTGCCATTGCCATCTCGAGTGGTGGATGTTTTAGAGATGCTATTTTCTGGGATGCTGGAATGCTGCTTTCCCCAATGGGTAGATTTTTAGGGTATGATTCCACTGGAACAGGCTGTAGACTGTCTTTCTCTTCTTCACTGCTCCTCCTGCTTCCTTCTCCCCTCTTCCCTCCCTTGCACTTCTCTCCCCTCTTGCCCACCATAGAATCTGTTCTTTTTTTCTCCTCTCCTCCTCTATTTTTCTTCCTCTCCTAAACTCCTGCCCACATCATTCCTGTCACTTATGCTTCCACTGTACCTCTCATCTAATTTCTCATCCTTCCTCCTACTTTCTTTATCCACCTCACCAGTGCAAACACATAGACACAAGTAAGACAGACTATAGTAAAGCAACACATGCACAGAAACTCCTCCTTACCATCATTTTTAAACAGTAGAATTTACAATACAGAAGAAAAAAATATATCAAAGAAGGAAGACAGTCCACTCAAAAACCCCTGAAAATGTATCTTTCTTCAAACTCCTAGACTTAGGGAGTCATTTTCCAAAGGTATTGCATGCGAAAAGGGACTTTTCGCGTGCGATACCTAGATCGTAGTGGGTTCTGGGCGGCGTCCGGAAGGGGAGGAGTTGGGGCGGCACCGGGGCAGACGCTGCAAAGACATCGCTGCAAAGACATCGGCGAAAAAGTAAGAAGCCTTATCGCTGTCAGTAATGAGGCCAATATCACCACCTTTCACGGTGGCGCTATTGGTTTGCAAAAGCCGGCAGCAATAGCACTGCAGTGGTGCGATTTCTGCCGGCTTTCGCAGGCCCGCCCCCTGCTTCACACCCCCGCCTGCCGTTGCCGCTGGATTTTCTAAATTCTCCTTTTACCGCGGGCCCTCATTTAAATACTGGATCACGCGCCCAGGAGAGTGGCCTGGGTGCGCATCGGGAGAGCGGGCGCTTGCCTCGGAGCGCCAGCTCGCCCACTGATTTTACTGTATCTGCCTGATAGTTGGTTCTTAGTAGTGTTTTTCATGACATTGTGGTAAATGTATGACTTTAGATGTAACACTTCTTGTTGCATGATAGCTGTATGGAAATGACAGTTTTTACATTTGATATTTCTGCATTTTTTATTTATTTATTTAAAAACATTTTCTATACCATTCTTAAGTTAAATACCATCACAACGGTTTACAGAAGGGCACGATAAAGAGAAATATGGGTGGTATAGATTACAAATTACTCGTGTGCCATCATAGTACGGTAACAATTTAAAATAATAAACTAGGTGTGTAAGTTAAACCTGATTGTTAGGAACAAATTAGGCAGTTTGATTTTAACATTAATATGCTTATGTAGGTTACTAAAAACTTCTAGCTTGGTGCATCCTTATCACTCAACTATTTTTCTCCTTTTCATTATCTTTATAAAATGCTTGTTTAAAAAGCCAGGTTTTCAGATTAGTTTTGAATAATTTCAGATTTGTCTGTAGTCTTATTTCGAGTGGCATGGTGTTCCATAGTACAGGACCAGCCAGTGACAGTGCTCTTTCCCTTACTTGCGTGAGATGTGCTGATTTGACAGAGGGGACAGTTAGTAGAGCTTTATTTGCAGATTTCAGGTTTCTTTGTGGTACATGCACGCGCAGTGCCATGTTAAGCCAGTCGGCTTTATCATCGTGGATTAGTTTATGGATTATACAAAGTGCTTTATCCGTGTCTTAATAAATATGGTGAATACTTTAGTTTTTAGTGTGATCTACTGAGTCGATTTTCTGCAAACAGAAAATCCAGGCCTTAGTGTCTCTGTCTCTCTCCCAACAGAATTCTCAGTTTGGCTATAACATATAGGCCGATACAGTACAGTGCGCACTGGTGGAGTGCACTGTTAGCCCGCGATTGGCCGCACGTTTTCGACGCACTATTCTTACCCCTTTTACAGTAAGGGGAAATAGCGTGTCGAAAACGCATGGCCAACCCCCCTGAAACTAATAGCGCCCGCAACATGCAAATTCATGTTGATGGCCCTATTAGTTATTCCCGCGTCATACAGAAAGTAAAATGTGCAGCTAAGCCGCACATTTTACTTTCAGAAATTATCACCTGCCCAAAGGCTGGCATTAATTTCTGCCGGCACTGGGAAAGTGCACAGAAAAGCAGAAAAACTGCTTTTCTGTACACCCTCCGACTTAATATCATAGCGATATTAAGTCGGAGGCCCCAAAATTTTAAAAAATTAAAAATCGGCCCACGGTCCTCGGGTCGGAAGATGGACACTCAATTATGCCGGCGACCGTTTTCTGAACCTGTGGCTGTCAGCGGTTTTGAGAACCGATGCTGGCAAAATTGAGCATCGGCTGTCAAACCCGCTGACAGCTGCCTCTCCTTTTACCGCGGGCCCTCATTTAAATACTGGATCGCGCGCCCAGGAGAGTGGCCTGGGTGCGCATAG
Source organism: Rhinatrema bivittatum (assembly GCF_901001135.1). NCBI lineage: Eukaryota > Metazoa > Chordata > Amphibia > Gymnophiona > Rhinatrematidae > Rhinatrema > Rhinatrema bivittatum. The sequence continues at coordinate 652,196,581 of NC_042616.1, read as the reverse complement.
GGAGAGCGGGCGCTCACCTCGGAGCGCTGGCTCTCCCACCGATTTTACTGTATCGGCCTGATAGTAGTGTTTTTTCATGACATTGTGATAAATGTATGACTTTAGATATAACACGTCTTGTTGCATGATAGCTGTATGGAAATGACAGTTTTTACATTTGATATTTCTGCATATCCGTGTCTTAATAAATATGGTGAATACTTTCATTTTTAGGGTGACCTACTGAGTCAATTTTCAAAAGGTTTAAACCACAGATTTTGGGAGGTAGCTATTTAAATCTTGTTAATTAAAATACAACCCACACCACCTTAGCCAACTAAGTTCAGCTGGCTACATATGAAAGGTGCACAAATGTAGCTGACAAAAAAAAATTGATGATGCCAGAAACATTCCTGGGGTGTATTTATGACTAGCCACTTTGTGGTGATATTCAGCATGAACCAACTAACTGCCAGCCACACAACTAGCTGTCCTATATAGAGTTAGGTAAATTTTCAGCCAAAAACCTAGCCTGTTGAGTCTGACTGGAAATTCATCTAAAGATAACCAGCTAACATTAGAAAGCTCCAGAACAGAAAGGACAGTATAGTTTTTTAGTTCTGCCAGTAGGTGGTAGGACAGAGCCCTTATATGAAAAATTCAGAAGTAGACATTCAGAAGCTATTTAAATGGATGACTTAAAGTTATGCATCTAAATGGCAAGTTTTGGCATATTCAGCTCTTAACTGGCAATATTTTAGCCAGAGGGCGTAACGGAGGAGCTTCTTATCTGGGTCCCTTAGCCAGATAAGTGGATATATACAAACTTATCTGGCTAAGGTATCTGACTAACTTTAGACCTGCTATTGAGCAAGTCTAAAGTTAACCAGTTATCTTTACTGGCTAACTTTAAACTTCTCCGGGTATATTCAGTGGAACAGCTGCACCACTGGATAACCCAGTTAAGTTAACCAGATAAGTCTTCTCCGGCTAACTTACTTAGCCAGCTATGCATGAATATGGACCTCAGTTTTTAAACCTTTCTTGGTGGAGAAAAAAGCTAAAACCCTAAGCTCCCTAATATAGAGAAGAAGGTGACAAAGGCATGGAGAAAATACTCTCTCTTTGGCCTTACCACTATGCCTGAAGACTCAGAAGGAAGTTTATGAAGCTGAGTAAACTTCTTGCTTGCCTGCTGCAGAAGCAGGACTCTTCAGTACGAGATTTCCATTCATTGCAGAAGAAAAGTTTGGGAATATGAATCTGAGGAGGAATGTTGAGGTTATTCCTAAAGAAATTACCATCCAGGTGATCTAATGTGGGCAAAAGTATTAGAACTGGAGGGAGGTTGTCAGACAGCAGGACACATCTGAAACTCCCTGATTTGGGGTGAGTCCCAGAAAGGACTCTTATTTGCTCTAACTCTTGGAAAGTGCCCTGTGAATGTTACAGAAGTAAGGAAGTGTGTGCTTCATCCATAACAGAAAAGGAAGAAGAAGGAAAGAAAGCAATTGATCTTACCATATACTGCTTTCTTTAACAGTCATATAAATTGTCTTGATTAAAGTGATGGAACTGGTTCTATGGCAGAAATTATAAATATTTTCTTCTATAATTTTCCAAATAAAGAGAACCATTGCAGAGTTGAAGTGGTTAAAAAAGATTCTATTCTCCAAAGGGTCTTAAAGAGTTAATCTTTCCCTCTCTGTAGAAAAGAACTGCAGAAATAACTGCTATGTGATTGCACATAATTTCTTATGATATTTATCTCACTTTATTGTGTAACCTGAAAAGGCTTTGGACTAATGCAAAAATACACAGCACCTGTTTTCTTGTGATAATGCCAATGCATTCTCCATATCTAATTTAAAGTTCCAGTATACATTGTTTTATTATTATATTTGTGAATTGCCTAAGGAAAATATATAGTAAAACATTTTAAGTCATTCTTTTCTCCATTAGAAAGCAGAGATGAAGAAATGCATGGCAACATTTTACACTGAAATTTTAAGTTCATGGGAGGGTTTATTGCAGGTTTTGTGCGTGAAGGGTGGCATGGGTGTGTGCCTTTTTATTGCAGCAGAGTTGATGCAGCCTCACAAGCAAACCTACTAGGCCTCCACTGGCAGATGGCAAATGTGCAATTTAGCGGGACAGACTGGAGCTTCATCTATGCCAGTCACCTCCCTTACGAGGTGAGCCCTTGGGTTCCAGAAGCCGGCAGATCTTAGGTGGGTCCCTAGTGCAATAAAAGAGAACTAAAGTCCAAAGATACACTGAGTCAGGACAGGCCGCAGGCTAATGGAGTCGGAGACAGGCCAAGGTTGGGGCAGGCGGCTAACAAGAATGGTCCAGGCAGCAGGCAAGTGTGGTCAGGTCCAAGCAAGAGGTCAGGTCCTGGTGGCAAGCAATCATGGTTAGGTCCAAGCAAGAGATTAAGATCCATCCAAGAATGGATAAAGACATGCAGAAGACACTGGATGAGATGGGCAAGACAAGGCAAGGCTGGATGAGACAAGACTGGAAAAACAAGGCTGGATGAGGTAAGACTGGAGAGACAAGGCTGGATGAGGCAAGCTGGAAAAACAAGGCTGGATGAGGCAAGACTGGAGAGACAAGGCTGGATGAGGCAAGCTGGAAAAACAAGGCTGGATGAGGTAAGACTGGAGAGACAAGGCTGGATGAGGCAAGCTGGAAAAACAAGGCTGGATGAGGCAAGACTGGAGAGACAAGGCTGGATGAGGCAAGCTGGAAAAACAAGGCTGGATGAGGTAAGACTGGAGAGACAAGGCTGGATGAGGCAAGACTGGAGAGACAAGGCTGGATGAGGCAAGCTGGAAAAACAAGGCTGGATGAGGTAAGACTGGATGAGGCAGACTGGAAAAACAATGCTGGAAGACAAGACAAGGCTAGACAAAGAAACAGGAACTTAGGACACTAGAACTAGGAATACTAGGCAAAATGCACAGCAATGCAGAAGACCCATTGCTGAAGCACCGCTGATAGTCCGAGGCTGATTTAAATAGTAGGAGGGGTAAAGCCTTGGAAGGTGCTGGGTTTGGGTTTCCCGAGCTGGCCCATTTAAATATAGGTGTGTGCATGCCTACAGCAAGGTCTGGGAAGAGCAGGAGCATGGCCAGGACTGGAAGTCATGTAAATGGGTGAGCCACACGGTGAAGCCCTGGTAGGCTGGAGCAGCGTTCCTGCCATGTGCGGATTGAAGCAGCATCGAGGTAAGTGAGACAGCATGCAGGGCCTTCCTACAAGTCGCACTTCATAACATTGTCGTGTGTGCATGTGTGTGTGGAAATGGGTTCCTTCTACATAAAGTAAGCATAGATAAGGGTAAACAATGATGAAAGAGGATGAAATAGGATCCCCTATTTCTGATATATAATCAGAAATAGGGGTCATAGCAAAACTAGAATAGCCAGCAACATTTTGCTAACAAAATCAAAGAATAAGGATATAACAGAAATGAAAAATCTATATATAGCATTCTTGTTTATTTAATCCCATTTTCTTCAATGGAGATTGAATATTTCTTTGAATGTATAGCTAGCTATGCATTCTTTTACCTCTAGGGGAGCTTTAGAAAGGTCTGTACTGGTAAAAGAGGTTGGAATTGGTTAAATCAGCAGCTTCTTCATCAGGTTGTGGTAACTTGGGTGATAGCAACTTGGAAACAGCCAGCAGGAATAAGGAGGCAGACTCTGGCTATTTCCTTTTGTGCAATTTATTTACAGTGAAAAAATGAAGTACAAAGCAAAACAAACAAATGAAGCAGCTCATCCTAAAGTTCAGGTAGCACAGAAACATCACACATAGCAGGTTGTAGTGTAGGCTGACTTTCTGCCTTCTCTCCAGGACCGCCCTAACCTTTCTGGACCCTGTCTTCTATGCTAGGTTGAAGAGATCCTCCCTAGGCCTAGAATTCCTTGCTGGGTTGGGACTTAGGAGGGACAGGCTAGTGAGCTCTGGCCAATCCCTTACGGTGGTCTGAGATAATTTCCTGTAGACTCCATCACATACCCTCCCCTCAGGTCAGCCTTCCTGGTATGAGTGTCTGCCTGTACCAGGGATACCTCTCTGGACAGGAAATCTATATTGGAATTCTCTCATCCTGGTCTATGTCAGATCTCATTGTTGATTGGGCTATAGGATCAGGAACCATCTCATCACCCTCATGTTTGACTCCTTATTTCTATTTAGCCATAGAAGTATGTAGCATATTCAGGCTGGCAAAGGCCTCAGGAACAGTCAAGGAACACCACAAGGCTTGGGTAACTTAATTCTGATGGAATTATTTATTTACAATGCTTCACAATTATATAAATTAAAATAATAATTCACCTTGCATCAGGCACAAATTTCAAGGAGACATACGACTTACAGATGTACCGCAAGGTCCTACCAGCTCCTCTGGGACCTCCTCAAACTCTCTAGGCCTGGGCTCTTATGAAAGGGTGAAGAAAAACTCCCTTTACCCAGAATTCCTTGTGACCTTCTGCCTTACGGAGGCCTAGGTCAAAAGCCTGAACCAGAATACTCTGTCACAGAGCGGTTGGTGATCTGTTACAAGTATGAACTTCCATCCCAGCAGGTAGTAGAGCAAAGCCTCTAAGGCCCACGACTGCCAAAGCTTTCTTCTCAACTGTAGAGTAATGCCTCTTTTCAGGCATTAAGTTCTGGCTAATGTATGCCAGAGGATGTTCTTGACCATCCTTCTCATGGACTAGACTGTTCCCAAGCCTACTTCTGAGGCATTGGTCTGTACTGTGAATGGTTCAGTGAAGTCCGGACTTATGAAGACCAGTTCAGAGCATAACACCTCTTTCAGAGTCCAGAAGGCCTTCTCTGCTTTAGCTGACTTCTGGACCTTCTCTGCTGCTTTCTTCAACAAGAGCCTTGTGAGAGGCTCTGCCTTCTCTGAGTAATTGGGGATAAACATTTTGTAGTATCCCGTAAGGCTTAGGAATGCTCTCACTTTCACTTTTGTTTGTGGGACTGGCACTCTGGTCATCACCTCGATCTTCTGTGTCTTCAGATGGATCTTACCCTTTCCCAGGGTATAGACAAGATAATTATTGGCCCTCCTAACAGGCACATCTTAGGATTTGCCATCAGACCTGATTTCCTCAAACTAGTTAGCACTAGGGATGTGCAATCGTTTTGAATGAATTAGGCAATTTCAATGAAATTGCCTAATTCGTCGTGGTTCGGGGACCCCAAAAACCAAAGGAAATTTTCCTGAAATTTCGGAAAAATGTGGTTTTTGGGTTAGCATGTACTAACGGGAGTTAAAATGTTAGTGTGCACTAACTCCCGTTAGTGCGCGCTAACCCAAAATTTTGGGTCCCATGAAAAACAAAAACCCAAAATGTGGGAAAAACAAAATTTCTTGTGGCGGGCCAAAAATGAAGCCCGAACCGATAGGTTCAGGTGATGCACAATTCTAGTAAGCATGGCCTGGAGTTGGCTTAGATGTGTCTTCCAATCTGGGCTGCTCACCATGATATCATCCAAGTAAGTGATTGAGTACCCTTGATGTGGGTAGAGCAGTGTTTAAACGTTGTAGAGGCACCATGGAGTCCAAAGAGGAGGAAGATAAACTTGAAATGTCCCCCAGGCTTTGAGAACACAGTCTTCTTCTCTGCTGGTGTGACAGCCAATAGCCTTTTGTAAGGTTCAGGCTAGAGATAAACTGGGCTGATCCAAGATGTTCAATAAGTTCAACCACTCATGTCATTGGGTACTCACTGAGTTTTGAGACCTCATTGGCCTTTTTAAAATCAATGCAGAACCTTATGTTCCTATCTGGCTTTGGCACCAAAACTATGGGTGAAAACCAATCACTGTTAGACTTCTCTATAAACTCGAGCTGGAGCATCTCCTTCGCTTCGGTCTCAATAAAACGGCACCTGGCCTCGGGAATTGATAGAGTCGTTGTAGTACCGCAACTCCAGAGGCATAATGATATCATGCTGCACAATATGGGTATGACCTGATAGATTCAAGAAGATCTTCTTGCTTTTCTCCATCAGCTGCTTTATGTCAGTTGTCTGTGTGGTGGACATCTGCTCTCTGAAAGGAATCTGGATTTGGTCTACTTCAGGCCCAACCTCTGGACCAAACTCTCCTTCTTACATTACTCCACACTCCTGTGCAACCTACTTCTTCAGAAGGTTTATGTGGTAGATTTTTGTTTTCTTTCATTTATCTGGCTGGGCTACTTTGTAATCCATTTAAACTTTTCTCCAAAACTTCATAGGTCCCTGGCCAATAGGCTAACAACTTGCTTTCTGGAGATGAGAGGAGGACAAGGATGTGGTCCTCCTGCTGGAATAACCTTTGGCTTGGGTAGCCTGAGCCTTCTCTAGGCATAGGCAGGCCATCTCCCCAGCCTTTTTTAGGTGAACCTTCAGTCAAAGAATGTAGGCGACAAGGTTCTGCCCAAGGTTCCTTTTGTCTTCCCAATTCTCATGTGCTATGTCCAAGACATTTTCTTGGCCTCCTGCCTTACAGAAACTCAGATGGGGAAAACCCCATCAAGTTCTGTGGCATTTCATGGATTACACATAGGGTAGCAATGTGTCCCAATTCTTGCTGTCTTCATCCGAAAATTTCATCAGCATTTGTTTGAGCATCTGATAGAAGTGCTCGACAAGGCCATTAGGGATGTGCATTCATCCTGGTTCAGCCACCCCAAAAAATGAAGCAGATTTTCACAAAATTTGGGGAAAATTCATTTTTTGGGGTTAGCACGCGCTAACCCTGAACATCGGTGTGGCCGATAAAAATCGGCCCGAACCGCAGGAAAATGAAATTTCCCACAGGTTCAGCCGAATCACATCCCTAGAGGCCATCGGTCTGCGGGTGATACACTGACATATGCAGAGTCTTTACCTTGAGGAAGGTACAGAGTTCTTCCATTACCTTCAACCAAACAGGTTCCCTGATCCATCAGGATCTCCTTGGGCAGCTCAAGCTGTGAAAATACCTCCATTAAAGCAGTCACTACCATCGGGACCTTCATATTCTTTAGAGCACAAGATGGCACCGATGGCCATGTGACAGGGGCTGACCAATGGCACCGGTAGCCCCTGTGACAAAGGCTATCGGCGCCATGATGAAACCGGCACCGAGGGTGTGAGTGCAGGGGATGGTTCCCGGACCCCCCGCTGGACCACCAGGGAGTTTTGGTAAGTCTTGGGGGGGTTCAGGAGGGTGGGGGGGTTGTTTAAATTTTTATTTAGGTGGCCGTATAATTTGGGGGAAGATTCGTGTATTCGTGGGGAATCGCGATACATTTCGCTTCCCCACGAATACTACGTATAGTGCAATATACGTTGCGGATCGCCAATACGGTGAAAACGAATGCACACCCCTATTGTGTGCTAAAATCATTTTTATGGAAATAGCAAGAATAATTTTTTACGATATCACAGTTGGCATTCTATTGCCTTTAAAAGAGGTTTGCTGGTAAGCCAATTTTTCGGATTTGTTGCATTTGTTCCACAAGAGATGCATTTGAAACTCAAGCCTGAATCCTTTTTCAAAGATTCAAAGAGAGGGGGTATCCACGTGAAGTCATTAAAAATGCCTATAGACAAGCAAAGTACAGTTTTTGGCAGGATTTATTAACATATACACTGAAAAAGGACAACTATCGCCTGGTATGCATATTACAACAAAATACGTTGACTTCGGTGATTGCAGCATCGATGAGAAAACTTTGGCATTTTTGGCATTGCATGGCATCTTTGAAGTATTTCCTCTGACAGCTAGATCACGTGGACAGAATATACGTGATCGAGTGGAGCAATCATATTTGATTCTGAAATGGATAGGCCGACAGATATGCATCGGAAATGTTATCATTGCAGTGTATGTAACAATACGATCAAAAGAGAAGGTTGGATTGACCTGTTAACAGGTTATTAAAAGAATATCTAATACTAATTGTGAATCAAGAGATGCTATTTATGTGCTGATATGTCCTTGCCCTAAAGTTTATGTGGGCCTCACTAGCCGAGCCATTAAACTATGAATGATGGAACATTGATCTCGTTTGAGGACAGTAACCATTACGGTTCCCGTAGTTTTACATTGCATTGACAAACATCATACATTCAGTGAGCGGAGTTGGAGAGTCATTGAAAACGTTGAGCATGGGAAGCCTTTCTGCTGGAGATTGACACCACGTGGTGTAAGGGAGAGAAGGACTGCAACCCGGAAGATCAGGCAAACCAGCTCCTTCCCCTTCCCCCTTTTGTCAGCTGGGAGTGAATGCTGTACTATTTAATGTCCTATTGGTATTGCTTCTGGGACTTAGGAGTTAATCTTTATGGTACAGGCTTGGGTCTTTCACTTCAATCTTCCCTTCCGGGCACAGTCACTTCCAAGCCATATCATTAATTTGGTGGAAAAGGTTCCATAGGTCTGCCTTTGATTGAAGGCCTTCTTGACAGTATCACTGTTAGTAGACTTCTGGGGTGAATCCCACTCTCTCTAAAATGGATACTTTGACTTCCTGATATGTAGCCCTCTCTTCCAGATTGGCAGTTTGGAAGGCCTCTTGACTACTTCCAGTAAGTCAATTTCCCAGAGAGGACATCCAACTTTCTTCTGGCCAGCCTGCCAATAAAGTGTCTGTTCAAAATGATTCAGGAAACAATCAGGGTCTTCTCCTGGGGCCATCTTATGTACAACTGGTGACAAAGAAGGTGGCCTGGTCACAGTGGTTTGCATGGTCTGGGCTACTTGAGTTAACATTGAGTTTTACTGCATGTTGTTCTTGAAGCACCTGCTGCTGATCAATTTGGGTTTGTAGGGCATTCTGCAGTTGCTGCTGTCCTGTAGCAAGGACCTAGATCTCTTACTCCATCTTCTCTCCTTTCCAAATTGCTTCCAAACTGAGTACCTGTCCAGGGGAAAAAACTCCATAAAATTCCATAAAACCTGCTGGTCTGCCTAGCCCTGACTCACTGCTTAAACCCTGATTGTAAGCAGGTTAACCCCTTAGCCTATTGTAGCCTCAGTTGTTGAGTAGAACTTGGAAGCCCCAGGAAAAAGAGAATAAGAAAACTCTGCACATTTTTTTCATGTTGCTGGGGCTCCTGCCTGTGCTTCCTGCTTAGACAGGAGATCCTACTGCTGCCATCATATGTGGTAATGGGCAATAGTGGCTTGGAAACAGCCAGAAGGAATAAGGAATAAGGAAGCAGACTCTGGCTATTTCCTTTTGTACAATTTATTTACAGTGAAGAAATAAAGTGTAAATCAAAACAAAAATGATGCAGCTCATCTTAAAGTTCAGGTATCACAGAGACATCACATATAGCAGGTTTCAGCATAGGCTGGCTTCCTATCTACTCCCTGAGGCCTCCCTAATCCTTCTGGGTTTTGTCTTCTTATGCTAGATTGAAGGAATCCTCTCTGGACCCAGAATCCCTTGCTGGGCTGGGACTTAAGCAGGACCAGACCAGATGCTGTGGCTAGTCCCTTAAGGTGATGTGAGGGAGTTTCCTGTAAACTCCTTCAACAGACCCATCATTTCACAGCCTTGACATTAGTTTAATGTCTATAGTACTCAAATTCTGTTATCACTACTTATGACTACTTATAATTTTTATAAGGTTACTAGGCATATGTGATACTGAATCTTACACGGAGTCTAAAAATTGGTATCTGGCTTAGGGATCTAACTTAGTAGCCCAAATTTAAGATCTCAGCTTTTTCTGAATATCAGCCCCATGCCAGAAATGATATTCAGAATTCAGAAGAAATGAAGCAAATCTCAGTGAACTTCAAAGATGTACTAGAGCAAATAAACAAACTAAAGAGTAGCAAATCACTTGAACCAGATGGTATACATCCCAGAGTGCTGAAAGAACTGAGAAATAAATTGTAGACCTGCTATTGGAAATTTGTAAACTATCATTAACATTGTCTATGGTACTTGAGGGTTCAGAGTTTTTAAAAAGGGAACAAGGGGTGATCCAGAAAAATACAAACCAGTGAGTCTGTCATCCATGTCAGGCAAAATGGTAGAAACTATTATAAAGAACAAAATTGTGAACATGTAGATAGCCATAGTTTAGTAGGACAAAGTCAATATGGATTTAATCAAAGGAATTCTTGCCTCACCAATTTGCTATATTTTTGAGGGCATAAATAAACATGTCATAAAGGTGAGCCAGTTAAAGTAGTATATTGGATTTCCAAAAGCATTTGACAAGTTCCTCTTGAGAGACTTCTTCAGAAATTAAAAAGTCATGGGATAGGGGGCAGTATTCTTTTGCGGATTGCCAATTGGTTAAAAGATAAAAAACAGAGATTAGGGCTAAATGGTAAATTTTCCCAATGGAGAAAGGTAAGTAGTGGAGTGCCACAGGGATCTGTTCTGGGACCATTGCTTTTTAATATATTCAGAAATGATCTGGAAACAGAAACAACAATTAAGGTGCTCAAATTTGCCAATGACACAAAATTATTCTAAGTTGTTAAAACAGAAGAAGATTGTGAGAAATTCCAAGAAGACCTTGCATAAACTGGGAAACTGGGCATGCAAACAGAAAATGAAATTTAATGTGGACAAGTGCAAAGTGATGCATTTAGGGAAAAATAACCCAAATTATAGCTGCACACTGCAAGGTTCTACATTAGGAGTCACCATTCAGGAAAAGATTTTATGTGTCATCATTGATAATAAATTGAAATCTGCTCGGTGTGTAGCAGCAGCAGCCAAGAAAGCAAATAGAATGTTAGGGATTATTAGGAAAGGAATGGAGAATAAAACAGAGAAAATCATAATGCCTCAATATTGCTTCATGGTGCAACCATGTATGTAGTTCTGGTTATAGCAGAAGGAAAACATGTACAGAGAAGGGCAACCAAAATGATAAAGAGGATGGAATGATTCCCCTATGAGGAAAGGCTAAAGAGGTTAAGACTCTTCAGCTTGGAGAAGAGACAGCTGAGGAGAGATAAGAGGGGAGGAGGAATAGCCTAGTGGTTAGAGCAGTGGACTATGAACCAGGAGACCAAGGTTCAAGTCCTGCTATCACTCCTTGTGACCTTGGGCAAGTCACTTTACCCTACATTGCCTCAGGTACAAAAAAAACTTAGATTGTAAGCCCTCTGGGGATAGAGAAATACCTACAGTACCTGAATGTAAACCAGTGTGATATCTCAATTGAGATGAATGTTGGTATATAAAAATAATAATAAATAAATAAAATAAAATGATAGAGGTTTATAAAATAATGAGTGGAATGGAATGAGTAAACATTAATCAGTTGTTTACTCTTTCAAAAAGTATACATGTCAGAGGATGTGGTGAAAGCTATTAGTGTAGCTGCATTTAAAAATGGTTTGGAAAAGTCCATAAACCATTATTAAGGTGAAATTGCAGATATCTATGGATTATTTTTGGGATAAGCAGCTTGGAAATTATCTACCCCTTGGAATCTGCCAGGTACTTGTGACCTAGATTAGCACTGAGGGAAACAGGATACTGGGCTTGATGGACCCTTGCTCTGATCTAGTATGACAAGTCTCATGTTTTTATGTTATGTTCTTTGTGGCCTACAGAATTTACTGGAAATTGGTGACTTCAAACTGTTGGTACAAGCATCCAAGTTACGTACATTAGAGTATTGTACTGCCCTTTATGTAGGATTGTCAGCTTTATCACTGAGACCACTGTTTACAGCTGCTTTTGAACTCTCCATCTCTTCTAATCAGTGGAAAAAAATGTACTGAAAACTTTACACCAGTACTTTATTGGCTCCCTGTCCAGTTTCAGGTACGGTTCAAGATATTATTTATAACTCACAGTGCTCAGTCCATAGATACATTTTTTGCTACAAATTTACCAACCAACATGAATCCTTTGATCTCAGCAAAGAAGACTCCTTGAGGTACCATCAGTGAAAGCATATAGAACATATAAACATAGAAATGACAGCAGAAAAAGACCAATCGGCCCATCCAGTCTGCCCAGCAAGCTCCCACACTTATTTTCCCATATGTATCTGTTTCACCAACCACCAACTTCAGGGCCCTTGTTGGTAACTGTTTGATTCAAGTTTCCTGCCATCCATTGATGCAGATAGTAATGTTGGAATTGCATCAAAGGTGTGCATAAGGTTTAATGGTTAAGGGTAGTAACCGCCGCATTAAGCAAGTTACCTCGATGCTTGTTTAACCAGATCATTGCCTTGTTCGATGTTGTCTGAATGTAAATCCTGTTTTCCACATTTCCCCCTTTTCCCCCTGCCATTGAAGCAGAGAGCAATGCTATATATGCATTCAAAGTGATGTATCAGGCTTAATTGGTTTAGGGTAGTAACCGCCGTATTAAGCAAGCCACCCCCATGCTTATTTGTTTGTTTACCCCGATTGTGAAGTCCAGTCCTTGTTGGTTGTTGTCTGAATGCAAATCCTCTTTTCCACATTTTCCCCTGCCGTTGAAGCAGAGAAGAACGCTGTATATGCATTCAATGTGATGTATCAGGCTTAATTGGTTTAGGGTAGTAACCGTCGTAATAAGCAAGCTACCCCCATGCTTATTTGTTTATCCAGATTGTGAAGTTCAGTCCTTTTTGATTGTTGTATGAATGCAAATCCTCTTTTCATTATTTCTCCTTGCCGTAGAAGCAGAGAGCAATGTTGGGGGTCGCATTAACCTTGCAAAGGCTTATTGAGTAAGGGTAGTAATCACCATGTAGTAGCCTCCACTCCAGTAATCCAACCCCATGGCTCTTCACGATTGTCTGTGACAAGAGACTGTGTTTTCTCTGTGGCTTCACCCTCCATCTGCATACAATACCTGAAGCTTTAAGACTTATGGCATGTACAAAAACCTTGAAAGCATTCCTGAAATCCTTTTTGCTGGAATTAGCTTTTGCTTGATTTTGTGTGTTGTTTAGAACACTTTCAGGCTTGCAGATCATTTGATTATGAACTTGGTGATATTTGCTGTTGCTTTAAATTGTAAGTTGCCTTATTTTTGTTTGTCTGTTTTAAGTTTGACTCTTTTGTACTAATTATGTATATCGCTTAGGGCCCAGTCACAAGCAAGTAATATATTTTCATAAATACAAATACAAATATCACCAATATGATTTGGCAATGTCCTTTAAACACAGTAACATGTGCACCTTTAGCTAGATTTACACATGACTGATACTAAAGGAATCACTCATAACTAAAGAACACTGCAATAATGTAATTTTTTCTTAATTTTGGTAACTGGTGTCCTGATATGTTATCTCCGGATTAGGGATGGTTGTACAGAACATAGCTCAGGCTTCCTCTGTTAGCTCTCCTCTGCAGTACAGGAATCCAGAATTCCCTCTATTGGCTGCTTCTGGCATATTCCTGTGAGTTCATGGTATCCCCAGCAGCTTCCCTGCAGAGCCGGGATTCCCAGAAACCTCCCCGTTCTGTGATGCACTTCAGGCCTGCAAGAGAGAAAAACATAAATTATCTGGTCCACCCTTACTTCTTTAAGTGTCACTAATCAGTAACAACATAACAGTCCTGGCTTTGTTACAATTACTCCATATCTCTAACAGTCCCTCAGGTCGATTTTAAAGGTGATGCTCACGCAAAAATGGCCACATACATGCATTTTATGAAGCTGCGAAATATGTGTGTACATATCCGTGCACATGTCAAGAAGAGAGGGGCAGAAAAGGGGCGGGGCATGGGCAGGATATGGGCGTTCCATGGTGGGGCCAAGACTTCTTTGCATGTCCTTATTCTAAAAAAGCTGACCATGGCATGCATCAGCTTGTTATCCACGTAACTTTACTTCTGGTCCTGATGAGGAGCAAGTCTGGAGATCTTGAGTTTTAGGGTGTTTAGCACAGCACGAGGGTTGGGGAGGGTGGGTCAAGTTGGGGCCTTGCAGGATGAAGAACCAGAGGGGTCTTGAAGACCTCGATATGAACTGAGCAAACTGGTGGATTATTTGGAAAAAATGTTTTTTCCCTCATGTGAACATGTTTTAAAATCTGTTTGCATATGCATATAAAAGCTGCTAAAGCCATAGCCGAGCATAATTTAAAATTGTGGCATGTCTCCACTCGCGCACTGATACACAAGTTTATAGTCTCACATGCATTCTTTTTAAAATTACCCTTTGTGTAGACTGGCCCTGCAGATGCAGGTGGGACTCCAGTCCCTAGAAAAAAAATTAGTGCATCCTGATGTTAAATCATATAACCAATGAAAATAATAAAGTCTCTGGTTCCATCAGTTGCCTGGTGCTTAGTGTAAACTCAGATTCCCTTTTTCCCTACTGCTGTGGCATAAGCTGCAAGACCTCGTTCCTTAACTGCAGGAAAAAATAACAAAAGAAGTGTAACCTCCGCTTTGCTTGATAGACCAAATAAAAGGGCCACAGTGTTCCCAGGGCTATTTCTTTAATTCCCTGAACATCTAATTCTTTCTGCCATCTCACAACAAACGTAGCCACTGGGATGCTGTAGTTCCACTGGCAGGAAGGAGGTATAGTCTCATGGAACCCTTGCTTTAGGGGGAAGGATGGGGGGGGGGGGGGGTTGGGACATAGTGGATCACTCTTAAACACTGTCTTTATCACAACTCAGTGATACTCTCCTAACAAGATCTGACAGTAGGATGCACTCAGATAAACACAGCCAGCAGATGGGTAGTAGTGTTCAACAAGAACTTTTATTTCAACTTAAAAAACAAGAGCCATGCCAGAATGGAAAAAAAATAATTAACATAAAAAGAAGAATAACAACTCCAAGTGCTGCAGTTTCTTTATCCATTTTGCACCTCAATTTAGCTTTCTTCCTCTGATCTGAATCAGTGTCCAATATAGCTTCCCCTTGAAAGGTAGGAAAAAACTGTCCTCTTCCACAATCATAGGCAATGGAATATAAAATGGAATGAAACCCTCCTTCCTTCAAAGCTGGGTACACAAAGGTAATCCAATCCAGTTACTTCAACCCACTGTTTACAGGTTTCAGGGGTAAGATGACTGGAAAATCCAGCCTCTACAGAAAAGGGAGACTGGCTCTCCAGTTGAAAACTGGTCAAGATCACAAAAAATCCCCAGTTAATTCTCAAAGAAAACTCTCCAATTAGTGAGCTGTGAGACCTACCTATGGACATCACCTCAAAAATACCTTCTTCAGGGTCAAACACACTAACAATCCACAGTCAAGATGATCTTCATCTTATAAAGAGATTTAGGCCCATCCCAAAAAGGGGATTGGCCAAAAGATGGGGGATAGAACAAAAGTGCAAAAAAAATCTCCCAGATGTTAGAAAAAGGGAAAAAACATTTAGCAAGCAGTGAAGCCACCATCACATATGCAAAAATCAAAATCCCACAAGAAGTTACCAGTGCTGACAGGCAACAAGAATTATAAATTCAAGGTAAAGAGTTATAATATGATACAGTTAGTCCAGCTTCATGTCAGAGAGCTCCTACAAGGCAATGTCTTCCTCTTCCATTTCTTCTTGTGTTCCTGTAAGATCTATGTGTGGTTTAAACTCCTCACTGACTGGGTGTGGCTCTTTCTGGTCTACTTGCATTTCCTCCCCTGAGGTCTCAAGTATGTCTGTCAAGAGTTTAAAATGCCTGCACTCTTTCAGCTCAGAACTGCCCTCCCTTGAATATCATCAGTCTTTGCCTGCCTCTAGCAACCTGGGTGATGAAGTCCCTTCCCAAGAGCCTCTCTACCCTGGGACCTCTCAGCCTGGATCTGGCTCTACCTTTAACAGGTTGCTTCTTGCTTTCAGACAAAGATGAGGGGTTGTCTGACTATAATGATGATGAGTTTACACAAAAAGAAGAGAAAAGAGGAAATTACATTGCCAACAGATCAAACAATGGTTTCTGATGAAAAAATTGTGACTTTGGTCTCTTTGATATAACGATCTTGAGAAATGTCTTCCTTTTTAACTTGTTCCTAAATAAGGCATTGTTGAGGAACTATCTCCAATAGTCCCTTTGAGCTTATATGTCATTTTGCAAGACACTGAGCATTTCCTGTCTTGGTGGCTGATAAGTTGGTCTCCCTTATGCAGTGGTATTCACTTCCAGTCTGTAAGAGCCACAGTTGGGTTGGGTTTTCAGAATATCTCCAATGAATATGCATGAAATAGATTTGCATGCACACTGTCTCATTTGTTTGAAAATATATCTCATGCATATTCATAGAAATGTGACCATATGATCTATCTAGTCTGCCCTTCCACACCAACTATTCAGCTTCACAATCCCTACCACTCCTTCAGAGATCCTTTGTGCTTATCCCATGCTTTCTTGAATTCAGATATTGCCCTTGTCTCTACCACCTCTACAGAGAATCTGTTCCATGCATCCACTACCTTCTCTGTAAAGAAATATTTCCTCAGATTACTCCTGAGTCTATCCCCTTTTATCTTCCTCTCATGACGCCTCATTCTAGAGCCTCCTTTCCATTGAAAGAGGCTAGCCTCCTGTGCATTGAAACCTCGGACGTTTTTAAATGTCTATATCAACCTCTCTTTTATTCTACCTTTCTTCTAGTGTATACATGTTAGATCGGTAAGTCTATCCACATTTGCCTTAGAATGAAGGCCATGACTATTTTAATAACCATCCTCTGTACCTTTGCAACTTGTTTATATTCTTTTCAAGGTGCATTCTCCAGAATTGTATGCAGTATTCTAAATGAGGTCTCACCAGGGACTTCTACTTATTCATTACAGAGATCCTGAAAATCCAACTCATCTGTAGTCCTCAAGGACTGGAAGTGAATACCATTGTCCAAGTATGTAAAATATTGTTGATCCAACATTTTAAAGTGTGCTGCTTCTCCATAGGGTACTAAGACTCAAATTTTTAAAGATGCACAAGCAATTGATTGTCATTCATCCTTCTTCCAGGCTTTCTTCTAACCCAAGTTCTCAGAAAGAATGAAGAGTGAATTCTGAAATGGTTCACTATACCATTTGTCCAAGGATTTAAATTCCTAATAGCAGGTTTGTTATCTTTATTGCCCTGAAACCATAAGAAAACTTTGATCAACTTTTATATTTACTTTTAACACCTCCACGGCTTCTTGTCTTGCTGCAGATATTCTAAGGATGTTCATGGCATGATCTTCTCTTCCTCCATGACTAAAACATAGTTTTTTAAAATATTCCACATAGCTTTTCCTGTTATGCGTGCCATCCGCGGCAGACAGGCGGCACAGCCCCCTCACCTTTCTACAGTCTCTGGTTCCTCCTCGCTGGAGGTGGTGGGCCGTCAGCTTCATCCTCGGGCTCCCCCAGTGGCTCCGGCTCTGTCACAGTCCCCAGCGTTCCCGGTCCTGCTTCCACTTCTCATCGGGCCTCTCTGCGTGGCCCGCAGAGAGACACTGCTACTCACACCGCGCCCCTCCCTAGGCATGCGCGCACTTTCTGCACGCCTGCCTACCTGCCCTTCGGCCCAGGATCCTCCAGCCCTTCCGTTCGCTGACAGACCACCTGCACCGCCGAACCTCCGACCTGACCCGGACCACGCGGACCCAGCCCCGATGCCCCGACGTCCCTCTCCCTGAGCTCTGACCGCCTCCTGCCTCCACCAGCCAATAGCAGGTCAGAGCCGCGCTGACATCAGCGCCTGGGAGGGGGGAAGAAAGGAAGACCCTTTAAATTTGGGCGCCGTCCCGCGGCCCGATCTTTCTGCTGGTCTGCCTACCTGCCCTTCGGCCCAGGATCCTCCGGCCCTTCGGATCGCCGACAGACCGCCTGCACCGCCGAACCTCCGACCTGACCCGGACCCCGGACCATGCAGACACAGCCCAGATGCCCCGACGTCCCTCTCCCTGAGCTCTGACCACCTCCTGCCTCCACCAGCCAATAGCAGGTCAGAGCCGCGCTGACATCAGCACCTGGGAGGGGTGAAGGAAGGAAGGCCCTTTAAATTTGGGTGTCATCCCACGACCCGATCTTTCTGCCAGCCTGCCAACCTGCCCTTCGGCCCAGGATTCTCTGGCCCTTCGGATCGCCGACAGACCGCCTGCACCGCTGAACCTCCGACCTGACCCTGACCCTGGACCACGCGGACACAGTCCCGACGCCCCGATGTTCCTCTCCCTGAGCTCTGACCGCCTTCTGCCTCCACCAGCCAATAGCAGGTCAAAGCTGCGCTGACATCAGCGCCGGGGGGGGGGGGGGGGGAAGGAAGGAAGGCCTTTTAAATTTGGGCACCATCCCGCGGTTTAAGTCTTTCCTCTGCAATAGGAAATTCAAGGTCAGAATAAACAACAAGGAATCTCATCCTATTATTTCATCACTTGGAGTCCGACAAAGGTCATCGCTTTCCCCTACATTTTTCAACATCTATCTCTTCCCCCTCTGCCAACTTCTCTCAAATCTAAAAGTAATTCACTTTATCTACATGGATGACGTCCAGATTCTTATTCCAGTTACCGAATCACTGTCAAAAACCCTCGACTTCTGGAACAGTTGTCTACATTCCATCAACCACTTATTATCCAGCCTCAACTTAGTTCTTAACACTTCTAAAACTGAACTCTTACTCATCTTGCAGAATGATAATAATCTGGCTCTCAGCAACCTACCTGCTCCTCATTCGACCTCCATCACCCATGTGAGGGACCTCGGAGTCCCTCTCGACAACAGGCTGAATCTAAAAACTTTTATCAACAATACAACAAAGGAAGGTTTCTACAAACTTAAAATTCTAAAAAAGCTTAAATCCCTCCTGCACACACATGACTTCTGCTCGGTTCTTCAAGCCATCATATTGTCTAAAATTGACTACTGCAATTCTCTCCTACTCGGCCTTCCGGCTTCCTCCACAAAACCCTTACAGATGCTACAGAACTCTACCACAAGGATTCTGACGAATACCAAAAGAGGTGAACATATTTCTCCCGTTCTAAAAAATTTACACTGGCTCCCCGTCAAATTTAGAATCATTCACAAAGCTCTAATGCTGATTCACAAGTCTATCCACATGCAAACCCCCCTTGATTTAAGCTTCCCTCTTCGACTTCACACGTCCGCCAGACCTATAAGATCAGCATACAAAGGTTCACTCTATGCAGCCCCCGCCAAGACCGCACACAGAAATCGCGCCCTCTCCACAGCAGGGCCCACACAATGGAATGCTCTACTACCTGACCTGCACCAAGAAACTTGCCAAAAGACGTTCAAGAAAAAACTTAAGACTTGGCTTTTCAGCCAAGCATTTCCCTGAAGAACTGAAGCACGCCATCAGACACTTTACACCTCACTGCATTATATAGCACAGTTATAATTTTTGCTGTTACCTTAATTTGTTACTATTCATTCTCAACCTCTGCCCTTGTTTTTGACTCACCCTTGAGTTGTCTTTCCTGGTTAAAGTCTCCCTGTTTATTGTACTTCCAACTGTAGTTATATGTAAACCGACGCGATATGATTTTTCATGAGCATCGGTATATAAAAGCTTATAAATAAATAATAAATAAATAAATCATTGACTCTTAAGTAGGGACCATGGCGGGAACCCAGCCCCGGATGATGATGTCAACCTAACCATAGTACTTAAGCTCAGGCTCCGCTCCCTAGCATTGGCTTTGCAACAGGTCTCCTCGCTGATCGAGTACTCATTGCTTCCTAGAGATACGTCTCATCCCTGCATTCCTGTTTCTCATTGTTCCTGGTTCCTGTCGCTTCGTTCCTACCCTGCTTATGCTTCAGATTGACTACACAGACTTTGACTTTGCTTTGCCTGATGTTGTCATTGCCTATCTCCAGACCCAGACCTTTGCTTTGCTTGACTATGCTACTGCCTATCTCTGGACCCAGACCTCTGCTTTGCCTGATTACGCTACTGCCTATCTCCAGACCCAGACCTCTGCTTCACCTGACTACACTACTGCCTATCTCCAGACCTAGATCTCTGCTTTGTCCGACTATGCACTGCCTATCTCCATACCCAGACCTCTGCTTTGTTTGACTATGCATTGCCTATCTCCAGACCCAGAACCTTCGCCTTGCCTGACTACGCTATTGACTAGCTCCGTGATCAGACCTCAGCTTTGCTTGACCACGCTATTGACTATCTCCGTGATCAGACCTCAGCTTTGCTTGACTACGCTATTGACTATCTCCGTGATCAGACCTCACCCTTGCTTGCCACTGCCTTCGGATCACTGCCAGCCCTGACTCAAGCCTACCATTGGACGCCTCTTCTGCTTACTCCCTGGACGTGGTTTCTTCAGGCTTCGGCCTACTTTTGCTCGAGTGCCCCCTGTCTGCCTTCGTTCCATTTGCGCCCGAGTTTCTGGGACATTACCCAGTTCGATGTAAGACTGTACCATCTTTCACCTGCTGTCTCTGGGATGAACCAACTCTTACTGCAGCTATATACAGAGGCCTACCTAAGTCCTGCCGGCCCCTGCACCCAAAGGCTTAACCCGCGGGGAATGAGGGCTGGTATAGGTGAAGCTCCAGTGGCCTCTGTCTATCAGCCCACTCCACCTGCCAATGGTGGGGACCCATAGGTCCTTACCTATGGATTGCGTCAACACCACCTCGGCCCAAGGGTCCACCTCCGACATAACATTTCCTAGTTGCATCTGTTATCTACTATAAGAGGATTTTCCACGCCTAAATCATGACAGGTTCTGACAATATCAATTGCCTCTCAGTATGACAAAGAGTTATAAATCATCCCCCCTCATCCTCTCTAAAATACTATCAGAATATAGAAGGCAGCATTTCATATCAGTATCAAGAGCTTTTGCACATCAGATACAAAAAGGAATAAAAGTAAAGCTCTGATATGTCAGGCACATGGTGTGTAGGAAGTAAACAGGAGGTCCCCAGTGCTGTGAAAACACCCTGCCAGCTTCTTCAAACATGCCATCATTATTGTCATCTTTCTATGACTAAAGCCAAGGGTAAGGTCTCAATTTTTTTTTTACATACTTCATATTTATATATTCTTCTAATTTCAAATGACTTTATTTGTTTTTGTCTATTAGTAAGTTTTTAACCCTATAGCATAGCCAAAGAAACCAATTTACTCAGAGCAAACAAATAAGTCATTTAACAAAATCTGTTCCTGCTAATGTGTAGTTACATGTCATGCTAGTACGTAATAAGTTGGGAAGATAGTGTTCTGGGCTTCTCCCTACAAAGACAAAATACTGACTAAAATTTCTGATTCCCCTAAACCCCACATAGCTCTCCAGGATCATAAAAACGCATCCCACCCACTCTGCAAAACAGTTAGGCTTTTCAGGCTCCCTACCCTATCTCCACCTCCTCTTGGATCTAGGAAGGACCTACTGGGCCCTCAAACTTCTAAAACACATTAAAGCCTTCCTGGATCTTCCTCCTCCCCCCGCCACCCTGCCCCAGATCTAAAAAAGGAACTTCTTGGTCCACAGAACCCCTACCCACCCTAGACCACAATTTAATTGCTGATAGGTACCACTTGAATCTTCACTGGTAGGATGGAACCAGTTTCTCTTTTGCCCTCTGCAGTTATCAAAGCACTTGTTTTTTTCTGTGCAGAAATTTCTATTCAACTTTAGTATTGATGGTATTTGTATTCAGATAAAAGATGAATGGTAAGCATGGTGGCATGAGTTGATTAGAACAGTGGTTCTCAACCCAGTCCTCAGGACACACCTAGCCATTCAGGTTTTCAGCATTTCCACAATGAATATGCATGAGATAGATTTGCATGTACTGCCTCCCTTGTGTGGAAATGTATCTCATACACATTCAAGAGAGATCAGGGAAGCTAACCAATTTGGCAGTGCAGTAATAATGGGTGTAGATCCTCTGGTGGACCGGATCTCTCGTGAACGTTCCTGGAGGCATCGGTCAATTCACCCTGCTATGTCGATTAAAGAGTCCAAGGAAGTGGGCAACTCTGGAGCTGCCAGCTCATCTGGTCAGCTGCCAGTTCCTGCTGCAGCTGACCTCTCCTCAGGAGGAGAGGTCAGCTGCAGCAGGAACACAACTGTAGTTCAGTAGAGTAAGGATGTCCTGCATCACTACCACGTGATCACAGGTGCGTGCACTGAGATATACTGTGAGACACCCCGAGGAGCGGGACAGAGAGGCACAGTCTGAAGGTGTCACAGTACTATAGGCATGGCTGAAAGTACGATGTACTGAAGAAGGAAGCTCCAAGGCAGAGGTGCACTGGGCAGGCCCCGAGAAGCAGGGAACACGGAGAAAGGATCTCTGAAGGAGAAATGTGGAGACTGTCCTGAGGGGTGGGGACAGCACAGCAACATAGTCTCTGGCGATGATGTAGGGGCTGCCCCGAGGAGCAGGAAGCATAGAGTAAGGTCACTAGTGTGATGACGTGGATTCTGCCCCAAGGAGCGGGGAAGTGTATAGTCAAAGTCTCAGACGAAATGAACTGGAGGCTGTCCCAAGGAGCAGGGTAGCATAGAGTCAAAGTTTCCGGTGTAATAAGGTGAAGGCTGCCCCAAGGAGCGGGCAAGCGTAGAGGTGGAATCTCTGAAAGACAGTGCTGAGGCAACCCTGAGGAGCGGAGAAGCGAGTAGGCAGGATCTCTGGTGAGGAGCGCAGGGGCTAACCTGAGGAGCGGGGAAGCCTGGAAACCAGGTCTCCCGAAGGAAGCGCAAGCAGGCCTCTGAGGAGCGGGTACCCGAGCCACAGTCCAGATCAGCAGGTAGAGATCCAAGGCAGGAACCATGGGTCCGGAGAGACAGGAACAAGCACCAGTGAGGTGAAGGAACTCGTTGCCAAGTCAGTTAGCATTAGGGATGTGAATCGTTTTAGGACGATTAAAATTATCGTCCGATAATTTTAATATCGTCTTAAACCGTTATGGAACACAATACAATACAGATTCTAACGATTTATCGTTATAAATCGTTAGAATCGTGAGCCGGCACACTAAAACCCCCTAAAACCCACCCCCGACCCTTTAAATTAAATCCCCCACCCTCCCGAACCCCCCCCCAAATAACTTAAATAACCTGCGGGTCCAGCGGCGGTCCAGGAACGGCAGCGGTCCGGAACGGGCTCCTGCTCTGAATCTTGTCGTCTTCAGCCGGCGCCATTTTCCAAAATGGCGCCGAAAAATGGCGGCGGCCATAGACGAAAAAGATTGGACGGCAGGAGGTCCTTCCGGACCCCCGCTGGACTTTTGGCAAGTCTCGTGGGGGTCAGGAGGCCCCCCACAAGCTGGCCAAAAGTTCCTGGAGGTCCAGCGGGGGTCAGGGAGCGATTTCCCGCCGCGAATCGTTTTCGTACGGAAAATGGCGCCGGCAGGAGATCGACTGCAGGAGGTCATTCAGCGAGGGTTCCGGCGCCTCGCTGAACGACCTCCTGCAGTCGATCTCCTGCCGGCGCCATTTTCCGTACGAAAACGATTCGCGGCAGGAAATCGCTCCCTGACCCCCGCTGGACCTCCAGGAACTTTTGGCCAGCTTGTGGGGGGCCTCCTGACCCCCACGAGACTTGCCAAAAGTCCAGCGGGGGTCCGGAAGGACCTCCTGCCGTCCAATCTTTTTCGTCTATGGCCGCCGCCATTTTTCGGCGCCATTTTGGAAAATGGCGCCGGCTGAAGACGACAAGATTAAGAGCAGGAGCCCGTTCCGGACCGCTGCCGTTCCGGACCGCCGCTGGACCCGCAGGTTATTTAAGTTATTTGGGGGGGGGTTCGGGAGGGTGGGGGATTTAATTTAAAGGGTCGGGGGTGGGTTTTAGGGGGTTTTAATGTGCCGGTTTTTCGATTTTTCGATTTTTCGATTTTTCACGATTTTTAACGATTTTTCACGATATTTTACCCCCCCAAACGGCAACAATACGATTCCCTCCCCCTCCCAGCCGAAATCGATCGTTAAGACGATCAAGGACACGATTCACATCCCTAGTTAGCATAGGCCGAAGGAGGTGTTTAAATTCCCAAGGTAATGATGTCATCAGCAGGGGACAGCCCAGAGATTCCCATCAATGGTCCTTTAAATAGAGAAAAGATGGCACGCGCGCACCTAGGAAGGCCTAGACTCAGAGGGGCGGATTTTAAGAGCCCTGCTCGCGTAAATCCGCCCGGATTTCCGCGAGCAGGGCCCTGCACGCCGGTGCAAATATGTTCAATAGGCCTACCGGCGCGCGCAGAGCCCCGGGACTCGCGTAAGTCCCGGGGTTTTCCGAGGGGGGCGTGTCGGGGGCGTGTCGGGGGTGGGGCCGAGCGGCGCGCCGTTTTCGGGGCAGGATGCGGTGTTTTGGGGGCGGGCCCGGGGGCATGGTTTCGGCCCGGGGCGGTCCAGGGAGCATGGCCGTGCCCTCCGGAACCGCCCCTGGGTCGCATCTAGGCGCACCAGCAGCCCGCTGGCGCGCGGGGATTTACTTCTCCCTCTGGGAGGCGTAAATCCCCCAACAAAGGTAGGGGGGGTTTAGACAGGGCCGGGGGGGTGGGTTAGGTAGAGGAAGGGAGGGAAAGATGAGGGGAGGGAACGGAGGTAGGCTGTGCGGCTCGGCGCGCACCGGCTACACGGAATCGGTAGCCTTGCGCACGCCGATCCAGGATTTTAGCGGATACGTGCGGCTATGCGCGTATCTACTAAAATCCCGCGTACTTTTGTTGGCGCCTGGAGCGCCAACAAAAGTACGCCAACGCTGGGCTTGGGTTTGGCCGAGGTCGATTTTCTTATGTAGGGTGAGGGTCATTAGGTAGTTATGACCTTGGCCTAGATAAGGCCAAGATTTCGGGCTGGGCCCAGGCCTCGCTGGCGGCTGCCCTCTAAACTGGGTAACTTTGAGCTGGGGGGGGGGATCTTTGCCCCAGCATTTTTCTAGATTCCCTGGATCCCCTGTTTTTGATTTTTGGCTTTTTAAAATTATTATTCTTTGATTCATTTTTTTTCTCACAAATTAAAGAAATCAAGCAATCCACAAACTGTGATTCATGGGAAAAAAATACTCCCGAAAATAAACCAAAATGAAACGAATATTTTTTCCCTTGCACATCCATAAATGAAACCCACAGCATGCATTCGCTAGTTATCAGGGCAATTTATTGCTGTTCCTGATGAGGAGCAAGTCTGTAGATCTTAAGTTTTAGGGCTTCTACAACAGGGTTCTGGGTCTGGGTCAACTGGGCAGCATGCAAGATGAAGAACCAGAGGGGTCTGAAAGACTTCACTATTAACTGGACAAACTGGTGGACTAACTGGAAAACTGGGAATGTGGCTCATGTTTTAAAATTTGCTGACTTATGCACATAAAAGCTGACATGGTCCTATTGAAGACACACATGTGCTAGCTGTGCTCAAGTAATCTCTTAAAATTAGGAGCTTTCTTATGCATGGTTGGTGCATTTTAAAACATTCGCGCATAAGTACGTACATGATTAAAAATTCTAACGCATCCTTTCTTGTGCTTCGATATGTGTGTGTATGGGCACACAAGTGCTCATTTTAAAATCGACCTTTTAGCGTGCTTCCTCCTCTGCTCTGGCTGTCTTAAAGCTTCTTTCCAAATGCCCCTTCCCAAATGATACATACCAACTCCTGGTCTTGCCCTAGCCATCCAATGCGTTGCACAGACCATACCAATCACGTTATCTCTAATGGTTTTATCCCCTCTTAGACTTTGTCTCGAATCTGCCTTCCCTTATGGTTCTTATGATTATTTTTTTCCCTGATTTTTACTTTTGACAGCAAAAGGCAGAGGCAGCAAAAATACAGCTCCCAAAACGAGGACCTCGCTCCTTCATTATTACCAGGGCTTTTGTGGGGGACCTACCTAGAACATGGTCTATATCTTCTTTTCAGACTCAAGAGGGAGAACCACAGGAGTGTTATTCTCCAGCCTCCCCCCCCCTCTAGGCAGCCTGCAGAGAAGAGGGGAATAAGCGGGAAGCAGACAGAGCAGAGAACGGTCATTCTGCTCCTTCCCTTCCTGTTCTGCAGGGAACAAGAGAGTATGATCCTGAAAAAGGGGTTAAATTAGCACGTTTGAAACTTGTGAGCAGTAATGCAGGTCATCAGTGCCTCATCCCTAGCTATTATGCTACTGATGATGAGTTTCAAACTTGTGGTAATTCAACTCAATTTTGCGAGACTAAATTTATCTATCTATTTATTTATTTATTTTAATAAGAATTTCTAACTTGCATATTACAGGAAGTTCATGGCAGTTCACACAGTGTTACATCCATAAAAATACAAATAAAAGCAATGCAAATCAGGGGAAGGGCACAACAGAAACACAAAGCCAATAGGCTTATCTATGTTGCAAGGATTAATTGTTTGAAAGCCAGTGTATAAAAATTGTTATGATTAGAGCTTGGTGGAGAATTATATATAAGATTAGTGATAGGAAGTCAGGATAGGCTCCTGAAGAATGCCAAGATGCCTCTCATATTGACATTTTTATTTTTGGCCTACCATATAAGCCTCTGACAATGCATTTCTGCTCTTCCTTTTCTTCATTTGGGTAGTACCACTTGCTGGGTTTGATTTTTCATCATACGATGGTGACTGTGTGTTTGTAAAATATACAGGTGCCTGCCCTATAACCATTCCATCAGACAAGTTCAACTGACTCTTGTGGGAATCTGTTTGAGCATTAAAGGGATTTTGCAGAGTGGTCAATGGACTACATACTTGATCTGATCTGTCTGGATTTGGAATATCATGTGCTAAAACTGGTGTTGATTGTGGGGCATACCAAGTGTCAGAGGTATAAGGTTGAATCATAGGAAATAATAGTGCTGGGCTAAGCAATGGGCTGTCATCACCTACTCTAAAAGTATTGGGACTCTGATTTGCTAGGTGAGAACTCTTTGCTGTGTCTGTTCGCAATTCATCTTTAAGATATGCCACTGCCAAAGTCAATGATTCAATTTCTCTAGTAGTCACTTCTAAGTTCCCTATAAGCTGCTAATTCTCAGTAAGGAACTCACTATAGTGGCTTGCAAAAATCTAAATGCTGAGAACAAAAGTTATGTGACTGCATTACGGCATTTACTTTTTCCGATCACTGTATTTACTTTGACATAATGTTCAGACTTAAGTTTCAAGTCTATCAAATTATCACAGCTTTCCCAAACGTCTGCATCAAAGGGAGTTTGACCTAGTGAGGTTACTGTCTGCTGCAAAAATCTATTTTGGTTTGTTTTTTTAAGATCAATATTTTCCTGATGTATGTTCTTCTTTCATCCCCATTTAAATACTTCATCTTCCTTAAATTAATGAAAGTGGCCCCTACCTATTGCACTGTATAGAAGTAGTAGGCATTTCTTGTTTTCACTTAGTAAAGTGTTCTTATATCTTGCCAGGATTTTGCTTTTCTTGCAATTTGATTTATAAACCACACTATGATTTGTAATGAAATTTTATTTTTCCTTCTATTTACTAATCTAATCTTTATGACACTAGCTCCCACTATCAATGCAACTTTATAATATGATTTCAGCTTCCCGAATACTTACTAAATCAAATCCCACATCTGCCACCAATTTGTTACAGGAAGTTTAATGATGGAATGTTTGAGTACTTAATATATTTACTTAATATATTTATGCAGCGCGGCTCGGAGGAAAATGAAAATCTTCAACCGCGGCCGATGGGACTCCGCCTTCGCCTCCGCGAGGGCTGAAAATGAAGGAGTTCCCCCACCCGTCTGTCTCCAAACATGGACCGCATGAAGAAGATTAAGCGGCAACTGTCCACGACGCTGAGGGGGGGAAGGATGACAGAGAAGAGTCGAACAGAACGAGTAGAGCAAATCCCTGGAGAGGAAAAGACCGGTAGCCATGACAATGATCCCGCCACGAGGAAGGGGCAGCCCCTTCCTCCCTCCCGCAGCATGCATGCCTTCCTGCACCAGTACGCTGCCAGCACCTTCCGGAAGCCACCAGCTCACCGGTCGAACCGCACAGTCTACAGGAGCCTCAGTTCCTTCTTGAACCAGACTGGAACACTAGAGAGTGTTCATGAGGATCTGAAGATGGGGTCAGACGGAGAGAGTGACCATGCCTCGGGAGCATATTCAGATGAGGTGCATTCCCCTGTCTGTGTCAGGATGCGCAATGGCAGTACGAGGAAAATCTCCACCGAGGACCTTAACAAGCGCCTCTCCCTGCCAGCAGATATCCGGCTCCCCGAGGGATACCTGGAGAAGCTGGGGCTCAGTAGCCCTCCCTTTGATAGGCCGCTGAGCCGCCGCCTCCGTCGTGTGTCCTTGTCGCAGATTGGCTTTGGAAAACTGGAGACCTACATGAAGCTGAATAAACTGGGAGAGGGGACCTATGCGACAGTCTATAAGGGGAAGAGCAAACTCACTGAGAACTTGGTGGCCCTGAAGGAGATCCGCCTGGAGCATGAAGAAGGCGCACCCTGCACTGCAATACGGGAAGTTTCTCTGTTGAAGGATTTGAAACATGCCAACATTGTTACCCTGCATGACATTATTCATACAGAGAAATCCCTGACTCTGGTTTTTGAATATCTGGACAAGGACTTGAAACAGTATCTGGAAGACTGCAGGAACGTTATCAGCCTGCATAATGTGAAGCTGTTCCTCTTCCAGTTACTGCGTGGGCTGGCATACTGCCACCGCCGGAAAGTTCTGCACCGCGATCTGAAACCCCAGAACCTGCTCATTAATGAAAAGGGGGAGCTGAAACTAGCAGACTTTGGACTTGCCCGGGCCAAATCAATTCCCACCAAGACCTACTCTAATGAAGTGGTGACTCTCTGGTACCGTCCTCCAGACATACTCCTGGGGTCCATCGAGTACTCAACTCAGATAGACATGTGGGGTGTTGGCTGTATATTTTATGAGATGACAACAGGAAGACCCCTCTTTCCAGGCTCAACTGTGGAGGAGCAACTACATTTCATATTTCGAACACTTGGTACACCAACAGAAGAGACGTGGCCTGGAATTTTGTCCAACAAAGATTTTAAAAGCTGCAAATATCCTAAATATTATCCAGATCCCATACAGAAGCATGCTCCCAGGCTGGATCACGAGGGATCAGATCTCTTATCTCAGCTGCTGCAGTTCGAAGGGAAAAAGAGGATCTCAGCGGAGGCAGCCATGCGGCATCCCTACTTCCACTCCCTGGGAGAACGGGTTCTTAAGCTCCCGGACAGTAAGCACCAGAAACGCACTAGTGGGACGTTCAGTGTGTGTGCTG
Source organism: Rhinatrema bivittatum (assembly GCF_901001135.1). NCBI lineage: Eukaryota > Metazoa > Chordata > Amphibia > Gymnophiona > Rhinatrematidae > Rhinatrema > Rhinatrema bivittatum. The sequence goes on along the minus strand of NC_042616.1, from coordinate 652,167,426 downwards.
CAGGTGTAATTCTGTCTGTATTATACTGAGAAATATTAGGGGCCTCCTGTGGTCGGTGTGCATATTGCAGGAGTATATTCTTTGTGGAGCAATTTTGATAATTTTGAGCCGCTCTGAGTACAGACGATCTAATCAAGTTTTCTTCCTCAATACCCAATCCCAGTTATCTCTTTGTTAATACCATTTCGTTGGATCCAAGTTTTGTCTTCCTTTGTTTAATGTAATGCATCCTTTTGCAATGGTTATTGTTATAATGTAAACCGAGGTGATTTGTAACTTGTTACAGGAACATCGGTATATAAAAGTGCCAAATAAATAAATTAATAAATAAATACCCTGAGATCAGCGTAGGCATAGCAAGCAGTCTGATGAACTGAGGGTTGCAAAATAGTGCGACTAGCTAGTACTGAGAGTTGGAGCAAAACTAGAGTGCTCAGGAAGAGGTATTACCAGCCAAAACAAAAGGGGAGGTAGTATTGCCTCTTACCATGTCATTGGTGAAACCTCTCCTAGAATATTGTATCCATTTTGTATTTCCAAAAGGACAGACACAGAGCAGAGGCAACCATGAGAAAGACACCAAAAGTCCTATGAAATCAGACTGAAAGACCTAAATATATATACACCCAGGAGGAAAGGAGGTATATAATAGAGATAGACACATAATGCACAAGAAGTAAACCTTTTTTTTCGGAGGACAGGACACTCTACAACAAGAGGTAATGGCCTGAAGCCTAAAAGGGTAGACAGAGGAGTAACAATAGGAAACATTTCTTTACAAAAAGGACAGGGAGTACATGGAACGGCCTCCCAGGGGAAGTAAGAACATAACAACATGCCATACTGGGTCAGACCAAGGGTCCATCAAGCCCAGCATCCTGTTTCCAGCAGTGGCCAATCCAGGCCACAAGAACCTGGCAAGTACCCAAAAACTAGGTCTATGAAAAAACGCGCCTTCTCAATAGCTGGACCTACTCACTGGAACAATCTACCATCGGACCTTCGCCTTGAACCTTGCTTATGGACTTTCAAGAAAAAGTTGAAGACTTGGCTATTCACGGAGGCCTTCTCCTAAAGTTTCCCAAGCTAAAAATAAAGTTAGACGCTACCTTAACTGTAACATACATTTAATGTTCTCCATGCATAATTCTTCAATGCACCACATACTCAATATCTACCCTGTTTGTTGCATACTCACAGTTTATTGATTTTATTTTATTATTATTATTATTATTATTATTATTACTAACATTATTACTATTACTATTATTATATAATTTATATTTGTATTATTTGTTTTAATGTTTATTGTTCCATGTACACCATGCCCATGGTATTTCTAATTCTGGTTTTCTGTAAACCGAAGCAATATGTACTTGTACATGATCTTCGGTATATAAAAGCTTTTAAATAAATAAATAAATAAAATGTACTAGAGATGTGAATCGGAACCAGAATCGGTTCCAGTTTTGGATTCGTGGATTATCGGGAAATTATTTTTCCCGTGGTCCAATCGTTGTTTTTTTTTAATGGCGCGGGCCATCCAGTGCTCCTACCATGTGACAGGGGCCGGCCAATGGCATGGATACCCTGTCACATGGTAAGGGCAAAGGGCCATCAGCACCATTTTGTTTACTGGCAGCCAACAGCCCGAGAATGGGAGAACACTCCCGGGACCCCCACTGGACCACCAGGTACTTAAAACATTTTTTGGGGGGTTGGAGGGGTCTGGAGGGTGGGGGGATACTAAAGAACTAATTTTAAAGGGTCGGGCTGTGTTTTTGTAAGTGCCCTTTCTTCCCGCCCCCCCCCCCCCCATAACAATAAGAGAACCCATGAAATTAATCATGGGGTTTCCTATCGCTATCAGGGACCCCTTCCCTCCCGATATCTGACTAGACTGAAAATATCGTCCGATATTTTCAATTATCAGATAAATGATTCACATCCCTACTATGTACCCTTGTTAGTGTAAGCCCAGTTGGAGAATGGAATAATGGGTAATGTATACCTACCGACCTCGCAGTACACATTCACTCTTGAACCTTTCACACTCTGTGGCTCAGATTCTAGGACTCTGAGATAATGTATATAATATAATTTATTGATGGCAAATATGTATAAGTAATTTTATATTTTCAAAGTTCAATTGTTCAATTTTCAATTAACAATATTATATGATATGCAAATAGTGCTTCTAACTATACCCAGTGTCTTCCTTTTTCTTACCACTCCCTGAAGTGTCTTGTAACATAGCCAGGAGTCTATTTTGCCTCTGCATGTCTCCTTCTGGTTTTTAGGCCCACCTCAGCATAGTTTGGTGTGTCTCCTACTGAGGCTGGGCTGCTTACATCTGCTTTGAGCTGCATCTGGCTGTCTGGTCATACTCCCAAGGTCTGGTCATCTGCCCAAGTTGTCTGCATTGAGGCTGAGTATTTGTCCGATAGGTTGGGGCTAAGTGTTTGCCCAGAGAGGTTGGGACTGAGTGTTTGCTAAATATTTGGGCTCTAGCCTCATTTTTTTTGTGGTGCTGTTTTATACAATCAAGTAGCAAGATTCCATATCTCTCAATTCATTGGTTAAATCTGATTGTATGTCTTTTATCTCATTGGTTGGTTCTTCTTTTAAAATACATATGATGCTTGTATGGTACTTATTCTGCAGCTCTCATCAGTCGATCAATATTTGGCAAAGCTGAGCCTTTTGGGCTCACCTTCAGTCATGTTCTCATTCTTGTCGATACTTGCCAAGTTCCAAAAGTCTTCTGTTTGCCTTGCTAGTACAAGGTCCACCTGCTCTGCAACTGACTGTTACAGCTCTGACTTTTAAATGTTACAAAATATTCTAAAAGGTCCAAATGCTAGAAAAGTCTTTAGGCCTAGAATTTCTTTAGGTTTGGTTATTGTCCATTTTATCCATAGTATAAAATGGACAAGAACAGATTAAGTTTCTACAATGGCATAGTATGCCATTGTAGAAATGGCATACTATGCCATTGTAGTATGCCATTGTAGTATGCCATATTAGAAATGGCATACTATGCCATTGTAGTATGCCATTGTAGAAGCTTAATCTGTTTGAGTTTTAAATGTCAATTATTCCATGCATTGTAAAAGGCCTATATGGTAAGCCAAAAAAAAAAAAAAAGTCAATATGAGAGGCTTCTCAGAGAAAATATATGGCATTCTTCAAGAGCCTATCCTGACTTTCTATCACTAATCCTATATGTAATTCTCCACCCAAGCTCTAATCCTTACATAATGAGTGTTTTAAGCTTTCTTAAAAGAGTTAGGAGAAGTATGAAGGGATTCTGCTAGGCTGTTCCATAGAAGTGACACTGGAGAATGCCCAGTTTCTGGTTATGTCAAATCTTCCCATTTTGATAGTGGTAAAACAACCTAGAACAGTGTTCTTTCATTTTTTTCTGGGATCTAAGAAAGTGGAACAGAGCCAATTGAGTACATCAGTTCTGGTGAGTGAAGGATAATTTGAGGTTGTACACTGGTGGGATCTGGGGATAGAAGATCACTGGAGTAAGGAGAAGAAGGTATTTGGGAGATAGCTCCAAATATTTTCTCTGGCTTCTCTCTGCCTAGGGCTTTCTACTATTTTGGTTGGTGCCCTTTGCCCCTTATTTGGAGTCTTAGGGTGTTCTTGCCACTCTGAGTGGCTGTTTTGTGCCTTTCATGATACTTTGGGGTCTTCATGCCACTAATTCAGTTGCTTTGAACCTCTATCACTGCCTTGGGGAATTTTCAGCCTCTTTTGATATTTTGTTCTTCCTTCATAGTGCCTTGTGCATGCCACACTTGGTGCCACTTTGCCCTCTTATACAGCCTTGAGTTGTTCATGCCACTATTATTGGTGTCCTTTGCTCAACGTTTGGAGTCTTGGGGTGTTATGACCACTTTTGTAAATGCTTTGCTCCCCTGTCATTGCCTTGAAGAAATCTTGCCACCACTTGTACCTTTTTGTCCCATCGTGAGTCCTTGGGCTCTTCATGCCACTTTTGGTGCCATATTGACATAGTCTTGATGCATCGGCATGCTTTCACCCTTCTGATGATGTCTACCCACCAGTTTCATTAGTAATGATTAAAAAAAATTCCAATTTGGGAGCCCAAAATAGGTTGCATTGTTTTCCCTTTGACACTTTTTTGAAGAAGTTAATAAACATGTGAATAAAGGTGAACTGGTAGATGTATTTTACTTGGATTTTCAGAAGGCATTTGACAAAGTTCCTCATGAGAGGCTTCTAGGAAAAGTAAAAAGTCATGGGATAGGTGGTGATGTCCTTTTGTGGATTCCAAACTGGCTAAAAGACAGGAAACAGAGAGTAGGATTAAATGGGCAATTTTCTCAGTGGAAGGGAGTGCACAGTGGAGTGCCTCAGGGATCTGTATTGGGACCCTTACTTTTCAATATATTTATAAATGATCTGGAAAGAAATACGACATGTGAGATAATCAAATTTGCAGATGATACAAAATTGTTCAGAGTAGTTAAATCACAAGCAGATTGTGATACATTGTAGGAAGACCTTGTGAGACTGGAAAATTGGGCATCAAAATGGCAGATGAAATTTAATGGGGGTAAGTGCAAGGTGATGCATATAGGGAAAAATAACCCATGCTATAGTTACACAATGTTAGGTTCCATATTAGGTGCTACAACCCAAGAAAGAGATCTAGGCGTCATAGTGGATAACACATTGAAATCGTCGATTCAGTGTACTGCGGCAGTAAAAAAAAGCCAACAGAATGTTGGGAATTATTAGAAAGGGAATGGTGAATAAAACGGAAAATGTCATAATGCCTCTGTATCGTTCCATGGTGAGACAACACCTTGAATACTGTGCACAATTCTGGTCGCCGCATCTCAAAAAAGATATAATTGCGATGGAGAAGGTACAGAGAAGGACTACCAAAATGATAAGGGGAATCGAACAGCTCCCCTATGAGGAAAGACTAAAGAGGTTAGGACTTTTCAGCCTGGAGAAGAGACGGCTGAGGGGGGATATGATAGAGGTGTTTAAAATTATGAGAGGTCTAGAACGGGTAGATGTGAATCGATTATTTACTCTTTTGGATAACAGAAAGACTAGGGGGCACTCCATGAAGTTAGCATGTGGCACATTTAAAACTAATCGGAGAAAGTTCTTTTTCACTCAACGCACAATTAAACTCTGGAATTTGTTGCCAGAGGATGTGGTTAGTGCAGTTAGTGTAGCTGTGTTTAAAAAAGCATTGGATAAGTTCTTGGAGGAGAAGTCCATTACCTGCTATTAATTAAGTTGACTTAGAAAATAGTCACTGCTATTACTAGCAACGGTAACATGGAATAGACTTAGTTTTTGGGTACTTGCCAGGTTCTTATGGCCTGGATTGGCCACTGTTGGAAACAGGATGCTGGGCTTGATGGACCCTTGGTCTGACCCAGTATGACATGTTGTTATGTTCTTATGTATAGGTATTATTGTGTTTATTGTAATTATGTGCCAATACAATTTAAAAATACATATTAATGAATTTAGTACTCCTGAAAAATGCTACATAGACAGCATTGGAAATCAAAGTCCTTTATATACTGTATGTACAGACCAGAAAGAGCAAGGGGGAATGCCAGAGTAAGCTTCCCTTATATTATCTGCCAATCTACCTCATCCTAGCTCTAGATGGACCAGCTTTTCAGATGAGAGAGTAATTGAGAAAGTAAATGAGGTAAGAGGGTAAATAGCTGCAGAATTTTAATCTGAACAAGTGCAAAGTGATGCACAATGGGAAAAATAATCCAGACTATAAGTACACAAAGCTGAGATCCAGGAACAGGATCTTGGAATCATTGTGGACATTAACAATACTTAGAAATCCTCATCCCAGTGAGTGGCAGTACCTTGAGTATTATGTGTAATTCTGATCACTCCAACTCAAAAAGATATAGTGTAACTAGGAAAGGTATAGAGAAAGGTGACCAAAATGATAAGGAGGATGGAACAGCTCCCCAATGAAGAGAAGCTAAACAGGTTAGGGCTCTTCAGCCTAAAGAAAAAATGGCTTAGAGGTCTATACAATTTTGAGTCAAGTAGGATGGTTAAATAGAAAATGGTTGAACAGGTAAATAGGTATAACCCTCCCACCCCCCATACACCAACTAGGTACATAAAATGATGAAGTGGGACTTCCCTGTTGTGCAGTAGTTGACTCTTCCAAATTTATTTTGTGGGTTCTTAAAATGGTCATGCAGATGGTGAAGTGGACCTTTATGATGACAGAGAATAAATGTACGCTCCATTCTTTCTGTTAACTGAATCAACAGGTAAGAATCCCTTCACTCTCCTCCAAGATCTCCCTATTCATCCATAAATTATGCTGGCCAAATGACTGGAGCCAATACCAAGCTTAGCTTCCAATAAACAATAAACTTTATTCTCTGGTTACATCAGCTAGTAAAATTAATTACAAAGATGATGATTTTGCTTTACATTTTAGTTACTGAACTAAGATCAAAGTCTTCATGGGCATACAACAGTCAGTTTCACTTATGGCTACCAGTCTTATGAGGACAAAAATAATATATCCCTTTACCTCCACCAAGTACATCCTTACAATATCCTGTATTGACTGTATGGGCCAGTATAAACCCTGGTATTACTTTCACTTGAACCTTTTTTTTCCATTCCTGGTTAGAGACAGGGATCAGCATATAACATACCTATATCAATATTTTCATCCAATGGGAACCAAATGCATCTCAGATACACATGATTTACTCACTCATCCCTGGTCTTCCATTCTCTGGTCCTCTTTGTTACGTTTCTGCTCGCAGCTAGGGCCACGAGCAGCCTCTCACCTCCGCTGTCAGTCTTCCAACGCTGTCTCGTGGCTTGCGGCTGATGCCTGTGCTCTGTGGCGGCAGAACCGCCACTGTGTAGTCTTGAGGCCTGGAGGCCGCCCTTGTCTTTCTCTTGCAGGGCAGGCTGTGCGCCATGCTTCCATGTGACCTGGAGCTGCCGCCATTCCACCTCTGCGGTCAGGAGGCCGCCGATGTTGTCCTGCCCTGCGGCCTGGAGGCCGCTGACGCCAGCTTCCTTTGCCACTGTTAGGTTCCGTCCCCAGCTTCCTTCTGCGGCCGTCAGCTGCCATCAGCACTGGGTCCTGGCTTGCGGCCTAGTGCCTCTCCTGCTCCTCTTCACAGCACGGATTGCCGCTGTCCCTGGTCCTCTCTCCTTAGGTGCACGGCCATGCCTCTCCTGCCTTCTTAAGGAGCCCATGGTGGGAGTAGTCCCATGGTTCCTCCTGATGACGTCATCCTGGGTGTTCCTCTTCAGCCCTATAAGAAGGGCCTTTCATTAGTTCTTCATTGCCTTTGCAAGGAGTCAGTCCGCTCCTGGACTTCTCTACATTGCCAGCTTCTTCAAGGCATTCCATTCTTTGTTGGGAATTCCCTCATCGTCTTCTTCTGTGTTCCTGGTCTCTCGTCGGATCCGGTGCCTCCGTCTCATCGGTTCCTGATGTCATTGCCTTCATGTCCCTGATGTTCCTGCTGTCCTGTTCTCCAGATGTTTGTATGTCCAGATGTTCCATCTCCAGGCACCTCCTTGTTGCTCTTGGCTGAGTGCCCTGGAGGTCCAAGGGCCAGATATCCTGATGTCCCAGATGTCCTGCCCCTCGGTGCCTCCTTGATGCTCTTGACTGAATGTCCTGGAGGTCTGAGGTCCTGATGTCCTGATGTTCCAGACTCCCTGTTCTCTTGATGTCCTTGTGTCCAGATGTTCTCGTATCCATATGCCATTCTCATCGGCAGCACAAGCCTCTGGAAGACCCTTGCTTTTAATGTTCCAAGTTCCAAGTTCCAAGTTCCAAGACTTGAATCCTGAGTCTTGTATCCTGTTCCCAGTCTTCGGAGTACCTTTGTCGGAGTGTCTTTGTCTGAGTATACGGAGTCCTCGTCCTCGTCTGAGTTCCAAGTTCCAAGTATCCTCGTCTCATCTGAGTTCCAAGTTCTAAGTATCCTCATCTCGTCTGAGTTCCAAGTTCCAGTACCATCACTTCCTCAACCTCTGTCCGTCCTGTCGCATCTGCCGTTCCCAAGCGACAGGGCCAAAAGGGCTATCAAGTGGCCATAGGGCTACCCCAGAGACCAACATTACGTTGTTGGGTCTCTTTGATGTGTTCAGGTTCGGCAGAGGTCAGGGCTCCTGGCTTTTAGCCTGTCCGCCCATGCTTGGACACACTTACCTGCCTCCAGTGCATCCCCAGCAGACACCATCATTGTAAAGAAGAAAGAAGAGGACGATGTTTCAGAGGTCCTGGGCCAGGGTCTGGGCCAGGGCCCTGATGTCGGGACCCAGACTCTGGACAAGGCCCCAGCGTCAGGTCTAGGCTGAGACATGGGCCTAATTCCTTGCCCCAGAGTTGGGACCCAGCCTCAGGGCCGGGCTCCAGCACTGGGATCAGATCTTGAAGCCTGGGCTTTGCTTAGGGCCTAGCCAAGGTAACAGTGACATATTGTGACTTAGTCCTAAGTAGGGATGTGAATCGTTTTAGGACGATTAAAATTATCGTCCGATAATTTTAATATCGTCTTAAACCGTTATGGAACACAATACAATACAGATTCTAACGATTTATCGTTATAAATCGTTAGAATCGTGAGCCGGCACACTAAAACCCCCTAAAACCCACCCCCGACCCTTTAAATTAAATCCCCCACCCTCCCGAACCCCCCCCAAATAACTTAAATAACCTGCGGGTCCAGCGGCGGTCCGGAACGGCAGCGGTCCGGAACGGGCTCCTGCTCCTGAATCTTGTCGTCTTCAGCCGGCGCCATTTTCCAAAATGGCGCCGAAAAATGGCGGCGGCCATAGACGAAAAAGATTGGACGGCAGGAGGTCCTTCCGGACCCCCGCTGGACTTTTGGCAAGTCTCGTGGGGGTCAGGAGGCCCCCCACAAGCTGGCCAAAAGTTCCTGGAGGTCCAGCGGGTGTCAGGGAGCGATTTCCCGCCGCGAATCGTTTTCGTACGGAAAATGACGCCGGCAGGAGATCGACTGCAGGAGGTCGTTCAACGAGGGTTCCGGCGCCTCGCTGAACGACCTCCTGCAGTCGATCTCCTGCCGGCGCCATTTTCCGTACGAAAACGATTCGCGGCGGGAAATCGCTCCCTGACCCCCGCTGGACCTCCAGGAACTTTTGGCCAGCTTGTGGGGGGCCTCCTGACCCCCACGAGACTTGCCAAAAGTCCAGCGGGGGTCCGGAAGGACCTCCTGCCGTCCAATCTTTTTCGTCTATGGCCGCCGCCATTTTTCGGCGCCATTTTGGAAAATGGCGCCGGCTGAAGACGACAAGATTCAGGAGCAGGAGCCCGTTCCGGACCGCTGCCGTTCCGGTCCGCCGCTGGACCCGCAGGTTATTTAAGTTATTTGGGGGGGGTTCAGGAGGGTGGGGGATTTAATTTAAAGGGTCGGGGGTGGGTTTTAGGGGGTTTTAATGTGCCGGTTTTTCGATTTTTCGATTTTTAACGATTTTTCACGATATTTTACCCCCCCAAATGGCAACAATACGATTCCCTCCCCCTCCCAGCCGAAATCGATCGTTAAGACGATCGAGGACACGATTCACATCCCTAGTCCTAAGCAAGGACTTGGCCTGAACCTAGGCCTCATCAGTGTATCCCCCCTAAATTGGGTAAGTGGGTCCTGGGGAGGATCCTGGTCCTGGCAATTTTCCAGTTGAGAGGGATGGATGGTGGGGACTGGTAGCCATGGAAGACCCCATTTCTTTTATTTAATATGATTTTTTAAATGTTTATTTCATTTTATAAAATAAAGAAAATGAACTAAACATTAAATGAAATGAAATTCATGAAAAAGAACATCCCAATAATGAAATAAAAAAACAAAATTAAATTTTTACCCCTCTGCACCCATACTACTCACTATGGACTACCACCAATCACAGAGTCCAAGAATTTAAGGGAACATACACACTTAACTTTAATATCAATCCATCAAATACAATGATCGCTCATATAACCTGTCATTACAAGGTCTTTCAGATAACAATGACTTTTGGTTACTACCAATCTGAACCAGAGATGATCCAGTGAATGCTTTTTCTATCCTTATGTCAATCCACTAAGTGCTGCTTGTCCACCAGTTTTCTTAATTCAAAGATAAATACTAACAACAATAACAAAAGAAACATTGCTTCATTCTGAAATGTTAAACATGATCTTAAAATTATATAAATGTACCTTTTCAGAGTGACAGTTTAAAAAAACAAAAACTGTTGATGTGGGTAGTTTAGTTGACCATCTGTTGCTCTCAGTTGCAGGCATTTATTCATAGACTGCATCATTCTAGGCACCCATTGTGTTCACTAAAGCTCATCAACCTGTTCACAGTGAATCTGCACAGCTAGAGGATCCCTGAAAATATAAAAATTTATTTTCAATGGTTTCATTTGTATTATATTTTGAAATCTGCTATTTCACTCACAGGATAGCTCATCCTTTGAGAGAACAGTTACAAATATTAATTTCTGAATAGTCTTCCTTTCTAGTCTGCAGTACTAATCTACCTATTTGCCTTTGCACATCCTTGATTTTCAATGGTTATCCATTTCTGTTTTCAATAAGTAGGTCCTTGATTCAATTTGTTCTTAAGATATCATAAACCATTGCCCTTCATCGTACCATATATTGTATTATACAAAAACCCGTACTAACTTTTGTCAGAAAAAAAGGATTGTTGCAAAACAATATCATGTACTATGGAACACAGATCCCACCCATTTTCTGCTTTTTTACAAAATATTTACAGCAAACTTACAATGCAGGATCAGCCATTGGGAGTCACACAGAATAAAGAGTAAAGGATCTTCTGTAGCAAAGACCTTGAAAGAGAAATAGATTCTGATAGGTAGCTCCATACTGAAAGACACAGAATTATGAAATAACCATGAGGAGAGGACAATTATTTGCTTTCCAAATACCTCAGTTTGCCAAGATGGACAGAGAGCCCAATTGTTAGCTAAAGAAAAACCTAAAGTGGCTGAACTGGATCTTATCTTGCAGTTATGTACAAAAGACCAAACCAATGATGAGCTACTGAAGGCTCAAAAGAAGATAAAGAGTTTAGATTTAGTTTACTGTCCAAAAACCCTCTCTAAGACGTCAACAATACTACCTGCATGTAATAGGAGAATAGAAAGATTTATTCTTTAAAAAACTTCAATATGATGAAAAGACTGGTGCAAGTATGGAGATTTTACATATAATAGAAACTAGGGATACACTTAATAAAATTTATACAGCTGGGATGATTTACATATATCCAGGAAAATTACTAAAGTCTTTGATATAAAATCAAAATCAACCATAAGTTAAAAGCTTGAAGACTGCAATCAGTAAAGAAGAAGGATAGCTAATAAAATTGTTAATAGAAAATGGATAGAGAACAAAAGGAAATGAAGAGGGAGAATAGCAGAGCATTTTCTTGGAGTCATGTGTATTAATACACAAAATCTTGGAAACAATCACGAACCGGGAGTTCACTATGGCAAAAGGAGATTTGAATGTGGTTGCAATCATACGCCCAAATTTTCAAAACCCAGCATGCACAAATACCGGGGGATACGCCCAAGGCCGGGTCCTGTGCTCCGAGCGCATTTTAGAAAGGGCCCGGCCCACGCTTAACTCCCAATATGCGCAAAAGTGCCAAGCAAGCAAAAAGAGGCAAGCCAGGGACGTGGTCTGGGTGCGGAGGGGCGGGGCGGTGGTTAGCCGGGACAGCAGCCAATAGGCCCAATCCCAGGGAAGCGCGTGCCGGCATCCAGAGAGTGTGCATAACTTAACTTCTGCTCCGAAGAAGCTGGTAAGTTATAACACAAAAAAATAGGATATGTAGGTAGGGGTTAGGGGGCAGGGAGGAGAGGGGAAAAGGTAGGAAGGTTAGGTAGGGGCATAGGGAAGTTCCCTCCCAGTCTACTCTTTAATTGGAGCGGACTGAGAGGGAACGGGGAGGCCCTATTGCGTCACCGCACATTTCTGTACAAAATCCCCCCCCCCATTGCGTGCGCAAGTTTGAACCTGCCCACACATGCACATGCCAATTATAAAATTGGGCGCGCATGTGCACGCGGATATCGTATTTTATAACATGCACGCCTCACTGCGTGCGTGTTATAAAATTGGTGTGTCCATGTGCGAGTGCTGGGAACAATACGCACATGGAGGCATGCACATGGGTTTTAAAATCGACCCTACAGTGTCTTGATAGCAGGGCCAGGTTTAAGATTAAGGTGCCCATAGCAGAGGACCGAGGGAGGGAACAATGCCACCTCAGACATCAGATAGTGGGGAGAGTGAGTCTACCCATTTTTGGACACATTCAGAATATGGCGTCCTTGGCACATGCCAAGTATTGCCCAGCCCTGCTAAGTAATGGAAATCAAGACTGGGATGAGGTCATCCCAGAGTATCAAAAGGAAGAGGATAGAATGTGCTCTAAAGGGGTAGTAGAAATGGTAATAGCAAAGACACTATTATTCAGAAAATAAATAAATAACACAGGAAAAATTATAAGGAAATAAAATAGAGGCAGGGATGCCAAGTAGACACCAAAACCCAAAAGAGAGCAAAAGTGTTCAGTCAATTAAAGGAGATACAATCTCCTTTAGAAAAGGAAGAGGCAAAAATTCAATAGTTAAAATTAAGGGATAAAGTGGGCTTAGTGAGGAGAGGGACCAACAGAAGGCAGAAATCTTAAACAAATTTTCCTGCTCAAAATTTAAAGAAGAACAGGCTAGAGAACAGGATCATAATCATGAAATTATCATAACACCATTAACAGAAGAGGAAGTACTTGAAATGCTTACAGAAATGACAGTGGATAAGGCAATGATACACAAAAAAGTAAATACTATTCACAAGAATACTGAAACAGTTAAAGAAATTGCTGACTGCATCCATCACAGCTTCAATTTGTCTTTGGAGATGGGGAGGACCATATTCAGTAAGCTGGCTTATGCCAGTATAGCTAGATAGATATGAACACTCAAAAAAGAGCAGGGAATTTTCAAATAAGCACTGAGAGCATGAGGGGAAGGAGAGGAATGAGTATAATGGCAGTATCTCAGCAACAATAGATGTTAGGCAGCTGGATGCATGCCGCCCCAAGAGGATATGGTGCTAACATTAGCAGATAGGACCATGCTGGACATAAATATATGCTTAGGGGAAGAGATATGAGGTCTATGGATGCATTTCAAGGGCCTGCAAGAGGTGGCATAGGAGGAACTGCAGAGCTAGCAAGAACTTTACATAAGAACATAAAGTATGTCAAACTGGGTCAGGCCAAGGGTCCATCACGCCCAGCATTCTGTTTCCAACTGTGGTCAATCCAAGTCACAAATATCTAGTAATAACCAAACATTAAATAGATCTCAAGTTACTATTGCTTATTAGGGGTGTGCATTCGTTTTGGACCACCAGGGAATTTTGGTAAGTCTTGGGGGGGGATTAAGGAGGGTGAGGGGTTTAAATTTTTATTTAGGGAACCGGTGCACGTATGGACATTAGGGATGTGAATCGTTTTAGGACGATTAAAATTATCGTCCGATAATTTTAATATCGTCTTAAACCGTTATGGAACACAATACAATACAGATTCTAACGATTTATCGTTATAAATCGTTAGAATCGTGAGCCGGCACACTAAAACCCCCTAAAACCCACCCCCGACCCTTTAAATTAAATCCCCCACCCTCCCGAACCCCCCCCCCCAATAACTTAAATAACCTGCGGGTCCAGCGGCGGTCCGGAACGGCAGCGGTCCGGAACGGGCTCCTGCTCCTGAATCTTGTCGTCTTCAGCCGGCGCCATTTTCCAAAATGGCGCCGAAAAATGGCGGCGGCCATAGACGAAAAAGATTGGACGGCAGGAGGTCCTTCCGGACCCCCGCTGGACTTTTGGCAAGTCTCGTGGGGGTCAGGAGGCCCCCCACAAGCTGGCCAAAAGTTCCTGGAGGTCCAGCGGGGGTCAGGGAGCGATTTCCCGCCGCGAATCGTTTTCGTATGGAAAATGGCGCCGGCAGGAGATCGACTGCAGGAGGTCGTTCAGCGAGGGTTCCGGCGCCTCGCTGAACGACCTCCTGCAGTCGATCTCCTGCCGGCGCCATTTTCCGTACGAAAACGATTTGCGGCGGGAAATCGCTCCCTGACCCCCGCTGGACCTCCAGGAACTTTTGGCCAGCTTGTGGGGGGCCTCCTGACCCCCACGAGACTTGCCAAAAGTCCAGCGGGGGTCCGGAAGGACCTCCTGCCGTCCAATCTTTTTCGTCTATGGCCGCCGCCATTTTTCGGCGCCATTTTGGAAAATGGCGCCGGCTGAAGACGACAAGATTCAGGAGCAGGAGCCCGTTCCGGACCGCTGCCGTTCCGGACCGCCGCTGGACCCACAGGTTATTTAAGTTATTTGGGGGGGGGGGGGGTTCGGGAGGGTGGGGGATTTAATTTAAAGGGTCGGGGGTGGGTTTTAGGGGGTTTTAATGTGCCGGTTTTTCGATTTTTCGATTTTTCGATTTTTAACGATTTTTCACGATATTTTACCCCCCCAAACGGCAACAATACGATTCCCTCCCCCTCCCAGCCAAAATCGATCGTTAAGACAATCGAGGACACGATTCACATCCCTAATGGACATAGACTCAACTTATGGAATTCTCCATATGTCCATATTGACCGAAATTGACCCCCCTTTTCGACTTATGGACTTATGAACATAAACATTTTGTCTGCACATCTCTATTTCTTATTAATTATTAGCTGTTTATGAATTTTTCCTCTAGAAACTGATCAAAAGCTTTTATAAACCCACTTACATTAACTGCCGTACCCACATCCTCTGGCAATGAATTCCAGAGCTTAACATTCACTCAGTGAAAAAGAATTTTCTTTGATTTGTTTTAAATGAGCTACTTGCTAACTTCATGGGGTGCCCCCTAGTCCTTCTATTATCTGAGAGAGTAAATAACCAATTTACATTAACCTGTTCAAGTCCTTTCGTGATTTTGAAGTCTTCTATCATATCTCCCCTTCAATCATCTCTTCTCCAAACTGAACAGCCCTAACTTCTTTAGCCTTTCCTCATAGGGGAGCCATTCCATGCCTCTTATCATTTTTGTCACCCTTTTCTCTCCAGTGCAGCAATATCTTTTTTGAGATGTGGCGACCGGAATTGCACACAGTATTCAAGGCACGGTGTCACCACGGAGTGATACAGAGGCATTATGACATCCACCATTTTATTTGCTATTCCCTTCCTGTCCTGAACCCAGGCCAGATTCTGACATATGGGCTATTCCCTTCCTGGCCTGAACCCAGACCAGATTCTGACATATGGGCCTTGGCCCATGCATTGCTGTACATCAAAATGGTGCCGTCCACTGGGATGAATTTGCTGGAGTTAATTAACTCTGGTGCGACCCCACCAGATGATATCATTTGGTTTTCAAGTGAAGAAAAAAGAGGACTGAAGAACAGGATCTCCCAGGCCAGTGCTCTGAGGCCTTGGCTTGACCCTGGGCCAATGCCCTTGTATTAGGATATGGCCTCCTAGCCGAGGCCCTGACGTCAGACCTGCATCTGGACCCAGCCTCTAGGTAGCACCACAACATTGGGCCTGGGACTGGGCCATGGATCTAGCTTTGGTACCCAGTCTCCAGGTTGGTTGTGGCATTCAGCCTGGGTTTGGGCTCTGGCCTAGGCCAAGGCCCCAGCATCAGGACCCAGCCTTCAGGTCAGTTCGTGGCATCGGGCTTTTGTCTGGGCCCTGGTCTATGCTGAGGCCCTGGTATTGGGACCAGGTCTTCGGCTCAAGTTGTGGCATCTGTCCCGGGACTGAGCCAAGGCCCTGGTGATGGGGCCAGGCCTTCGTTGGATATCCGATGGATCAGGTACGTTTTAAATTTTTTATTAATTTTTGAGGGTCTCTGCAAAGGCCCTGACATCGGCCTATGCCTCCCCCAAGACCCTGGTATCACTTGGGCCTAGACCATGGCCCCTCTTTTGTGCCTTGGCCTCTGCCCTAGGTGAAGCACTGGCTTCAGTCCTAGGCCGAGGCACCGGTGTCATTCTTGGGCATAGACTGTGGCCTCTGCTTTGGGCCTCAGTCTATGGCCTAGATGAGGCCACAGCTTTGGGCCTAGACCTAGGCCTGATGCATTAGTTCAAAACAAAATGAACAAATAGGTTTGTTCCATTTGGGGAGCCCCAATTTGGTTCGGGGGCCCCCCAAATCAAACGAATTAGCCTTATTTGTTGCATTTTGCACTTTTGTTTAAAATGAATGCACATAACTAATATATCATCAGGATATACTAGAGGAGGTTAAATAAAGAGTAGACAACTGCATTAAGTTATGGTAAGTAGAACTATATTATATGCTAGAAATATGGTTCGGGTTAGGATTTCGGGTCAGGCTTCATTTTGGGCCCCCCCCCTCCCCCCGGTAGGAATTTTGTTTTTCCCGTGGTTCGGGGTTTTTTTTTTCAGGGGCCCTGATTTTTGGGTTAGTGCACACTAACGAGAGTTAGTGCATGCTAACGCCTATTAGTGCGCGCTAACTTCCGCACTAATATGGCAGAGTTAGTGCGCACTATCGGGGAGTTAGCACGTACTAACCCGAAAATGAATTTTTTTCTGATATTTGGAAAAAATTCAATCATTTTTCGGTTCTCCCAAACTGTTCCAAATTAAGCAATTTCATTGAAATTACCTAATTTGGGAAAAACGATTGCACATTCCTATTATATGCTATCTAAATTTACTGAAGATTCATATTCCATCAATTATTGGAGTGAGCTCCAAAAATGGCCCCTGTAATTGGGAAGAGATGTGAAAACAGAAGATTAAATTGAAACTTCACTAAAGAGGGCTGGTAGAGGGCCATTTTTAAGATGGCTGCATGATCCCTTTATGTCTTTCTCCCGTGGCCAATTTATCTTCTTGATCAAGCACTTCCATGTGCTACAGTTTGTTGATCTCACCTGGTCTCCAATGAGCATTTCAGTTTTGATCTGGCTGCCTGTTGAGGTCCAAGTTTTTTGGACTGTCCTGCAGAAAAGCCTGCTTCTATCAGGAAGTGTTCAAGGGGATCTTGGATCCCCCATGGTGCAACCGCACTGCTATGTGTCTGGAATGCTGCACTGGATGATCTGTATTGCAGCAAGGTGAGCTCCCCTGCTGCAATACACTTGAGCTGCGCCTGAATTCTTCATGGTATAGCCGCTCTGTTGTTTGTTGGGTGCCTTGCATTCAATGGCCTGTGATACAGCTAGGAGCCTCCTGTTGAGTCGCCAGGTTTCTTGCAGTGCAGCCACACTATTATGAGTCTGTAATGGCATGTTTGCCAGTTTGTCTGATGGCACTAAGGTCTGCATCTGATGTGAGGTGCTGACACTCCGTGCTGTAACTTATTCTATGCAGTGATCTCCAGTTTGAGAGAAAACCTTGTTACTATCTGATTTGGGTCTATTGCTGAGGCTGAACGCAAGACTTATTTACTGATGTACTTTAAAACCCTCTTTGTTTCAAGGGGGCAAGCGCACCATATTTTGGGGTGAGTAAGCCTCTGGTAATGTCTGTCTTACTATCATAAATGCTCCTGGTGAGGGCTTCGTTGAAGACTATTAGTTTTTATTCATTTCTTTCTTTTGTGAACATTGTAAGTCTTCTGGAGAGTTATGATGGTTGTTTACATCACCTTCAGTTGGTTATGACCATTTTGGTATTATATTTGGATGTCCCTCCTGCTACTTCATTTTTAATTGAGCTAGCAATCTCTCTGGGTCATTTATCAAATTGTGTTAGTGCCTTATTGCACGTTATAAGGCCCTAATGCCTACGCTAAATACCACATCGCAAAATGCGTATGCAAATTAAAAATTAGTATTTGAGTGGGAGGTGTTTGGGCGGAGTAAATGGAAATGAGGGTCTGCTAGCATGGCGTGCAATAGAGTATCGCACAATATTGAGGGTTTTAATTCTGGAAATTACTACACCTTTTTTTTTGCTGTACATTGAAAATTATTTATCGTAGCTGGTATAGCGAATTGTGGGTATTATTGCAGCGATTATTGTATGTGATAAAAAGAGGAATGATAATGGACACATCTACCAAGCCTTCCTGCCCTAATAAAAACACTTGTTCTTACCTGGTCTAGCTTAAAGGCAAGTTTAATTGTTGAGAGATACTGGATGCTTCAGGAGGCTCTCTGCAGATGACAAAAAGTGAAACAAAAACCTCAAGAATAGGCAAGGCTAGTTTCAAGCCCTCCTAGGTAAGTGCCTACACTGGAGGAAAAGGCAGGGGTCCCTCAGTGTCAGGGCCCAGGGCAGCGTCTGGCACACAGGTGGCCATGGCGAAGCAGTATCACTTTCCTCCACGAATATCCTTGCTGGGCATGCCAGAGGACTATGTGGTTTGCAGGTATCAGCTAAGCTCTCGGGTTCTCCTGGAATTATATGAAGAAATCCTGGGGATTTGGATGCAGTCACATAAAGTTCCCATGCTGTACCTGGCCTCACCAAACTGTTGGCCACCCTGCATTTAATGGCAACTGGCTCCTTCCAAATGACAGTAGAGATCATGGAGAGAATGACCCAAACTACTTTTTCCCGCTGTCTGGACCAGGTCATCACAGAAGTCTCTGACCGCATTAATTGCTACATAGCATTTCCTTGGGACAGGCAGGACTTGATGGACTTGAAGAGAGGTTTTTATGCCTTTGCAAACTTTCCCAATGTTCTGGGAGCTATCGACTGGACTCACATGGTCATCATTCCACCCAGTGACAGGAAGGAGATGTACCGCAGTGAAAGCTCTTCCACTCCATCAACGTGCAAGTGGTCTGTGACGCTTGAATACACATCCTTGATGTGGTGGCCAGGTACCTGGGAGCCTCACATGATTCCTTTATACTTAGCCAAATGAGCTTCTTTGAAAATTTTGAGGATGGCCTGTATGGTGATGGTTGACTCGTAGGTAAGAGAGATGCTTCTTTCTATATTCCATCTCTGGCTATGTGTTTGTGGCAAACCCTTTAAGGCTCAGGGAAAGTTAAAGGCTACCTTATACAGTCTTATAGGATGTTGTGGTTTGCCAGCCAGATCTGCAAGTGATAATGTTATGATTGATGGCTTAAATCTGTCATTGCTGCAGGAGATTCTGGGTATGGTTGCTGGACCTAGCTTCTCACCCCCGTTGCCATTCTGAATACGCTGGCCGAGACAAGGTACAACAAGGCCTTATGTGCTACCCCCTGTTTCATCTATCGCATCTTCGGAGTTTTCAAAAGTCACTTTCACTGTTTGGACAAGATGGGTGGAGATATAGTGCTGCTTTGCTGTGTCTTCCATAATCTCACTCTACGCCATGGACTACGAATGGAGATTCATATGGATCTCCCCTTGGATATTCCATGTGTCCCCACATGAGCTGAGGATAGCATGCTAAGTGGCAGCCAGATTCACCAAAATCTTATACAATGCAACTTTGCCTGATAGAGCTGTTGACATACCCTCAACAGCTCCTCGATTGAAGAAATCCAAAAATCCACATCAAATAGCAATCCATGGACTAATTTCGAACCTCTCCTCCACAGAAAGAGAAAAAATGCTAAGAAAAATAAACCCAGCTCGCCATGACCTAGACTCCATCCCCACTCGAGAGCTAAAGGAAATTGCCCATTCCATAGCTCCGACAATAGCAGCTATTATCAATAAATCTCTCGAAGAAGGTGAATAACCAATCAAGCTAAAAATCAAAACTATCAAACCAATACTAAAGAAGAAGAACCTGAACCCAGATAACTTGAACAACTACCGTCCAATATCAAACCTACCACTGCTGGCAAAAATGACAGAGAAAGCAGTTCTGAAACAACTCAACGATCACCTGGATAACAACAAAATACTACATCCCAACCAGCACGGCTTTAAGAAAAACCTCAGCACAGAAACTCTACTGCTCAACCTGTCTAACAATAATCTAAGAGGCTTAGATAACAAAATAGGCCATCTACTAATCCTTCTTGATCTTTCTGCAGCATTCGACACTATTGACCACAAAAGGCTAATAGCAAGTCTAGCTAACATCGGTCTCTCAGGCAAAACTTTAGACTGGTTCACTTCTTTCCTAAAAGACAGATTTTTCAAAGTCTCCATCAATAACAACTCATCCGAAGCCATCCCCCTCGAAACAGGAGTGCCACAAGAGTCGGCCCTCTCAGCCACACTCTTTAATATTTATCTACTACCGCTCTGCCAACTCCTATCTAGCCTAGGCGTTACTTACTACATGTATGCTGACGACATACAACTCCTCATTCCGATTACCTCCACCATTGAAGATGCAATGATACTAGCAGCATCTCACCTTGATTCAATCAGAAATATGCTCAACCTACTAAAGTTATGTCTAAACATGAGCAAAACTGAATGCATACTAATTGAAAGAAAAAACTCAAGTTCAAATCCCCCCCCCCCCCATCTTTTCAAATAGACAACATCTGCATACAACTCAAAGACAATGTAAAAGACCTTGGTATTTGGATTGACAGCGAGCTAAACTACAAAAAACATATCTCAACAAAAACTAAAGAAGGTTTCCATAAACTCCAAATTCTTAAACATCTAAAACCAATGCTCCACCACCAAGATTTCAGAACTGTCTTACAATCTTTTATTCTCACTAGCATGGACTATTGCAACTCACTCCTGATCGGTCTATCCAAAATGGCTTTAAAACCACTTCAACTACTACAAAATGCCGCTGCTAGAGTCCTATCTGGCAAAAAGAAATCAGACCACATCACCTCCGTACTCAACAGCCTACACTGGCTACCGGTAGAAAAAAGAATTGAATTCAAAACACTAACAATATTACACAACACAATATACAATGCAGATAGCATGGCCCTTGACAATGTCATACATGTCCGCAATGCACAACGTACAACAGGAACAGCAAGTAAATTACAGTTAGAGATACCATCTATCCCATTAGCCACGTTATCCACAACAAGAAACAGAGCCATATCCATCGCCGGTCCGAAACTATGGAACTCACTACCAGAACACCTGAGCTCACAAAGCAACATTAAATCTTTCAAAAAAGAACTCAAAACATGGATTTTCAGTCAGACTCTCAAGGATGGTATTGGTTAATTTCAAATAAAACACCTACTACATAAACGGTTCCGGACCACAATGCCAATCCCAAGACGTTGACACAGAACGAGTTAAACTAAAGTATTAGGGAATGTTTATTGATCCTCCCCCAGAATCTGTTCACCCCTTGCTCATGTTTTGATCATAGATATATCCTGTTATAAATGTTGCTGTCGACTGTAATAATTAGCTTTTCTCAGGTTTCAAACACTGTTAATTGTAATAGGTTGTTATGCACGTTTCAATCTCTGTTATATGTAATACGTTGTTGTACATGTAAACCGGGGTGAAGGCAGCTAGCTATACCTCGGTATAAAAAAAACCCTCTTAAATAAATAAATAAATAAATAGAGCTCATCTACCACATTCCCTTCCAGGGAAGGGAAACCATTAGATTGTTGGCTGCTGCTCTCCTCGCTATCATCTCTCTTTCTCTCACTGCTTCTCTGTGTAGGTGAGTGTGTGCAACAGAAAATACATATGCCTACTCAGGGTTCGTCTTGACAATGGAGCAATAGACTGTACTTGAAAAACAGTTGTGAAAGTAAAGAATACATCAAATAGCAGTTACTAATGTGTTCTGCCTGATAGTGTCCCTAAAAGAGACATGTGTGGCACAACAGTTTGTGACCTATCTATCACTGTGTGGCTTGCCGGCCCTCTCCAGTGGACCTCATCCTAGTGCTCACATGTGTATGAGATAGTGCCTCGAGCATGGAGAGCAACAGCTCTAGAAATGCTGTAAATCTCAAATAGCTCTGAAGGTTAAAGGCACAGCTTAAAGGTACAGGTAGACAGTTAAAGGTTTCAATGACAGATTTCCCATTTTAGTGCCGGCCATCTTGTGATCCTTCTACCATATGACAGGGACTGACCAATGGCACCGGTAGCCCCTGTGACATAGTAAGGTCAAAGGCTATTGGCACCATTTTTTTTTTTTTTTTTTTTTTTTACAAACAAATACAAGGAATATACCTTGACGGA
The DNA here is from genome assembly GCF_901001135.1 of Rhinatrema bivittatum. Classification (NCBI taxonomy): domain Eukaryota; kingdom Metazoa; phylum Chordata; class Amphibia; order Gymnophiona; family Rhinatrematidae; genus Rhinatrema; species Rhinatrema bivittatum. The sequence goes on along the minus strand of NC_042616.1, from coordinate 652,145,214 downwards.
AATAACAGAAAAGTTTAACAAAAGGAAAAATTCAATCCCATCATATATATATATTCATATACAGTGGGTTATTTCACAGCATCATTTGTTTTTACAATGGTAATGTGGAGGGGGAGGAGAAACAGAAATACAGAGAAGTACCAAAGAAACAAAAACTTTTTACTAAGCTGGCTTAGAACTCTCTTTCATTTTGACCTCGAGCAAATCAACTTATGGCCCCCCATCAAGAAACCTTCTCAGTTGGTCTGGCATGAAAAAGACATATACATTTCCAGAATATTTTATAATACATCTGCAAGGAAAACGGAGGGTGAAGCTAGCCCCTTTAGCCAAGACCTCGGGGCGCATAGCTAAAAACGCCCTCCTTCGCTGTTGGGTGGGACGCGAAAGGTCTGGATAGACCCTCACCGTCCCGCCCATAAACATATTGTTTATATTTTGGAAAAATGCTTTCATCAGGAAACTTTTTTCTGGTTCTGTGTAAAATTGAACAAATAGGGTGAGCCTTTCTGTAACTTCCATCTCAGAGTTCTCCAGGTATTGTGTTAAGTTATTAGATTCATCCCTCTCTCCTCCCGTGGAAATCTGTAAACTCCTTCTAAGAAAGAAGAGTTTTTTCACAGTCGGCACCTTCGCAGCTTCAATCTTGAGGGATTCCACTGCAAATCGCTTGAAAGTTACCAGAACTGGTTCACATAACACTTTAGGGAAATTGACCAACCTTACATTTGTACAACGCAAATAATTGGCACCATTTTGAATACCGGCAGCTGAGGACGTGAGTGCAGGAGATGGCTCCTGGACCCCCCGCTAGACCACCAGGGAGTTTTGGTAAGTCTTGGGGGGGGGGGGGTCAGGAGGGTGGGGGGTTTGTTTAAATTTGCTGCTTTAGGTGGCCAAATAATTCGGCGAAGATTTGTTTATTCGTGGGGAATTGCGAAACATTTCGCTTCCCCACGAATACAAGGAATATGGCCCTATACGTTGTGGATTACCAATACGTTAGAAATGAATGCACACCATTAGGGCTTACTTTCTTCCCAGAATTTTAAAAAACACACTTAAATGTTTACTTTGTTAAAGTTTTCTCTTGATGATAGTAACTCCATCTGATATCCAAGATTCCACATCACGGGGGGAAATTATCTTCTAGGCCCTGAGAGTTGGTTTAGTTTTAATAAAGCAATAAAGTTCTCTGGTAAACAGCACTAATAATCATACTGGAAGTATTTATGGTTTTCAACATAACTTTTACTGATTAAAGATGAAAACGTTAATGAAAAGGTTCCTTCCAGCTCTTGCTATTTACAAAGTCATTTTTTACAACTTCAGATCTTCAATAAATTGGAGACCGTATATGTCCACTAAATTTATTATGATATTAAAGCCAATTATTTTCTTTAGACTTATTACTGTCCAATCACTGGGATGGCTTCTGAGTTCTCTCCCAATATCTTGTAAATTGAATGTTAACCCAATCTGAATGTGTTAGTGTGAAATTCCACTGAAATCCCATAAGAACATAAGAACATAATTAACTCCATTTTCTTCTCACTCCCTTGTTTTATACCTAAGTGGTAGCTTCATGTCCCTCTCCTCAAATCCTAGTGATGGGATGGTGGATAAACTAAACGGGTGCCATTTATGTCCTTCCAACTCCTTCACCTCTTTGTCCCTGGGAATGAATGAAACTCATTTCCCCACAAGAACACTGATGGTCTGTTGGTTCTTTCCTGGAGAGAGATATCACTTCCTCAAGATGGTAAAGAAATTGAATTCCTGAGCTCTAGGGTACTTAGCCAAATAATAAGAAATAGAGGAAAACAAAACCAGATGAAGGAAGCATGGAAAATGAATTCTTCTTAACCAAAGGTTTTCCAAAAGACATGGCAAGATAGGAAAAGACACCCTGTCTTTCTTACTTCATCCAGGTCTCAGTCCTAGAGATCTAAGGGTCCTTTCCTAAGGAAAATAAACCATACTGAAGCTGCAAATGGGACATACTGCCCCTACAAGGGATAACTGAACAGACTACACACTAAGATGGTGGCAGGGGTTTACATACTCTGGGAACTCTCCATCAGGGGAGCTATAACCCACGATAATTCTGCTATATCTATCTGTTCCCCCTAAAAAGAGGAAACAATCATCTTATTAGGATCCCACAGGATCCTACACTGCAAAGTTACTAATTAATTTAGGTTGTTTTTCCTTTTGTTGCATTATATAGATAACATTATTTCTTTAATGCAATTAGGATTACAACTATTAGTTCCCTGTTTCATATGGATTTACAGTACCACTATTCTGAGTCTTTATCAGAAGAGTCTTTATCCTATTTGCCTTCTCTTCTGTTTTGTCTGCATTAGTTGTTTCCTTCTGTTTTAATTCATCTAACTGTGCCATTCTGGCCCCTTCTTGTTCTCACAAACTCTCTGGCTCTCTCTTATGCTCTTTCTTTCTATACAAACCAAAATAAATTGGAACAGATCAAATGGTTGATGACTTTGAGGCAAGACAATCCAGGGCATTTCCAACTGTGCTTCAATGATAACATTGCTGAAAATATTAGCTCATTCTAAGTGCCTTTGCCTCATAAGTTACAATCTATGCAGCACAGATTTTTCTCATTAATATTTTATATTTGTAACATAGCTCATGTACGTTTGTGTACAAGTGTGTGGATATATGCACTTGAAAAAGGTATTCACATGACAGTATAGGAAAATAAAAATGTGTATCAGCAACAGGGCAAGATCCTGTGATTCAACTATGATCTGTAAATATCATCTTCAAAGACTTGACTTGTACTGCATATGTATTTTATTTCATGTTATCAAGATCAACTGTTTATCTGCCACTAAATAATAGATTATCATGTTCTTCCACTGGATCATCTGCTAAATACTTTTAGCAGTTACCTACTATTTTATGCTATTCCTATATATTAGTTTGTAATTATAGTCACAACTTATTAGGCTAAATGCCAACTTTTTGAATCTGGGAGCCCTTATCCAGTGAACATTAACCAGAGGAAAAAAAGAGGTGTTCCAAGGGCATTTGAATGTGAGGTAAAGTTGTCTGGCTGATTTGCATCTGCATCCAGCTGGATAACTTAAGGCCTGCCTCAGATATATCCTCAAGTTATTCAGCTATGTGTGGTAGGGATGTGCAGAGCAAAATTTTATGTTCATATTTTTTATGTCCGAAAGGGGGTCCCACTTGCGGCCAATATGGACATAAAAAAAATCCAATGAGTTGGGTATATGTACATATGTGCAAAAAAAAAATTTAAACCCCCTCACCCTCCTTAATCCCCCCCCCAGACTTACCACAACTCCCTGGTGATCGAGCGAGGAGTGAGGACGTCATTTCTGCAATCCTTGGCGAGAAGCATGTGACGTCGGTGGCACGTCGAGTGACGCGGCGTCACGTGATTCCCGGCAAGTTCGCGCCGGACGGCTCGTTCGGCCCAAAAAGAACTTTTGGCCAGCTTGGGGGGGCCTCCTGACCCCCCCAAGCTGGCCAAAAGTTCTTTTTGGGCCGAACGAGCCGTCCGGCGCGAACTTGCCGGGAATCACGTGACGCCGACGTCACGTGATTCCCGGCAAGTTCGCGCCGGACGGCTCGTTCGGCCCAAAAAGAACTTTTGGCCAGCTTGGGGGGGCCTCCTGACCCCCTCAAGCTGGCCAAAAGTTCTTTTTGGGCCGAACGAGCCGTCCGGCGCGAACTTGCCGGGAATCACGTGACGTCGCGTCTGAGTGACGCGGCGCCACGTGATTCCCGGCTCGTATGCGCCGGACGGCTCATTCGGCCCAAAAAGAACTTTTGGCCAGCTTGGGGGGGCCTCCTGACCCCCCCAAGCTGGCCAAAAGTTCTTTTTGGGCCGAACGAGCCGTCCGGCGCGAACGAGCCGGGAATCACGTGACGCCGGCGTCACTCGACGTGCCGCCGACGTCACATGCTTCTCGCCAAGGATTGCAGAAATGGCGTCCTCACTCCTCGCTCCATCACCAGGGAGTTGTGGTAAGTCGGGGGGGGGGATTAAGGAGGGTGAGGGGGTTTATATTTTTATTTTGGCTCAACAATCGCGATTTCCCACATATCGAACATATCTATGTTCGATATGTGGGAAATCCGATCGTTTATGTCGAATCAATTTTTTAAGTAAAAAAAAAATATGAGTTGCGTTTTACTAATGCGGTCAATCCGAATGCACACCCCTAATGTGTGGCTGGATAAGTTGCAACTTATCTGGATATATGCAAAAGCTATGCGCTTAAGTGGCAGTGAACTGCAGCAAAATAAACAAAAAACAAAACTAATAGGTAGATTTTAAAAGTGTTGCTCGTGCAAAAATGACCCCTTACATGCATATGTGAGCCCTGAGTGAGGAACGCAAATTTTAAGAATCTAGGAAATACCTGTGTACAACCTGTGTGTGCGTCAAGAATAAGGAGGCAGAAAGGGAGTGAGGAGGGGACAAGACATACACGCGTAACCCCTGAACTTTGCAAGGTTGACCATGGCAATGTTCATCATGTTACCTGTGTAAATTTACTAGTGATGTGATTCGGCCGAACCTTTCGGTTCGGCCTTCGTTATCGGCCCACCATGGGAAATTTTGTTTCCCGCGGTTTAGGCCGATTTTATTTCATCTTGCCCCCCCCCCCGAAATGAAGCCCGAAACCCGCCCCGAATTACAATGGGGGTTGTAAAAAAAAATCAAAACCCAAACCCACCCCAACCCTTCAAATTTAATTAATTGAACCCCCCACCCTCGTGACCCCCCCAAGACGTACCCAACTGATCCCCCAAGACTTACCAAAAGTCCCTGGTGGTCCAGTGGGGGTCCTGGGAGTGATCTCCCACTCTCGGGCCGTCGGCTGCCAGTAATCAAAATGGCGCCGATGGCCTTTTTGTCCTTACCATGTGACAGGGGCTATCGGTGCCATTGGCCGGCCTCTGTCACATGGTAGGAGCAATGGATGGCTGGTGACATCTTAAAAAATGGCACGGGACATCCATTGCTCCTACCATGTGACAGGAGCCAATGAATGGCACCAATAGCCCATCACACAGTAAGGGCAAAGGGCCTTCGGCACCATTTTGATTAGTGGCAGCTGATGGCCCGAGAGGAGGAGATCGCTCCCGGGACCCTGCTGGACTACCAGGAACTTTCGGTAAGTCTTGGGGGGGTCGGGCAAGTCTTGGGGGGTTGGGAGGGTGGGGGGTGCAATTAATTAAATTTGAAGGGCTGGGGTGGGTTTGGGTTTTTTTTTTTGTGCCCTTTCTCCCTCCCCCCCAAAATGTGATAAGAAAACCACACAAAATTTTGTGGGTTTTCTTATCGTTTCGTCACCCTCCCAAAATGCGACAAAATAGGAAATATTGTCTCTAATTCCTATTTTGTCGCAAACAAATGCACATCCCTAAAATTTACTACTAGTCCTGGAAATTTTGGACAAGAGGGATCCTGAAAATTGAGGAAGAGAGAGAACCTCTTTTAAAGGGCCAATCTAACACTCTGGGCCGGATTTTTAAAACTACGCGCGCGGGGTACATTTGTGCGAGCTACCCAGGATGCACAAATGTACGCCCGATTTTATAACATGCGTGCGAAACCGCATGCATGTTATAAAATCTGGGGTTGGCGCGCCCTCCGGGGCCGAAATTGGAGCGACCTCGGAGGGAACTTTCCTTCTGCCCCCCATCTTCCCCTCCCTTCCCCTACCTAACCCACCCCCAGCCCTACCTAAACCCCCCATAACCTTTAATATACATGTTGCGCCTGCCTGTGGGCAGCTGTAGGTTGCACGTGCCATGATCCCTGGCCTAGCGGCCCTACGGAGGCCTCTGGCTATGCCCCGCCTCTTTTTTTCAAGCCCCGGGACATACGTGCATCCCAGGGCTTTGCGCGCGTCACTGTGCCTATGCAAAATAGGCTCGGCTCGTGTAGGGCTTTTAAAATCTGCCCCTCTATTTATATATCCCGACACTCTATGTATATCCTATTGTAAGAGGGGCACGTTCAAATCAGGGTAGATTTTGGGGGGGTGGTGTTACATTTTTCTGCCTAGGGGGCAAGGGTCTGTAGACCCTTGTAACACTGCCCCCCCCCCCAAAAAAAAAAAAACACCCTGAGTTGAAAGTGCCCCATTATATGTAACTGGCTAATGATATTCAGCGGTGCCATATGATGGAGTGTACTGACAACTCCTTCATTCTACCTTAAGGAGCCTGGTTCAAGGTTTTAATCCAGTTCTCCTTAAGGCAGAATACTGCAAAGAATTATGGGTAAAGGCCAGAACCCAGGCCTAGAAAGGCTTGGAGAGGCCCCAAGGAGCTGGAAGCATCTTACGATACATCCAGTGGATGTTTACCTATTGGTTTTGCCTGATGCAAGGTGAGTTACTATCTTGATTCTTGTATCTTTGAAGCACCTTAAATAAATAACTGTGTCATAACTAAGTTGGTCCATTCTTATTGTATTCCTGAACTATTCATGCAGCTGCAGCAGGCCAAAATATGCTACAACCCAGCTATCTCAAATTTAATTGGGTATGTATAGCTGGTCAACTTTAGGACAGCCCAATGGCCCAACCAGAGTTAGCCGGTTAACTTATGCAGCTAACTCCACTCCTCCCCAGAATAATTCCTGCCTGCCCCCAGAACACCCCCATCTTATCTGGCTAAATTCTAGCCAGAAAAGGGCTGAATATAGCCTGGTGAGTCATTTAGATGGATAACTATTATATTATCCATCAAAATGGCTTTTGAATATGGACCTCCAGATGTTTACCTGTGGAATATCCAAGCTACGTTATCAGCTGTTAGCTGGATAATTTGTCCAGTGACCAACTTACTGAATATTGCCTAATGAAGTGGTGGTAGGTTAGACATAATGCTTTGGTAATATTTAGAATAAAAATTAGTAATGATAAAGAAATATATTTTAAACTCATTGTTGCATTCATACCTCAGGCAAACTTACTAAATTCTCTTTAAGCAAGTTTTTGGACCATTACTACTCTAAATGGTATAAAATATTTTCAGGTTTATTACAATATTCATGCTGGTATCAACCGCGTCTGGATTTGTTCAGAAGAAGTGTAACGGACATGCTTCTAATCTGACATCACCATAAAGCATGGGCAAGAAGCCAAAATCACTTGCCTATATATCAATAACCACATTGTCTCTTTTGATGTGGTCAGAAATATTACCAATACTTTTTATTATTTTTAAAGTGCTACTTGGCATACACAGTGCTATGCAGATACACATAAAAGACAGTCCCTGCTCCATAGAGCTTGTAATTTAGTCAAGACAAACCTAAATGAGAAAAAGGAATCTGTAAGAATTGTAATTATTGTAGAGAAGTGTTTACAAATTAAAAGATTCTCAAAAAGGTTAATTTTTTCACTGGATTTGAATATGGCCAGAGAGGGAGCATGATAGACACCCAGGAAGTCTGATCTATGCATGTGGATCACCACTGTGAAAAGCCACAGTGTCAGAGTTTGGCAGAAATGAAGGGCACAGACAAAAGAAACTTGCCCAATGAACAGAACAAAGAGATCTCAACCACAAAGTGATCTCAGATCTCAAAACAAAAATCTTCTTACAGTTCCTTCAAGTCTGAACACTCATCTAACCCAAATAAGAGAACGAATATTCACAACAGCAGGACCCAAGCTATGGAAGGATCTACCCGGATCAATAAGACTGTTAAAGGAAAAAAAGAAATTCTAACAAGAACTTAAAAACCTGGCTCTTCAGAAAAGCCTAATGTAAAGAGATCTCAAATAAGCCATTTAATGAACATAATCATTCCAGAAATATTACTTCTTCTCAGCACATCACATAATATTTGATTAAAAACTATTCCAAACTGAAATAGTAAATATCATCATTAAATTGTTGACTTTGAATGTATTGATTAATTAATAGTTTTAGAATAGATACCACAACTTTAAATAAGAACATGTTAATACAATATCATACAATGTAATCAAATGCAATTTATGTGAATCATTGTGACCTTCTGATGGAACAATGGTATAAAAAAAAAGCATAAATAAAATAAATAAACTCATGAGAAAGGTTGTAGATGCATATACAGTCATACCCCAGGTGATTCAATGGGAAAAATGAATAATGGAAAGAAAATGAGAAATCTTTTCATTTCTGCTGGAAAAAGAAGACTATAGAAGAACTTAATCATTATTATTAATAAAGAGGCAGGGAAGTTTTGCATGTATGGGGATGTCTGAGTGTGTTTAGAAATACCCCTGGATGAGAGGCATTTCAAAACACAATCTTTTGAATAGGGTAGGCTATATTGTCAGCCCTAAGAATGCCTCCCATCAAGATCATTGTACTGGACTATTGGCACTCCTCCTGTTGCAGAACTTGCATGCATGCATGAGATGAGATCTGGTAATTAATAATCCACCCCGTTATCTCTTGTTGATACTCCAGGTATTACAGGACTGATCCAGATAGTATGGATCTTCTGGGATTCGTTTGTGTTCTGGGACCATAGAAAGGCTTGTGCTACTCTAACCACTAGGCCTTTGTAATCACTAATGTATATTCTTATATTCTACCAAAACATCATTTCTACTCAACCACCATTTCATTTCATTTATTTATTTTAATTTATATTCTGCACATTACAACAGCAGTTCAAGGTGAATTACTTCTCCACGATCATAGAAATATGTTGACTCCTTTATCTCATAGACAGTCATTCAGTTAATTTTTTAAGGAAAAAACTGAGCAACTAGAAAACAATGATTAGGCTGTGATGTCCATTCTTTGTCTTTGTATAGTTGCAAAATAAGTTATAGGATTTGCATAGAATAGTCAGTAAGCAGCGAAAAATATTGAGCAGATGATTCAGTGCAAGAGCATGATAATCTATTATTTATCGGTAGATAAACAGTTGATACTAATAACATGAAACAGTATAAGTCAAGTCTTTGAAGATGGCATTTACAGATTATCATAGTCTCATGCTGTCATGGTCCTGTCTTGTGGCTGATACGTATTTTTCTTATTTTCCTACATCATCATTTGAATTAAATTGAATATCTTTTACAAAAGTATATATCCACAGTCATATCTATGAACTATATTATAAATATAAAATATTAACAAGAAAAACTGTGCTACATAGCTTGTAACTTATAAGGCAAGGACATCTCAGAATTACAGCAATGTTTGCATACAAGCACTAGGGTTTGTATGCATTAGTTTCCAAAACAAATTAAAATCAAATATTTGGGTATAGTCCACTGGTTTGCGCAGGATAGAGGAGTAGCCTAATGGTTAGAGCTAGAGGCGAGAATCCAGAGTTCCTCCTTTGTCTCATGTAGAAATGTAAACTGTAAGCCTCCTGGGGTGAGGGAAGTACAGGAACACAATCTGCATTGATCTCTTAGGAAAGGTGGAATATAAATTTAAAAAAATGTAAATAATTTGCAAAAGGTATGCATGCTATTTTTTTTTTACTTAATTTATTTAAAATGAAACAAAAAATACAACATAAAAACAAAGTTAATATAAAGCAAAAACATAAAAATTCTTAGTCATGGCCCTCCCCGCGCTCCAGCAAAGTTTAAAAATCAAAGCTCAATTTTCCCTGGTCTTAGTGCAGCTCCCTGAAGAGCACCATGCCATATCTTACATCATCCATGGGTCTTCAATTTATCTTATGTATTAGGGATGTGAATCGTTTTTGAACGATTAAAATTATCATCAGATAATTTTAAAATCATCCTAAATCGTCAGAGTGCACGATACAATACAAATGCCCCCGATTTATTGTCATAAATCGTTAAATAGGGCACGGGAATTATTTGGGGGAGGGCGGGAAAACCGGCACGCCAAAACAACCCCTAAACCCACCCTGACCCTTTAAAACCAATTCCTTACCCTCCCCCACCCTCCCGAACCCCCCCAAAATGTTAAATTACCTGGTGGTCCAATGGGGGGGTCCCAGCGTGATCTCCCGCTCTCGGGCCATCGGCGCCATTTTGGCTGCCACTAATTAAAATGGCGCCGATGGCCCGATAAAAAAAAAACCTCCCCCACCCTCCCGACCCCCCCAAAACCTTTTAACATTACCTGGTGGTCCAGGGGGGCCTCGGGGGACGATTTCCTGTTCCAAGGCATCAGCTGCGCTAAAACAAAATGGTGCCGATGCCCCTTTGCCCTTACCATGTGACAGGGTATCCGTGCCATTGGCCGGCCCCTGTCACATGGTAGGAGCACTGGATGGCCGGCGCCATCTTTATAGATGGTGCCGGCCATCTTTACTCATCAGCCCTATAGGGGCTCTATACTCATCAGCCGCGAATCGTTTTCCGTACGGAAAATGGCGCCGGCAGGAGATCGACTGCAGGAGGTCATTCAGCGGGGGTTCCGGACCGCCGCTGAACGACCTCCTGCAGTCGATCTCCTGCCGGCGCCATTTTCCGTACGGAAAACGATTCGCGGCAAGAAATCGCTTCCTGAACCCCGCTGGACTCCCAGAAACTTTTGGCCAGCTTTGGGGGGCCTCCTGACCCCCACAAGACTTGCCAAAAGTCCAGCGGGGGTCCGGAACGACCTCCTGCGTCAAATCATTTTTGTCTATGGCCGCCGCCATTTTGCGGCGGCCATTTTGCAAAATGGCGCCGGCTGAAGACAAAAGGATTCAATTGAGGGGGCCATTCCGGACCGCCGCCGTTCTGGACCACCGCTGGATCCCCAGGTAATTTAAAGCATTGGGGGGGGGTTCGGGAGGGTGGGGGATTTAATTTAAAGGGTCGGGGGTGGGTTTTAGGGGGTTTTAGTGTGCCGGTTTTCCTGCCCTCCCCCTTCCCCCGATTTACGATTTTTTAACGATAAATCGGGGGAATTGGTATTGTATCGTGGCCCTAACGATTTCTGACAATTTAAAATATATCGGACGATATTTTAAATCGTCAAAAAACGATTCACATCCCTAGAAAATATTAATGTTCATAAACTACAAGAGATCCCAGAAAGAGGGAGACAAGCAATAATATCTGGAAAGGTTAAGACAAGCTGGGAAAGTAGTCAGAAATGAAAAAAATGGAAGAAAAAATAGCAAATATAGTAAAATAGAGGAACAAGACTTTTGGGGGATATGTTAGTGGTAAAAGGAAGTACAAAAGTGGTATTATGATTCTCAGAGGTGAAGAGGCTGATGAGGAGAAAGTGCAATTATTTCTGTTCAGTGTTCAATGTGAAAGGTCCTGGTGCAGGACCACATAAAAAGAACACAAATCAGATTGGAAGTGAGGTAGATCTTAATTGATTTTCAGAAAAGTGTATTCCTGAGGAAGTAGATAAGGTTATGGGGCCAAATGGGATACATCCAAGGTATTAAAGGAACTTAAGGAAGTTTTGATAACTCCATTTGATGACCTTTTCTATACTTCTTTAGAGTCAGGGATATTTCTAGAAGACTGGAGAAGGGCAGATATGGTTCTTATTCATAAAAGTAGAAGTAAAGAGGAGAATGGGAATTACTGAAGAATTAGTCTGACCTCTGTGGTGAGCAAATTAATAAAATTGTTGCTAAAATAGAGGATAGTGCAGTTTCTAGAATCCAATGGACTGCAAGATCCAAGGCAGCATGGTTTTATTAGAGGTAGATCTTATCTGATAAATTAGATCAATTTCTTTGACTGGGTGAGAGTTGGGTCAAAGAAGAGCACTAGATGTAGTATACGTAAGACCGGATTTTAAAAACCCGGAGAGTGCTGAAATGGGCAGATACGTGCGTGGCCTGGCCGCATGCACACTGTGGGGATTTTCAAATGCCCGCAGCCACGCGCATATCTGTCCGTATTTGCAGAAGAATGACATTAGCAAAAAGGGACTGGCCAGGGGCGGGGTCTGGGAGGAGCGTGGGAGGGCCAGGACAGCACCATTAGGCACTATCCTGCTGAAGCGCACACCAGCAGCTGCCCAGCGTGCGCAAACTGCTATTGCTCTGGAAACAGGTACGTTTTAAAACAAACAAAAGTTAGTTGGCAGGGTTTTAGGGGTTGGGGCAGATAGGGGAAAAGGGATACAGGTTAGGTAGGGGGTTTAGGAAGTTCCCTCTCAGTCCACTCCTATATTGGAGTAGACTGGGAGGGAACTGGGAAAAGGCCTAGTCCATCGCCCCATGCATGATATAAAATTGCCCCTCCTTATGTGTGCGAGTCAGCATTCGCGTGCACTTGCATGCGCCTTTGATAGGGATTTTAGAACACACATGTGTCGACGCATACATGTTTTAAAATCAGTGCATCCTTGGACTGAGGTGGAGTTGACACTACCTGTGGGGAAGCCCCCACAGGTCCCCACCGTCAGGAGGCAGAGCAAAACGGGAAGCAAAGGCCGACTGGAGCTTCGCCAATACCAACCCTCATTCCCCGCAGGTTGAGCCCTTGGATACCGGCGCCAGCTGGTCTTAGGCAAGCTTCCACGAGGTGGATCCCATGAAGGATGTTCAAGGCAGGGAGCCAGGAAGCAATGGAGACACAGGGTCCTAAGAAACTGAGTTCAAGACAATGCATGGGTCCAGAAGCCCGGACAGGCTAAAGCAGGCTAGAGAACAAGAACAGATTAAGTCCGGGCTTGTAAATAGGCAAAAGCCTAAGAAAGGCCAAGTCCAAGTGGTCAGTTCAAGCTGGAGTTAGGGCAGGCAGCTGAATACAAGGTCAGGTGCAAGCAAGGATCAGAGCCAGAGAATCCGTCCAAAGCTTGGTCAAGAACAAGCGAGGGTCAAAGCCAGGAATCCATCCAAAAGGTAATCAGGAACATGGAACAGGAAAGCAGGACTGGAACAGAACAATCACAGGAGCAGGACCAGGAACATGAAGGAGTAGCAACTAAGCACACAACAGGAAGTGTGGAGACCTGTTGCCAAGGCACAGACCGTATATCAGGGCCCAGCGATGTCATCATCTGGGGCAGCAGGAAGGTTTCCTGCTGCAGCCCCTTTAAAGTTGGGAAAGGCGCACATGTGTGCGCCTAAGGCAGAATGACTGGAAATATATGGTGGCAGCGTATCCCCTCCGTGCACATGGGGAGACCCGACTGGGACCGGAAGAGGCTGCGGACCTGCTGGAAGAACCTGGGAATGTGGTAGGAGCACAAGCATGTAGGCGACTGCCTACCACTGCCAAAGAGGAAGGTCCAGGTCTGGGACCTGGGCATCGGGGGTGAGTAGGGTCAGTTGTGGGCCTGCCAAGGCCGGGACACACAACACATCCATGTGCGCGCACCAGGAAGCACACACACATGGACATCTGCGCGTAGGTCTTAAAATTTATCTTTTAGATTATAGTAAGGCCTTTGACATTGTTCCTTATAAGCAACTTATAAATAAATTGAACACCCTTGGCATGGGCCCTAAATTGACTGACTGTGTTAGAAATCTGGATGAGTGGGAGATGGCAAAGGGTGGTGGTTAATAGAACTTGCTCTAAGGAGGGAGCATTACTACAGGTGTGCCTCAGGATCAGTCTTGGAATGATTTTTTTCAAAAATTTCATGAGCGACATTATAGAAGAATTGTCAGGAAAGGTTTGTATTTTTGCCAATGACACCAAAACCTGCGATGGGGCAAAAAGCCAAAAAAGTGTGGAAAATATGAGGAAGGATTTTGGAATGGTTTAGGGTCTTTCAGTAAAACTTAATGCTAAAAATTCAGAGTTGTGCATTTAGGGGCAGATTTTCAAAGGGTTACATGCGTAAGGTATGCGTGTAACCCCCAAAAGGCCGCCCCTTCCACCCCCTGCGTGTGCCGAGTCTATCTTGCATAGGCTCAGCGGCGCGCACAAGCCCCGGGACTCGAGTAAGTCCCGGGGCTTTCCTGGGGGGGCATGTCGGAAGCATGTTGGGGGGCATGCCATGGTCAGCGTGTCATCGGGGGCATTCTGGGGGCAGGCCCGCGGGTGTGGTTCTGGCCCAGGGGAGTTCCGGGGGCGTGGCCACGTCCTCAGGACCAGCCCCCGGACCAGAACATGGCGCGCCGGCAGCCGACCGACGCACGCAAGTTACGCCTGCCTAAGGCAGGCGTAACTTGTAAAATAAAGGTGGGGGGAATTAGTTAGGGCTGGGGGGTGGGTTTGATAGGGGAAGGGAGGGGAAGTGGGGGGGGGGGCTGGAAGGAAAGTTCCCTCTGTGGCCGCTTCGATTTCGGAGCAGCCTCGGAGGGAACGGAGGATGGCTGTGCGGCTCGGCGTGTGCAGGCTGCCGATTTTGTGCAGCCTTGCGCGCGCTGACCCTGTATTTTATAACATGCACACGGCAGCGTGTGTATGTTATAAAATCGGGAGTAGATTTGTTCGCGCCGGGTTGCATGAATAAATCTACTTCCGCGTGCACCTTTTAAAATCTACCCCTTAGGGTGCAAAAAAACTAGGGAGAAGAGTAGTATTGAGGGTGAAATTCTTCTAAGCACAAAGAAGGGCAAACATCTGGGGATGATATTAGCTGATGATCTTAAGGTGGCCAAGCAGGTGCATAAAGCAACAGAAAATTCCAGGAATATATTTGGTTGCTTAGGGAAAGGAATGGTCAGCAGAAAAAGGGAGGTGATATTGTCCTTGTATAGGTCCCTGGTGAGACCTTATTTAGAATACCATTTATAATTCTGGATATCATAACTTAAAATGGTTATAAACCTTCTGTAGTCAATCCATAGGGTGTCTAGTAAAATTGCCAGTGGCCTTCCTTCTAAAGTATAAGGGGACTGACCTTAACATCTAAATATGTATATCCTTGAAAGTGTTGGGAACACCATCTCCTAAATGTAACAATTAAATCACAGCATCCAATAGTAAGGGTGCTTTTAGAGTATTCTCTATGAAACTAGACTAGTTTGGTGGCAGTGAATAAATAGAAAGATAATAACAGCATAATCACAGCACAATGAGATTGTATTGATAAAACTTGTAGAAATAGTCAAGATTGTTGAAAGGTTAAAGAAAGTTAAAGATTAACTTGTATGTTAAAGGTCGGTATTGAGTTTGGTTTCTGCCCTATGGATCAATTTACGAGAAATAATATGACTTACAAGAATCCAGTCTTATTAGCATATATGGAATAAAATTATAATGTCAGCCAGTTGAAAAAACATTATCAAAGCAAAATTAACCC
Organism: Rhinatrema bivittatum; assembly: GCF_901001135.1. Classification (NCBI taxonomy): domain Eukaryota; kingdom Metazoa; phylum Chordata; class Amphibia; order Gymnophiona; family Rhinatrematidae; genus Rhinatrema; species Rhinatrema bivittatum. The sequence continues at coordinate 652,130,040 of NC_042616.1, read as the reverse complement.
ATTGGTATGTAGGTTTAGGGGCAGTTACTTATTTGACTTAGTTTCATGGCTCAGAAGAGCTGAGCTGGTGTTTACATAGCTTGGTAAATACAGCTCCTTAAATGATTATATTATAATTAAAGGATTTTTCTCTTAATGGCTATTGGTATTCGGTGTTTACTAGCATCCCTATAGTTGTTGATGCCTTGTATGAGGTGACTGTGGAAGGAGGGTGCATTTGACTAATAAGTAATGGAGTTTCTTTTCTCTTAATATAAAGATCTCTATTCTCAACTTTCCCACACAAAAGGGAACACATTTGATTTGTGTTTTTGCAGCATGATAATAGCAGAGAGATACATTTTACTTTTTAGATTTTATGCATTTTAGATACTGGGAAGACTCTCCTAATAGATTCAGGGCAAGTATAATGTATTTTGGGTTAAACCTCAATATCTAAAGCTTTGAGGGTTTCACTGCATGTCAGTTAGCTACAGTTCACCTCTGGATATTGAGCAGATATGATAAAGTAATCCTCAGGGTTCAAGTCCATGGGAAGGAGATCCCAGATTAGTAATAGTGACATAAACCTGTGTTAAAGTCCCTGGGATGATTCTTTTTGAGACAGGCAGAATATAAAGTTTCTTAGGTCAGTAATAGTGTTTTGGAACATCCAGTATAAATGTATACTTGAGACTGATGATATGTTTGTTTTGTCCTTTTTGCCAGAATATACAATAACTTTAAATCGTGGGCAATGCTTGCATGTATTCATGGCTGTTCTTGTTGGCTCCAATACTACCTCAGTCTTAAGGAGTTAATGGGCAACCATTTTTATGTTCTTCCCTTTTTTTTTTCATGTGTACCATACGTGTAATTGCTAGTGAAATGGCTGTAGCACCTGAAATGCTTAATGAGAAAAATGTGGTGTGATTATAAGTGTGTAATGATAGATTTTAGTAGCTGTGCAGTGTGTGTTAGCTTGTATAAACAAGAAAATTGTGTGTATTTAGAATTATATTCTATATAAATATTCTTTGTCATTTGTCAATTTTCTGTGCTCTGTGTGTATTTTGAAATAGTGTAACAATATTTAGTAGCATGCCTGATTTATCTTTATTTTGTCATTTTGGTGCTTAGCAAGCTGGAAAACAAATCCATTTCAGATTGTCTCGCTTATATTTTGAGATTGGTTCACCTCTTCCTATCATTCTTTAATTTTTCTTTCATCAGCCTATATCTTATCAACTACATTTCTTTTCTTTCTCATACAAAGAAAACATGTGAAAAATATAGTCACTATTATGCAAAAGAAAGATGAAACTAAAGCATAATGTAGGAAAGAAAGTCTGAGTAATGTTAAATATTTTACGTGATCATAGAAACATATATCAGACATGAAGCAGCCTTTGAAACAGCAAATAAGATCTGGTAAAATGAAAGTGCATGGTTAGAATAAATCCTACTGAAGATGAAGAAAAATTATTATCACTGTTATGCATTACATATTTGTATGGTTTATATGGAATGCAAATGTTAAGTTTAAAAAATATATAAATATTTTGAAACATGCAGCCACCTCTGGGATGCATTCACATTTTGGCAGAAAGTAAATTTTGAAGTCTAAATTTTTCCAGATTAATTAATGCATGAGTGTATGTATGCAAAATAACTTGAGTTTTAGCTTAATAAGCAAAATAATTGATTAAGTTTAAGAAATGTAGATTATTGAAACTATATAAGTGTGTGTCTGTGTGTACATATAGAATATACTTGCTTGTTGTTTTAACTAAAATTATTACAAATAACTATTAGAATATGGTTTTAATTTGGTAGAGTAGTCATAAAATAAGAAATAAAAATTGTCTGTAAGTATACTCATTAATTTCCCTTTTGAGCAACTTGGATACAACTCCAGATCTCAGTCCTTATTTTCCCTCTTGCTGGATCCTGATTCCCTGCAAGCTGTCTAGTCAGTAACTCTTCCTCCCTGTCAATTCTGTCAGATCTCTCTCTCATATGAATCTACATTGTTTCAATACATTGATGATCTTTTTTTGTGTTTTCTTTACATTACAACTGCATTCTAAAAGCTGTTATATATTTGGGGTATTCTTTTTCTAAAGGTCCATGCTCCCTGACCAGGTAATTATTTATTAGCTCCTTTATTGTACCACTGATAACAGCTGCATTCGTTTCCTGGCACAGTGACTTTTTGCAGTTTTTGAATTCCTGATTTCTCTATCAGCCCTCAGCTCTGCAGGTTTTTTTTTTGTTTTTTTTTTTATTAGTGCCCCAGCTGTGGATTTCCCTAATTACATGCTACCTTTTTTCCTCTATACTGTCTTTAGAGAGTAAGGGTTAATTCTATTTCATTTAAAAGAGTTTTTCTTTTATTTTCTTGTATTAAATGTGTGATGTCACTTCTATTGATTTACATTGAAGCACTCTTTCTTTTAGGTAAATGAATAATGAGATTTGTTTGAAGACCCTCTGGTGTTAGGGGGAAAAAGAGAGATTATTAAGCAGTGGGCTATTATTTGTTAATGAATGTAGGAGTTCCCATTTAAATTATTCAATTTTTTTTCTGCAGATAGGTGAATGAAAAATTGGAATATAAACAGAGAAAATGTATATTTTCCCAGAAATATATTTAAATATGATTTGTAACTTATTATTCTCAGATGGCATCTTTATCTCTCTAAAGAATTTCTCTCTAAAGGAACTTATCCTCTCGCTCCCAGGAATTTGCCTTGCAGAATTAGCAGAAGGAAAAAAAGCTTTATCTAAGTTATGTATATTTCTAACAAACTTAAAGTCCTCTTAAGAAAATAACTTGCATATGTGTTTTTTAAGCTTTTGTACAGATTATTAAGAATATCAAAAAGCATCTCTTGCATATTCTCTGATATGCAAATGATGTTGGAACAATTACGTTAGTTTCCATAAGTTTATGATTTATTTTCAATCTTTCATTGTTTATCTTGTATATACTTATATTAACATCTTTATGTTGTTTGCATTTAAGTAAACAAGCACTCTCCTTGAGTTGAGATAACTAAGTGGAGCTGTGAAAAGATTTACGATAAGGTGACTTTTGAAAAAAAAAAAGAGTTCTTTATACACTGAAGAAAATTATTGAGTTTTATGGACAGAAAGAATATAGCAATGTTCCTTTTCCGCTAAATTTTGACTAAATTGAATCCATTATTTGAATAAATTCCTTGTCTTATTAATATCATTTTTATAACATATATGGGTTTTCATTTTCTATAATTTCAGTTCATATTTCTAATACTGTTATCATTAGTCCCTCAATTTACATATTATTAACTGAAAGTATTAAAAAATATCATTTCCCTTTGTGTTCATACAATTTTTAAGATACATTTTCAATGATAAACCAAAAGTGTTATTGTTCATTAGCAAAGATGGGTAAAATTCAACACCACTAGTAGATGTGCTAATTTCAAAATTCTAATAATATATACTTGGATAAGAAGGCATTCATTTGTTAATGACACTCATTTCTTTTTAGAAGTGGCATAAAACATTCCAGTTGGCTTAAGTTATTTTATATAGCATAAAATTTTGGAAAATGAACAAACATATTGAATTTTGAATAATTATGATGCTATTTTTGTTATTTCCTTGCAAGACATGATTGTAAGCTGTATTCTGATAATGCATGGCAACCCATTGCCACTCTAATTCTTTTGCCTTTTTATGGACTGGCACATATGACTGAGGGGAGAAAATGGTTTTTGTAAGTCTGGGCCAGTGACAGCAAAATCAGTACAAAATTGTAATATGTGTACACAACATTTCCACAGGTATCAAAGTTCCTCAACATTCTGCCAACAGATTATACAACTGCAAATGACTCTATGCATATGCTAAAAACTCATAACTACCAATATTGTTTGGTGATAGTAGATAGAGTGTTGTGCAGATGAAGGCGGGTATGGACCCCTTGCCCGAGGGGGAGTTGGCGCAACCTGAGAGGGTGAACCCCTGCAGGTCTCCACCGTCGGGAGGCGAGGCGAGCTGATGCAGGGGCCGGCTGGAGCTTCACCAATACCAGCCCCGTTCCCCATGGGTTGAGCCCTTGGGTGCGTAGGGCCAGCTGGTCTTAGGTGGGCCCCTGTGAATATGGTGGATGCACAGCTGGGAGAGTCATCTGAAGTCAATCCAAGGTCAGAAGCCAGGGGATCACCAATAGCCAGTCCAAGTTCAGAAGCTAGAGTCGCCAATAGCCAGTCTGAGGTTGAGGCCAGAAGAATCACTGAAAGCCAGTCCGAGGTCAGAAGCCAGAAGATCTGTCCGTCGGAACCAAGGACTTGCCAAGTCCCCCCCAAGACTTGCCAAAAGTCCCCCCAAGACTTGCCAAGTCCCCCCCAAGACTTTCCAAAAGTCCCTGGTGGTCCAGCAGGGGTCCTGGAGCGATCTCCTTCACTCGGGCCGTCGGTTGCCAGTATTCAAAATGGCACCGATAGCCTTTGTCCTTACTCTTAGTGAGGTGTATGGTAGACCTAGTAGAAGGGCATTACAGTAATCAGTACATGTGGTACCTGTATATACATTGTAGTTTAACTATGTCTAGTGCAGTCTTTATTTGTAACCCATGATAAAAGCCTGTGAGCCTTGCCTTTAAGGGGAGTTTGCCTTTAAGAGAAACTCCCTCCCACCCTGCTTCTCTCATTGGAAAGGGTCTGCATGCTCTCTCAATCTAACTTGAGTCTTCTTAAGTGCCTTATTGGCTCAAGGAACTGCCCTTCATGCTTCCCCCTGCATCACATGGATCCTAGGTTCGCTACCATTGGATCTCGCCCTCTAGCCCCAGCTTGTGGGGACATTTCCTGTAATCACCCTCCAAGACTGTTAGTCAGTCTCAAGCATGCTGCCTCAAAGCTAGAAGTGCCTGCAGCCTCTGAAATACAATTAGCTTTTTTACATTTCTTCTCATCGCTTTAATTCTAAAGACTAATCAGCTTCAGAACCCCTTGCCTTCTCACCCTGAATCCCAAGAAACTTCATCTCCCTTCTCCTGCCTATCTCCAGCTACAAAGATCTCTGCTAGAAGCATATGCATTTGGAATGCGACGATTGTAAGTAATGGAAAATTATCTGTACAATAAATAATTTCAAACTTAAAATATCTTTGCCTGAAGACTGATTAAGAAGAAGAAAAGTTAGCTGTCTGGAGGAGGGAAATTTGTATATTTCTTATTGAGCCAGCACAGTAAAAAAGATAATTAGATAACAGCAAATAAGAAAACTGTATCATATAGAGGTTACAGTTGTAGCCTACCAATGGTTTGAAATTAAAAGTTGAAATCATACAGAAGATAATAATAATAAGTGAGAAACCAGCAAGTAGAAAGTCAGTAAACTAGTTGAACTGAAAGTCTTTCAAGGAACTATGCAGTACATTGAAACAGGGATTTCAGCCTGCTACAGAAGGTTTGCATTGAACAGAAATCGTTAAAGACTGCCTTGCATTTGAATGAGCTTTTCATGCCCGCAGTGTGGAAAGAACCAAGCATAAAAAAAAAAAACCTAGCGGGTAAAGATTTACACTTCGGAACTAACTTTGAGTCTGCAAGGCATTTAAGAAGCAAACACAGATTTAAAAGTCAGTCCTTACTGTAAGCAAAGAATACTAGGAGCTGTAAGAAGCATTGGCTTTGTGTAACCTGAGTAGGGAGCAGTGAAAGCCCGGGCTTTAGACAAAAGGACAACGACGGTACTTAAGCCCATTCAAACTTCCATCTCTCGGAGCAGATCCCTCCTCCCCTTTCCACTATGTTTCAGCAGGCAGGAAGCTGAAAGCAATCAGTTGTCATAGATACCAGATTCCTGCCCACACCAAGGCCAGGGCACAGAGAGCCTGAGGCAACAAAGTGTTAATTAGCCTGGTCCTGTTTCTGAAGTAACTCAGTAGCTGAAATAAAAAGTGTTTGCTACCCACATGGCCAAAGCAGTTTCAAAGCAAAACACCTCAAACCAGCTAGCTGAAACCATGGAACTAGGAAATGACTCAGAGCAAGGAAGGGAGAACCTTGAAGGGAGAAATGAAGGCAGCAAATCAAAAAGACTGCGCACGCCAACAGAGAAAGGTGGGGAGATGTATGAGAAAAGCCAAACAGGGACATGAAAACAGTATGGAAAGAGAATGGCATAAGATTAAACAAGAAAGAAAGAAAATCTTAGGAACCCCCACCCATCTCAAGCACCACATAGAACAGCTGCAGCTTCGTTTCCAAACCTATCAGCCCATCACATAAGAGTATCTCGAGTTCTTGACATGAACTAACAATCCAGAAAGCCTTGAGGAAAAGGGCCACCAACAGAACTTGTACCAAATATGCCAAGAAATGTTAATGGACACCATTAATAGTGCAGAAGTAGATCACCCAACAAGCGAGACCGGATCTCAGCAGTCTCGCACCTCCAAGTGTACATCAAGGTCCGCAAGGTCACGCAGGTCAAGGCACTCGAGCCACTCTCAACTTAGCTCTATCATGCTCCAAAAGAAAGCAAAGCAGCTATAGCATGCATACAGTACGATGAAGAAGAAGCAGCCCTTAAAAGAGAAGGGCTTCGAATAGAGGAACAACAGAAGGCAGCGGCTGCTACAGCTGCTGCCACAGCTGCCATTACAGCTGCCGCTGAAGTGCGCCAAAAGGCTGAACGAGAGATCACCTTGGACTTGTTGTGGCAGAAAAGAGAAGCAGCAATTCTTGAAGCCGAAATGAAGGTATTTGACGCGGCCCAGAACCGTGGTGATGAGGGGGACCCACTCAGTTTCATGACCCAGCAAGACAGGGCCCAGCGAACACTGAACTATGTCATGGCTCACCCTCCAACTCAGCCGGTGCCAAAATTCCACCTCCCCCAGAGCAACCCTTGCACCAGGAGGGAGCACGCCTCCCTTCACAAATAGAGGCCTCAAACAAAGAAATCAGACCTGAAGCGCAAAACACCATGAGTACCAAACCTCACGGCAGCAATCCACTGGCTCTAAATCACATGTATGCACAGCAGCCAACTCACGAGCCAAGCACATACCCCAAGCTAAACATTTCCACGCAACGATGGATCCCAACATCCTGTGGGCATTGGGAACGAGAAAAAACTGGGCATCCACACTCAGGAAGGGCCCCAGCTGAACATCCCGAGCCTAAACAGGAGACAGTTGACCAACCGAAACCCGAGCCCATGCACAACAGGAATGATGTGCTAAGTCAACCACAGGACATCCGCCCAGCAAGGCCTGCTACCTTTCAGGATGAGTCTTCAGAAAGAGAAGACTTAGCAAGGTACATGATCCGCCGAGAATTCATAACCACAGGGCTCTACGTGTTCAGCGACTGCCCTAAGAGTTACAGGGCATGGAAATCTGACTTTCAAGATGCTGTGAAGGATCTGAGACTGACCCCGAAGGAAGAGATGAACTTGATGGTTGGTGGTTGGGACGTGAATCGGCCGAACACATGACCAGATTAAAAGACGTCAACCTAGATGATCCTCCTATAGTGCTAAAAGAGGTGTGGGAGAGACTTGAGCGATACTATGGGGACCCAGTCACCATAGAGAATGCGTGGTTCGAGGAAATGGAAAACTTTCCAGAAATATCCAAAAAGGATAACCGAAAGTTACAAGAATTGGGAGATCTCCTCCAAGAGGTGGAGACCCGGAAGGCTAAACTAATTTATCCGGGTCTCAACCTTTTGGACACATCACGAGGAATCGGATCGTCGCGGTTTTGTTTTTTTAAATATCGTGTAAATCGTGAATCGGGGGAGGGCGGGAAAACCGGCACATTAAAACATCCCTAAAACCCACCCCGACCCATTAAAATAAATCCCCCACCCTCCCGAACCCCCCCCCCCAAATGTCTTAAATTACCTGGGGTCCAGTGGGGGGGTCCCGTTGTGATCTTCCACTCTCGGGCGTCGGGCGCGTTGATAGAAAATGGCGCCGGCGCTACCTTTGCCCTGTCATTTTGCTTTGCCCTTTGCCCTGTCATTTTGCTTTGCCGTACGGCAAAATGGCGCCGGCCGTACGGCAACACGAGTCGAGTGCAGGAGGTCGTTCCCGAACCCCCGCTGGACTTTTGTCAAGTCTTGTGGGGGTCAGGAGGCCCCCCAAGCTGGCCAAAAGTCCCTGGGGGTCCAGCGGGAGTCCGGGAACGACCTCCTGCACTCGACTCGTGTTGCCGTACGGCCGGCGCCATTTTGCTTTGCCGTACAGCAAAATGGCGCCGGCCGTACGTCAACACGAGTCGCGTGCAGGAGGTCGTTCCCGGACCCCCGCTGGACTTTTGGCAAGTCTTGTGGGGGTCAGGAGGCCCCCCAAGCTGGCCAAAAGTCTCTGGGGGTCCAGCGGGGGTCCGGGAGCGATCTTCTATGCTCGTGACGTCAGGGAACAGGAACCAAAATGGCACCGGCGCTACCTTTGCCCTGTCATATGACAGGGCAAAGGTAGCGCCGGCGCCATTTTCTATCAACACGCCCGACGCCCGAGAGTGGAAGATCACAACGGGACCCCCCCACTGGACCCCAGATAATTGAAGACATTTTGGGGGGGTTCAGGAGGGTAGGGGATTTATGTTAAAGGGTCGGGGTGGGTTTTAGGGATGTTTTAATGTGCCGGTTTTCCCGCCCTCCCCCTTCCCCTTCCCCTTACGATGTTTGATGATAAATCGGGGGAATTCCTATTAAATATCGCCTCTAACGATTTTTGACAATTTAAAATATATCGGACGATATTTTAAATCGTCAAAAAACGATTCACATCCCTAGCAACCAATCAAACTTGCCCATGCTCATCGAGTGCAACCAGATGCCTGACAACAGAGAAGAGATTCCTACGCCAGAAGCCACCCGATACCACCCTCATCTAAAGTCCATAATGCACCAGCTTCCACCACTGGATCCGGAAGCAGACATCCTGCTGCTATTGGGCAGAGACGCACCAGCACTGACCAAGGTCTTGAAGATGCATGATGGCCCAACAGCCGGTTCCTGCGCTTACTGACTCGCCTTGGGATGGGTGATAATCGGCAAGGTCGGCTTGAAGCGAACAAGGGGATCAAGCGTTCAAGCATACGACACGAATGTCTCAGAGAATGGAAATCCTACCCTATTTGAACCATGTCCTAATCACCTAAGCATCAAGGAGATCCTAAGCTGTGAAGAACCGAATCTCAATTCAGCTACCAGTCGGATCACCCCCCCATTAGATGCAGAGGAACATCTAGGGGACCCAGTGCTTCAAGTCTGTTACCTCGCGGCATCTTCGGGCAGTAAGGGCCGGCCCCGACGATGATCGCCGATGTGAGCCGCGCACTAACTCCGCCCATCAGATTACGTCAGACCTCTACCCGGAAGTCATTGGGTTTGCGGGCCAAAATTTAATTATTTAAAGGGCTGAGACCAGCACAGCATTGCCTCAGCTATAGGCTTGCTGTGCTGGTGCTCAGTGGCATTTGTTTGTCTTCCCTGCCTGCCTAGACTTGGACTGCAACATGGACCCTGCCTGCCTGCCGCCTGCCTGCTGCATGCCTAGACTTGGATTGGAACACAGACTCTGTCTGCCTGCTGCCTGCCTAGACTCAGACTGGAACACAGACTCTGCCTGCCTGCCCCCTGCCTTCTGATCTGGTTTGTTCCCTGGACATTCTGCCTGCTGCCTGCCTCTGACTGGGACTGTATTTGCACCTTGCCGACTGCCACCCGCTGTGACGCAGAGCTGTGCTGATAGTTCTGTGCTGATAGTAGGGCACTCTACTACTTGGCTAGGTAAGACTGAGAGTTATTGGATCCATTTTTCATGAATTGCAACAAAGTCGCTAAGGATGATGAGAAACCTACTCTTTTGTTAGAGAATAATAGTCCATTGCCTGCAGTGGCCATGCCCAGGCTCAGAAGGAGAGCCCAAGAAGGGGATAAAGAGTATGACGCAGATGCCAGACGCCTCGTGGAAAAGGACTTTTTCGTAGATGATGAGCTAAGGTCCTTACCCACTGCAGAGGAGGCAATACTGGCAAGTGCCAGCCTAAGGCTCCACGAAATAGCCTCCGACAATCCTGAAGTAATGAAGGCAGCTCCTTCAGATGATCATGCCAGAGATTCAGAGAACCCGGACCTGAGAGTGGACACACCTCTTCAATGAAGCCTTGGGTTAAATTGGAATCCAAAGAGTGACATCTTCACGGCCCAAGTCTCGACCCAAGGTAAACCGCACACTCTTTGAGGTGTTTTGTCCATAGTCGTCAGTATGATCCGCTGGGGTTTGTGGCTCCAGTCACAATACAAGGAAGAGCCTTGTTAAGAGAACTCTCGTCAAAGGCTACCAAGTGGGACACCCCATTACCTCAAGCAATGAAGCCAGAATGGGAAAAATGGAAGAACTCCCTAAAGGCGCTTGAACAGTTCCACATACCACGCACTTATATCCCCACACCACTCAATGCCGCCTGCTGCAAGGAGATCTGCATTTTCTCTGATGCATCTGTGAAGGCCATAGCTGCAGTAGCCTTTTTAAGAGCGACAAACGCAGAAGGAATAGTGTATGTGGGTTTCATCTTCGGCAAAGCCAAGTTAGCACCACAGCCTAATCACACCATACCGCATCTGGAATTATGTGGAGTTGTCCTAGCAGTAGAAATAGTGGAATTAATAACAGCCGAAATGGACATACAAATTGATGCTATCCACTTCTACATGGACAGCAAAGTAGTACTGGGCTACATCTACAACCAGACAAGAAGGTTCCATGTATACGTCAACAACAGAGTTGAGCGTATACATAAGTCAACACGCCCAGAACAATGGCACTATGTGCCCACCGATCAAAATCCAGCTGATCACACTACAAGAAGTGTGCCAGCAGCTCACTTAATGAAAATGATGTGGCTAACAGGACCAGAATTTCTCTGGAAACCAGAACACAGGTTCCCTGAGCACTCGTTTGATCTTGTAGAACACGACGCCGATTCAGAGATTCGCCCAGTCACAACCACTCTTCTCACCACTATTGTTCCTGAAAGCAACTCGGGAGCCCACCGTTTCCTCCGCTTCTCAAGCTGGATAACACTGAGAAGAGCAATAGTGCACCTCATCCATATATCTTTATCAAGACACCAATTGGCGGATGATGGGCCAGACACCTATCATCTATGTCACCTCTGCACAGAACCCCTCTCGGTAAATGAGCTCACTCGAGCCAAGAGTGCCGTTCTGCGCTGCATACAACAGGAAACCTATGCAGAAGAATGGAGATGCGTCAGCACATATGTTCTTATGAATAGGACTTGTTTGATCAACAGATTCCTTAATTTCATATTGCAAAGTATTAACTGAAGTTATTTCTAAGATATCTCAGCAGGTCAATGCTGCACTGCCAAATCCTCAAGTTAATATCAAAAAATGGAATGTGGCCAAGTGATGCTGTTTTAATCCAAAACATGAGTGAACACCTTAAAATCATGCTGGAAGGGATTCTACCAAGTTTTACTCACCACACTGATAGCAGAGAAAGTTAAAGTAAAATAAGCTAGAACCATACGTCACATGTAAAATCCTGCAGAAAAAAGCAGACACAGCATAGATGAGACAGAAAAGCAGATAAATAATTGAGGCAAGGAATGACACTGATAGTGTGTATCTGGTTTTGTATTCAGGTATTCAGGTATTAGAGCTTCAGCATTCTTATATATTGTTTTTCTGATTCATGGATTAATACTGGAAGCATACCCATTCCTTACAAATACTTATATTACTTTGACTATGGACTAGGCCAAGTCCTTTAACTTAACTAACTATTGGGTACCCATGCAATGTGGACAGAGATCTGTTGAACATTTCATTCTACTCCTTGAGACACTAAACAAAACTATCTTTGCAGTTACAAATGCCACCCAGTGCCAGTATTTCCCATTGCAATCCTCTGCTTCTGCTGCAAGTCTGTTTGTACATGGATGGGAACACAAGTGGACAAGACCTCTTTTGGACTCAAATGTAATGCTACCAGATACAGTCCCAGAATATTGACTTGTTCAACTTGTTTCCATAATGATATTACACCCACATATATGTACTCCATTAACCAAACTCATTACTTTCACTTTACTAGTACTACATCTTCCACCCATAATTGTACTATGACAATTAAAGAGATCCAGAAGAAAGCAACAATCTTCAATGAGTTTGCAAATTACCTTCCCAGGGGTTTATTTTCTGGAAAATGGTTAAGGAGCAAATGCATGAACAGAGTTGGTACTGTAGCCTTAGGATTCATAACACTTCAGTTCCTCCATTTCCCAGTATTTAAATGGTTTAGCCCCCACTTAGCAACAACCCTCCTATATGCCCACATTACAATACTAATCATCTTGCTGAAATTCCCATGGAATTCCATTTTTTTTGTGAGAACCCTGTTCCCCAATTAGGTGCTCTGATGCTTGTCCATAAATTACTTTCTTTGGACACTCTTCTATGAGTCAATGCATTATTATGCATTTAATACTCCTGGGGGAATTCTGCACTACTGCAGAGCGCAGAATTTGTGTAGAATTCCCCCCTGTGCAGAATTGCCAAATTCTGCGCAGAAAATAGCAGAGGAGACCCCGGCATGCCGCGAATGGAGCGCGTCCCACGGCACACAGGACGCGCTCTGTTCACTGCGAAGATGAAGGCCTGGCATGCCATTTGTGATGAAAATGGAAGGCCCCCGTGTGCCGTGAACAGACTGTGCTTCGCTCAAGGCAAAAATGAAAGGCTCCCGTTTGCAGCGAATGGCGCGCCGATCCTTCAACTTCGCCGTGAATGGAGCGCATCCCGCGGCACATGGGGGCCTTCCCTTTTTGCTGCGAACGGCGCGCCGGGCCTTCATCTTCGCCATGAACGGAGCATGTCTCGTGGCATGCTGGTGAGAGCGAATGTGTGTCAGAGAGGGGAGGGGAGGGTGAGAGCAGGAGAGTGTGAGAGAGAGCATGGGGGGGATTCCGGTGAGAGAGAATGTGTGTGTGAGACAGGGGAGGGTGACAGAGATCATGGTTGGTAAGAGGGGGTAGGGAGGGTGAGAGAGAGCAGGAGGGTGTGAGAGAGAGCATGGGAGGTAAGACAGGGTGGGTGGGGGGATGCTTGAGTGTGGATTTCAGAGAGAGGGAGCCTATATGAGGGGCGGGGGATGCCGGTGAGAGCGAATGTGTGTGTGAGAGAAGAGAGGGGGTGTGGGGGAGGGGGAGAGACAGCTTGGTTGGTAATAGGGTGAGTGGGGGGGATGCTTGAGTGTGGGTTTCAGAGAGTGAGCCTATATGAGGAGAGGTGGTGTGGGGGAGGGTGAGACAGCTTAGTTGGTAAGAGGGGGAGTGGGGGATGCTTGAGTGTGAGTTTCAGAGAGGGAGCCTATATGAGGGGAGGGGTGTGGGGGAAGGGAGGGTGACAGAGAGCAGGAGGGTGTGAGAGAGAGCATGGGAGGTAAGAGAGAAGAGTTGGGGGGATGCTTGAGTGTGGGTTTCAGAGAGAGGGAGCCTATATGAGGAGATTGTGAAGGAGTGTGTATGTGTGTGAGAGATTGGGAGCCCATGTGTATGAAAAAGGGATTGTGTGTATGTGAGGGTGCTAGCCAGTGTGAAGGGATTGTGTATGTGTGAGACAGAGCCTGTGTGAAGGGAATGTGTGTGTGTGAGACAGAGCCTGTGTGAAGGGCTGCGTGAGAGAGAGACATAGGTAGCCTGTATGAGGATGTATGTGTGAAAGAGAAAGGGAGCTTGTGTGGGTGTGTATGCAAGAGAGAGGGCCCTGTATGAGGGGCTGTGTTTTTGTGCGAGAGAGTGAGGGAGCCTGTATGAGGGTGTGTGTATGTGGAAGGGACACTCTTACAGTGAATTTCTAGGGAAATTCTGCTCAAAATATTTAAAATTCTGCAACTTTAAGTAATAACTGTTTTCTGTAATAATTAAAAATATAATTACTTAAAGACTGTCATGTAAATTGTGTTATTTTGACCAATATAAAGTTTACAGAATTTTGCAAAATTTTCAGTTTTTGTGGGCAGAATTTTCATTTTGTGTGCAGAATTTTAAATTTTTTGCACAGAATTCCCCCAGGAGTAAGAGGATGCTGGGCCCTGTTTTATTTTTCTGTTTCTGTTTTTAGCTTTTTTTTTTTAATGTTTATTTTGGGGTTTGTTTTTTTTTAACTGAACAAACAAAATGCTCATTAAACAAAATGAAGTTTGTTGGGAGAAACCCCCCCCCCCCCCTCCCAAACATTAAACAAAATCAAACAAAATTTTCACATCTTCCCACTTAGTACAGATGAGCTTCTGCTGATATTCCTTGAAGCAGCAGCTCTGTAACAGTTTTATTTGCCTGACAGTCATCCCTCTGACTCCAGAATATAAATCCACAATTTTGAAATACTTATATTACGTTCAAATGCTGACAGGAATGCGGAGCTAACTCCCCTTTCATATCAAATCACCTTTTGGTTCTCTCATTCTCAAGATCCTCAAAAAAACCCCAAAAGACTCCAAACTCCTGGAGGCTTTGGAACTCCACCCTTGATCCCCAGCTGTCTTATGGGCTGATTCAGTAAAGCACGGCCATGGTTGCGCAGTTTTTAACCCTCTTTGGATGCATGTATTGAGTGCATAAGATGGACGCGCAATTCAGTATCAGCTTTTATGCGTCCTTAGCGCTTGCTGAAAAAGACGCTATCCATTTCCGCCCGCCGCATGCATATGGTATTTTAATAATCGGATTAGCTATTCCCCCCGATACAGTAACGTGTGCCCAAATTATTGCGTCTTTAACCAGCTTATTTACCGCATCTTTAACCTCTATATTTTCCGCCTACCCTGATCCTGGCGTTAGTGTGGTGTTCAGTCAGCTTCAGACTGGACAGCATCATAGACAACATGTATATATTGGCTCTGGCGATCTTTTTCATTCGGTTGAGAAGCAGAATAAGAAATGCTCGGCTAGCGAATTCTAGAAGGCAGATTGGAGAGGTCAACAGGGGAGCCCAGCAGCAAGGAGAACCCAGCCAACCCAGCCAACAGGAGAATCCTGCAGCAAGAACAAAGGAGGTATGTGTTCAATGGTACCATCCATCTCTGGGCATCTCTGAGGCTCCGGGGGTCCAGCGGAGACATGGACGCCTCTACAGATGCCAGAGAGATGGGAGCCGTGCCAGGCCTTCCTCTGGAGTCTACTAGGCGTCCTGAGGTTCCAGGGGTCCAGCGGAGACATGGCGCCTCTACGGACGCCAGAGAGATGGCAGCCGCGCCAAGCCTTCCTCCAGCATCTACTAGGCGGCCTGAGTCTCCGGGGGTTGGGAGAGTCCAGAGGAGACATGGACACCTCACAGACGTCCGGAAAGGCAGCGGGGCCTTTCAGTCATGGACATCCGGAAAGAGGCAGGAATGTTCATGAACGGAAGCCCCGACCTTGGACGTCCGGGCGGGTGCTCAAGGCAGTGGCCATGGACGTTGGAAGGCAGTGGGCCTCCGATCATGGATGCCCTGAGAGAGGCGGAAACATCTATGAATGGATGCTCCGACCTTGGACGGTTGGGCGGGTGCTCAAGGCAGCGGCCATTAGGGATGTGAATCGTGTCCTCGATCGTCTTAACGATCGATTTCGGCTGGGAGGGGGAGGGAATCGTATTGTTGCCGTTTGGGGGGGTAAAATATCGTGAAAAATCGTGAAAAATCGTGAAAAATCTAAAAATCTAAAAATCGCAAAACCGGCACATTAAAACCCCCTAAAACCCACCCCCGACCCTTTAAATTAAATCCCCCACCCTCCCGAACCCCCCCCAAATGAGTTAAATAACCTGCGGGTCCAGCGGCGGTCCGGAACGGCAGCGGTCCGGAACGGGCTCCTGCTCCTGAATCTTGTTGTCTTCAGCCGGCGCCATTTTCCAAAATGGCACCGAAAAATGGCGGCGGCCATAGACGAACACGATTGGACGGCAGGAGGTCCTTCCGGACCCCCGCTGGACTTTTGGCAAGTCTCGTGGGGGTCAGGAGGCCCCCCACAAGCTGGCCAAAAGTTCCTGGAGGTCCAGCGGGGGTCAGGGAGCGATTTCCCGCCGCGAATCGTTTTCGTACGGAAAATGGCGCCGGCAGGAGATCGACTGCAGGAGGTCGTTCAGCGAGGGTTCCGGCGCCTCGCTGAACAACCTCCTGCAGTCAATCTCCTGCCGGCGCCATTTTCCGTACGAAAACGATTCGCGGCGGGAAATCGCTCCCTGACCCCCGCTGGACCTCCAGGAACTTTTGGCCAGCTTGTGGGGGGCCTTCTGACCCCCACGAGACTTGCCAAAAGTCCAGCGGGGGTCCGGAAGGACCTCCTGCCGTCCAATCGTGTTCGTCTATGGCCGCCGCCATTTTTCGGCGCCATTTTGGAAAATGGCGCCGGCTGAAGACAACAAGATTCAGGAGCAGGAGCCCGTTCCGGACCGCTGCCGTTCCGGACCGCCGCTGGACCCGCAGGTTATTTAAGTTATTGGGGGGTGGGGGGGTTCGGGAGGGTGGGGGATTTAATTTAAAGGGTCGGGGGTGGGTTTTAGGGGGTTTTAGTGTGCCGGCTCACGATTCTAACGATTTATAACGATAAATCGTTAGAATCTCTATTGTATTGTGTTCCATAACGGTTTAAGACGATATTAAAATTATCGGACGATAATTTTCATCGTCCTAAAACGATTCACATCCCTAGCGGCCATGGACGTTGGAAGGCAGCGTTCCAGTCTCTTTTCTGACCTTCACAGATGCCCGGATGTCCTTGCTCGTCCTTAAGCGCCCGGAAGTGGAAGGTTGGGGGTGGCCTCCGATCATGGACATCTGGATGCTCAGGGCAGCGCCCCGGTGTCCATGTGGGGTCTGTAGAAAAGAACCATCCACTTACCTGCTGGAATGACATTTGAAATGATATTTGAAATGACAGGTATGTTACCAGCGCACCCTGGATACTGTATAGGCGCTGTATACCACTCTATACAGTAAAATGGATTGCGAACGCCTACCGTTTCATAGGCACGCTTTTGACGCTCCTTTGCCACTGCTTGGATTTGCGTCTAATTTGAAATCTGAATTGAGCAGCTTGCGAACCAAAATATGCGCGCATCAAACGCGCGGGCGCCCGGCACTGCCACACTTTTTTTTATGCGTTGGTACTGTATTGATTGGCCTGTTAATGAGCTAGGAGGTTGAAGAGAAGAACAAGAAACCTTGACTTCTCAGTTTTATGAAACCAGTACTACCTGCAGAACCTCCCTTTGGTAAGTATCTGCTGAATTGTATTACTCTCATCACTATTTATTTATTTTAGATTTATTTAAATTTATATTCCACTTTTCATACTTTTTTTTTCAGCACTTCAAAGTGGATTACTATATTTATTTAGTTATATATTTATTGCAAAGATTTCTTGCTCATTCTACTAATGGAATAGTTAGAACAAGGTGCAAGATAAGATGGATAATATGTATATACATAATACTAAAAAGATAAACATAGCATATAGTACCTAAATATAAACACATACAGACATAATATGAAATAAACTTGTGCAAATGTTAGGGAATCAGTGTAAAGATTTTTGATACAAGTTGGGATAAAAGTTTCTTCTGACTATTATGTGAAAAAATCCATCACATATCAAAGCAGAACATTTAACACTAAGTATAATTTTACATTATATTTGACTTCTTTATTTGGCATTTTATACAGTTATCTTTGCAGGATAAATAATTCATATTACAAGTATTTTAAAATGCAAGATATGTGTCTTGAAAATTTTTGAATACATTGGAGAACATTAAGGGCAAACATGAAGCAATGACTGTATTTGGTATTTCCTTCTCATGATAGATCAGCAGTGAGTATTTTATTTATTTGTTTATTTATTTATGAACTTTATTATACTGATGTTCGTGAAACACATCACACCGGTTTACAAATAACCAAAAGAAAGGGAAAATTACAAAAAACGAGGAGGGGAGAAGGGGGAGCAGGCTGGAAGAGGGGAGAGGAAGGAGGGCAGGGGTGGATAGGACTAAGTTAGAAGGAAAGGAAAGCAGATCAGAAAAGAACGGAGGATAGTCATATTAACTTGCTTAAAATTCGCATTATAAGATATTAGGGATGTGAATCGTGTGCCATATCGTCTTAACGATTGAAATCATGTGGCAGGAGAAGAAAATCGTGTTTGGCACGATTATTTCGTTGAAAAATCGTTAAAAATCGTTAACTCCCAGTTAGTTAACTCCCAGTTAGTGCGCACTAACGGGAGTTAGTGCGCACTAACAGAAATTGATACAATTTGACACTTTTCAGGTCAGTTAAGGTCAGTTTAGGAATGAATATGTATTCCTATTGGCTGCCCTCTTATTTATTCATGTTACCAAGGTTCCCACTGACAGTATATGGGGGATGGGAAATGGAAACAGTTGGTAGCTTGACAAAAAAAGTAATGTGATCAGTCAATGTGACTAGAACTTGTGCCCTAACCCTGATACCAGGGGTGTTGTGATCCTCCTGCACACAGTGCCCTAACCCTGGCACCAGGGGTGTTGTGATCTCCATGTACACACAGTGCCCTATCCCTATTAATACCAGGAGTGTTGTGATCTTCCTGCACACAGTGCCCTAACCCTGGCACCAGGGGTGTTGTGATCTTCATGCACCCAGTGCCCTATCCCTATTAATACCAGGAGTGTTGTGATCTTCCTGCACACAGTGCCCTAACCCTGGCACCAGGGGTGTTGTGATCTCCATGTACACACAGTGCCCTATCCCTATTAATACCAGGAGTGTTGTGATCTTCCTGCACACAGTGCCCTAACCCTGGCACCAGGGGTGTTGTGATCTTCATGCACCCAGTGCCCTATCCCTATTAATACCAGGAGTGTTGTGATCTTCCTGCACACAGTGCCCTAACCCTGGCACCAGGGGTGTTGTGATCTCCATGTACACACAGTGCCCTATCCCTATTAATACCAGGAGTGTTGTGATGTTCCTGCACACAGTGCCCTAACCCTGGCACCAGGGGTGTTGTGATCTCCATGTACACACAGTGCCCTATCCCTATTAATACCAGGAGTGTTGTGATCTTCCTGCACACAGTGCCCTAACCCTGGCACCAGGGGTGTTGTGATCTTCATGCACCCAGTGCCCTATCCCTATTAATACCAGGAGTGTTGTGATCTTCCTGCACACAGTGCCCTAACCCTGGCACCAGGGGTGTTGTGATCTTCCTGCACACAGTGCCCTATCCCTATTAATACCAGGAGTGTTGTGATCTTCCTGCACACAGTGCCCTAACCCTGATACCAGTGGTGTTGTGATCTTCCTGCACACAGTGCCCTAACCCTGGCACAGGGGTGTTGTGATCTTCCTGCACACAGTACCCAATCCCTATTAATACCAGGAGTGTTGTGATCTTCCTGCACACAGTGCCCTAACCCTGATACCAGGGGTGTTGTGATCTTCCTGCACACAGTGCCCTAACCCTGATATCAGTGGTGTTGTGATCTTCCTGCACACAGTGCCCTAACCCTGGCACCAGGGGTGTTGTGATCTTCATGTACACACAGTGCCCTATCCCTATTAATACCAGGAGTGTTGTGATCTTCCTGCACACAGTGCACTAACCCTGATACCAGGGGTGTTGTGATCTTCCTGCACACAGTGCCCTATCCCTATCAATACCAGGAGTGTTGTGATCTTCCTGCACACAGTGCCCTATCCCTATTAATACCAGGAGTGTTGTGATCTCCAGACTGGCTGGGAGCAGGGATGCAGCTCTGCATGGATTACTGGGACAGGCAGCCCCAGACTGGCTGGGAGCAGGGATGCAGCCCTCCATGGATGACTGGGACAGGCAGCCCCAGACTGGCTGGGAGCAGGGATGCAACTCTGCATGGATTACAGGGACAGACAGCCCCAGACTGGCTGGGAGCAGGGATACAGCTCTGCATGGATGACAGGGACAGACAGCCCCAGACTGGCTGGGAGCAGGGATACAGCTCTGCATGGATGACTGGGACAGGCAGCCCCAGACTGGATGGGAGCAGGGAAGCAGCTCTGCATGGATTACTGGGACAGGCAGCCCCAGACTGGCTGGGAGTAGGGATGCAGCTCTGCATGGATTACAGGGACAGGCAGCCCCAGACTGGCTGGGAGCAGGGATGCAGCTCTGCATGGATTACTGGGACAGGCAGCCCCAGACTGGCTGGGAGCAGGGATGCAGCTCTGCATGGATTACAGGGACAGGCAGCCCCAGACTGGCTGGGAGCAGGGATGCAGCTCTGCATGGATTACAGGGACAGACAGCCTCAGACTGGCTGGGAGCAGGGATACAGCTCTGCATGGATGACAGGGACAGACAGCCCCAGACTGGCTGGGAGCAGGGATACAGCTCTGCATGGATGACTGGGACAGGCAGCCCCAGACTGGCTGGGAGCAGGGATGCAGCTCTCCATGATCCGTGATCTGGTGGCCAGTGTGGCTACTTAAAAAATACACTTACCAACAATCAATTACCACATATATTTGAACTGTGTAGTTCCAGCCAGGACCACCTTTCTAAAATGCACAGTGATTGGCAAATTCAACATGCACTAGCATTTCACATGCCTGCTAAGAAAAATAATAAACAAACAAGTTCTAGTACATGAGTGATGATCATCACGTTACTTTTTTTGTCAAGCTTCCAACTGTTTCCATTTCACATCCCCCCAACCATTACCTCAGTGGGAACATCAATAGATAAGAGCACAGCCAGCCAATAGGAATACATATTCATTCCTAAGTGACCTTTACTGACCTGGGAAGTGTCAACAATTTGTATCATTTTCTGTTGGTGTTCGTGAGTTTCCAGTTCCATTTCCCATCCCCCCAACCATCATCTCAGTGTGAACCTTGGTAAAATCAATAGATAAGAGGGCAGCCAGCCAATAGGAATACATATTCATTCCTAACTGACCTTCAGTGACCTGGAAAGTGTCAATTTGTATCATTTTCAGTTAGTGCGCACTAACTCGAGTTAGTGCGCACTAACTCCCGTTAGTGCGCACTAACACGATTTAACGATTTTTAACGATAAATCGTTAGAATTTCTATTGTATCGTGTTCTATAACGATTTAAGACGATATTAACATTATCGGACGATAATTTTAATCGTTGAAAAACGATTCACATCCCTATAAGATATGCAATAAGTTAAAACTGGGGAACTAAATACAGGTATATACAAGATACCAAGGCGAATTCCTGTGGCAGAGATGGCAGAGGCTGCACTGGGGGAAAGAGGGAGGGGGAAGGGGGGGAGAGTGGAAAGGTAGGTGGGCAGAAAGTGATATAGGGAGTAACTGTCTAAGTTTGGTTTGCATCCGGGTAGGCCTGTTTGAAAATCCTTATCTTGATGCCTTTTTTGAAATTGTGTAAAGATGGTTCTAGACGGAGATTGCTGGGAAGGGAGTTCCAGAGGCAGGGGCCAGCAATGGAGAAGGCTCTTTCTCTGGTGAGGGTAAGGTGTGCTGTTTTAAGGGATGGGGTGTGCAGGGTACCCGCAAGGGGGGTTCTAGTGCGGTGATTAGAAGAGCGGAAACGTGGCATTTCCTCTAGCCAGGGAGGATTGTGTTTATAGAGCGAGTTGTGTAGGATAGTAAGTGTTTTGTATTGAATGTGGAAGGGGATAGGAAGCCAGTGTAGATCCTTTAGTATGGGGGTGATGTGATCCCTTTTACGAGTATTGGTTATGACCATCGCCATGGCATTTTGTAGTATTTGCAAGGGTTTGATGGTAGATGAAGTGAGGCCCAGGAGAAGGGAGTTGCAGTAGTCTAGTTTCGAAAGAATAGTCATCTGCAGGACTGTGCGGAAGTCCTGGGTGTGGAGGAGGGGTTTAAGTTTTTTAAGGACATAGAGTTTATAGAAGCCAGCCTTTAAAAGAGACATAATGTGAGGTTTGTAATTTAGGTGTGATCTAGGGAGACGCCTAGGTCTCTGACCGAGTGCAGTGGGGTGTGAGCCAGGGCAGTGCTCTGGGTGGTAGGGTGGGATAAGTGGTCTGGTTGCTTAGAGATGATGAGGATTTCTGTTTTCGATGCATTTAGAGTGAGATGGAGATTAGTTAGGAGGGAATTGATGGAGACAAAGCAAGATTCCAAGAATTGTATGGATTCATTAAGGGAGTTTTGAATAGGGATAAGAATTTGCATGTCATCGGCATACAGGGCATATGCCCCATTATGAGTGTTCCTTTTGCAATGTAAGGGAATTCACTGTTTTTTTGTATATCTTGTTGATCCTGTGGAAACATCTGATTGTTTCTGATTGATATTTTCTCGATAAATAAACATAATGTATCATATCTATGCAATGCATAGCTATATAGCTGGATATGTATTAGTGGTTGGATGCACTAGATAGACCATGAGGATGTTCTGATGGGGATGGTCATAAAGATGAGAGGAAAAGCAGTGTTTGGTGGCTAACATGGGTAGGCCTAGTAGAATTTCCAGCTCTTTAACTTCTGGTGAAATGTCAGTATGTCAATAGCTTGCTAGCCTCTTATCAAGGGAGAGTGCCAGATTCTGGGGATGAATGAGGAGAAGGCATGCTTAAGGGTTCGGGCTACCCTGGAGTCTTTGAGAGCAGGTAATTTTAGTATTGCCTCTTTTATAGATCAGATATTTTGAGAGGGCTTGTAGTGGGACAGGTGATTCTTCAAATGGGTTGGGGCCTGGTCATTCAATGACTTGAAGGCAATGCAGAGGGTTTTGAATTGTGTCCGGTAGGGAATAGCAGCTCTTGTGATTTCTGGAGGATTGGGTTAATGTGATTTCTGTAGCTATCATCAGATAACAGCACTAACTGTAGATGTTTCAGGAGTTTTTGAGTGAGACTTACATACAGTACATTGTAGAAGGCCAGGATAAAAGCATATATTGGGTTGGCTAGGTTATCTCTATCCATATAAGGTTTTACCTGCTTTAGTTATTGAAGGTGGTAGAAAGCATTTCTTGCAACAGAGGTGATCTGAGTTTCCATATTTAGGGCCTCATTTTTCCCATAGACACAGAATGGGAGAAAAGTCTTAGTAAATCAGGCCCTTAGTTTAGTATCTAGGTCTATGCTCAGGCTTCGGACCTCAGACTTCATTGAGAAGGATGTCCTTCAGTGCAAGTTTTAGATACTTTTCTTTGTGAGGAAACAGAAGATGTGTTTAATGTTAATTCTTCTATTTTGCTGGGGTTAACTTTGAGTGTACTGGAGTAGAAAGAGACTATAGGACTTTTATGACCCCCTTACATATGTACAGTATTGTGTTGTTGCAGAAGTTCCAAAGGGAAATTGCTTAGATAGCTCCCTCCTTGGCACGAATATTGGCTGGTCCTACATCATGTAGATAGCTGGGTAACTGGTGAACATGAGAATCATCTGGAAATTTGTCTACATGGTGCGAAGGTGGCCTATTTCATGCAGCACATAGGTAGGATGATAGATATTGCTGAGAAGTTGCTGGTTGTCATGGTACTTGTTGGTACTAATGGTAGAAGAAGGCACAGAAGGGAGTTTCTGGAAGTTAAATTTAGAATTTATGCAGTAAATTGAAATCCAGAATGTCAAAAGTTGCATTCTCAGAAATATTCCCCATTCCATGTGCAGGACCCCAGAGGCAGGCTGAGCTTCAAAGTCTCAATGCATAGATGAGACAATGGTTAACAGAAGAAGACTTTAGGTTTGTTAGAAATAGGGAAACATTCTGGGATAGGGGGAACATCTTCTGATGGGATGCATTCCAAATTAACCAGGGTGAAACCTGGCTGCTGGAGCTAACATGTAAAAAGAGGATAGAACAGTTTTTCAATTAGATAATGTGGGAAACCACTAGTCACTCAGAAACCAGGTTCTTGTGGCCTGGTTTGGCCTCTTGGATACAGGATGCTGGGCTTGATGGACCCTTGTCTGACCCAGTATGGCAATTTCTTATGTTCTTATGATGTGCAGGTCCCGAAATGTTGTTTCACTTTTTTTTTTTTTTTGTTTTCAGGGTGGGATTCATTTTTCAGTTTGTTACTGTTTATTTCAGTTCTTTTGCCAAAGTAAAATAAAGATTAAACCCTCCAGAAACAAAAATTAAGCCAAAGCAGGGATTGCTCTGGTCTCTCTAATTCCTCTGCCCCTCACTTACCCATTCTGTGGGGGTTCTGGATCAAGAATATGGCAAGAGTGATGCCCACTTACTCTTGCACTCACTTATGCCTTTTGGAAAATGACACCAGCCGATCATGAGACCAACACCATAGTGATGTTAAAATGATGCCGATCTCAAAGTATTGTTCCTACCACTTTTTTTTTTATCTGGAAGGGGTACGTGGGAGGCAAGGAGGTCTTCAACATGCACATCCCTATAACAAGTGATTGGTTTGGAGGGAAGTATCTTCCAAGAATACTGACAAAACAAGGAAGTTAGAATATTCTGATAGAGATGCTGTAATAAAGGCTGAAGTAACCCAAATGGATTTAAATAAACTACACAGATATAAATGACTCCAAATTGCCTGCATTTATTTTCTAACAAGCAAACTGTGAAGTCAAATACATTTAGAAAAATAAAATAATATATTTTCAAGATGTCTGTATGCAAATGCCAGAAATCTGAGTAGTAAGACTGAAGATTTAGAGTGAATGGCATTATACAAGGATATAGAGATTCTAGGCATCACAGAGGTGGAAGGAGGATAATTAATAGGATTCTGTGATACCAGTATAAAAATTATTTTGATGTGACAAGCCTAATCTGTTGCGCCGGCAGTGGACCCTTGGGCCGAGGTGGGGTTGACGTTACCCGTAGGAGGGATCCTACGGGTCCTCACCGTCGGCAGGCCGAGAGGGCTGATGGACTGAGGCCGGCTGGCGCTTCACCAATACCAGCCCTCATTCCTCGCGGGTTGAGCCTTTGGGTGCTGGGGCCTGATGGACTTAGGTGGCCTCCATCAGTGGTCATCAATGGGTGGATCAAGATCAGCCCAGAGGCAGCAACCAGTGTAGGTATCAGTCTGTACTGGATGAGGCGAAGTCCCGGAGATCCGGGCGCCAATAGGAACACAGTCTGACAGAGGGCACCCAAGCAAGAGCAGGCCGAAGCCTGAATGAACCATGTCCAGGACAAAGGCTGAAGAAGCATCTTTAAGCAAGCTGGGTTCAGGGCTGGTGGCAGGCTGGAAGCAGTGGCAAGCAAGGCTGAGGTCTGGATGAGGAGAGAGTCAAAGGATGGTCAGACGAAGCAGACGTCCAGGGCTGGAGAGAAGCAACGGCATGGTCAGGCGATGCAGAGGTCCAGGACTAGAGAGAGGCAACAGAGTAGTCAGGCAATGCAGAGGCCCGGGGTTCGAGAGAGGCAAAGAGTAGTCAGGCAATGCAGAGGTCCAGGGTTGGAGAGAGGCAATGGAGTAGTCAGGCAATGCAGAGGTCAAACCAGGTTATCAATCCAATTGAGAAATGAAGGAACAGGAACTCAGAAACAAGGAAACAGGAACGAGGGCAATCAAGATCAGGAACCAGGAACAGAAGAAGCAACGAGCACTCGACTAGCCAGGGAACCTGTTGCAAAGGCAATTTGAGAGAGTGGAGCCCGATCTTATATACCAGAGCTTAGCCGGCGTCATCATCTGGGGCCACGGCCAGGTTCCCGCCACGGGCCCTATTAAAGGATCAGCTGTGCGTGCGCGCCTAGGGAGGGGCACGGTGTTGGTAGGGATGGCGTCTCTCTGTGGGCCATGCGGAAAGGCCCAACGCGGAGCATCAGGAACTATAGCAGAGCCGGAGGCCACAGGGGCGGCCCAAGGATGAAGCCGGCGGCCAACAGTCGCCAGAGACGAGGGACCAGGTACTGGATCACTTTGAGAGAGGTGAGGGGGCCGAGCCACGGGTCTGCTGCGGCTGGCGTGTGTAACAAGATCAAATTGGTGAGAAGGTGGTACAATATTTAAAGAATAGATAGATTTAAATACTTTAAAGTCTTGCAAGAAATTAAGGGCCAGATTTTCTAACATACGCGCGGATGTAGATTTGTGCGTGCAATTGGAGCGGCCTCAGAGGGAACTTTCCTTTCCCCCGCACCTTACCCTCCCTTCCCCTATCTAACCCGCCCCCCCCCCAGCCCTACCTAAATCCCCCCTACCTTTATTATTTAAGTTGCGCCTGCCTCTGGGCAGGCTTAGCAGGCCTTTGGAGGGCTCTGGCCACGCCCATGCCCCGCACCATCCACGCCCTGACCCTTTTTTCAAGCCCCAGGACATACATGCGTCCTGGGGCTTGCGTGCGTCACCTAGCTTATGCAAAATAGGCTTGATGCACGCAGGAGCAGGTTTTCAGGGTTACACACATAGGGGCGGATTTTCAGAGCCCTGCTCGCGTAAATCCGCCCAAAACCGGGCGGATTTACGCGAGCAGGGCCCTGCGCGCCGGGAAGCCTATTTTACATAGGCCTCCCGGCGCGCGCAGAGCCCCGGGACTCGCGTACGTCCCGGGGTTCTCGGAGGGGGGCGTGTCGGGGGGCGGGGCCGGAGCGCGCGGCGTTGCGGGGGCGTGTCGGCAGCGTTTTGGGGGCGGGTGCGGGGCGTGGCTACGGCCCGGGGGCGTGGCCGCGCCCTCCGTACCCGCCCCCAGGTCGCGGCCCGGCGCGCAGCAGGCCCGCTGGCGCGCGGGGATTTACGTCTCCCTCCGGGAGGCGTAAATCCCCCGACAAAGGTAAGGGGGGGGTGTAGACAGGGCCGGGTGGGTGGGTTAGGTAGGGGAAGGGAGGGTAAGGGAGGGTAAGGTGAGGGGAGGGCAAAGGAAAGTTCCCTCCGAGGCCGCTCCGATTTCGGAGCGGCCTTGGAGGGAACGGGGGGAGGCAGCGCGGCTCGGCGCGCGCAGGCTATACAAAATCGATAGCCTTGCGCGCGCCGATCCAGGATTTTAGTGGATACGCGCAGCTCCGCGCGTATCTACTAAAATCCAGCGTACTTTTGCTTGAGTCTGATGCGCAAGCAAAAGTAGGCTGATCGCGCTTCTTTTAAAATCTACCCCATAATATACGCGCATAACCCTTTGAAAATCCGCCCCTAAATGCCTAATGGCATCTTTTTGATAAAAATTCCATGTGTGGTGAGCAAACGTATGGCAGTAGCTATATACTTTTATTTGCTAGACCACTATGAAGAAACAGACAGTGAAATACTAGCAGAAATTAGAAAGGCAAATAAAATTGACAACACAATAATAATTGGAAATTTCAAATACTTTTTTATTAATTGGGATAATGACTTATCAGGACATGTTAGAGAGGTTAAGTTTTTAGATGCCAAAAATGACTACGCCTTGGAGCAGCTGATACTAAAACTGACAAGAGGAGTAACTAATTTAGATTTAGTCCTCAATGAAATGCAGGACCAGGAACAAGTGTTAATGTGGTGGGGCTACTTAGCAATAGTGATCTTAATGAATCAAATTTTGCATAATCACTGGAGAGAGGATATTTAGTAAAACTTATACAGTAGCATAAAACTTTCGAAAGGGAGATGAAAATAGAATGAAAAAATTAGAAAAAACTAAAAGATTTAAAATCTGCTTGAGGCATGGACATTGTTTAAAAGTACCATCTTGGAAGCACAGATAAAATGTATTCCATGTACCATAAAAGGTTGCACAAGACCAAATGATTGTCAGTGTGGTTTAATGGTAATGTGAAAAAGGCAATAAAAGCCAGAAAGGCATCTTTCAAAAAATAGAAAATGCCCAAATGAGGAAACAGTAAAGTATGTAAAACAAATGTAAAACAGTAGTAAATAGATGTAAAACAGCAGTAAAACAGTAGTAAATAAGGATGAGAGATAATGAACTATCTATAGAGGTAAAATCAATTAAAAAAAACTTTTTCATATATTTGAAGCAAAAGCTTGTGAGGTTGTCACTTGAGTTACTAGATGATCAAGGAGTAAAAGGGATGCTCAGAAAGGACAGTGAAACACCAGAAAAACTTAATGAATCTTTATATAAGAACACAATAATTTGCCATACTGGGTCAGACAGAGGTTCCATCAAGCCTAGTATCCTGGACAGTATCCCAGTTTCCAACAGTGGCCAATCCAGGTCACAAGTACCTGGCAAACAGATGCCATGCTGCTATCATGCAATTATATGTAGTGGCAGGTCTTAAGTCTACTTGGTTAATAACAGTTTATAGATTTCTCCTCCAGGAACTTGTCCAAACCTTTTTAAATATAGCTACACTAACTACGTTAACCACATTATAATGGGGTAGCCCTCTGGCTACTCCTCCAGTCCTTTTGGGCTTGTCTTAGGCTGAGATGTGAATCTATTGGGCTGCAATTGGATTAACACTGCCTGATGTGCAAACAGATCTGGATTCAACACATGGTAGCTGACAAAAGATGGCAGTGTGCAGAACTAAGGAAGGCATAGTAATAGTCAAGCAAGAGGTCAAGACAGGCAGAGTCCATTCATAGAGAAGTAATACCATGCCAAGATCAAGGCAGTCAGCAAGCAGAGTGATGTCAGAACAGTTCAGGTCAAAGCAAAGCAGGAACATGAAGAAGCAAGTCTAGGAGTAATAGGACTTGTTCCTCAAGCAAAACAAACTGGGCTTCCATAAATACTTTAAAAACAGTGCTTATGTCACAAGAAGATGCACCACAGGATTTCCTGTCTTCAGGCACTATAAAGCTCAATATTTCCTGGGTGTGACCATAGTCAGCTACAGCATGTACAGCAGACCCAGGATGCCGGGATCCATTCTGGAAGCTGGAATGGAGGTACTGAGGGCTGGCTGGTGCAAGCTGCTAGGGTCAGGGACATGTTACACACATCCACCTGCAATTAATTCCAGAGCTTAATTGTGTCTTCAGTGAAAAAGTATTTTCTCTGATTTAGATGGATAACTTGGTAGAAAAACAGAAAAAAACAACAATACATAACAGAAAAAAGAAAACAAAGGAACATTTGTTAATACAATATTCTAAGACCTCAAAGAGAGGGATGCAATTACACAACTTCAGCATTAAACTACAAGAAAATTGAAACCTATGGTGTTATTTCAACATATTTATACATAGCAGAGGGAATGCTTAACTTAGCAAGTTATCAGACAGGTACAATAATTAGAGGATGAACCTTAGACTGTAATGACCTAGTATTCAGAAAGCTAGTTAATTGATTAGGTTCAAAGAAAATATAAGAATGCTCCTAATATAGCACTGACACAGAAACTTAAGAAAAAATACAGCACTTAGCTGCTAGACTTTAGGGCATAACAAAAGAAATTGCCTAGGTTTCTTCTCTGTCTGTCTAGCCATATCATTGCGATGTTGAAAGAAAAGTCTCAGGAGCCAGTCTCAGTCTGGCTCTAAGATGAAGGAAACAATCATGGTAGAGGGACTAGCCAATATAGACTCTGATATTTCCAACAACTGAGTCATATTTAAAATCTCTTGGGAAACCACAGTTTGGACTAAGTCTGCAAAACCAGGAACAGACCCTTCTTAATTTTTCTAAAAACCTTAAAAACAGGTGCTTGTTCAGGCAATTTCAAAACTTCTAGGAGATATTTTTAAACATCTCTTTTGGAGAAATGAATGGAAGTTTTGGAAAATTAAATCTTTAAGTTTTACGTTTAGCCTGATTTTCTAGATCTCTCAATTTTCTCTCAATGAGAGCCCTGTAACACCGTCTTGGGAAAACTTTAGTTTCTTAATCTCTTCCTGAATTTGTGGAATTTGCAATTCCAAATTTGTTGACTTCATCTCCACAACCTGCACTCGCAATTCTAAGTTGTAAGTTTTCTTTTGAAGAAGCATAATATTTGAAAGTAATGTAGTGCCCAGACTGTTGCGATCCCGGGCTGTGCCCCGGGATCCCCACTCACCATGCGGCCTGCCCCGGCCACGGGAGCTCCCCTCCGATCGTCCAGGCCCGAGACGCAGCCTGCTGCGGCGTCCTCCCTGCGAGGGAGATGCCGCCGACGATACGCAGCTGGGCCCACCCCCTAGGTGCACGTGCGCGCAGGGGCTCTATATTTAAAGGGGCCAGTGCGGGAAAACTGAAGACAACCTCCTGATGACACCAGACGCTGCCGGGTTATTTAAACCCGGCAGTCACAGCTAGCCCTCACCTTGCAATGAGGTTCACTCTTCAGAGTAGCTCGTTGTGCTTCCTGCTTCCCGGTTCCTGCTTGTTCCTGATGTCTGATTCCTGGCTCCTGACCTTGCTTTGTTCTTCGACTCCAGCTTCAGCTTCCATCCCTGGTTTTGGCTTCCGATATCCGACTTCTGGCTTCCGACCTTGGCCTGTTTCTGGACTTTGGCTTCCTCTCTCTCCACTGCCACAGGTACTTGTTCTTCAACCACCCAGAGGTTTCTCCTAAGCCCCAGCGGCTCGGGTCCTCACAGGTTCCTCCCGGGGGGACCGCGGGCTTCCAAGGGTGAAGTTCCTCCTGACCTCCTGGGCACCAGCTCATCTTGGATTACCTCGGCAGACTGCTCTTCTGATCCTTGGTTGCATAGGATCCACCTAAGACCAAGAGGCCCGGGTCCCTATCGGCTCCTCCTGGGGGGACCTTGGGCTTCCAGTGGTGAAGCCCTCTTCGAAGTCTCTCTTCAGCGCTGCCTCCCGGCGGCGACGCCCACTGTGGGGTTCCACAGCTCTACACCTGCCGTCTCAGCCGGCCCAAGGGTCCACGATCCTAACACAAACTTTCTATGGCGTTGCATGATTGCAATGTAAAATGGCTGAAACCACTTCGAGAAACTCATATATGAGGCAGAGGTATGGAAGAAGCAGACAAAGAAATAAGGGTTCCTACCAGTCCAGATATGTCTGCTCCAAAGGTAAGTCCTTACTGATTGCTAGATAGCCCCGCGATGAAACCAGTAGTCAAGCTTTCGATGTGCTCCCTGACACTGATGAAGCAGCAGTGATTACCTCGGCCTGCAAATGCATCAGGCATGGCTCTGGTGCATGAATGAAGACTGGGTCTCTTGGCGGTGATCTGCAAGTTGGGCTCAATGTTATCTCTGAGCCTGGAAGAAATGTCAGCTCAATTTCTCTTCCGTGCTCTCCAATGGTTTTTCCACCAGCTGATTCATGCCTCAAAAGACTGTGGGCATCCATCGACCTGATAAAAGAAGGAGCTGAGCTGTCCTCAGGGAATGACCTGGGTTTTCCCTTCCTTTTGCAGCTGATAAGATAAAGTAAAAGCAAGTACACCAAGGTAAGGAGTAGGGTATCTCACACAGCTCACCACAAGGCAGCCATCTTGAATCCTCCAGGAAAACATTTTTTGATGATGGGGTTTATGAGCAACTAAAGCAAATTTCAGTAAAAATGGAAGATCAAATAGCTTAAACGAGACAAACTAAAGAGTAAAAAATCATTGGGATTGAATTGTATTTACCCTAGAGTTCTGAAAGAACTCAAACATAAAATTAAAAACCTGTTACTAGTAATTTATAACCTATCATTTAAAACAGCAACAGTTCCTGAAGACTGGAGGGCAGTTCCAAGGGTTCCAAGGCTTATCTGGGAAACTATCAGGGACGAGCATTCATTAAGAATGAGGCCATTTTTGTTTTATTTGTGGCTCCAAAATGAATGGAGGCTACCAACAAATATAAACAAAAATGCTTCATTTGTTTAAGTTTCCCATTTCCCAATTAAGGGGTAGATTTTAAAAGAAGCGCGATCAGCCTACTTTTGCTTGCGCATCAGACTCAAGCAAAAGTACGCTGGATTTTAGTAGATACGCGCGGAGCCGCGCGTATCCACTAAAATCCTGGATCGGCGCGCGCAAGGCTATCGATTTTGTATAGCCTGCGCGCGCCGAGCCGCGCTGCCTCCCCCCGTTCCCTCCAAGGCCGCTCCGAAATCGGAGCGGCCTTGGAGGGAACTTTCCTTTGCCCTCCCCTCACCTTCCCCTCCCTTCCCCTACCTAACCCACCCGCCCGGCCCTGTCTACACCCCCCCCCTTACCTTTGTCGGGGGATTTACGCCTCCCGGAGGGAGACGTAAATCCCCGCGCGCCAGCGGGCCTGCTGCGCGCCGGGCCGCGACCTGGGGGCGGGTACGGAGGGCACGGCCACGCCCCCGGGCCGTAGCCACGCCCCGTACCCGCCCCCAAAATGCTGCCGACACGCCCCCGGAACGCCGCGATGACCGGGCCCGCCCCCCGACACGCCCCCGACATGCCCCCCTCCGAGAACCCCGGGACTTACGCGAGTCCCGGGGCTCTGCGCGCGCCGGGAGGCCTATGTAAAATAGGCTTCCCGGCACGCAGGGCCCTGCTCGCCTAAATCCGCCCGGTTTTGGGCGGATTTAGGCGAGCAGGGCTCTGAAAATCTACCCCTAAGTCTATGGCCCATTTAAAACATCTACAGTTAGATGGTAAGTATAGTAACCAAGCAATGCCTATGTAAGGTAGTAGATAGGACACATAGGAAGTAGCTAGGTGAGAGAAGTAGGCAAATAGATAGGATGGAGAACCAATCAAGGTGAAGCATTTTTTTTAAATCTAGCCTATTGCTAGCATCTGGATTAAGTGACATTGATATTCTCCCTCTGAATGGTCTGAGCATGTGCAAAGAAACTTCATTTTCTCTGTCAGATTTCACAGGGAAAGGCTGTCTTTTTAGAAACTCTTTTAGATAAAGGTTTAAAAAGGAGAGAGAAGAATTTTGACATTGGCAAAAGGCTTTTTGTTATCCACTGCTGCAGTCACAGTGCTCTCACTGTGAGAGAGAGACAGAAATAATACATTCTGTTTGTTCACTGGAATAGGGCAGTGAAGATAGAAAAGTAGTGAACAAACAGCAGTAATGGCTGCTCTTCTCACTGGAGTCTGCACTATAGGGAATGTAAGCACAGTGCACTACTTAGAGTGCAGGCGACTGCAGATAGAGAATAGAAGAGAAGCCTTGCCAGTTTCTTGTCTGACTGATTTTTTGTGTGTGCAAAATGAGTCAATCAGTAGGGCACATTGATTGCAAGAAAGACATGTTTGCACATACTGTGAGGGATAGCCAAACAGGAAAAGTTTGTGCCACTGGAATGCTACTAACTCTGCTTGGCAGTTCTTGCTAAGTACTGAAGTGAATTCAGCATGACAACTTGATTGAGAGTGTGTGACAGACAGATAATCAGTATTAGAGTGGTACAAGTGAATTGTACAGTGCATCAATAAACTATAACATGACATCAAAAATCCCAGTAGCCACTTTCAATTCCATAATGCCACTGCAAGCTAGTAGGAGAGGAATGGTAGGGGCAGAAGTCTGGGTGTTGCTGCAGAGCCAGCCCAGCCTGTCAAAAGTAGCAGTGAAGAAAAAGGAAGTGGTGCCCTTAATAGCAGACTTTTTAGGTAGAGAAAGCAGGAGTGGAAGTCAGCTCAAGGGTTAAAAAATACAAATTGGGAGAGCATGAGTCACTGCTGCCTCTTCCTCTCTATCTTGCTTTGGAGTAGGGATACAATGTGGCAGAGTCATCAGAGTCTGGCATTAGCAGGAGAGGAGCAAGGACTAGCATAGTAAAATTGACCTCTGCAGTGTGTTCCTCCATGATTACTGCCTCTAAGGTACTGGAGGAAGTATTTTCAAAACCTGAATCTGAGAAATAATTGTGTCTTGGATTCCCTGAATCAGAGAATATCAAAGAGCTAGTAGCCAAAGAAAATGTGGGACCTCTGGTATCTAGCCTTCATTGAGGAACT
This sequence comes from Rhinatrema bivittatum, assembly GCF_901001135.1. Lineage (NCBI taxonomy): Eukaryota > Metazoa > Chordata > Amphibia > Gymnophiona > Rhinatrematidae > Rhinatrema > Rhinatrema bivittatum. The sequence continues at coordinate 652,096,270 of NC_042616.1, read as the reverse complement.
GAGGGAAATGGATGATACTAATGGCATTGAGAGCAACCTCCTCCCCCCCCCGGAAGGGCAGGCAGGGCATTTAGAGAGCATAAGAACATAAGAACATGCCATACTGGGTCAGACCAAGGGTCCATCAAGCCCAGCATCCTGTTTCCAACAGTGGCCAATCCAGGCCCTTTAACCCCTCGATCATGATCAGTGTTCCTGGTCTTTTCTCTCAGGGTGCACAATCAATCTCAATTCCAGTGCCATCAGCAGACTCCAAGGATCCAGAGAGTAGATTGTGGAAGACATCGTGGCATGAAGGACTTTAAATTGAGGGAGGACCCATATTTTTGCTAAGTGAATTCACTTAAGTAAGGTCATCAGTTGAAGGAAGATACTGGGGCATTTGAGAAATGCTGGCATGTAGCATTACCTACAGAAATACCACTCACTAGCACAGACATCAGGGAAGGGTGGCAGGACTAGCCTGAGGATTCACTCTGCCACCCAAAGCAGAAGCAATAGAAAAAGGGTTGAAATTGGAAAGACTTTTTTTTCCCAAGCTGACCATGCAGCCCCTTCCACCAGTCAGGGGGGAAGGCAGCAGCCCTCAGACACAAATTTGCAGAGGCAAACCACCATAGAACAGATGGGGTGGTATTCTGTATTACTGTCCCAGGGCAAGAGGCAGGCGGCATTGTTTAATGATTGCCCTGGATAACCAGTACCTTCAGAAAGTGGAGAACCTGGGCTTTAAGTGTCTGCTGCAGCTCTCAGCCCCTAATTGCAAAGCGACCTCCAGGACTACATTCAGTGGACAGCTTATCCCAACACTATACAATCAGTATTGTAGTCAAATGCAGGTGCATCTGGTGAAGGCCAGAGGGGAGTAGCCTGTATTTCATCAGTGACAACTAGCTCAGTCAAAATGCTATGCACGCCTATCTACAATTATATCATAATGAGGAACTGTGAAATCTTTTGTGACTTTAGACTAATGTCACTCAGAGGGCCGTCGCTGTCACTTTGGGGGTGGAAGGGATCGGAATTGGGATGTCACTTGGGGGTGGAGAATCAGGAGCAAGGGCCGAAGCCACATTTGACGTTTTTGCTTTGGGGAGGGGGCAAGGGAGGATGGGTCTGTTGCCGCTTGGGTCTTTTTAAAATTTTTAACATTTTGGGGGAGTCAGGGCTGCTCGACTGATGTCCCTGGGTTGAGACTCCCGCTCAAACTTCGTTTGCCACAATTTTTTTTTTTGCTGACACTTTAAATGTGCGGCAGGAGCCTCAGTTCCTGTGTTCATGTCCCAGGCTTCCCACTGAACATTAAACACATTTGAAATAGGTGTAACTAATTTATCACGGATGACCACATTCTTGGTTGGCCACAATACATTATTTATATCAAATTGACTAGTAATAACCTTCATTGCATGCATTTGCATTTTTCATGCATGCAAATTGCATATAAAGAAGGTCATTGTAATAGGGGAGGTAATCTGGGTTGGAAGATACAAAATGACACAATAGTGCTCTATCAGTACCATATCACACGTTTTAGAGCCCTACCGCAGCTTGATGCATCACCTGAGACAACAGAAGGTAAAGTGACTTTGCCAAGGTCACAAGGAGTGGTACTGGTGTTTGAGTCCTGGTTTCTAGCCTTCATTTCTAACTACTAGGCTATGTCTCCATGCCATTTTGTACCTATGGAGAAAATACTGAGTATACAAGGCCCATAAAGTATTCTAGTGCAATCAATCTACCATTAGGGTCTCAGTATAAATTGGAAACAATGATGGTAAGGATTTATGTATTAGAAAACACATGCCTCTGCTTTTGGAGTAGTATGAGGCAAGAAATACATTGCCTCAATTTTGCAAGTTGTAAAGGATTTAAAGTGATTTAACTCATTTTGCCTTCACTATTCTTGAGAATTTGCATCACTAAGATATATTCTCTTCTAATAAAATAGTATGGGTTGTCACGTCATATTCAGTAACAAACATCCCATCATATTGTCCACATTTTGCAACAAAAGCTAGATTTGTGTTCATAATCTTTACTCAAAAAATTATATCCAGATCCTTTATATCATGCACTGCAGAGGTTAGCAAAGGGTTGGTGTATTGGTTCATAAGGAACAGATGCTGCAGAAAGCTCATAAACAGATTTTTAAAGATCTGCAACAGCATAATCAAAGAAAAGCTATCATCAAAAAGGTGCAGATGGTGAGTCATTATATAAAATCAAGCTCATCAGTGTCAAAGCACTCATTTGGCTACCGAATAATCGCTGACCTGTTACAGAATATTTTTTGTATACTTGTGTAGAAAATTGTGATTTATCCATTTTATATAGAATTCCACTATATTGCCTAGTTTAAAGAAATGCAGCATTGTTCTTCACATTATTAAAAAAAAACAAAAAAAACACCATCTGTTTCCTCCTCACTCATTACACTGAATGACAATAATTGTAAAAAAAATAAAAATGCTTCAGCAGGAGTGGGCAAAATATGGCCCATGGGCTACAACTAGTCCATCTCCTCCTTTTTAGTGGCCATCTCCATTGTCTCTGGGTCACCGATGATCTTTCCTGACATCATCAACAACAACCTGACATTGTACAGCTTCAATGTGGGTGCCTTTGATTTGCTGCTGGCCATGTTGCATTTCTCCAAGTATGTAGCAGACAATTACACAAACTGTTTTAAGGGGCTAATGCCACAGATATAACAGCTTTCAATAAACATGCACCATGGCTAATAATATTTTCATTGTACTCATAATATACAAGCACCAACAATTTTGAGAGGATACTGGCCATAATGTCACCCCCATAGGTAGGTATTTGTATCCCTATGGTAGGCCCACCTAGTAACTCGAGGTGGGGTTTAGGTATGAGTGTAGGGGGTTAGGGGCCACTTTGACATTCTATGTGACATATACGAACAGAACAGTGGTCTCTTGTGAAGACTTGATGACCTTCGGAGTGAGGAAACTCACTCCGATGAGATTTGTGCAGTGTTCTCTCCACCTAGCTTGATGGACTCTCTACTTGGGTAACATCAAGCTAGGTGGAGAGAACATTGCCCAAATCTCATCTTGGAGTGAGTTTCCTCACTCCGAAGGTCATCAAGTCTTCACAAGAGACCACTGTTCTGTTCGTATGTGTCACATAGAATGTCAAAGTGGCCCCTAACCCCCTACACTCATACCTAAACCCCACCTCGAGTTACTAGGTGGGCCTACCATAGGGATACAAATACCTACCTATGGGGATGACATTATGGCCAGTCTCTCTCTCTCTTTCTCCCTCTTTCTCTCTCTCAGGCTTGCCCCATACAATATGGTGCTACTGCATGCAAAAACACCTTATCACATTTTGATAAATGACCCCCTTAGTTGGCAATCTAAACTTAATCAGCCTCATCCCTGCATATATCATGTATTCACTTGCATTATTATTGCAGTTGCACAGCATAGAAAGAATAGCTTGCCTTACTTGAGGATCAATAAGGGCCTCCAAACCCACCCCGGACCCTGCTGCATATGAGAACTAGTAATGTGGCCCTGGTTAAAAGAAATCTTTGCCCACCCCTGTGCTGTAGTGTATGATGTTTCTCAACAAAAAGCATTAGTGGAACAGATAGAACTGAATTCCTGATACAGCTCTTATATTTTATAATGCATGCATAGAAATATTGGTAAGGCTTCTCTATGTATCAAATCACCTGAGCATAAGATAACATAGGCCACATATGTAGAGATAAGATGCTGAAATTACCGGTATATATGTAACTCCACCCTGGTGTGAGTATCTTGCATGGATGAGGCAATAAACTTATTAGTAAGTAAGTTCTTTGGTGTAGGAACCCTGACTAGCTCTTTTCTGTGCTTCTTTCCCCAGCATGTAGCTCCTTTGGCTTGGGGGAAAAGGGTTCCTTTTTGGTCCCAACACAGAGATGGCTGATATCCTATTGGTATTCCCTGGGAAAGGGGTAAATTCTCTTTCCTATAAGTGCTGTGTGCCCAAATAAAGACACTGAATGCACTGGGTTAGTGTCCAAACTTAAATTTACTGATTAAAATAATTGCAGGTGGCATAATAAATATGGTCCCAGCACCATAGTCTTTCTCCTCTGTTACAGTATTCACCTCTATCTATGCAGGAATATTTGACAGAAAATATGTTGTTTAATTGTTCAACCCTTCTGTGTCTCAAAATGAATTCAAGACACATTTTTATCGAAGACATTTTTTTTAAAGAGAGTGGTGGTTGTTTCATAAAATTGAATCAAAGTGTACCATCCAGGTTTCCCACATTCTTTTTCTAATCACGAACATACCACCATCCCCCTTATTATTTTTTTGAAGTATTTTTTCAAAATTCAAAAAGTAAAACTTATTTCAACATGCTTAAAAGGGTCCACGTTCATAACAGTTGATTGTTTATTTTTTTTATTTCATGTATGCAATATCCTATTTTCTATCAAGCGCTTGATTTGCTTGCTATGTATATGTTTCAAAATTATAAATAAAAAGTTTTGAAAAAGGAGAAGAAAAGAGTTAGAAAAGGACTTGAAGAGCATCTTTGTGAATGGTATAAGGGTAGAAAATGTATAAGGGCATATACATCTTTGTAGATGGGAAAACAGGAGAGGCTAAGATATCTCTTTTCCAAGCTGAAGAGCCTTAACCCCTTTACCTTTTCCTCCTAGGGGAATCAATTCTTCCTCTTTATCATTTTGGTCACCCTTCTCTCTACCTTTTCTAATTCCTCTATATCTTTTTTGAAATGCGGAGACCAGAATTGCACACAATGCTCAAGGTGTGGTCTCTCTATGAAGCAGCACAAGCAAGGCGAGAAAGACAAGACTGTATAAATAGTCTAGGTTGCTTCAGGAATGAAGACCTGCACATATTGCTTACACAGAGAATGTCCGAGGGAACCCCTGCAGCACGCATGCAAGAAGAACAGTGCTTGGAAAGGAGAAGGAAGATTAGGAGGGATTTTGACGTGCTGGGCTTATCTACCATTCCTCAACGAGCAGTGCACTGTTGCTACTTGCCTGCTTGGTAGAGCAGCAGTGGTGTTGTAGAATAGGATCACTCAAGCCTGTTGCACGCAGTGTCAAGAGGCTAAGAAATAGTGTATGGCTATTGGCTACCTCTGTGTAATGCTGGTGTGGTGCTCAGTGACAGATGTTAGATATGCATTCATTGCACTGTCCCATCTTGCCTGCTGCATGTTGGTATTCAGTCAGTTAATTGTTCGCAGAGCCCGACAATCAAATGCTGACTCTGAGTGTCCCCTGCAATAGCAGGGCTGGTGTGAAATCAAGGTTCAAAACTGTTATTCTTTTCTTTATGTTTAAGGCTCTTACTGTTCAATTGTTCTGGATAGCCTTTATCTTTTGTACTAGGAGGTTGTCAGGTTCATTTCCTTTCTCCCAAACCTTTAGTCTACAAAGACTTTTTCTCACTTTTCTAATAGTGAGTTCAATGAAGATTACTTAAGCAGGACTCTTTCTTTTAAAGTTTGAAAAAGATACTTTTTGTTTTTAGCTTCCAAAATATTCAATTTATATCATCATGTATCCTCTAGTTTTAAGCATGGACTTATTTAGAGTTTGCTTTTTATGCTTATTATTTGTCCCCAAGGACTTCCTTAACTGTGTCCCAAACAGGACTCATAGGGGAAAATGCACCATCACCCTGTTCAAAATACTCATTTAAATTTCAGTAAATGATAGGCATGTGCATTAGTTTTGAACTAATTTGATAAATGAAACTAATAGGGGCTAATGCATTTCTTTCTGGGGACTCCAAAATGAATTGAGAAGGTCCCTTGAATTAAATGAATCCTATTCATTTCATTCATTTGAAAAGAACGATTTCTATAAGCCATTATAGTCAATGGACTCATTGAAATCAATAAGAGAGCAACAGGTGTACAGTTAGGAATTCATTCAAAGTATAGAGCAGGCAGCCATCAGACATGGATAGGATGGACATTTTGTCAAAGAGACAAAAGGAATGACGTATCACAGCAAATCAATTTTCCAGTCTGACCTATCGCTGCACACCGGCTACAGTGACCCTGATCTTGAAGGCTGATTAGGTCAGAGATTTGCTGTGCATTTCTTCTAAAGGCTTTGACTGTGAAGAAAGGCACTATTTAAGCTCTCTCTGACTTCTAGGTTAAGTTTTCCCGAACAACATTTTTGCTGCTTCCCCTTTTGTGACTGGCACTGTGTCAGACAGTCCCAAAATATAGGGAAGCAGTAAGGCAGCATTACTGCATCAGAAGAGTGCTATGGCATAGAAAGCAGACTTCTGTTGCTTACTGTTCTGTTTTTTTTTCATCTTTGTGGTGACTAGAGGCAGCCTGGAGGGTTGCTTGAGAGCTGTTACTGTTTTTGTCTAGTACACAGGCACACTCTCACTGCAGCAATGTCTCTGTGTCCCCGTCTCTCCCCCCCCCCCCCCCCCCAACACACACACACACACATTTGTGTGGCACTGGCACAGTAGGTGGGCATTAAAGTACCACTGTGAAATATTAAATCGTTTAATCTTCATATCCCCAGTGACAGACTCAATCATGTCAAGGATATGGAAAGGCAGACAGAGCAGGTAAAGGAAATGTTTCCAAAATTGGATAGGTTTGTAGTGCCAGCAATTCCCAATTACTAGTCCTGCACCTAAGTTCAAGCCCCTCCACAATCTAAAAGCTTGCTTATCCCACTCTGCTTGATGCTTGATTACCCTGGGGTGGTTTGTCCAAAAAAGCCCTCAGAAGAAGAAATACTGTCCCAGGTCAAAAAATGCTCGAAAGAAACAATTTACTGTACTGAAGATCATAAGAAGTTAGAGTACTAAGAGAGAACTCATGCAAAACCACAAAATCAGGAAATGAAACAGCCACAGTTCAACTACAGAATATAAGAAACATTATCTATTAAAAAAAAACAAACAAACCTCACAACTATAAACCCTGAATCATTGTGAAACCATTTCCATGCACTGTATGTAATATCTTTTTCATTTGGAAAACCCATTTCCAAATGAAAATCCAAATTCAACCCTGCAACTTAGAAGTCTTTATACCTTCAACCTTGATTCCATGCCCAGACTTTGAACCTTGCAGTTCTTTTTGCCATTGTGCTTGCTGTTGTACCCCAGATCTTACACCTTGCCAGTCTGGGGGGGCTGCTTTGCACCTCTCATGTTGCTATGGATTCTTGAAGCCACTCTTTGTGCTGCTTGGCCCTTTTATCAGTGCCTGCCTTTGTTTTTTTTCTGCCACCTGTTCTGCTTTGTTCCTTCTTCATGCTGCCTATGGAAGCTGATGCCACTTTTGGTGCCAGTTTGCCACTCGAGATGCCATCAAGGATTCATGTCGCTGTTGCTGGAGACATCTTTTGGAGCCTTGGGGTGTTCTTACAAAACTTGCTTTGCTCTCTTCTTGGTTGTTGTTATTCTGGCCTGAGTTTTTTTTTTGTCCCCAAAACAAAACTTTGAAAACAGAAAAAAAAGATACAGGTTTCAATACCATGCCACAATACTTGTCCTCTACTATTTCCTTTTCTCCAGCCCCTACACAATCTCAGTCTAGTTCTCTCACTCAGTGGTGATTTATTTAAAAAAGTCTTCATTCAGAGGAAGAAATATTGGCACAAGACAAAAGATGCTTGAGAAAAAACATTTACTGTACTAAAGGTCATAAGATGTTTAAGTACTAAGGACTGGATTTATCAAAATGCACTAAATATTGCATGTGATAGGAAAAGGGGTGTGTTTTATGGTAATAGGCAGTTTGTACTAATACCTATGTGAAGTGCTATTTTAGTGCAAATGGTGATAGCTCTTTTGTGCTAAGTGCCAGAATTGTTGTTATTTCCTACATACAACCACTGGACCATGTTTAAGCTCCTGGGAAGCCTGTGAGTGAGAGTGAGTGAGAGAGAGAGAGAGAGAGAGAGAGATAACCTAGTCATAATGCCCCCACATTGCTCTCTTGTGAAGATTTGATGACCTTCGGAGTGAGGAAACTCACCCAAAGATGAGATTTATGCAATGTTCTCTCAACCTAGCTTGATGGACTCTCTACCTGGGTAATATCAACCTAGGTTGAGAGAACTTTGCACAAATCTCTTTGGGTGTGTTTTCTCACACTGAAGGTCATCAAATCTTCACAAGAGAGCATTGTTCTGTTCATATGTCTCACTTTGAATGTCAAAGTGGCCCCTAACCCCTACACTACTACCTAAACCTCACCTTGAATTACTAGGTGGACCTCCCATAGAGATATAAATACCTATCTAGTGGAAGGGTATTATGACTAGGTGTGCTCTCTTTCTCTCTCCTGATGGCAGCTTTACACAAAAGAAAAAGGTGTCGTTAAAGCCTTGTAAAACTGTGGAACCTAGGCCAATAATCCTCTCATTTGTATCACAACAAGCATTATTGTGCTTTCACATACATTAATGGTGTTTTCACAGGCATTTTCTCCATACAAAAATGCCATATAGCACTTAGATAAATGACTCCCTAAGAAAGAACTCATCAAAACCAATAAATCAAAGTTCAACTACAGAATATAGGAACTATTTTCTATTTAAAAAAAACAAAAAAGCCTCACAACTATAAACCTCCTATCATTATGAAACCATTTATATATACTACATGTAATATCATTTTCATTTGGAAAGCTTATTTCAGAAGAAAATCCAAATTCCACCCTGCAACTTGAGGGTTTTATCCCAGTCAAACTTGATTCCATGCACAGACATTGAACCTCACAGTTCTCTTTGCCACTTTGCCTTGCTGTTGTACCCTAGACCTTACATCTGGAGTTGTTCTTGCAAGTCTGGGGGCTGCTTTGCACCTCTCATGTTGCTTTGGAATTGTTAATCCACTCTTTTTGCTGCTTGGTCCCTTTATCAGTGTCTGCCTTGTTTTGTTTTTTTTTTCTGTTATCTTTTCTATTTCATTTCCCCTCCATGCAGCCTTAAGATGCTAGTGCCAGTTTTGGTGCCAGGTTTGCACTCGAGATGCCATGAAGGGTTCATGTCCCTGTTACTGGTAGCCTCTTTTTGGGCCTTGGGATGTTCTCCCCACTTTTTCTTCATTTTTGTTCTTATCACAATGATTTGGAAAACTCCTGCCAATGTTGTTGCACTGGAGGTGGACCCTTGGCCCGAGGTGGGGTTGAAGCTACCCGTTGGTCCCCACCGTCGGGAGGCGGAGCAGACTGGGAGATGGAGGCCAACTGGAACTTCGCCAATACCAGCCCTTGTTCCCCACAAGTTGAGCTCTTGGGTGCCGGGGCCGGCTAGTGTTAGGCAGGCCTCTGTCAGACAACTCCCAGTGGAAGATGTAACAGGTAGCCAGGGACCAGCAGAGGTATCGGAGGGACCGAGGTAGGTCTGAACGAGGCAGGGATCCAGAGACCCGGGTGGCAAGGACAGGCCAGAAGCAAGTGTAGGCGACGCGTGGGCAAATAGAAAGCCAAAGCCATAACAAGGCCAAGTCCATGGAGATGCCAGAAGCAAGGTCAGGAACAGGCTAGAGTCGGGGCAGGCAGCAGAGTTAGGCGAGGTATGGTGGAGCAATGGTCAAAGCCAGTAATCAGTCCTGCGTGTGGTCCAATGAAGCAAGGGTCAAAGCCAGTAATCAGTCTTGAGTGTGGTCCAATGAAGCAAGGGTCAAAGCCTGTAATCAGTCCTGAGTGTGGTCCAACGAAGCAAGGGTCAGAGCCAGTAATCAGTCCAAGGCAAGGGCTAGGTAGGAACCAGGAATGGAGTCAGGAACGAGGACAAGCAACGAAGCACATGATTAGCATGGAGACCTGTTGCCAAGGCCAGGAATAAGTGGTGGGCCCTGCCTTAAGTAGCAGGGCCTGATGATGTCATCACCCGGGGCCACGGGTTGGTTTCCCGCCGCGGCGCCTTTAAAGGCCGTCAAGGCGCGCACGTACCTAGGAAGAGGCAGGAAGCTGGATGCCGGCATCTTTCCGCAACACACATGGGGAGACCCGCCGGGAGCCAGAGGGGTCCACAGAGGAGCCAGGAGTGCCCGAGGAGGCAATGGGGGTGTAGGAGCGCAACCACTGCAGTGAGGACGGGCCAGGTCTGGGAGCTGGGTGCCGGAGGTGAGTAGGCCTGGTCGCGGGCCTGCCGCGGCCGGGACACACAACAAATGTCGGTACCCCTTTGCCCTTTTACGGATTCTTAGGCTATTTGTGCCAATTTTGGTGCCACTAACTAACCAGAATCCATAATCTTTCTCGGTACCGTGAAGTTCATTCTGATGATTTCCTCACATGCTTTCTAAGACAATTTATTAGCAAACCCCAATTCTGGAGTCTATTGGGCTGCCCAATATTTTTTTGCAATGCTTTCCCCAGTGACTTTAATGCCAAACAAAAATGAATCAAACTAAAAATGATTTTTTTTTCATTTTGAATCTAAAGAAAATATATTGGGGCTCCCACATAATGAATTTTTAAATGAAACAAATTCTCTCCTGCTGCACATGCCTAGTAAATATAATTCCTGAAATATAGATCCTTAAGCAATAAATCATCCAGAATCTAGTATGTTTGAAAATGGGCATCTTGCTACTGAGAGAACACAGTGGTAACTGGCAGATGATCAGACCAGATCATGCCCCTTATTGAAGCAAACTGTACCTCTCTAATACAATTCTTGCTACCGTATATCAAGTTTATGTGTGAGTAGGAGTTGTGAGTTATGACATAGAAAATATATTTCCTACTCTGCAGATAGGCTTGTCTCCAGTATCTACTAGGTCTATCTCTTATGTGTCTTCTAAACAGCTCTGCTTGGCCTTCCACAGTAGTACACACTTTTCCAGTTTTATCCAGTTCAGGACCAGGAGCAATATTGATGTATCCACCCAGTATGACAAATCTTATGTTCTTATATGTTCTTATGACACAACAGTATGTGCCTGTGTTATGTTGGTAATGTACTTGACTGTGTCTACTTTACAATTTTCTGACAATTTTCTATAACTGCTTAAAAATATACTGGCAATACAAAACAGAATTAAAGTTGTAAATGTAGTAAGGTAGATAGTGCTATGAATTTAAAAAAAAATAAATTTGGACATTTATTTCTGCATTTATCTAAATATTGATTCTTAAAGTACAGGGACATTCTGCAGAATGCACATTTCACTGAAGTTTCACATCTTTCTATTTGTCAATATTTCAGGCCATGCATTTATCTTAACTATCTAAGGATTTAAGACACACCAGCAAACTGCAGCACTTTTCAGGTTACTGATGTGTTCTTGATCTCCAGGGATTAGAGAGGAAAATTGGCATCTACAGGAAGCCAGGAAAAGAACATACATAACTGTCTTGGGAATTTAAAAGGATAACCCAGAAAATGGGTCTAGTGATTGACTTTAGAGAGAGTGTTGTCTGAAAATACACATACATACCAGTTTGTAGGCAGTGCAGTACAATCTTGTTCATCTGCAAAACATAATGGGGTCAATTTTCAAAGGGTTTAGACTCCTAATGTTTGGAGTTAGGATCCTAATTTGGCTGTTTTGAAAATTTTCTAGGGCTGACTGCTTCCATTAAAGGTCTTAATTTCATTAGGCTCCTAAATTCAGGAGCCTGAAAAGTGGGTGGAAACAGGGATAGGGACAACAAGTTAGGAACAAAGCACTGATTTTCAGAACTAGGTACCTAATTTAGGAGCCTAAATCTAGGCAAATGAATAGTAGGAATAAATTTAGGGCTCCAATTTATATTAACATATTAACATAATAGATGAAAAAAGAAAAAAGACCACCTGGCTCACCTAGTCTGTCAAATGTTTTCTGTCCACACAGCCAAGGATATAACCAACTGTCAGTCATAAAGCATGACAGCTTGTAGGATATCCTCCTTACCAAAGATAATTTTTGTCATCTTCCTCTTTTATACTCAATTCCTACTGTTACAATGTGCAGCTCGCAGAAAGGCCCCATGAACTGTCTCACTTACCCCCCGATGCCGCCTCAGTCCACACACGGCAGGAATGCTGCTACAGCCTTCCAGGGCCATGAGGCTTGCACACCGCTGCGGTGTCCAGGACCTGTCATGCTCCTGCTCCTCCCAGATCTTGCATTAGGTGCATGTGCTCGGTGCATGCCTATGTTTAAAAGGCCCAGAGTGGGAAACTCGAACCCAGTGCCTTCCATTGATATCATCGACTACTACTATTTAAGGCTTGTTATGTTAATTATATTATGAAATAATGTATTTCTTTCTTCTTTGGAAATGCAAATAATTTTAAATGATTAATTGCTAACTACTGTAAACCGATTTGATATGCTTGCATGAAAAGTCGGTATAAAAAATTATTAAATAAATAAATAATCTGACTCCTATCTTTTAGCCAGTTCTCAGTCCACAGTAGGACATTGCCTCATCCCGTGTTATTTTAATTTTCCGAAGAGTTTCTCATGAGGGATTTTGTCAAATTATTTCTGAAAATCCAGATTCCTGAGGCACTCCACTGTTTATCTTTCTCCACTGAGAAAACTATTATTCCTACTCTTTGTTTCCTTTTAACCAGTTTGCACTTAACCCATGCTCTCTTGAGTGCAGTAATAGACTTCAAGAGGTCATGGGATGAGCACAGAGAATCCTTGGTTGCAAAACTATGAAGAGATAGCAGAAGAATTTGCAACTTTCTAGTAGGATGGACTTTCCATCTCCTTAACAGATATCTGATATGCATGCTTTTAGTCTTGGTTTTGCTCTCTTGGACGTTTCTTCTCTTCCTCACTGCCTCTTCTGGGATTCAAATGCTTTCCCAATTCTGCTTGTTATGCCCGTCGGTCGCAGACAGCTGTGACCACTTATGCTCACCTCTTTCTATGCTGCCTTGTCATCTATGGGAAAAATGGCGGCCTCCACCAACCACCACCGACCAGCCTGGAGTTCCCAGGTCGGCGTGGGCGCTGCCAACTGCCATCTTGTTTCAGGAATTACCTAGTCACGCGCACAGGCCACCTTTGTACACATCATGGCGGGAACCTCAGGGGCATCCCCTCCGGATGACGTCATTCATTGATTGTAGTTAAGCTGGCTGGCCCGTCGGTTTGACAAGTTAGCAAGGAGTTTCCTCATGGCTGAATTCTGCTTCATCCTTGGACTTCCGGTTCCAGATTCTTCCCTTGGTGCGAGACGCTCTGGGTACCCGCTCCTCAGAGGGCCTTCTGCCTTGGACTTCCTCATCTCTGATCATCCGCTCCTCGGAAGGCCTTCTGCCTTGGACATCTTTCCCACTCTCCATGACCTCTCCTGGAACCATCTGTGTGTACCTTACTCCTACGGACTTCTACTATACCAGCCTCATCATGGGATTCTCTCCAGTAAACCCTGCTTGGCAGCTCACTCCACACCACCCACTACAGGATCCTCATCGGTGTTCCTGCACCTCGGACTAGGGATGTGCAGCAGGGACGGATTCGTTCGATTTGGTATTCGTATTCGTCGTGACCCAAATCTGTTGTATCCGTTTTCAGGGGACACCGATTCATCCATTAGTTACATATGGTATTCGTTTCCCATTAAAGTTGAACCCCCCCCCCATCCCAATCCTTTAAATTTAATTTACTACAACCCCCCACCCTCCTGACTCCCCCAAGACTTGCCAAAAGTCCCTTGTGGTCCAGCGGGGGTCCTAGAGTGATCTCCTGCACTCGGGCCGTTGGCAGCCAGTATTCAAAATGGCGCCATTAGCCTTTGCCCTTACTATGTCATAGGGGCTACCGGTGCCATTGGTCGGCCCCTATCAAATGGTAGGAGCACAAGATGGCGCTGGCCGTCCATTGCTCCTACCATGTGATAGGGGCCGACCAATGGCACCGATAGCCCCTGTGACATAGTAAGGGCAAAGGCTATCGGCACCATTTTGAATACCGGCAGCCAACGGCCCGAGTGCAGGAGAACACTCCAGGACCCCCGCTGGACCACCAGGGACTTTTGTCAAGTCTTGGGCTGGGGTCAGGAGAGTGGGGCTTTTATTCATTAATGATATGTTGCATTCGTGGGGGTTTGCCATATGTTTTGGAACCTCACGGATGCAACGAATAGGGACCTATACGTTGCGGATTGCACATTCGTTCAAAATGAATGCACATCCCAACCTCAGACTACCTTTCCATTACCACTACTGGGACATCTTCTGGCATATCCTGCCCCGCGGGCCACTACCAGATCTTCACGTCTGAGGTACTACTACAATACTGAGAGACTGCCTGGTGTACCCCGCTCTGCGGGCCACTACCGGATCTTCTCATTGGAGGTATCACCCTTGGGTATACCCCTCTGCTCAGAACTTTGTTTTACTGCACCTCCCACTCCGCAGGCTGTGCCTTTTTGCTTCTCTTAATAAAGACTCTATTCCACAGTTGTGTTTGGCACCACTGAGACCTTGCCTACCAATGGTGAGGCTCACAGGGCTCCTCCCTGTGGGCGGAGACACCTCTTACCTCGGCCCAGGGTTCACACTTTCACAGAACATAACACTGCTTTCAACACTCATAAGCAATCCCCATATGCCAGGCTTTCTTTTATCCAATAAATTTGTTATATACTGGCTCACAACCTAAAATTTTATAACCCAAACAAATTTGCATAACAACTTGAGGAAAACTGCAAACTAGCAGATTGTATATTAACATTAACAATATGGAAAACCAATCAAAAAGACAACAACCAACGGAGAGTGGTATCAAAATATTGTATAGTGTTTCCAGTCTCATGGGCTCTTGCCCTTACAGGGCTACAACCCCTCTCTTGTCTTGAACACTGTTTTGATCACGTCATTTACCAACTCTCGGAAGGTTTGTCCATTTAAATTCTTTTTATATTTTTTAATTTTTAAAAAAGTGCAAAAATGCCTCCCGTAAATTACCCGTGTTATTCTTAAAACACACACCTCACATTACCCACTACCTTTACTTATTAAAACAAAATGTAATTGCTATTATACTCATCTCTTTAAACTACATTTGTTTTGCGCATGAATCTCGGCTACTTTGCCCAAATGAATCGCCCGACATTGACAATGTTTCGGCGCGCTCCTCGCGCCTGCTTCAGGGGCTGTCGTTCGTTCTCAACCATTCATTCTCAACCACTTCTAAAAAAGAACATGAATATAATAATTTTTTACTTCAGATAATGCACTTATCCTGACTCGTGCAATAGAACTTACTATTCAGCATGTCATGGTTCTTCCTGTATTCTCCTCATTCAAATATGGCGCTCAAACGCCGTCCTTCCACCTCTACCGGATGTCAGCTGTTTTATACTCAAAACGTGGATAAAAATCCAACCTATCAGCTACAAGTATACCGACCAGTCAACTTCCTTGTTAAGCCCCGCTGGGGCAATGGAATTCAATTTAAAAATCCATCGTTGTTCACGCTGAAGTAAACAGAGATTTAAATCCCCTCCCCGCTCATCTTGCTCAACACTATCCAAGACCGTACTATATAAACTTTCAAAGCTATGAGATTTTTCAACGCAGTGCTGTACTAACGGGGCTTCCAACCTGCCTCGTTTCATTGCACTCTTATGCTCTATTAAGCGTGTTTTTAATAATCTGGTGGTTTTACCCACATAAATGAGCCCACAAGGGCACCATATAGCATATATTACATTTCTTGAAACACATGAAGTTGTTCTAATCGGTCTAAATTTTTTTAGTTTTGCTAAAGGAATATCTGTATTAGAGTGAGCTAGCGGGCACATTGCACAAGACCCACATGGGAAATGCCCTTTACTTCCTCAGATCTATCAACCTTAGCTTTAAAATGTGAACTAACCACCTGATCTTTAATACTTGATCCTCTTTTAAATGCTATCAAAGGCTGTGCTTCAAAGACTGTATGAACTTGCAAAACACTCCAATGACGCCTAATACTGCACACTACCTCATTCACTCCCAAAGAATAGGGTAACACACATGTCAACCGATTGGTAAATGATTTCTGTCTCGGTTGTAATAATTGTTCTCTATGATTCCATCTTGCTCGTTTGCAAGCTTTTCGTATTACAGCTAATGGATAACCCCTATCTGCAAATCTTTGACTCATTTCTCTCACTTTTATTTTGTACTCCTGAGCTGTTGAGCATAACTTCCTAAGCCTCAAGAATTGACCGAAAGGAATGCTATTACGCAAAGTTAAAGGATGACAACTGGAATATTCCAATATTGTATTTCGGTCCGTTGGCTTCTGAAAGATCGTGAAAAAAAATGTTTGTGCATTCAAAGAGATCTGTATGTCCAAAAAAGGAACAGAAACTTGATCAAGATTATATGTAAACTGTAAAGCTTGCTCACAAGAATTTAACCAAATAATAAATTCTTTAAAGAGGATCTCAGTCCCATGCCACACTATGAAAATGTCATCGATGAAACGGCACCACACTAAAATGTTATTTTTATAAGGAGAAGTCTCTATCCAACGTGACTCAAAATGTCCCACATACAAACTTGCAACACTGGGGGCCATTGTGGCCCCCATTGCTGTACCCCCTACCTGTTATCTGAAGTAAAAAATTATTATATTCATGTTCTTTTTTAGAAGTGGTTGAGAATGAATGGTTGAGAACGAACGACAGCCCCTGAAGCAGGCGCGAGGAGTGCGCCGAAACATTGTCAATGTCGGGCGATTCATTTGGGCAAAGTAGCCGAGATTCATGCGCAAAACAAATGTAGTTTAAAGAGATAAGTATAATCAGCAATTACATTTTGTTTTAATAAGTAAAGGTAGTGGGTAATGTGAGGTGTGTGTTTTAAGAATAACACGGGTAATTTACGGGAGGCATTTTTGCACTTTTTTAAAAATTAAAAAATATAAAAAGAATTTAAATGGACAAACCTTCCGAGAGTTGGTAAATGACGTGATCTAAACAGTGTTCAAGACAAGAGAGGGGTTGTAGCCCTGTAAGGGCAAGAGCCCATGAGACTGGAAACACTATACAATATTCTGATACCACTCTCCGTTGGTTGTTGTCTTTTTGATTGGTTTTCCATATTGTTAATGTTAATATACAATCTGCTAGTTTGCAGTTTTCCTCAAGTTGTTATGCAAATTTGTTTAGGCTTTCTTTTATAACATTTTTCAGCAAGAAATCAGGGACTTGAAGGAAAGAGAACTAATTATGTTCTGCATTCTCACAGAACACGGTATTTACCTTTCTCTATGATATGTAACAAGATCATGCTAATTAGCCACTGCATTTTGTATTAATGTGCATGATAAAAGAGTCAACACACTATCAGGGACATGGTTTCACAAGCATGTGCTAAAACAAATGCATAGCCAGTTAAGTGGCATTTTAAGGTGCAATTCTTCACAGGCTTGCAAGCAAAAACAATTACCATGAGTTTTATTCTTTAGGCCTCTACATCATGTTTGTAAATTGTGTTGATACTAATGTTTATCTTCTGTTCTGTGATGAATGTGTAGTGCAGTTTACCCAAGCTTTTACTTAAATGCACAGATTAGATTAAAATCCCTTGATAAACGAGTTTCATTTCAAGCATCTCGAGCTTTTTAGGGACAATACTTATCAGCAATTTTGGCTAGCAGTATTATCAGTAGCCTTCATAGATGTCTGCTCTCCAAATATGCAGAAAAGATTGTTATGCAATTATAATAAGAAAGCATCCAGACCATCTTTTAGTTAGATACTATGGGGTAATATATAAATCTACCTCAGGTTCTTCAAGTGATGTTGTGTGTTTATAGTTGATAATGCAGTAGTACTTTAGTGTTGATGACATTAATGGTGATACTGTGTTACAAATCCAGAGGTGGACCCCTGTTCTGAGGTAAGTTAGAGTTACCAAAGACAGTAAACCCTCTCTGGTCCCTACCATCGGAGGGCAAGGCTTGAAGGTTCAGCAGTCGAATGAAGACTTCACCCTGGAAGCTCGTGGTTCCCCCAGGAGGAGCCAGTAGGAACCCAACCGTTGGGACTTAAGAACTTCTTGAAGATTGAAGATTGGTCTGGATGCAGGTGCCTCCTGCAGGTCGTGGATTCCAGATGGCTGGCGCTTCCAGCAGGTCGAGTCAGTCTAGGAGTAGAAGCCGAAGAGTGGTCAGGAGCTGTTCCGAGGGTTGAAGCTAGGAAAAGAGTTGAATCCGTTCCAGAAGCAATACAGGAGAATGGTCCACAGCCAGTCCAGAAGCAAGCCAGGAGAAGGGTCCACAGCCAGACCAGGGTCAAGCCAAGCGAAGAACGACAGCCGGTTCAAGGGTCAGAAGCCAAGAATCAATCCAACGAGGGAGAAGAACAGAAACAAGAACGAAGACCAGGAACAAAGGTCAGGAACCAGGAACACCAGTACGGAGACTGAACAACCAGAAGCCTCAATACCAAGGCAAGGTCTAAGGAGCAGACCTTGCCTTAAATACCCAAGGTGAGGAAGAAGTCTTGGGAAGGAGCCATGACACTTCCTGTCATGGCCCCTTTAAATCTCTCTTCAGTCGCATGTGTGGCTCTTTAGTAGACAGAAGGGGGAGGAGTTGTCCTGGCTGTGCAGAGCCCAGCGGCCATGGCCGCGGGAAGAGTGCGAAAGAGTCCTGCCTACTCCAGCAGGGGCCTCGGTGCTAACCCGATGCCACGGGTAAGTACTTGGTCCCTGCCACGGCTGGCGGCCATGACAGTCAGCCCCAGACGCGGTTCACTGCGGCCAAAGGCCATAACAGTACCCCCTCCTTTAGGCCTCCCTCTAGAAGGCTTGGGTTTACCTGGATGTTCATTGTGAAAGTTCCTGAGAAGAGTTTTATCCAGGATGTTCTTAGCAGGCTCCCACGAATTCTCAGATCCAAATCCTTCCCTCGCTAGGAGGTATTCCCATGTGTTGCCTCATTTCCGAATATCTAGTACCTCACACACTTGATATATAGTGTCCTCCTCCGTCCTGAGCTGAGGTGCTTCAGGAACCTTCCGAGTAGGCCAGGTGAGGACCAAAGGCTTCAAAAGAGATGCGTGGAAGGAATTGTGGATTCTCAATGAGGTCAGCAGATGAAGTTGATAGGTTACCAGACCAAGCTGTCGTAGCACCATAAACGGTCCAATATAACGGGGGGCCAGTCGCATGGAAGGAACTCTCAAATGGATGTGCCTGGTGCTAAGCCACACCTTTTCTCCTGGACGGAACTGTGGAGCCAGTCACCGATGTCTTTTGGCAAATGTCTTGGCGGTATGAGCCGCTTTACGAAGCATGAGTTGGGTATGAATCCAGAGTCATCTTAGTTGTGTAGCAGTGAGCTAGGCTGCTGGGGATGGAACCGGTAACGGCAAAGGCAAGGGCGGCCTGGGTTGACGTCCAAATATGATCTGAAAGGGAGAGCCTCCCGTAGAAGTACATGCGTGAGAATTATGGGAGAATTCAGCTCACGAGAGAAGTCGCCCAATCGTCTTGACGAGAGTTGATGAATATTCGCAGAAATTGTTTTAGGGTATGATTCGTACGTTCAGCCTGGCCATTGGTTTGCGGATGAAACGCGGTGGTAAAGTCTAATGAGATATGAAATTTTTTACAGAGACTACGCCAGTAACGTGCTGTGAACTGAGGACCATGGTCAGAAACAATGTGCTGTGGTAGGCCGTGAAGTCTGAAAATATGAAGCATAAACAGTTGAGCCAAACGAGGAGCTGATGGGAGGGAGGGCAGTGGGGTAAAATGGGCCATTTTTGAAAACCGGTCCACTACTACCCATATTACTGTGTTACCCTCCAATGGCGGAAGGTCCACAATAAAGTCTGTGGAGATGTGTATCCAAGGCTTCGAGGGTGCTGGTAATGGTTGTAAAAGTCCTTGAGTTTTCCCCATAGGAATCTAATGTTAGGCACAGGTTGGACAAGAAGCCACATATGCTTGTATGTCTTTGCACATTCTAGGCCACCAATAGGCCAACACTTTGTTACGTAGTCTCTTAGGTACCACCGTTTTACAGGTGGAACAGTGAAGATTGCAGTAAGTGTGATGCAAGTCGGATCTATAATGTGTTGAATGGGTTCCTCAGTGTCATCCATAGAAAAGGATCAGGATAAGGCATCTGCCTTAACATTCTTGTTTGCTGGGCGATATCAAAGTTCGAAGTGAAAACATGTAAAAAAGAGTGCCCAACGAGCTTGTCGTGGGTTCAAACGTTGAGCTTGCTGTAGATATACCAAATTTTTATGGTCTGTATATACTGTTATACGGTGTTGAGCTCCTTCCAGCCACTGCCACCATTCCTCAAAGGCCAGTTTTATGGCAAGCAGCTCTTTATCCCCGATAGAATAGTTACTTTCCGCTGAAGAAAATGTTTTTGAAAAATATGAGCAGGGATGAGATGTCCCGGACATGTCATTTTGGCTTAAAACAGCACCTATTCCTTCAGCAGATGTGTCCACTTCCACAATAAATAGACATTTGGGATCGGGATGCCGAAGACAGGGTTGTTGGAGGAAAGAGTTTTTAAGTGCTTCAAAAGCCAATTCAGCCTCAACAGGCCATTCCTTGATGTTTGTTCCCTTATGGGTGAGGGCAGTAACAGGTGCAGCCAATTTAGAAAAGTTCTTAATAAAACTATGATAGTAGTTTGTGAATCCAAGGAAACGCTGCAGTGCACGTAATCCTTTAGGCTGGGGCCATTCTTGGATACACTTTAATTTGGAAGGGTCCATCTGGAACCCATGCTTGGAAATGATGTACCCTAGAAAAGGTAAGGATTCCTGTTCAAAAATGCATTTTTCGATCTTGGCGTATAAGCGGTTCTCTCTTAAGCATTGTAATACCTGAACAACATGTTGCCAATGTGTCTGTAGATTGGAGGAAAAAATCAAAATGTCATCGAGGTAGACTACTACGCACACATAAAGTAGATCTCGGAATATTTCATTAATGAGATGCTGGAATACTGCAGAAGCATTAGTCAATCCGAAAGGCATAACAAGATATTCATAATGACCATCTATGGTGTTAAAAGCAGTCTTCTATTCGTCCCCTTCCCGAATCCTGATTAGATTATATGCTCCTCGAAGATCCAGTTTAGAGAACACTCTGGCTCCCTAAAGGCAGTCAAACAGTTCCGCTATCAGCGGTAGAGGGTATCGGTCCTTGATGGTGATCCCATTGAGCCCACGGTAATCAATACAAGGGCATAATGTACTGTCTTTTTTTCCAACAAAGAAAAACCTAGCTCCTGCTGGAGGTTTGGATCATCGAATGAATCCCTTCTGTAGATTATCTTGGATATATTCAGTCATAGCACGAGTCTCCAATGCGGATAGCAGATAAACCCTACTACACGGTGGGGTAGTTCCAGGAACAAGGTTAATATTACAATCAAATTCTTGGTGTGGCGGCAACGTATCTGTGTCCTTCTTAGAGAAGACATCGGTGAATTGTTCATATTGGGAAGGAAGGCCCTCCAGATGAGTGATGCAGATAAGGATACTAGAGGTATTAGATTTTTTAATGCAGGTTTCATGGCAGGTTGGACCCCAACGGACCAGTCTTAGTGATGTCCAGTCGAACTGTGGATTGTGATGTTGCAACCAAAGAATCCCAAGAACAACTGGATGAATGGCTTTCTGGATAATATAAAAGATGATGCTTTCGGTATGATTCGGTGCAATATGGTAATCCAAGGGAATCGTGTGATGAGTACTTCTCTCTGGTAGAGAGTCTCCGTGGATGGAAGAGATGATTAATGGTCTTGAACACAGATGGGTAGGAATATGTTGTTGTTCTACCACATCTTGCAGGATGAAACTTCCTCCAGCCCTGGAATCTACTAACGCCAATGTAGAAAATGTGTGGTCTAGAAGCAGAGTTATCTGCAAAGTGAGTGGGGGAGCCAGAGTAGTGATGCCTAGGATTACTCCCCCAAAAGAGCTTAGGCTTAGTAGTTTCCTGGACACGTAGGACAACACTCAATGAGATGATCCGACCCTCCACAATATAAACAACGGCCTGCCTTACGTCGCCTTTGCCTTTCTTCTGGAGAGAGAGGTCCACGACCCAACAGCATAGATTCTTCACCTGACTTCTCTGCGATGGATGATGATCGAGCCGCCGGAGGAGAACGAACAAGATTAGGCGTGGTCATGTGTCTTCCGGTACTACATCCTTCATGAGCTCTTTCTTGTATACGGCAATCAATCCTGGTGACTAAGTCAATCAAAGAATCCAAAGAGTGAGGCAACTCACAGGCCGCCATTTTGTCCTTAATTCTGGATGGCAATCCCTCCAAGAATATGGTCTGGAGACAGCTTTCCTCCCAATGGAGTTCTGATGCAAGAGTTCTAAAATCTATAGGGTAGTACGCCAACGGACGACCTCCTTGGTAGAGCTGAAGAAGCTTGGAACCAGAGACTACTTGTTTTCCAGGATCATCAAATACTGTTTTGAACAGTTTCAAGAACTGAGGAAGATTCTGCAGAACAGGATCTGATTGTCTCCAGTAGGGGGAAGCCCACGCCAGGGCCTTGCCTTCCAACAACGATAAAATATATGTAGTTTTAGTCAGATCATCTGGAAAAAGAGAAGCTTGTAGGTGGAAATGCATACTGCATTGATCAAGGAATCCTTGGCATAAACGAGGTTCACTAGAGTAACTTGGAGGAATAGGCAACAGAACCATAGAACGGGTATTTACCTGTCCCACTGATGGTAGTGGTAAGGATGGAGGAGCTGTCTGAACCGCCGTAATAGAATCCAGCCGGGTGTTGAGTCGCTCCAGGGAGGCTGCCATAGATTCTAGGATCTGTTGTTGCTCCATGACTTTCTGGGCCAGTCCAAGAATGGCCTGACAAGCTGAAGCCTCTGCCGGGTCCATGGCCTTGGTATTCTGTTACAAATCCAGAGGTGGACCCCTGTTCTGAGGTAAGTTAGAGATACCAAAGACAGTAAACCCTTTCTGGTCCCTACCATCGGAGGGCAAGGCTTGAAGGTTCAACAGTCGAATGAAGACTTCACCCTGGAAGCTCATGGTTCCACCAGGTGGAGCCTGTAGGAACCCGGCCACTGGGACTTAAGAACTTCTTGAAGACTGAAGATTGGTCTGGATGCAGGCGCCTCCTGCAGGTCGTGGATTCCAGACAGCTGGCACCTCCAGCAGGTCGAATCAGTCTAGGAGTAGAAGCTGGTCAGGAGCCGTTCCGAGGGTCGAAGCCAGGAGATGAGTCGAATCCATTCCATAAGCAATGCAGGAGAATGGTCCACAGCCAGTCTAGAAGCAAGCCAGGATAAGGGTCCACAGCCAGTCCAGAAGCAAGCCAGGAGAAGGGTCCGTAGCCAGTCCAGAGTCAAGCCAAGCGAAGAACGACAGCCGGTCCAAGGGTCAGAAGCCAAAAATCAATCCAACGAGGCCATGGCCACGGGAAGAATGCTGAAGGGGCCTGCCTCCTCCAGCAGGGCCTCGGTGCTAACCCAACGCCGCGGGTAAGTACTTGGTCCCGGCTGCAAACCGCCGCAGTCGGCAGCCATAACAGTTGGCCCCGGTCGCAGCCCGCCGCAGCCGATGGCCACAACATACTGTTTCTACTGTTGTTTAAATCAAATCACTCCTGTTCTCCATGTGTCCTAGTCCATAGAATGCCTTACTTGCATTGCACTTTTACCTCTTCTAATATCATTTCCACTCTCTGACTTGTTTTTGGAGGGTCTGATTTAACAAAGCTTTTACTACAAACAAAAAATGGAAGAAATTCCTTAATAAATCAGACCACTTGTGAGGAGAAAGTGAATTGTTGATATCTAGTGTTAGAAAAAAATGCCATTTTCGTTTTAGTAATTAATGTTGAATTGCATCAAAGGGTATGGGGAGAATCCCAATTTGTTCTTTCATCTTCCATATGGATTCTAGTTCTACCAAGTCCAAAACATTTGCTTTAGTTGGCTTTGCTTGGAAAAGGCGGTTAACACCAAACATTTTGCCAGAAGTAGAATATAAATCACAATCTATGATATGGACAAAGAAAAGAAAATGAATCATAAATCACAGCTCACCATTTGCTGACCATAAACATTGGATTGGACCGTACCATCTCAACTAAAAAGTTGGAATCGTTATGGTACTGAAGACTATTAGTTTTATAAAACAAGATGGTACATTGGTGGTCTACCATTGATTATTCTGGAATCAAGTCACCTTTCATTGCTATCCTCATGAAGAATTTTATTGCCAAAAAAAAAAAAAAAGAGGAGGCAATCAAGTTAAATAGCAAAATTCAAGTGAGGAAACAATGGTACAAACAGGTATTATACTTTATTTTCCAAATAAATGACTTGCAACCAAGATAGTATATGTATGATCATACATGTAGCAATGTATTACAGTAAATTTTGATCTGGAATGAAATTTACTATCAGTAAGCCTCTTTATGCAATATTATCTTTGTTGACTTTACTAGTAACAAAAATACACTTTAAATTGTTCACTTCCACAGAGTATCCCTATTAAAGCAATCTAGGAAATTAGTTTATTTGAGATAAAGTGTACAGCAATTTTATTCATAGCTTCCCTGTATCTCACACTGTTAATCTGCATCACAGAACACTAAATAGTGTCTAATGTTTACTGCATTTAACTGAATGTATACAATTCTGAGGGTACGCCAGGGACCGATTATCATAATTATACAGGTTTCTATGGAAACCCACAAGTCTATCAGTTTTGATTCATTATATTGTTATACCTTCTAGCACTTTCTAATTATTAGGTGCCCATAAAAAGTCTACGGCTTGCTGTTACTATAGAAATGAGCTATAGACAGATCTCAGTTTTTAACCCTTAGAAGACTAGAAAAAAATTAAGATTCAGACAAGAGCTGGCATTATGAGGATCACCAACTGATTTAATGGTTTAACTTCTTATAATTGATATAATTTCTCCTACTGTTCTTTCCTGTTTGTTGAAATATATTTCACAAAGACAAGTTTATGAAGAAAATGTACCTTTTTGGATAAAGCCTTCTCTTGACACTGAGGTTCTAAATCGCATACCGATTATATGCATTGCCATAAATGTCTAAAGTATATCATTATATGCAGCACTCAAAAGTACAAGGTGTCCAATGGAAGTATTTTAAAGCAGGTATTTTTTTTTTTGTTGTTATTGAAATATATAAATGAATTAAGCTGAATTTTCCTGAACTGTTTTTTTTTTTGGAGGGGGGAAGAGGTCATACATCAAAATCCTACGATGAGGAAGCAGAACAAATTATGTAACAGTAATCGTTACAATATTTTGAGGGTTTAAAGATTCCATTTCACAAATTTTTGACTGCAAAGTGACAGCTTAAGTAGAACTAAATGCTATATTGTGCCATTGTAGTACTGTGAGCCTTCAAGATTGCAGTGTGTTCTCTAACAGAAAGCCTTCCTCACTGAAAGAGATTGAGTGGCTTCTTTGTATCCCCAGACCTCTTTCTATTATAGTTTTTCAATTAAGAGTGCCTTTTAATTTAGATCAGCAAAGCTCTCCTAAAGTGACAGCTCGTTCTTCACACTGCATATCTATTTACTTTGGAAATCAACACAGCATTCAATAACCTGAGAGTGGGCCCTGCTGCTGAAACCAATCGAAATAAGTAAACTTGGGCTAATTCATAAACTGAATAGAAAGCCAGGGGAAAGCCTCAGTCATAGGAGTTGCATCTGAACTTTTAGTTCTACCAGCTTATAATTTTTCTCTCTTAAGAAAATATAAGACAATATTGCAAAATGAGGTTTCACTTCATGCTGTCTTACAAAGGACTGTTTTTATTAAGAGAGCCTCGGTGGAAAAATCAAAGCCAGACCTCCTGTATTAATTCCTTTGGCTGATGTTAAGATCTTGAATGGTGCTAAAGATGGTGTTGTGGCTCCTAGTTGTTTATTGTTTTGGAAAGGGACAGTTAGAGGATTTACATTTTTTAATTTGTTCTTGTATTGAAACCAAACAATACACCAATATGCTGCTTTAATAGATTTTCCATAATAGTGACTTGCATGATAGCATTTATCTCATTGCAACTATAGTAAATAAAATATCCTTGTATTTGTATTTTGATATTCAAGTTACAAATTTTCTCAAAAGATTAAAAACTTATGTATAGAATACAAGACAAAAACATTATGGGGCCTATGCACTAAAGTTTGTACTCAAATATTTTTTTGCATGCATAACCTAAAAATTTAAATTTTCAAAGGCTTAATCGTGAAAAAAAGGCCATATACACTTGTATATGCCCGAGCATGCATAATAAGTATTTAAAAAAGGGCCACATATATGTGTATAGGTGTGTATGAGAGCAAAAGTGCACGTACAAAAAGAGGCCTGTAGGAGCCATGCTGGGGTGGAATTAGCATGTACGCACATAAAGAGGTACTTTAAAAGCAATGTATGCATGAAAGTCATCCATCTTATGTTCATTCATGTACTACTGCTCATGTAAGCACATAAGTGCAAACTTTCATTTAGACTTGGCATTTGACAGGTTGGCTTCTTCAAGTGAGTGCACACAGGAGCAGGCTAGGTGGTAGGAGAGAGTGTACCAGGGACAGATTGGGACCTACTGGGTACAAAATGGGACACACTTGGGTCATAAAGGGGAGTTACTGGGATAGAATGGTCATATGGAGGGGGGAGTGGTGTACAAGGGCTAGACTGGGCAATACTGGTGATAATTGGGACATACTGCTGTATATTGGAGGTTACTGGAACAGATTGGGGGAACTGGGAAATGCAGGGTATGCAGTGGGTGGAAGTGCAGGTTACTGAGACATTCTGGGACATATGGGGGGGGGAGGGGGGGGGAGTCAGTGGTGGTGCTTCACTTTTCAAAACGACACTAATGACCTTATGGTGGATACTCACGTCACAATGGCTGAGGAGGAAGAGAGAACAAAAGATAAGGAGAAAGAAGAGGAAGAGGAGTTAATCTTTTCAGAGAATATACAGGATTAGGGCACACTTTCTGGATCTTTCAGAAGAGCAAGACATTAGCGAGTTCAGGTTTAACAAGGAAACCATATTGTTCCTATGAGGCAGTTAAAGCAGGACCTGCAACTGACAATTAGAAGGGGCCACACCATGCTATAATTCAAGGTAACTACCATCCTAATACTTTTGGCTTTTAGCATCTTTCAGACACTTCTAGGAGTCATGACTAGAATCAGCCAATCTGCCATCTCCATGTGATTCATACAGCTCCTGGTAGTGTTGCTCTGAAAAACACACTACTATGTATCACTTCCTTAGAGTCAACAACAACAAAGCATGGCTGATTTCCATCAAATAGCATGCTTCCTCTCTTTCTAGGGGGCTATTGATTGCATTCATATCTCTATAAGGGCACCAGAGGGAGATGAGGCTACCTACCACAAATATAAGTGCTTTCACTCACTCATTATGCAGGTGGTCTGCGATGCCAAACTCATCCTCTTGGATGTCATTCCCAGATTTCTGGGATCTACTCACAATGCTTATATTATTCTCTTACAGTCTGGAATTCATGACTGCTTCCAAAAAGGACACTTCACTGGGGGCTGGCTTCTAGATAAGGATGCACTTACTATCACCATCACACACGAACTAACCTCTTCTTATTGTATCCCTTCATATCTAGGTGGACTCACAGCTTTAGGCCAGGAAAACTGCTCTTCTCTTCTCCCTTTCAGGTGATAGAGTATATCCAAACAAATCTTGGTTCCTGATCCCGATGACTAACTCACAGACCACTGAGATGGCTCCCTACAACAGGGCCGACTGACAGATCAGAGAAGTCATTGAGAAAACCTTTGGCCTACTCAAAACACATTTCTGCTGACTGGACAGATCAGGGGGATGTCTTCTTTACAATCCACCTAAAGTTTGTGAAATTTTTCTAATCTGCTGCATGCTACTTGACTAGATACAGATGCATGCCTCCTCTAGAGGGACTGTAAGATAATCTGGATGAAGAAAAGGAGGAAGAATAGCTGAGTCAGGAGGAATTTCAGGAGATACACTGCTAATGTCAACAGCAGTATAAAGAGGAAAGGAATACTCTGATTCAAATACATTTTAGATGGTGAACTTGCATTTATTTATATGGTGTGCTCAATGTGATGAACGATATATAACATACATTTAGTGCTTCCTTGGCTGCCCTCTTTTTAAGAGATAGGGGAACTTTTTCTGCCCTTGATAATCCAATTCTGGCGCTCCTCTGCAATGGTATCCTGTCACAGATAATGCTGCCCTCGGAAGGCACAGGACCTGGAGGCAGTGGCACATTGACATTTCTGCTGGAGGGCCTGCAGGACTCTGTGACAGCTGAAAAGATGGGCTAGCAGCTGTGATGGCTCTTTCCTCCTCAGCCACCTGTTCCTTTGGAGAGATGGGAGCATAAGAACATAAGAACATAAGAAAATGCCATACTGGGTCAGACCAAGGGTCCATCAAGCCCAGCATCCTGTTTCCAACAGTGGCCAATCCAGGCCATAAGAACCTGGCAAGTACCCAAAAACTAAGTCTATTCCATGTAACCATTGCTAATGGCAGTGGCTATTCTCTAAGTGAACTTAATAGCAGGTAATGGACTTCTCCTCCAAGAACTTATCCAATCCTTTTTTAAACACAGCTATACTAACTGCACTAACCACATTCTCTGGCAACAAATTCCAGAGTTTAATTGTGCGTTGAGTAAAAAAGAACTTTCTCCGATTAGTTTTAAATGTGCCCCATGCTAACTTCATGGAGTGCCCCCTAGTCTTTCTACTATCCGAAAGAGTAAATAACCGATTCACATCTACCCGTTCTAGACCTCTCATGATTTTAAACACCTCTATCATATCCCCCCTCAGTCGTCTCTTCTCCAAGCTGAAAAGTCCTAACCTCTTTAGTCTTTCCTCATAGGGGAGTTGTTCCATTCCCCTTATCATTTTGGTAGCCCTTCTCTGTACCTTCTCCATCGCAATTATATCTTTTTTGAGATGCGGCGACCAGAATTGTACACAGTATTCAAGGTGCGGTCTCACCATGGAGCGATACAGAGGCATTATGACATTTTCCGTTTTATTCATCATTCCTTTTCTAATAATTCCCAACATTCTGTTTGCTTTTTTGACAGCCGCAGCACACTGCACCGATGATTTCAATGTGTTATCCACTATGACACCTAGATCTCTTTCTTGCATTGTAGCACCTAATATCTCTCTCTGGTCATGGGAGCGGTGGTGGCATTTGAGTTGGTAACATGATGGGCAGTGGTGGAGGAACAGGTGGAGCTGGGGAGGGGCCGTCCAGCCTGGTGGTGCAACAAAGGCTGTTGGGGGCAGCATCCCGTGAGGCATCACACAGTAGAGGACAGGTGGGAGAGTTGCAGCAGCCAAGGGGGCATCCTGTCCAGCATCTTCTTCCGCACAACAGTCTAGTCTTCCATTAAAGTACAAATGACCCGTAGCTCCTATGAGGCTCCTCTGTGCAGCTATCACCAAAAGACTGCCAGGGACTGTACTGTTTTAATTTTGTGTGATGACATGTATCAGAATGATTCCACAAAAAGGTGGGGGAGGATAACTCTAGAAAACTTAAGCAAACCCCACTCAAAAGTAGTGTCCTTGAGTCGAGTGGGAGGCATATACAGGCAGGGGAGGGGAAGTTATATTTATTTATTTACTTATTTTTGTATTTATTTTTTTTTTATGTTCCACTTTTTCTGCATTTCAAAGTGCATTACATTCAGGTACTGTAGTTATTTTAAGTTACCCTTTGACCTTGAGGGTCTCCTACCGATTCTACCCTCTGTAATGAAGAGACATGGCCAGTCCCAGTTTGGGGCTGGAAAAAATATAGGAAGAACCATTCTAAAAAATAAAAAAAAAGGGAAGAAAAAGAAGGGATATTTTTTCTTTCCTGGGGCTTGGCTGCAGCTGTTGCTGGAGATTATTTAAAAACCGGCTAAGGTCAGTAACTCTGCCTGGAAAAAGGGACTCACTATGTGAGTCAGAGCTAAACAGGATATTTATTTGGTGTTTTGGTTCCTCCTTGAGGGAAAATGTTGTTGTTTATGTAATTCTGAACATGGCAGATCCCTGCAAGAAAGCTTTACAATGACGGGAGCCAGTTAACTAACATGGAATGATTACGTAGGGATGTGAATCGTTTTTCAACGATTAAAATTATCGTCCGATAATGTTTATATCGTCTTAAATCGTTATAGAACACGATACAATAGAAATTCTAACGATTTATCGTTAAAAATCGTTAAATCGTGTTAGTGCGCACTAACTCGAGTTAGTGCGCACTAACTCCCCGTTAGTGCGCACTAACTCGATTTAGTGCGCACTAACTGAAAATGATACAAATAAACACTTTCCAGGTCACTGAAGGTCAGTTAGGAATGAATATGTGTTCCTATTGGCTGGCTGCCCTCTTATCTATTGATGTTACCAAGGTTACCACTGAGGTGATGGTTGGGGGGATGGGAAATGGAACTGGAAACTAACGAACACCAACAGAAAATGAAACAAAGTGTTCACACTTCCCAGGTCAGTAAAGGTCACTTAGGAATGAATATGTATGTATGTATTCCTATTGGCTGGCTGTGCTCTTATCTATTGATGTTACCAATATGGTTGGGGGGATGTGAATTGGAAACAGTTGGAAGCTTGACAAAAAAAGTAATGTAATGATCAGCACTCACGTGACTAGAACTTGTTTGTTTATTATTTTTGTTAGCAGGCACCTGAAATGCTAGTGCATGTTGAATTTGCCAATCACTGTGCATTTTAGAAAGGTGGTCCTGGCTGGAACTGTACACAGTTCAAATATATGTAATTGATTGTTGGTAAGTGTATTTTTTAAGTAGCCACACTGGCACCAGTATGTTTACTTTTCCTCCTACTTAACTCACTAGCTCAGCTTTGTAAGAAGGGCTTCTCTGCTTGTGTGTTGTTTTTGTTTGGTGTGAGGAGAGCAGAAACATCAGATCTTTATTCAATCTACTACAGTCATCTCTTACAGTGCCCTATCCCTATTAATACCAGGAGTGTTGTGATCTTCCTGCACACAGTGCCCTAACCTTGATACCAGTCTGAGACAGCTCCCTCCCTGCATTACTAGTGAGAGGCTGGCTTCACAGACAGGGGGGAGCTGCCTGACCCTCACTCCTGACTTCCCCCATGTCCCAGCTAGTGAATGGTGTGTGGGTGAGGGGGGGGGGGGAGGATGGTGAAGTCTGAGACAGCTCCCTCCCTGCATTACTAGTGAGAGGCTGGCTTCACAGACAGGGGGGAGCTGCCTGACCCTCACTCCTGACTTCCCCCATGTCCCAGCTAGTGAATGGTGTGTGGGTGAGGGGGGGGGGGGAGGATGGTGAAGTCTGAGACAGCTCCCTCCCTGCATTACTAGTGAGAGGCTGGCTTCACAGACAGGGGGGAGCTGCCTGACCCTCACTCCTGACTTCCCCCATGTCCCAGCTAGTGAATGGTGTGTGGGTGAGGGGGGGGGAGGATGGTGAAGTCTGAGACAGCTCCCTCCCTGCATTACTAGTGAGAGGCTGGCTTCACAGACAGGGGGGAGCTGCCTGACCCTCACTCCTGACTTCCCCCATGTCCCAGCTAGTGAATGGTGTGTGGGTGAGGGGGGGGGGTGGATGGTGAAGTCTGAGACAGCTCCCTCCCTGCATTACTAGTGAGAGGCTGGCTTCACAGACAGGGGGGAGCTGCCTGACCCTCACTCCTGACTTCCCCCATGTCCCAGCTAGTGAATGGTGTGTGGGTGAGGGGGGGGGGGGAGGATGGTGAAGTCTGAGACAGCTCCCTCCCTGCATTACTAGTGAGAGGCTGGCTTCACAGACAGGGGGGAGCTGCCTGACCCTCACTCCTGACTTCCCCCATGTCCCAGCTAGTGAATGGTGTGTGGGTGAGGGGGGGGGGAGGATGGTGAAGTCTGAGACAGCTCCCTCCCTGCATTACTAGTGAGAGGCTGGCTTCACAGACAGGGGGGAGCTGCCTGTCCCTCACTCCTGACTTCCCCCATGTCCCAGCTAGTGAATGGTGTGTGGGTGAGGGGGGGGGGGGAGGATGGTGAAGTCTGAGACAGCTCCCTCCCTGCATTACTAGTGAGAGGCTGGCTTCACAGACAGGGGGGAGCTGCCTGACCCTCACTCCTGACTTCCCCCATGTCCCAGCTAGTGAATGGTGTGTGGGTGAGGGGGGGGGGGTGGATGGTGAAGTCTGAGACAGCTCCCTCCCTGCATTACTAGTGAGAGGCTGGCTTCACAGACAGGGGGGAGCTGCCTGACCCTCACTCCTGACTTCCCCCATGTCCCAGCTAGTGAATGGTGTGTGGGTGAGGGGGGGGGGGAGGATGGTGAAGTCTGAGACAGCTCCCTCCCTGCATTACTAGTGAGAGGCTGGCTTCACAGACAGGGGGGAGCTGCCTGACCCTCACTCCTGACTTCCCCCATGTCCCAGCTAGTGAATGGTGTGTGGGTGAGGGGGGGGGGGAGGATGGTGAAGTCTGAGACAGCTCCCTCCCTGCATTACTAGTGAGAGGCTGGCTTCACAGAGAGGGGGGAGCTGCCTGTCCCTCACTCCTGACTTCCCCCATGTCCCAGCTAGTGAATGGTGTGTGGGTGAGGGGGGGGGGGGAGGATGGTGAAGTCTGAGACAGCTCCCTCCCTGCATTACTAGTGAGAGGCTGGCTTCACAGACAGGGGGGAGCTGCCTGACCCTCACTCCTGACTTCCCCCATGTCCCAGCTAGTGAATGGTGTGTGGGTGAGGGGGGGGGGGTGGATGGTGAAGTCTGAGACAGCTCCCTCCCTGCATTACTAGTGAGAGGCTGGCTTCACAGACAGGGGGGAGCTGCCTGACCCTCACTCCTGACTTCCCCCATGTCCCAGCTAGTGAATGGTGTGTGGGTGAGGGGGGGGGGGGGAGGATGGTGAAGTCTGAGACAGCTCCCTCCCTGCATTACTAGTGAGAGGCTGGCTTCACAGACAGGGGGGAGCTGCCTGACCCTCACTCCTGACTTCCCCCATGTCCCAGCTAGTGAATGGTGTGTGGGTGAGGGGGGGGGTGGATGGTGAAGTCTGAGACAGCTCCCTCCCTGCATTACTAGTGAGAGGCTGGCTTCACAGACAGGGGGGAGCTGCCTGACCCTCACTCCTGACTTCCCCCATGTCCCAGCTAGTGAATGGTGTGTGGGTAAGGGGGGGGGAGGATGGTGAAGTCTGAGACAGCTCCCTCCCTGCATTACTAGTGAGAGGCTGGCTTCACAGACAGGGGGGAGCTGCCTGACCCTCACTCCTCCGGGGTATTGTGATCTTCCTGCACACAGTGCCCTATCCCTGATACCAGGGGTGTTGTGATCTTCCTGCATGCAGTGCCCTATCCCTATTAATACCAGGAGTGTTGTGATCTTCCTGCATGCAGTGCCCTATCCCTATTAATACCAGGAGTGTTGTGATCTTCCTGCATGCAGTGCCCTATCCCTGATACCGGGATGTGTGCAAGAAGATCACAACACCCCCGGTATCAGGAATAGGGCACTGTGTGCAGGAAGATCACAACACCCCCAGTATCAGGAATAGGGCACTGTGTGCAGGAAGATCACAACACCCCTGGTATTAGGGATAGGGCACTGTGTGCAGGAAGATCACAACACTCCTGGTATTAATAGGGATAGGGCACTGTGTGCAGGAAGATCACAATACCCCTGGTATCAGGGTTAGGGCACAAGTTCTAGTCACATTGACTGATCACATTACTTGTTTTGTCAAGCTACCAACTGTTTCCATTTCCCATCCCCCATATACTGTCAGTAGGAAACTTGGTAACATGAATAAATAAGAGGGCAGCCAATAGGAATACATATTCATTCCTAAACTGACCTTAACTGACCTGAAAAGTGTCAAATTGTATCATTTTCAGTTAGTGCGCACTAACTCCCAGTTAGTGCGCACTAACTCCCATTAGTGCGCACTAACTCGAGTTAGTGCGCACTAATCGGAAAAAACGATTTTTAACGATTTTTTAACTAAAAAATCGTGCCTAAGACGATTTTCTTGCCCTGCCACACGATTTCTATCGTTAAGACGATATGGAAAACGATTCACATCCCTATACTATAGGCTCTCATAGAATGGCAGCAGCACCTCCAGAAATGGGTTCAAACTTTACATTAACAGAATGGCCAGCAGCTAGGAATGTTGAACCAGAAGCATGGAGCTCTGACATAGATGGCAGAACAATGCAAACTGCCACAACGTGGACAACTCCAGTACTTCCAGTGTTGTTTGAATGAAGTCAGGGGAAGATCTACATGTTTTCTTAAAGAACTTTGAAAGAAATACATACATGACTGGCCTGCCAGAAACTAGCTGGAACACCTACCTGGCAAATCTACTTACCAACAAGAGCCAAGTCACCTTTCAAGCTGCCAAACCAGCTGGGAAAGCCAGTTACTCTGATACCAAAACTGTCATCCTGGAAAGAGAAGGGTACATGATAGAAACATACCGGTAACAATATTAGAGAAACACTACAACCCAGAAAAACTCAACGGATCCTTTTTCATCAGTTACAAGATGCTGAATGGAAGATAGTACTCAAGGTATCCAATCATATCCTCCTGAAGCAGTTCTTGGATGGGTTATACTGACCCATGCAGAATTGGATGGATAGGCACCCAGGGTTCACACTAGAGAAAGCCTTGGAAATAGTAGATGTCTCCCACCAGGCCCAGTTGATGTTGGAATTAGTGCAGAAACCAGAAAGACAACACACACAGATTTTCTGGCATACAGCATCTCAGTAATGCTCCTCAGAGCAGAACAGTCTTAGTTTTGCAATCAGATCACAGATCCCAGCCTCCTTAGCTTGTTTCAGCTAAGGAATAGGAATGTGCAAAGGTAAAAAATGTGTTCCATTTTTCAGTTCATTTTCGGGAAGTTTTTTCCTCCACAAATTTTATTTCAATTCTTTTGTTTAAAAAAAATGCAATCAAACATTAAAAACAAAACAACAAAACAACAAATAAAGGAAATGGGGCCTCCTAAAGCCTCCTGTCCACAGCCAGAAAAATGTAGGGGCCAGGATCCCTTGGCCCCCAATTGCCTGGGCCAGTGATAATCCACTGGCAAGGAACTGGTCCAAGCTAATGCCTCGGCCTTGCATAAGCCAAGGCCATGTTAGGTCACTGTGACCTTGGCCTAGAATTTATGCAAGGCCAAAGCTTAGAGGCCTGGTCCCAATGCCTTGGCTTAGGCCACAGCCCAGACCCAGGCTTGACACTGAGTCCTGGGCCTGGGCCCAGACCCAGGCCTGATTCTGGGGGTACTCTGGGTCTCAGACTAGACCAGAGCCCGGGCTGAGGCCCGACGACAGGACCCTGTCCTAAGGATGGGTCTTGTTGCCTGGGCCCTGGTATGGCCAGAGCCCAGGCTCAGATCTGACATTGCAGCCCAGCCTGGAGACTGGGTCCTGATGCTGGGGCCTCAACTTGGACCCAGGCCTGATACTGGCCTAGACTAGATCTTAGGCCTTGGATGTCCTATTTGTAGGTCTTTTGTCTTCTTTCTTCCTGTTTGTAATAACACCATCTGCTGGGGTTGCGTCAGATTTAATTATCTCCAGTGCATCCACCCAGTGGAGGATGCCATTTTGCTGTATGCAATGCTGTACTACAATGCCCTGTTACAACCCCAGAGGATGGCATCATTACCCATAAGAAGAAAGAAGACAGAAGACTTACAAAGAGAACATCTGAGGCTTGTGGTCCGAGCCTGGGCCTAACTCTAGGCCAAGGCCCAGACCTTGAGACCCAGCTTCCAGGCCAGGCCGTGGCATTGGACCTGTGCCGAGGGCCAGACATTGGGACCCGGTTCTGGCATTGGGTCAGGGCATGGAATCTGGCCTAGACTGAGGCCCTTGTTTCAGGACCTGGATTCAGGACTACACCCTGGTGTTGGACTTGGGCTGAGGTCAATACCTCAGGACCTAGCCTGGCCATGGCTTTGGTTACTGAAAGATAAGAACATAAGAACATAAAAAATTGCCACACTGGGTCAGACCAAGGGTCCATCAAGTCCAGCATCCTGTTTCCAACTACAAGTACCTGGCAAATATCAAAACACTATGTAGATCCCATGCTACTGATGCCAGTAATAGCAGTGGCTATTCTCTAAGACAACTTGAATAATAGCAGTTAATGGACTTCTCCTCCAAGAACTTATCCAAACCTTTTTTAAACCCAGCTACACTAACTGCACTATCCACATCATCTGGCAATAAATTCCAGAGTT
Source organism: Rhinatrema bivittatum (assembly GCF_901001135.1). Classification (NCBI taxonomy): domain Eukaryota; kingdom Metazoa; phylum Chordata; class Amphibia; order Gymnophiona; family Rhinatrematidae; genus Rhinatrema; species Rhinatrema bivittatum. The sequence goes on along the minus strand of NC_042616.1, from coordinate 652,059,965 downwards.
GAATTGTGTATTGAGTGAAAAATAATTTTCTCCAATTGGTTTAAATGTGCTCCTTGCTAACTTCATGGAGTGCCCCCTACTCTTTCTGTTATCCAAAAGAGTAAATAACTGATTCACATTTACCCGTTCTAGACCTATAATGGTTTTAAAGACCTCTATCATATCCCCCCCACCCCCCTCAGCTGTCTCTTCTCCAAGTTGAACAGCCCTAACTTCTTTGGCCTTTTCTTATAGGAAAGCTATTCCAACCCCTTTATCATTTTGGTTGACTTCTCTATACCTTCTGCATCGCAACTATATCTTTTTTGAGATGCAGCGACTAGAATTGTACACAGTACTCAAGGTGCTTTCTCACCATGGAGCCATACAGAGGCATTATGACATTTTCTGTTTTATTCACCATTCTCTTCCTAATAATTCCTAACATTCTGTTTTCTTTTTTGACTACTTCAGCACATTGAGCTGTCGATTTCAATGTATTATTTACTATGACACCCAGATCTTTTTCCTGGGTGGTAGCACCTAATATGGAACCTAACATTGTGAAACTACAGCATGGATTATTTTTCTCTATATGCATCACCTTGCCCTTGTCCACATTAAATTAATCTGCCATTTAAATGCCCAACCTTCCAGTCTTGCATTGTCCTCGGATTGCTTTCCAGATCATTTATAAATATATTGAAAAACACCGATCCAAGTACAGATCCCTGAGGTATTCCACTTTTTATCCTTTTCCACTGATAAAATTGAACATTTAATCCTACTCTCTGTTTCCTGTCTTTTAACCAGTTTGTATTCCACAAAAGGACACTGCCTCCTATCCCATGACTTTTTAGTTTCCTTAAAAGCCTCCCATAAAGGACTTTGTCAAACGCCTTCTGAAAATCCAAATACACTGCATCGACTGGCACACCTTTATACACATGTTTATTAACCCCTTCAAAAAAATGAAGCAGATTTGTGAAGCATGACTTGCCTTGGGTAAATCCATGCTGTGTTCCAATAAACCATGTCTTTCTATATGCTCCATGATTTTGATCTTTACAATGTTTCCACTATTTTTTCCGGCACTGTAGTCAGGCTCACTGGTCTATAGTTTCCTGGATCCCTGGAGCACTTTTTAAATATTGGATTATACTGGTTACCCTCCAGTCTTCAGGTACAATGGACAATTTTAATGATAGGTTACAAATTTTAACTAATAGATCTGAAATTTCATTTTTTAGTTCCTTCAGAACCCTGGGGTACAGACCATCCAGTCTCTATGATTTGCTACTCTTTAGTTTGTCAATCTGGTCTACTACATCTTCCAGGTTTACAGTGATTTGATTCAGTTCATCTGAATCATCACCCTTGAAAACCATCTCTAGAACCGGTATCTCTCCAACATCCACATTAGTAAACACAGAAGCAAAGAATTAATTTACTCTTTTGCAATGGCCTTATCTTCCATAAGGGCCCCTTTAACCCCTCGGTCATCTAATGGTCCAACCGACTCTCTCACAGGTTTCCTGCTTCGGATATATTTTTTAAAGTTTTTATTATGAGTTTTTGCCTCTACGGCCAACTTCATTTCAAATTCTCGCTTAGGCTGCCTTATCAATGTTTTACATTTATCTTGACAATGCTTATGCTTTTTCCTATTTTCTTCACCTTTTAACCATGCCGGTAATTGTTTTGCCATCCTTCCACCTTTCGTACTGCATGGAATACATCTGCGCTTGTGCTTCTAAAGTTGTATTTTTAAATAATGCCCATGTCTTTTGTACACTTTTAACCTTTGCAGCTGCACCTTTCAGTTTTTTTGTAACTATTTTCCTCATTTTATCTGTTTCCCTTTTGAAAATTTAGTGTTAGAGCTGTAGATTTACATATTGTCCCAATTTCATTCATTAGTTCAAATTTGATCATTTTATGATCACTATTGCCAACCACTGTTTGTTGTGAGTCTGTCCGCATGCCGACGGCAGTCTCTCTACCTTCTTGCTTCCTTGAACGCGGCCAGCCAGGCCACTGCTGATGCCGTCCCATGGCAGGCGGTGCCACCATTGGGAGCCTTCTTCCACAATGAGGCCGCCATTGCCGCTTCTGCTCTGTCTGGAGCCGCTCTGTCTGGAGCCGCTGCCAGGGTCCTCGGACGGCAGGGAAGCCATCCCTGCCGCTGCCTGTGCCTCTTCTGCTTTGTGGCATGGAGCCGCACCATTTCGGGCCTCCCACATGGCGGGATGCTGCTGATGCACCTCTGCTTCTCCTGACTCACCATAGGCACGGGAGCGTGCCTCTTGCCAGTATTTAAAGGGCCAGCGGCGGGAAAATCCCCGTGGCCCTCACTGATGATATCATCCATCCATTCCTGCTTCAGCCCTATAAAAGGGCCCTGCTTCAGTTCTTCAGGGCCTTTGGATTGGGTTTGACAGTGTCTGTGTTCTTCTCTCCCATCCAGGTCTTCTGTGGTCTCCTGTGCCTTGATGGATCTTCGTTCCATGTTCTTCATATTCCTGATCTTCATCTCCTTGATGTCCCTGGTCTCGTCCCTCATCTGAGCTCCCTCGTCGCCTGTCTTCTGTTCTGGATGTTCCAGATGTTCTGTGTCCAGATGTCTTGATGTCCCAAGTCCTGAGGTGCCATGTTCCATGTTATTGATGCCCAATGTTCCTGTCTTGACTCCATCCATCTCATCTTCATCTCTTAGTCCAATTCCCAGGTCCCTTGTCTATCCATCTCTCTTGGCATGCCATGTCATGGCCCATGACCAGCCCACGGGAAGGCTGTGTAGGGCGCTTCATGGTACAAGACCTTCTTCTCGTCAGCAGCACAAGCCTCCGGGAGACCTCTGTTCTTAATGCCTTGCTTCTGAGTATCCTGAGTCTTGAATTTTGTCCCAGTCTATGGAGTGCCTGCATGCATCCATGCCTAAGACTCTGCCAGAACCTGCTCCGCTTCAGCATGGTCTGTGACCAGCTATTGGCAGCTGTGTAGGGCGTGCCCCGGTGCAGGCCTCTACTGAATCTTCACCATGTTGCAGTCTCAAGTTCCATGTTTTCGCCTGGAGTCTGCTTCGCATTCAGCGTGGTCCGCGACCAGCCATGGGTGGCTGTGTAGGGCATGCTGAGATGCAGTTCTCACCCAGTACATTCGCCTGTCTCTTGAATCCTTGCCTGAAACCTCCAAGCAACTTGGATCCTTGTCCGAGTCTTCTGAATTTCCTGAATCCTCGTCTGAGTCTTCTGAGTATAAGTCTTTGTCTGAGTCTCCTGAGTATCCAAGTCTTTGTCTGAATCCTCTGAGTATCTCTTTGTCCAAGTCTTCTTGTTCTTGCCCTCAGCCTCCGTCTGGCCTCACGTACTCGTCGTTCCCCAGCGACAGGTCCAGAAGGGCTATTGAGTGGCTGGAGGGCTACTCTCGAGATCAGCATTGCGTTGCTGGATCTCATTGGTGCATGTAGGTCCAGTGGAGGGCTCAGCCTGCCTAGTTCCTGTTCTGGAATCCTCACCTTGTCTTCACTCCAGCTTCATTCCTGCTCCACCCGTGCTCATACCAGCTCACCTCCCACGGTGTGTCTTGGGGCTCCTCCCTGAGCCATGCTGCGGCCCAAGGGCTCACTTCCTACTTTAGATGGGACCGAGCCTCCAAGCTCTTAACAGGTCCTGAGGGCGCTTTCCGTAACACTGTTACCTCTATCACCAAATCCTGCGTTCCCCTAATAATTAAATCTAAAATAGATCCCTCTCATGTTGGTTCTGAACTAATTGCTCCATGAAGCACTCGTTTATTCCATCTAGGAATTTTATGTCTCTTGCATGTCCTAATATTACATTTACTCAGTCAATATTGGGGTAATTAAAATCACTCATTATTACTGCACTGCCAAATTGGTTAGCTTCCCTGATCTCTCTTAGCATTTTATCATCTGTCTGATCATTTTCGCCAGGTGGATGATAGTATAATCCTATCATTATACTCTTACCCAACACACATGGGATTTCTACCCATATAGATTCTACTGAGCATTTAGTCTCTTGTATGATCTTTATCCTGTTGGACTCTATACCCTCCCGCACCTAAAATGCTACACCCCTACCAAGTTGATCCTTCCTAACATTGTGGTATTATTAGTTCCCTGATATAGCACTGTCCCATTGGTTATCCTCCTTCCACTAGGTCTCTGAGATGCCAATTATGTTTATTTCATCATTCATTACTATACATTCGTACTCTCCCAGCTTACTTCTTAGACTTTGAGCATTGGCATACAGACATTTCAAAATGAGTTTTTTTGTTTGTATTAACACCCTTCTTTTCAGTTGACATGGATAATTTGGTATTCTTTAGCTTAGGTGATTTTTTACTTATAGTCACTTGGGCTACTTTTGCATTTATTGGAACCTCTCTGTTGGGATACCTTAATTCTCCTGTTTCATTAGTATCCTTCAAAGATACATTCCTCTGAACCAGGCACTGCTAAGTGATTGCCGACTTTCCCCCTTTTTCTAGTTTAAAAGCTGCTCTTTCTCCTTTTTGAAAGCTAGTGCCAGCAGCCTGGTTCCATTTTGGTTAAGGTGGAGCCCGGCCTTTTGGAAAAGTCTCCCCTTTCCCCAAAAGATTGTCCATTTCCTTATAAAACTAAATTCCTCTTCCCTGCACCATTATCTCCAGAGATCTGCCTGCCTCTGGGGACCTGCACATGAAATAAGGAGCATTTCAGAGAATGCTACCCTGGAGGTTCTGGATTTCAGCTTTCTACATAATTTCCTAAATTTGGTTCCCACATTTTCATATGTCATTGGTGCCCATTAGGGATGTGAATCGTGTCCTCGATCGTCTTAACGATCGATTTCGGCTGGGAGGGGGAGGGAATCGTATTGTTGCCGTTTGGGGGGGTAAAATATCGTGAAAAATCGTGAAAAATCGTGAAAAATCTAAAAATCTAAAAATCGCAAAACCGGCACATTAAAACCCCCTAAAACCCACCCCCGACCCTTTAAATTAAATCCCCCACCCTCCCGAACCCCCCCCCAAATGAGTTAAATAACCTGCGGGTCCAGCGGCGGTCCGGAACGGCAGCGGTCCGGAACGGGCTCCTGCTCCTGAATCTTGTTGTCTTCAGCCGGCGCCATTTTCCAAAATGGCGCCGAAAAATGGCGGCGGCCATAGATGAACACGATTGGACGGCAGGAGGTCCTTCCGGACCCCCGCTGGACTTTTGGCAAGTCTCGTGGGGGTCAGGAGGCCCCCCACAAGCTGGCCAAAAGTTCCTGGAGGTCCAGCGGGGGTCAGGGAGCGATTTCCCGCCGCGAATCGTTTTCGTACGGAAAATGGCGCCGGCAGGAGATCGACTGCAGGAGGTCGTTCAGCGAGGGTTCCGGCGCCTCGCTGAACGACCTCCTGCAGTCGATCTCCTGCCGGCGCCATTTTCCGTACGAAAACGATTCGCGGCGGGAAATCGCTCCCTGACCCCCGCTGGACCTCCAGGAACTTTTGGCCAGCTTGTGGGGGGCCTCCTGACCCCCACGAGACTTGCCAAAAGTCCAGCAGGGGTCCGGAAGGACCTCCTGCCGTCCAATCGTGTTCGTCTATGGCCGCCGCCATTTTTCGGCGCCATTTTCCAAAATGGCGCTGGCTGAAGACAACAAGATTCAGGAGCAGGAGCCCGTTCCGGACCGCTGCCGTTCCGGACCGCCGCTGGACCCGCAGGTTATTTAACTCATTTGGGGGGGGTTCGGGAGGGTGGGGGATTTAATTTAAAGGGTCGGGGGTGGGTTTTAGGGGGTTTTAGTGTGCCGGCTCACGATTCTAACGATTTATAACGATAAATCGTTAGAATCTCTATTGTATTGTGTTCCATAACGGTTTAAGACGATATTAAAATTATCGGACGATAATTTTAATCGTCCTAAAACGATTCACATCCCTAGTGCCCATATATACCATGTCAGCTAGTTCCTCCCCAACACTGTCTATAATTCTATCTAAGTGATGCTTGAGGCCCGCCACCTTCGCATCAGGCAGGCAAGTTACCAGCTATCTACATTTCTAATAATCGAATCATCAACTATGATGGCCACCCTAACCCTTCCCTGTAGGGCAGTAGCCCTGGAAGTCTTGTCCGCAGTGCAAGAGGACAACGCATGACCTGGAGAGCAGATCCTTGCTACAGGATCACTTCCTGCTACATCAGGGTAATGTTCTCCAACTGAGAGATCTTTCTGATCCAAGGCAGCATCGGGGCTGCCAGACTGGATTTGGGACTTGGTTACTATGTCCCTGAAGGTCTCATCAATGTTCCTCTCTCTCTGCCCTAGAGTTGGTCTGGGCTTAAGCCAAGACTCCAGCAGTTGCTCTTAGGCCTAGGTCACAGACCCTGTTTTGGGCCTCAGCCTATGTCCTAGGCAAGGCCCCGGTTTCAGGACTAGGTCTAGGTCTAGTCCTAGGCTGAGGCAACAGTGTTGCACTTGATTTTAGGTTGCGGTCCCTGCTTTGAGCCTTGGCGAGGCCCCAACCTCGGGCAAAGGTGTAAACCTGGCCAGAAGTTTTAACCAAATTAAACAAATAAGATTTTTTTAATTTGAGTGCCCCTCAATTTATTTTGGGGCCCCCAAATGAAATTAATTGGTCCTTTGTTATCATATTTGGCAAATTTGGTTAAAACGAATATACAACCCTACTATGGAAAGAAAGGCCATTTGGCCAAAGACTGTCACCACAAAAGGAGTGAACCTATAGAGGTCAGCCTGGTGATACAGCCACCACTGAAGGTTAACAAACCCACTAGCAAAGGAAAACCTCCAAAAGGGGGACTAATGCCAGACTGGAAGGGAGGAAGTACATTTGAGGTACTTGCATGAACAACCATTGAGATTATTGATATTTTCCTCATTTGCCCTTATAGTAAGGAAGAGAACATGAACCTTTTGAACAAAGCGTGGATGTAAAAGTGGGAACAAACCTCATAGTCATGTTCCTATTGTGGAGTGAAAGAGTACATTGTTAAAGACTGTACCTAGCTTGAAGATAAAGACTGGGAGTGCAGTTTTGAGGAATAATGGGGGCACATTCTAGCAAAGCTTCATAGTTGTAAATTTGTGGATATCCCTTGAGTGGGACTTAAGGAATTTGTTATCCCAGTTAAGCTGGATGAGATCCCTATCAAGTTCTGGTACAATCAGGATCTGGAAAAGCTTATTCAGAAGGAGCTAGCCTAGAGTATCAAATATAGGGAAAAGGTGACACTCACCTATTTAACAGGTGACCACCAACAATCTCGAACCAGTCAGGTCTTACTGACTTCCCCAGCAGTGCAAGCCTATGTAGAAGTGGTTATACTTATCTAGCTTCCATACCCTGTTGTTCTGGGATGAGATTTTCCCTATTTTAAAACTCTATGGGGCCAGCTCACATCCACACGCCACAACTTTTATGATCTGGGGGTTCTAATATGCAGTCATAAGGGGAAAAGCACAGGACTGCTTCACAGCCAAGTCCAAAAGCAAAGAAAGTCAGCATTGCCAGAATTTTCAGGAAGGCTCCTCACCCAGGAAAAATGTTGCTAGCAGTAATTTTTTATGGTTTGACAGCTGTTTGTTTCTTTATTGTAAACATTACTACCCTTATCATAAGGATTGGGGGTAACAGCACTGACTACCCTTAAGAGAAATCTGGGGGTGACCTACATGGCATGGTAGATATTACCATAAGAAGCTTGCTGGGAAGACTGAATAGACCATTTGGTCCTTTTCTGCCATCATTACATCCTGTACCCATCACAACATGGCTTTCGCAAACACTACAGTACAGAGACACTACTGCTTGCACTAACAGACAACATCATGAGAGGTTTCGACAGTGGTAAACACTACATTTTAATGATGCTAGACCTGTCAGCAGCATTTGACACAGTAAACCATGAAATTCTATTAGATAGATTAGAAGAAATAGGATTAAGTAACAAAACAATAAAATGATTCAGATCATACCTAAATAACAGACATTTCCAAGTACAGATCAAAGACATAATGTCAGAAAAAAATAAACTTTCAAACTGGAGTTCCACAAGGATCAGCCCTATCTGCCACACTATTCAACATATTCTTGTTGCCGTTATGTCACCTGCTGGCTGGTCTAGGCAACTCACATTACATATATGCTGATGATATCCAATTAATAATATCCATCGATGACACAATTGAAAAAACATTAAACATAGCTAACATGTATTTAGATATCATCAAACAGCTGCTAAACCAAATGGAATTAGTTACCAATATAGAGAAAACAGAATTTCTACATTTAGAACAAAAAAATATACAGATCATTCAAAAACCCAATCACACTCAAAAACAACCAAAAAATAGAATTAACAGAGAAAGTGCATAACCTCGGAGTGATAATTGATATGGAACTAAGCATGAAACAACATATATCTTTAAAGTAAAGGAAGGTTATGCCAAACTCGTGATTCTTAGAAGACTAAAACCATTACTAACAACCACCAACTTTCGATCAGTGTTACAAGCGTTCATTTTTGCAAGATTATTGTAATGCCCTACTACTAGGTTTACCATACACCACGATAAGACCACTCCAGATACTACAAAACACTGCGGCAAGAATTCTGACTGGTAAAAGTAAACGAGACCATATCATCCAAACCCTAACCGAACTACACTGGTTACCCATTGAGCAAAGAATACAATACAAAACAGTATGCACCATACATAAATTAATATATAACTGTTATTATTTAGGAAAGTTGTGGGTGGATCCTTGGGCCAATGGCAGATGACCATACACCCGGGGGAAGATCCCGAGAGGGACCACCGGTCAGGCTCAGAGTTAGGAGACAGACACACACTAGTTCTTTTATTAGACAGTATACTGAACCACCAGAGGTGGCAGTAGTGAGCTGGAATGCCTGGCTGGGCTGTAGTCCCTCAGATACTGGAACAGCGATCCCTGGAGGCTGAGCTGTAGAGAAACTGAAATATAGTGAGTAGGCAGGGTATGCAGAGTTCATGGACAGAACCTGATGGTAACACTCACACATTGTCTCATAGAAGCCCAGGAGCTGGAATGAAGTAGGCCCTCGAGGAGCGAGTACCTGGTTCCAGGGAAAGCTCTGAGAGAGCGATGGTAACTCACAGATATAGAAGGCAGCGATGACTTCCAGGCAGAAGTGAATTCCGAAGAAGTCCGGGAATGAGGGCCCTCGAGGAGCTAGTACCGGTTCCAGACTGCAATCTACAAGTAAGAGAGAACGAGGCCCCTGAGGAGCGGGTGCCCCTGGTTAGTCCGAGGAGGCAGAGTAGCATAGATAGAACAAATCCTTATCCTTGCTAACTCGAGTTGTTAGCAATTCCGAGACCTTTAAATATCCGAAGCGGATGACGTCATCTCAGGGGGGCGCCCCTGAGGTTCGCGCCACTTCTGGTACTTGAGGCGGGGCCGCGCCGTGCGCGCGCTCCTAGGCATCAAGTCAACATGGTGGATTGCAGCATCGGGCCATTCCGGGGACGCCGGACGAGGATGGCTGAAAGTCGCCGTGGCAGCCAGCCTTCCATCAACCCCGGAGGGAGTCGCCAATGCGGTAAGGTGGGCGAAGTGGAGATGTCGGGCAGCGACGGTCGCAACAATAATGAAAAAGCAGAATGGCTGAACACAGCCCTTTGTGTACACGTTCCTCATAGAAACCTGAGATCAGCTAACAAAGCACTCCTAACCATTCCCTCCGTCAAAACAGCAAGACTAACCAAAGTTAGGGAAAGGGCACTATCCTTAGTAGGTCCCTTACTATGGAACACCATGCCTTTAGAGATCAGATTACAAAGAGACATCAAAACCTTCAGAAAAAGTTTAAAAACATGGCTCTTTAAACAAGCGTATCATAAAGAGAAAGGAGAATAGAACCCAGGGGAGTGTAGGATGCAGACAGTAGAACACCCAAACACATCACCCCTAATCATGATGTGTGTATTTTATTTTATCTTAATTTTTTGTTCACCACCAAAGAATAAGATACAATTATTAATCTATTTTGGTACTTAAAACCAATACAGATAGAAATGGACATGATTTATCATACCCACCAAATAACATTGATCATACAACTATATTACCGTTACTTGATGGCACCTGTGTAATTGGTATAATTTAATACATTTAGCAACATTAATTTATGTGCCTTATTGTAAACCGTTGTGATGGTATATATCTTAACGACAGTATAGAAAATATTTTAAATTAAATTAAATTAAATGTTACTATGTTATTATGTAAAATCATAACCCAGCAGATGAACTTTGCCGACTGGCATTATAGATGTGACCTCCAGTTTCAAGCTGGTGATGAGGTCTGGCTGTCTACAAAAAATTTATGTCTCAGTCTCCCTTATGCTAAGCTTCGTCTTAAGTACATAGGAACATATGCCATTATTGAAAAAATAAACCCAATAGCTATACACCTTCAATTTACCAACACTTTTAAGATATCATTGTCATTTTATGACTCACTTATAAAGCCTCAAGTTCTGATTGATATCTAACCTGGATTTGAGGTTGAAAAGAATCCTCACTCTGGAGTGTTCCTTGTACTTGGTCCATTGGAAAGAATATGGCCCTGAAGAAAGATCTTTGGTTGATGCATCAGATCTTCATGAGCCTCTTTTCTTGAAAATATTTCTTGCAAACCGACATAAGGGACATAAGAACATAAGAAATTGCCATGCTGGGTCAGACCAAGGGTCCATCAAGCCCAGCATCCTTTTTCCAGCAGAGACCAAACCAGGCCACAAGAACCTGGCAATTACCCAAACACCAAGAAGATCCCATGCTACTGATGCAATTAATAGCAGTGGCTATTCCCTAAGTAAATTTGATTAATAGAGGTTAATGGACTTCTTCTCCAAGCACTTATCCAAACCTTTTTTGAACCCAGCTACACTAATTGCATTAACCACATCCTCTGGCAACACTCTGGCAATACTCAGAAGCTGACCCTGAAGAGAGGTGATATTATAAGGAGCCCTTGTTGGATTCTCCACCTAATTACAAGTGGCACAGTGAGACATTTTGGACTATCTAGACAGTATTTCTACTCAGCACCCCTCACCCTCCTGGTGGTCATTTTGTTTCCTGTATAGACCTGTATTTCTTTACTTTGGCAGATTCATTTGTCAGTTGCCACAGCTTGGTTCTGCCTACTGGTCCTTTACTCTGGCTCTGTTCCCACATCTAGAAAACGTCTTCACTTTCAGATTCTACATTCAGCACTCCTACTTGTTCTTATTTCTGAGTTCCTGGAGTCTTAGTTTGTTCCTGTGCCTTGCACTGCTCCAGGCCTCTCACTCTCTGTTTGTGAGGAGTCAATCCCTGCTTCTCATGACTTGCCTTCCATCAGCATCAGAGGGCTTAACCTGAAGGGAAAATGGCTGGCCTAGGCAGAAGTCCATCTATCTTCAGTGGCCTTTGCATTAGGTTGTTTGATTCTGGGGCAAATCATGGAAAATAATCATCACAGTTTTTTGGTGTGCTTAGTTGTCAATCAGTGAATCTGTTTGGCTGTATCACTTTAATGTACACAATGTCATCACCTATATGTGCACTTGCCTCATATTCTTGGGAATTTCATGCATTTTTTCCATTATCATTATACTTTAGTAGAAACTGCAGCTCTGTTGTAAACTTCTGCGGTTTTTTACCTAGCTGAAATTTAATGTAGCCTTGAATCCCTTCAGACCTTACATTGGATGCCATTTTGTGTAAACCTCCCACCCCAAGCTGCCATATCCTTATATGGAGAGTGGATCATCACTCCATATGCTGCAGAGCCCTGATACCTAACAACTTGGTACAACTCCAATTAGTTCGGTCTGAGCAGGAAATAAGCGCAATAACTTCAAAGGCCATTAAAGGGAGTACTCACAATCACTCCAAACACCACTCTTTGCTGAAGAACTGGTTTTCCAACAAATAATAAGCTGATTGAAGTAAAACTTTTTCAATGTTGATAACTTGACAAAGTGCACATTAATTGGGTGATGAACATCTCAAAATCACAGGTCTCCAACACACTATCTCCAAATTACTTGTTCCTACTGGCAGTGGCCACAGGGAATCCTTTGTTCTGTAGTGCACTCCTTGTACCTGATATCCCAATATTCAGACTTCCTTGACTCTACTTACTTCTCCTTTTCTTCTCTTTTAGTATCTGGTGGGTACTAAAATGTTATGCACCAATGTGAGTAACGAATGCAAAATTCCTTCTCCATAAAAAGTCTGATGTTACAGATCTGCTGTGGATTACATGGATTTTCTTGCCCTGAAGACAAACCCATGGAGAGATAAGCTTTCTCCCCTGGAAAAAAAGAGGAAACTCTCCACTCCCAAAGAAAAATGGAAAAGAATCTATGATGCTTTTTCCACAAGGCAAGGGTCCTTGTCAAGGAACCAACAGCAAAAAATAGTGTGGTTTCACCTCCTGCAACACAATGCAAGGGGAGAGTTTCCTCCTTCTCTGACTCCTCCTTTCCAAAGGGGTTCTTGGCAAATTGTTCAGTCCACTCCTACCTACTGTCACCAACATGTCCTTACTACAAAAGTCATATTTTCCTGGTAAGGAAATGATAAAGAATGGATGAATTTTCAGAAATTCAGTCCATAAGTCAGATGTGCAGAAAATGTATACAATTTCCAGTTTATAGCAAAAATGGCAAATTCTTGTGGAACTTTGTCTTTCTGGCCTTTTGATTCGGTTCCCAATCCTTCAGGATTTTTTGGAGTCTCTCAGAATTAAAAGTTAACCTCTGGAACATTGTTCAATGCAATCTTGAAGAAAGTTCACGAGGGATTCTCAAAACAGAATACTAAATGGTGAATCTCATTAGTTTCATATATTCCTGAAGGCTATAGTACAGGACAAGTGCTGCAATATCAAATTTTAACGAGAAAGACAATAGATAAGATTCTCAATTATAGGACAAACTTTTTGAAAAATAAATGCAATCTTAAGGTCGCAAAACAGTGCAACAAGTGACCAGAGCCAGGGAAATACTAGAGTGTATAGGGAAAGGCCAAACCAGAAGAAAAAAAAGTTGATATCTGTTCAAGTTAATTTTGAGATTTCATTTGGAATATTGTATCCAATTCTGGAGGCTGTACATCAAAAGGATATAAACAGAATAGAAGTAATAGTGCAAAGAAGAGCAGCCAAAATGATGCACAATCTGCAACAAAACTTGGAGATGCGAGAGATGGGGGTATATCATAGAGACATTCAGCTACTCCAAAAGAATAAAAAATGCACAAGAAGCAAGCATTTTTCAGTAGAAAGGAAGTTCCTGGGCAAGAAGTTATAATGTGAGATTCAAAAGAGATAAAAGTACATATGCTGTTTTATGTCATGCATTAGAAAGTGAGCAGGGCTAGGTCAGTGAAGGAAAAGTATGCATAGGGATGTGAATCGTGTGATCGATCGTCTTAACGATCGATTTTGGCTGAGAGGGGGGGGAAATCTGATCGTCATGGTTTTTTTGGTTAAAAAATCATTTTATCGGGGGAAGGGGGAGGGCGGGAAAACCGGCACAACAAAACAACCCTAAAACCCACCCCGACCCTTTAAAACAAATCCCCCACCCTCCCGAACCCCCCCAAAATGTTTTAAATTACCTGGGGTCCAGTGGGGAGGTCCCGGCGCGATCTCCCGCTTCCGGGCCATGGCTGCATTAATAGAAATGGCGCCGGTGGTCCTTTGCGCTTACCATGTGACAGGGCAAAGGTAGCGCCGGCGCCATTTTGGTTCCTGGCACCCGACATCACGAGTGCAGGAGATCGCTCCTGGACCCCCGCTGGACCCTCAGGGACTTTTGGCCAGCTTGGGGGGGCCTCCTGACCCCCACAAGACTTGCCAAAAGTCCAGCGGGGGTCCGGGAGCGACCACCTGCATGCGGGCCGTATTGCCAATATTCAAAATGGCGCCGGCGCTACCTTTGCCCTCACTATGTCATACAGCTAACTCTGGCCTGTCCCAAAATGCTTCCCGCCTGCCCCTGAAACGTCTCTTATTTATGCACTTAAATTCTAGGTGCAATCAAGATGTCTGCCTAGAATTTAGGGGCATGTGGCACTGAACATCCTCTGCTAGTCATTTAGACAGATAACATTTCAGACAAAGCCAGCCGGGGAGGAAAGAGGGCTGGCGGGCACATGCTGGCCGTTTAAATGGGGCCGGCCGTGTCATCACTGCGTGCCTGTCCCCAGCCAATGATGTTGCCTCTAGCTTGTTGGACTCTCTACCTGGGTAACATCAAGCTAGTTTGAGAGAACCTTGCCCAAATCTCATCTTGGAGTGAGTTTCCTCACTCCGAAGGCCAGCAAATCTTCACAAGAGACCACTGTTCTGTTCGTAGGTGTCACGTAGAATGTCAAAGTGGCCCCTAACCCCCTACACTCATACCTAAACCCCACCTCGAGTTACTAGGTGGGCCTACCATAGGGATACAAATACCTGCCTATGGGCCATGATATTATGGCCAGTCTCTCTCTCTCTCTCTCTCTCTCTCTCTCTCTTTCTCTTTCTCCTGGGATCATTAAAAAGGGTCCCCCAGTGGTTGAATGCAGGAAATGCAACAGGTCTGGCATTTATCACAGAATCTGAAATGGTAACACAATTTGCACTAACTTAGCTCTTCACACAGGTAATTAGCACAAATTGCAATAAATACTATATTAGCATAAAACACACCCCTTTTGCTATCGCATGTGGTACTTACCACATTTTGATAAATCCACCCCATAGACATAGAGGGCTGCAGCTGCTGCTGTTTGGTATCCCTGTACTGGCCTTGCCTGTGGATCTATATAATACCTTTAATCCAATCACTGCTATTCAGCAACAGCTACCAAAGCCCTCCCGAGGCTCTTAAACAGTACTAACCCTCATCCAAATTGACCACTTTTGGAGATCATGGCATGATGATATTATTTTTATGTTACTGCTACTTTTGTTTATATCCTTTTATGTCCTTCATTGTTTTTATGTCCTTAATTATGTATGTTATTTTAACCTGTAAACCATTTTGACCAACATAGGTTGTAAAAGTGGTATATAATCATTTAAAAATAAATAAATAAACAAATACATAAATAAATAAATAAATAAATAAATATGGTTTTTTTGCCTAAATGGCTTTTGAATATCGATCTCCTTATGTTTTCTGGATAAATTTTAGCTGGATAATGACTTATCCAACTAAAATTAAGCTAGATAAGTGTTGGAAATATTCAAAAGTTCACATTTAGCTAGATAACTCTAAATGTATCTGGCTAAATGCCATTGAATATGGACTCCACTAAGCCTATGTGGGAAAAATGCTTAGTAAATCAGGTCCATATGTCAGGAGATGAAACTTACAGGAGTAGGTGCATCCAGAGTTTGCAACTCTACCTCCTAAGCATGCTCAATTAGAGCTCCACCACCTTTGCAGAACAACTCTGAGAAGGCAAGGTCAGACTAAGCAGTGCTCTGCATTGATAGGAGAGTGTGAAGACAGGAAAAGAGAGGTAGACCAGTGGAGAGATTTCAGAAAAGGGAAAGCATGTGAAATGGCAGTGAAGATGAAAATAAAATGTTAATGTTGCATTGCAGAAAAATGAAAAAGGAGGAGGTTGACAGGCGCTGTAGAAGTCAACCTTACAAATGCTGTCACTGAGAGTGACCCAGTGCTAGGGATATGAAGCAGCTGGAGAAGGGACTTACTGTGACATTAGCTGATTTCTTTTATCTATAGCACCCAAGGTAGTCTCAATGCCAAAAGCCTCACATTTCTGCACCCAGTAGTATGGCACATAGTCACTCTCACATATAATTATACTGCAGAAAAGTAAGAGGCAAGTTATCATAAAAATGACAGCACTAGTACAGTCACAGACACAGCACGGAGATGGAACTGTCAGTTTCTAGTTAGAATGAGAAGCAGCAAGATTCTGTCTAGTGGGTACCTATTTTTATATTGCATATATTGATATTTGTGCTGTATTATGATATAGGATTTATCATAATGTTTTATTTATAGCAGAAATAGCATCCACATTTTAAAAAAGGGGTGTGGTTAGGGTCATTTCCCAGTTCCCGCATCACATAGCTATTTTTCACGTTGCAAGCAACGTTATCACATCAGTGCGTTCTGCGATTTATCAGCTCATCATGCGTCATTAACCAAGGCGTGTGCTAGTAGCCACATCCAGCATTGTTTTATGCACATTGTGCAATAACTTTGTTTTATATATACTTCCTGCAGCTGCCTCTTTGAGGGTGTGTCGAGGCATGGGTTAGAGGAGAGGAGGTGAGTTGTGGTTTAGTGGCTTAGGAGTTCTTATATCAATTTCTGAGTGTGTTGTCCTGTTCTTTACAGTTTTTCCTTGTCTTTTGTCTGTGTGTGAAAGTATTTTTTTGTTTGTCATGTTTGTCTTTTTCTGTGGAGGAGTGGTGGAGGAGGTGTGGAGGAGTGAGGAGGTGTATGGAGGAGGAGTGGAGGAGATGAGTGGAGTAGAGAGGAGGTGAGTGAAGGAGTGAGGAGGTGTGTGGGGAAGTGAGGAGGTGTGTGGAGAAGTGGAATTTGTGGAAAGGATGGAGCATGAGAGGCGTGGGGAGAGAGAGAAGGTGTGAGGAGAGGAGGGGGAGGAGGGAGGATGAGGGCAGGAGTGCTAGGAGAAGAAGGAGTAGGAGATGGGGCCAGGAGTAGGGATAGGCAGGAGGGAAGGGATAGGAGGCTCCTGGAGGGGGAAGGGGATAGGCAGGTGAGGGCAGAGGGAAGAAGACGGCAGGCTAGGGATAGAGAGAGAGGGCAGAGGGGAAGGGTGTTTTCAAGCCAGGGACAGGAGGTGGGGAGGAAGGAAGGAGAGATGGGAGTGGGAGCAAGAGGGAGGAAAGGGAGGACACCTCTTCAGAAGGGGAAGTGGCATCCCATTCTGGCAGCCAGACAGCAGGACATGCACAGACGAGGGCCCTCAAATTCAGCATCAAGGACAATGAGATGATTATTTCTGGTGTCCTTGAGCATTATCTCTTCCTGTTTGGAAACCATGCATCCAAGACCTCCAAGGCATCAAAGGGCCAGATCTAGCGCAACATTGCACAGGCAATATCAAGGCAGAGCGGTGTTCAGCTCAGTGCTGAGCAGGTGGCCCACAGGTATCGGGACATAAAGGTACAATTAAAGATGAAGGTCAGCAGCTGCAACAAATCTGGTGGAGGAGTCCCATGCCCAATAGTGCTCACACCCATGTAGGAGCGCCTCATCCAGTGGCTGGGATTGGACATGGCTGCACAGCTAGACACTACGCGAGACAGAACCGGTAAGTTCATGTCAAATATTAATTGCAAGGCCGCTACATTTGTGCATATCATTTGGTTAATGTGCTCACATTGTTTGAGACGCTAAATTCACATGTTATGCCAAATGTTCCACGTGTGTACCTCTTAGCTTGGGTACTTATGTCTTCTTTGTTTCCACAGCTCTCATCCAGGCCAATGCTGGTCCTAGCCATCAAGCCCCAGGGACCAGCAGCATAGCTGGAATGTTAACTGCACCCTTGCTTATTGATGCAGAGACCCAATTCAGTGAGGAGGAAGAGGAGGAGGAGCAGCAGCAGCATCACAGCCTGCTCCTGGATGTCCTGGGCTCGGCAAGCCCACTGAATGTCAGTTTGAATCTCTCTGGCTTAATGGATGAACCCAGCCTGCAATGGGACACACTGCAGGCAGCGCAACCTCGCTCCAGCACACCACATTGCCAGCATGAGGCAGCAGGCACTGAGGCGGATCAGACCACCAGCCCCCCCCCCCCCCTCATGCCACTTCTGGAGGCCCAACCCTCATCTACCAACATGAGCACAGCACCAGCTGTGCCCCCACCACCAGTTGTACCTGCACCACCAGGGTTTCACTACAGTGGCAACAACAATAAACAATCTCACTGCTGTCATGACACAGATTCTGCAAAGAATGCTGGAGCCAGCACCTGTGCCTTCCCCAGCCTCACATGACTCAACCCCACGCGGCAGCCCCCCTGTTCTGAGAGATGACTGAGAGGGAGATCCTTCAAGTATACGCCTCCCCCAAGTGGCAAGCCACGGCATGGCAAAGGCCCAAACACCTGACCTCTAAGGCTGAAAAACAAGACTAGTAGGACTAGCCTGGCCAGGCCTCGGTACAGCATTCCTGGGCCAGCTAGATGGAAGAAGCCTGCTGGGCCCATCCTGACTTCATAGTTCCTGTGCCAACTAGATGATGGCAATGGTCTAATGTGTGCCACTGTAGTCTTGTAGTCTATTTATAATGCCCTCCCCTATGTTCTGCCACCTTGAAGCCATCTACAGTCATGGTTCAGCTGCTACCACTGGCTCATCATGTCTCAAGTGCTGCTCCTGATCCTGGTTGTCTCATCTCAACCTGCTGCCACCTCCATGCTGCTGTGTCTTCTCCTGGGGCTCCTGCCTCCATGCTGCTGTGTTCTTTGATCCTGGTCATCTGCCTCCATGCTGTGCTCTGCTGCATTGGCCCTTAGGCTGTCCCCTTGAGTGTACTCTTTCAACATGGACTTCTGTGGCCTTTGGGTTAACATCACATATTTGTGCTGTTAAATGTGTTAATAGCTCCAACATTATAGCTTTACTGTAGCTATTGGAGTGCCACTTCTGCATGTTCTTTGCTGTAATCAGGATAAGATGCAAAGCCTGTATATGTAATGATGCCATAACTAACAATGTATGTACAGGTCTACATGCAATGTGCTGTTCACTTAATTTACAATGCCATGTGCTATTTACTATCTTGTCCTTGCAGAATGTGATTACCAAAGATGTTGACTTGCTTTGAATCTGTTGACTAGATTGTGACAATAAACTGGTCACAGGTTAGAAATATGCATTTTCTGGTTGTGTCATGCCATTGTTTGGTTTTGATTTAAGGGTTGAGGTAGGCAAAGGTGTGGCCTCCACATGACCTTGCATGCTAGTGTGCCCTTGCACATTACAAGTAGGCACTTATCTTTCAGGCACTACCTACATATGGCCTATACCATACAACTGAAAGCTCAGTGTATGCTCCCAAAGAAGACAGTAAAAGCTAAACCTGAATTTCCTTGCTGTGAAACTTCACTCCTGGCTCCTGTTGCCTTCTTTACTCAGCATACTGCTAGCTAAGTATTGGGTACATGGCTCAGTATGTGAGTTGGCTGCTAGGTAGCTAGTGTTCTAGCTCCTTATGCTCTCGGGCACAAGTGGTGTCAACATGTTTGACTACAGGTGCAGTAGCTATGTCTTTACAGACACTGTGGGTGTCCAATCGGTGGTGGAGCTATGCGCCCATCAGAGTGCAGCTACAACAAATCATTGCCCTCTTCCATTGTCAAGATATCACCTATGACCTAGCAATGGGCCTT
Source organism: Rhinatrema bivittatum (assembly GCF_901001135.1). Classification (NCBI taxonomy): domain Eukaryota; kingdom Metazoa; phylum Chordata; class Amphibia; order Gymnophiona; family Rhinatrematidae; genus Rhinatrema; species Rhinatrema bivittatum. The sequence continues at coordinate 652,040,530 of NC_042616.1, read as the reverse complement.
CTCTCTGGCTCTGGGCCCGAATGCTCTCATGACATCACTCTTTTCTCAGAGGCCTACTTGAACAGTTATTAAAGTCTGAGGTTTGGTTCTTCAGTAGTGAGCTGAAAGGGGCAGCTCCAGGGGCCAGGGCCAGAGAGTACATTCTGAACATGTCACGCTTGTGTGGTTCAACTTTACCTTGGATCCCCTTACTGTATCCTCAGTACAGTTAAAATGCTATGTGTACCCAACCCTTTTTATGATTCACACTACACCAAATAGGTCATCAATTTGTGGCTGCTAGAACATGGCACAATCTGCCATGTGACAAATGAGAAAGAGTGAGGGAGTTGTATAGTATACAGAATGACACAGGTGAAGAGCAGATGGTCTAGAGGGCTGCAATAGGGATGTGCAGAGGGGCGCCATACGTTGCATTCGTGATTCGGATTCGTCGGGGAGCAGATACGTTGCATTCGGCCGTATGGTGCCCCGATGCGTTAATATGGCGATTTCTATTTGTGTGCCTGCTAAAATTCAAATTAACTACAACCCCCCACCCTCCTGAACCCCCCTTCCAAGACTTACCAAAACTCCCTGGTGGTACAGCGGGGGATCCGGGAACCATCCCCTGCACTCACACCCTTGGTGCCGGTTTCATCATGGCGCCGATAGCCTTTGTCACAGGGGCTACCGGTGCCATTGGTTAGCCCCTGTCACATGGCCATCGGCGCCATCTTGTGCTCCTACCATGTGACAGGGGCTGACCAATGGCACCGGTAGCCCCTGTGACATGGTATGGGCAAAGGCTATCGGCGCCAATTTGAATAGTGGCATCGGACGGCCGGAGTGCAGGAGGTCGCTCCGAGACACCCAGGGACTTTTTGCCAGCTTGGGGGGGGCCTCCTGACCCCCACAAGACTTGCCAAAAGTCCAGCGGGGGTCCGGGAGCGACCTCCTGCACGCCGGCCGTCTGATGCCAGTAATCAAAATGGCGCCGATCGCCTTTGCCCTCACTATGTCACAGGTACCGACGGTCAGCCTCTGTGACATAGTGAGGGCAAAGGCGATCTGCTGCCAGTATTCAAAATGGTGCCGATCGCCTTTGCCCTCACTATGTCACAGGGGCCGACCGTCGGTACCTGTAACATAGTGAGGGCAAAGGCGATCGGCGCCATTTTGAGTACTGGCATCGGATGGCCGGCGTGCAGGAGATCGCTCCTGGACCCCCGCTGGACTTTTGGCAAGTCTTGTGGGGGTCAGGAGGCCCCCCCAAGCTGACCAAAGGTCCCTGGGGGTCCAAAGGGGGTCCCGGAGTGACCTCCTGCACTCCGGCCGTCCGATGCCACTACTCAAAATGGCGCTGATAGCCTTTGCCCATACTATGTCACAGGGACTACCGGTGCCATTGGTCAGCCCCTGTCACATGGTAGGAGAACAAGATGGCGCCGATGGCCATGTGACAGGGGCTGACCAATGGCACTGGTAGCCCCTGTGACAAAGGCTATCGGCGCCATGTTGAAACCGGCACCGAGGGTGTGAGTGCAGGGGATGGTTCCCGGACTCCCCGCTGGACCACCAGGGAGTTTTGGTAAGTCTTGGGGGGGTTCAGGAGTGTGGGGGGTTTGTTTAAATTTTTATTTAGGTGGCCGTATAATTCGGGGGAAGATTTGTGTATTCGTGGGGAATCGCGATATGTTCGCTTCCCCACGAATACTACGAATAGTGTAATATACGTTGCGGATCGCCAATACGGCGAAAACGAATGCACACCCCTAGGCTGCAGCTGCTGCTGTTTGGTACCCCTGTACTGGCCTTGCCTGTGGATCTATCTAATACCTTTAGCTAAGGATGAGATAACAGGACCGATCCACAAGACAGGATAGGCCTAGGGGGAAGGTCAGAGAACAATGCATGAGGCCATTCTGACAACAGTCCATACTATCTTATCAGTGAGGAAACCCTTGTCATGAGTGGAAGCACTGGATCACTGCTAGGCAAGGATAGTGTGTCCAAAATGAATGTACACACACACTGTCTGCTGTGGGCAGAGGTAAAGGAGGTAATTACTAGGCCTACATCACCCCCCACACATAGGGACTGATTTTAAATTTTAAGCGCGCAGGGTACATTTGTGCGTGCTACCCGGCGCGTGTTATAAAATCCAGGGTCGGTGCGCGCAAGAGAGCGCACACTTGTGCACCTTGCGCGCGCCGAGCCCAAGGGGAGCCCCGATGGCTTTCCCCGTTCCCTCTAAGGCCGCTCCGAAATCGGAGCGGCCTTAGAGGGAACTTTTTTTTTGCCCCCCCCCCACCTTTCCCTCCCTTCCTCAATCTAACCCACCCCCCAGCCCTACCTAAATTCCCCCCCTACCTTATCTCGCTGAGTTACGTGTGCCAGCTCACCATTCCCCGGCACAGGCCACTGAGCTGGAGGATTCGGCCCTGCCCCCTGACCACCCCCGAACTGCCGCTATGCCTCCGCCCCCGGGCCGCCCATTTTTGAAATGCCCCGGGACATACGCATATCCCGGGGCTTGTGCGCGCCACCAACCCTATGCAAAATAGGCTTGGCACGCGCAAGGGTTGGTTTTCGGGGGGTTACGCGCGTATCTTGTGCGCGTAACCCTTTGAAAATCTACCCCATAATCTTTCCTCATAATTTTGTATCATCTGCAAATTTGATTACTTCACTCATCGTATTCCTTTCCAGATCATTTATAAATATATTGAAAAGTACGGGTCCCAATACAGATCCTTGAGGCAATCCACTGTCCACTCCCTTCCACTGAGAAAATTGTCCATTTAATCCTACTCTCTGTTTCCTGTCTTTTAGCCAGTTTGCAATCCACGAAAGGAAATCGCCACCTATCCCATGACTTTTTACTTTTCCTAGAAACCTCTCATGAGGGACTTTGTCAAACACCTTCTGAAAATCCAAATACACTACATCTACCATTCACCTTTATCTACATGTTTATTAACTCCTTCAAACGTGAAGCAGATTTGTGAGGCCAGACTTGCCTTGGGTAAAGCCATACTGACTTTGTTCCTTTAAACCATGTCTTTTTATATGTTCTGTGATTTTAATATTTAGAACACTTTCCCCTGTTTTCCTGGCACTGAAGTCAGGCTAACTGGTCTGTAGTTTCCTGGATCACCCCTGGAGCCCTGTTTAAATATTGGGGTTACATTAGCCACCATCCAGTCTTCCGGTGCAATGGATGATTTTAATGATAGGTTACAAATTTTTACTAATAGGTCTGAAATTTCATTTTTCAGTTCCTTCAGAACTCTGGGGTGTATACCATCCAGTCCAGGTGATTTTCTACTCTTCAGTTTGTCAATCAGGCCTACCACTTCTTCTAGGGTCACCATGACTTCTTTCAGTCCATCTGAATCATTACCCATGAAAACCTTCTCTGGAACGGGTATCTCCCCAATATCCTCTTCAGTAAACACTGAAGCAAAGAAATCATTTAATCTTTCTGAGATGGTCTTCTCTAAGTGCCTCTTTAACATCATCTAACGGTCCAACTGACTCCCTCACAGGCTTTCTGCTTCGGATATATTTTTTAAAGTTTTTACTGTGAGTTTTTGCCTCTACGGCCAACTTCTTTTCAAATTCTCCCTTAGCCTGTCTTATCAATGTCTTACATTTAACTTGCCAATGCTTATGAATTATCCTATTTTCTTCTGCTGGACCCTTCTTCCACTTTTTGAATGAAGATCTTTTGGCTAAAATAGCTTCCATGGAATAGGTAGCTGCACAAAAGACAGGTGCAAAAGTGCATGTTCTTTCTCTTTAAAAACTGATGCAAAGTTCATGAGTACAAAATGCCCATGTATATTGCCACAATGCAGTTTGAAAATTGTTCAGTAAGTATCCTAGTATTATTTAGCAATATTCTATACAATTCATTTGGCACTACTACTTTGCTTCAGCATCTTTGTGGAGTCTCTTTTCACTTTTCTGTGCAGTAGTTGCAGATAAGGAAAGAAGGGGAACAGTTTAAAGGGAGGGAGGGAAAGGATCTTTTTTTGGGAAAAAAAAAACTCTTCTTCATGTAGCCCCAGCTACTCAATTGCTCTACACATAAGGGGCATAGGTGAGTCTGGAGTTATGTGGTGCCATTGTTCAGGATGCGCTGGCAGGGCAGGAATGAGTGGTAAATGCTCCTGCCCCCCTGAAGACACCTACACATAAGAAACATTAGAAATGCCATATTGGGTCCATCAAGTCCAGCATCCTATCTCCAACAGTGGCAAAATCAAGTTCACAAGTACCTGGCAGGAACCCATAGAATAGATCCAGTCCTTTTTCTAACCAGAGATAAGCAGTGGCTTCTCAAGTCTTTATGGCAAATAATGGTTTATGGATTGTTCCTCCAGGAACTTGTATAAACTGTTGCACTTGGAGGTGGACTCATGTCCTGGAGCAGTGTACAATGGCTCCCTGGTAGAGACTAGGAAGCACCTGCCCCCATGTGGGCAAAGCACATGAGGAGACAGCGGCTAGGATGAGCTTCACCACTGGATGCCCGCAGTCCCCCCGGGTGGAGCCCGAAGGGAATGGGCCGCTTAGACTTAGGTGAGCCTCGCAGGGTCTCCCGGAGAGGTAGTAGAGAGGTGTGCCCATGAGCAGTAAGGGAACGCGTCGGTCACTAGACTGTAGGTCTGGAGAACCAAGGAAGTCCAGTACAGCGTAGGCAATGACAAGGCAAAGGACAAAGCCAGAATCAGGAGACGTGGTCAATAGTAGCCGGGGTCAGAATCCAAGGATCAGTCCGAGGAGTAGTCAACGAAGCAGGGGTCAGGTTCCAGAGGTCAAACTAGGTCACAAGGCAGGCAGAGGTCAGGATCCAGGCAGCGAGCAGAATGGTCAAGGAGCAGGCCAAGGTCAGTACCAGAGAGACAGTCCGAGGGTACTACCTGGGGAGACAGGACAGACAGACACTGGAACACAAGGACGCTGGAACAGAAGGATGCTGGACAAGGCTGGAACAGAAGAACGCTGGAACAGTAGGACGCTGGTACAGTAGGACGCTGGTACAGTAGGACACTGGAACAAGACTGGAACAAGGCTGAAAAAGACTATGAATGCGGAGGCAAACTAGTACACTTACAGTGCCGACCCGATTGCCAAGGCAAGGAAGTGCAGGCAGGAACTTCCTTATATCGTGCATTCAATCAGGGCAAGCCGCGGAGCTAGGACCCGCCCCTGGCCCTATAAGAGGCCGGGCAGTCCGCGTGCACGTGTGTAGGGGCGTGGCCAATGCCACTGAGGATGCCAAACTCCAGCGTGAGGCCTGGTGTGCAGTGAAAGGCCCAGCAACTGCCGCCGCGGGACACCGAGGCCTGGAGGTGCTCGCGGCTGCTGCTGGGGAGGCTGACCCGTGACCTGCAGAGGAGCTAGCGAGGTGAGTAGGCCCGTGTGAGAGCCGGGTGCGGATGGGGCGTGCAACATAAATCCTTTTTAAACCTAACTATACTAGCTGCTTTCACCATATCCTCTGGCAACAAATTGTACAATGTAATTGTGCATCGAGTGAAAAAATACTTTCTCCAATTTGTTTTAAATGTGCTACCTATTGACCATGCAGTGCCCCCTATCCTAGTACCTTTTAAAAGAGTACATAATCGTTCTCTGTACACATTCCAACCAACACAAGATTTTAAAGATCTCTATCATATATTCTTTCAGCTGTCTTCTCCAGGCTAAAGAGGCTTAATCTATTTAACCTTTCCTCACAGTGGAGGCATCTTTTTTGAGATGGAGCAACCAGAACTGCACACTATGCTCAAAGTGTGATTGCACCATAGTTCGATACATTATGATATCCTTTGTTTAATTTTCCATTCCTTTCCTAATAATACCTAACATTCCATTTGCTTAATTATCTGCTGCTGCACACTAGGCTGAGGATTTCAAAGCATTGTTCACAATGACTTTTAAGATCATGGTCTTGGGTGGTGATGCCTGATATGGAACACAGCATCATATGCCTATAGTTTGGATTATTCTTACCTATATGCAGCACTTTGCACTTTTCCACATTAAAACTTTAATCTGCCATTTAGATACCCAATCCCCCAGTCTTGCAATTTCTTACAATTAGCTCGTGACCTAACAACTTGGAATAATTTTGTGTTCTCAATGGATTTGATCGCTCTTTTCTCCCTATACCAGATCATTTATAGATATATAAAGTACACAGGAGCCAGTACAGATCCCTGGGGCACTCCCCATTGAGAGAAATGATCATTCAGTCTTACCCTGTTTACTATCCTTACCAATCCACAATAGGACACTGCCTCTTATTCCATTTCTTTTAAATTTCCTGATGTGTCTTTCATGAAGAAATTTTTCAAATACCTTCTGGAAAGCTAGATACACTATATTGACTGACTCATTCTTGTCCACATATTTGTTAAATACTTCCAAAAAAACCTAGCAGATTAGTAAGGCAAACTTTCCTGTTGCAAAATCCATGTTAGTTCTGCCCCATATTCTATGACTATCCAGATGGCCAGTAATTTTGTTCTTCAGAGTAGCTTCTACCATTTTTCCCAGCACTCATATCAGGTTCTCTAGTCTATAGTTTACCAAATCACCTCTGGGTCTCTTTTTAAAAATGGGTAGTATTACATCAGTCACCTTCCAGTCTTCAGGAGCCATAGTTGATTTGAATGAGAAGTAAGTCTGAAATTTTATATTTTAACTTCTTTCAGAACTCTGGGGTGTATACCATCTGGTCCCAATCTTTTGTTACTCTTTAGCTGATCAATTTGCTCTATTACATATTCCTGATTCAATGTGATTTGATTCAGTTCCTGTGAACCATCACCTTCAAAAAAAATGTTTCCAGCAGGTATTTCTAACACCCTCCTATGAAAAGATTTAAGCAACTAATTCATTTAGTTTTTCTGCTATGGCCTATGTCTTCTGAGTGTCCCTTTTACCACTCAGTCATCTAGTGATCCAGCTGACTCCCTCACAGACTTCTTACCTTCAATATACTTAGAAAATATGTTATTTTTGACTTTTTACCTCTCTGGCAAGCTTCTTTTCAAAATCTCTTTTGACTTGCCTTATTAATGCTTTACATCAAGCTTGCCATTGTTTATTCTGGGATAAATTGGAGGAGGCCTGGGAGTGATCCACAAAGGAGAGTATTTAAAAAAAATGGAGTGAGACAAGATCTGGGTATTTGGGGCTTGACAAGAGGAACAATTTTGTGAGCTGACTTGGAACTGGCAGGGTTGAGGGGATATCAGGGTCCTATGGACCATCACAGACTTTTTTTCAAGGTGGGGTATTGACTTATAAAAGGGTTCATGGTCTCTTTAAAAGAATGGAGGGGACACCATTGCTCATTTCCATTGTTGAAAATGCATAGCATTTCGAGCCACAGTTTAGTAAATCCTTTAGTAATTTCCCCACAATGAAAGAGTATACAAATATACTGCTTTATGTAGGTTAGTAACTTAGCCCCTTAGTTGCTTCTGTCATGCTACTGTTGCTGTTGATGACATGATATTCTCCTTAGTCCTAATTCACTCCTCCTGTATGGTATCCTGATGAAGTACTAATATTGACTGCTGCCCTTTCTTCAGTTCTTTTACCACATAAATTCTGTAGATCTTGCATCTACAATTGGTGCACCCTTGCTCTGTCCACTTCTGCCTACCGGTGTCCAATAGACAATATGTTATACTTTTCTCCCCAACACTGGAGCAGCTAGGTAGCTCATTTGGTCTAAATCAGTGTGGAAAACATCTGGAAAAGAAGATACTTTTGATGACATAATTCAATGAATTAGTAAACTGAAAAGACACAGTTTCTCTGTGACAGCACACATTATACCTAGCAATAATATTGCTATACTGACCCTTCTCATACAGAAAGATAACAGACAAGAAATAACAGACTTACCTGAGTTGGCAAGAGGATCTGGCCAGTGGTAGCCTTCATCAGTTAGGAGGACCAGCTCAGGAAAGGTTGATAGAAAGCAACCAGTGCTGTACATCTGTTGACAGGAGCCATGGCCATTGTTAGCTTTCAGTCTGGGAATGATTATAAGCCTGTAAAGCTTGAATACCTATATTGTGTCCTGCACCACATTACTAGCATTTCAAGGGACCACATATGTAGAAAGTGGCAAGGGATTTGTAGGATTCAGACGTATGAAAGCAGAAAACACCTTTATTATGGCATTATTGCTGGGGATGCAGGTAAGTGATGCAGTGATAGAGCTCTTGGGTGCGACAGATAAGGCTTCCTTGTCCAGCAGCCTTAGCCCTTGCTGGATTCCATTGATCTATGGGAGTTGAGAGGGTATGAAACCATGATGGCAGTGCTGTCTCTTCATTGGCAGGGTAGCTGTGAGTGAAGAATAGAGAACAAATAATATGTAGATGGTAACAGTAGATGCCAATTGAGCACCTGCTGAATTTGTAAGCTAGCAGTTCCTCAGACACAACAGCTTGCTATGTCAACAGAGGGTATTTTTTCTCACTTCCATAAGCAGCTTAGTATGTATGTGTGAGTGCTGGGTTTTTCACCACTGATTCTTTTGAAGCTGGGGCAAATAAGTGTTGCTGAAAGTATGTAAATAAAGTAGTGCAGCGAATGAAGTGTGATCAAATGCTTTAGATTTCTTGCCTTTACTTTATGCTGACTTCAAGGCCTGCAAATGCGCAGTTTGGTTTTCTTGCCTTTTTCTATAAGGGAATCATTTCATCAGAGACATTTTGCATGCTGGAAAAGAAATAAGTGTCGTGCATAATGTAATGAGGCTGATAATGCATTGGTGAGGAACAGGGCAGGTCCCAAATGCTTCCTTATATGCTCATTAATGTTCAGTTTGCCCCTATTCAATTTCCAACAAAGCCTCTGACATATACTATTCAAAGTTTTGAATAGTATATGTTTTGTTTCCCAGTATTTCTAATCAGTTATCTGTCTTTCTGGCCTCAAAATAGGTGACTTGAGCATATTCTTGTTATACAGAGGGTATAAGGTTTGTCCTCATATGTATTTAAAAACTGGCTAGTGAAAATGAGTCATATTACTATTACCATATTCATCCTAATACAATGTGAAGGTATAAATACATTTAAAAACTAATCAATAAGTTGATGTTAAGTTATGCTTTATCAAATTAATATGTAAATTATTTATAGTACTAAATTAAATAAATGAAATTTTCTAAAATGTGTTAATGCACTATGGGGTAGATTTTATGACAGGCACGCTCGGACTGCAGTGGTGCAGGTTAGTCCTGCACCGCGAGAATAACATGGGTAAAATCACGCGAAGAGAGGCAGACGGGAGTGGTAGGATGGGGGAGGGGAGGACATAGGGAGCCAGGAGAGGGGGGTGGGGAAATATAGGGGAGAATCAGAAAGGTGGGGGGAGAAGGAACGGTGGTTGAGGAGCAGAGATTCAAACTCTGGATCCTCAGTGGCTGGGACAGATTTGTGACGTGGCAGTGCACCCTGCCACAATTACCAGGCAGACCTAGGAAGAGGTGCGCTCGACTTGTCCGTTTTATTTATCTCTAGCATTTTAAGCGGGTGCGGGAGGTGGTTGTTTAGTTGGGAATGAGGAGAGGCTGAGACTTGTCCGTTTTATTTATCTCTAGCATTTTAAGCGGGTGCGGGAGGTGGTTGTTTAGTTGGGAATGAGGAGAGGCTGAGACTTGTCCGTTTTATTTATCTCTAGCATTTTAAGCGGGTGCAGGAGGTGGTTGTTTAGTCGGGAATGAGGAGAGGCCGAGACCGTGGTGTTAGGCCCGAACCGAGCCAGGCTTTCATAAAAAGAAGCGGGCGTCGAGTTCCTGTTGCGGCACGATACGTGAGGCCGCCGTCGGTGGGAGTAGCCAGGTGTCCCCCTAGCCCACAAAGTGCCTTGTTACTGGAGTCAAGCTCGGGGGAAAGTGGCCTGGAGGTTGGGCCCGACAGCAGTGGAGAGCCGTACACAGTGCGGGACCTGATGAGGCAGGGCTCCCGTTAGATTTATCCCTAAATGCCTTGGGGTGGGATTTCCTCCCCTCCCCTAGGCCTCCCGGTGAACTGCTTCTGACACCCCCCCCCCCCCATCCCAGAGAGCAGACGGCTTGAAGGGGAAGGCGCCAAGGTCAGTGAGTCAAAGGGAAAAAAGGGCAAGGAGGCCATGCAGGCTGCGACCTTTACCTGGGAACAAGGGGACCTGAATTCGGTTGTGCGACAGGATAGAGGCCATGCGGTACAGAGAGGGGCCAGTGCAAGCAGATGCAGATGTGGTATGCGATTGGCTGAAGGACCAGAGCTGCAGGACAGAGCCAGACCCATGCGAGGTTGGAGCAGAGGCACTTACAGAGTCGGTATAAGAGAGATCCGGAGCAGTGAGCGGTCGCGTGGAGCGGAGATGCAGGCATGCGGTGAGTGCGGGCAGCTGCCAAGAGATACCTGTGAGATAAGGGAAGGAGGGAGGTTCAGTAGGGTTGGGCGAAAGGATGCTTCCCTTAGCCCCAGTGGCATACCAGGGTTCGGTGGCTGGTCAGCCTGGTACCCGGGCACAAGCGGTGGGGAACCTGGGCACAGAGCGCAGAGTTTAACAGAGAGGGAAGACAGTGGTGAGAAGAGTCTCCTAAAGGACAGGGGGTGAGAAGGACACATCGGGAGGGGGGGAAAAAGGGAGCAGGAAGGGATCAGATTATAGGGTGGGTATTGCAGCTGGTCCATTTATCTCTACAGGTTCCGTGGACGTTGAGTCCCCAGGTATGTCCAGGAGGGAAGCTTGGAGGGAGAAGATGCCGGTTCAGACTGCAGGATGGGAGAGTTATCAGGAGGCATTCAAGGAGGGGGAAGCCATGTTCGGAAGTTTCCATAGAGCTGCAGAAGGTAAAGAGGGTGCAGGGATAAAGAAAGAGAAGAAGAAGGATATTAAGAGAAAGAGGGGTTCTTCTGCAACTTCAGTTTGGATGGTAATTCCTCCACGACTTCCTCCTCAGATACTAGCACTTCTGGGAGGCCTAGGGGAGACACCGGGTTTGGACCCAGTCAGGGCATGGGGCACCTAGCATTGGCGTCATTGACTGAGCTGTGGGAAGGGGTCCCTAAGAAATTGTGCAGGAGGATCCGGAGGAGGAAATATGTGAATATATTCCAACTGCTCGAGGGAAGGAGAGGGGGCAGAAAAGAGCGGAAGAAGGGTAAAAGTAGAAGCAGGACAGGCCCCAAAGTCTCCAAGAACATCCTGAACTGGGTCAGGGGTTTCTTCCGGCTAGCAAGCGTGGTAGGGAATTACCAGCTCGGGCAGTATGGGGAGTTTCTTACTTATGGAGACAGCATCATAGGAGCTTTCAAGGATTATGAAGGTTGGGCTTGGCTCAATTATGATGAAACGTTCTGGGACAAGATGGCAGGGAATAGATTCATGATGTGGGGCACTCAGGATATCAACCTGTGGCTTACACAGATGACTAACAAGAGCGCAGGGAATGTCAAGATGGGGAAGGGAGCAATGGGTGGGGCTGGAAGGAGCAGGCACTGCGAGTGGGAATTTTGGTTCCTTTCGAGGAGTGGGGAACAATGGAAAAGGGAGCGCAGTGCCGAGGGGGGTTGCAGGGAGCACAGATGTGTGTTGGAGATTTAATAAAGCCACATGTTTGTTCCCAGATTGCAAATTTCGGCATGCTTGCTTCACCTGTAACGGTGCTCACCCAGTATCTAAGTGCACCCAGCCACAAGTGATTGTCTCCATGAAAGGGGACAAACAATGAGGGTAGGTTAGTCAAAGCCAAGTTCCCGGTGGTGTCAGCAAGGTTAGAGATGTGGTTGTAGTGCTATCTGGAGCAACAGGCAGCAGGGTTTCTTTATTTTGGGTTTAGGGACGGCTTCCAGATTCCATACATAAAGCCAGGGTATGGGAGGAGGGTGCGCAATGCCAGGTCTGCGTCGCAGTTAGCCGATATAGTCCAGAGCAAATTGGTCATGGAAATGAGCCTGGGGAGAATCACAGGGTCTTTTCTAGCACCTCCTTTTCAGAAGATGCATATTTCTCTGCTAGCTGTTATTCCCAAGATGTCACTAGGAAAATTCAGGCTTATTTTGAATTTGTCTTACCCAAAAGGGTCGTCGGTCAATGATTTTATTCCTAAGGAATTTTGTTCAGTGAAGTATGCCTCATTTTATGCCACATTGGATATAGTGAGAACTGAAGGGTGCGGAGCCAAGATGGCTAAGAAAGACATCGAATCGGCGTTTCGGCTTTTATCTATATATCCTAACAGCATGCATTTGTAGGGGTTCTTCTTTGAAGATCATTACTTCGTGGATTGTTGTTTGTCGATGGGTTGTGCGGTGTCATGTGCATTTTTTGAGAAGTTTAGTTCCTTTTTGCAATGGGTTACTGAAGAAAGTGTGGGCAGTCGACAAATATTGCATTATTTGGATGATTTTCTGTTTATAGACACGAAGGAATCTCAAGAGTGCAAGAGGTTGTTGGAGGGATTTTTGCAAGTGGCAGCGCAGTTAGGTGTGCCAGTGGCGTCAGAAAAGACAAAAGACCAGCCACCCGGATTAATTTTCTGGGGATAGAATTAGATACTGTAGAGATGGTATCACAATTGCCACAAGACAAGATCCAGCAGTTGAGGTTATTAGTACACGAGGTTCGAGCGAAAAAGCTGACATTACGAAAGATGCAATCATTGATAGGGTCGTTGAATTTCGCATGTAGGGTCATCCCAATGGGGAGAGCGTTCATTAGGCGATTGTCGGCCGCCACAGCCGGAGTAAGAGCAGGTTACTATTTTATACATGTCACTAAGAAAATTAGGAAGGAATTGGCGGTTTGGGAGGGTTTTTTGGAATCTTTTAATGGCGTGTAATGATACCAGGCCGGGAAATTTCAAATCAAGATTTGAAGCTCTTCACAGATGCCATTGGTGCTTTGGGATTCGAAATATATTTCCAAGGTCAATGGTGTGCGCAGGCTTGGCCAGCAGACTGGGTGTGATGGGAAATGACCAAAAATATTACCTTTTTGGAGTTATTCCTGATTATGGTAGAGTTAATTATATGGGGGGATCAGTTGGCAAATGAAAGGGTAGTCTTTTGGTGTGACAATCTGGGGGTGGTGCAGGTCATCAAACATTTGTCAGTACATTGTTTACTGGTGACGGAGCTCTTGCGTAAATTTATACGGCTATCTCTCGTCGCCAATGTCAGTATCAGGACCAAACGTGTCCCTGGAGTAAAAACATAGTGGCTGATACACTGTCTCATTTTCAATGGAAGGTATTCCGGCAGCGTGCCCCAGGAGCGAAGATCGAGGCAGAGCCATTCCCGGAGTATATATGGAACCTGGGGTGGAAGAAGAATGGGCATAGATTCAGTGTTCAGTGGTGCTGGCCATTTGGATGGCATATATAAAGGGAAGTAAAGCAATGTCAGGTTTCTTACAAAAGTACGGATGGAACGGGGGCCTGTACTGGTGAGTTGTTTGGTCAAGTTTATAGTGGGGGCAAAGCAAGCTGGATACTCAGTGGCGACAGTAAGAGCTCAAGTGGCGGATTTTTCCTTTTTCAAAAACTGAGAGGTTGGGGGAATCCAATGTGCAGTTTTTGAGTGCGTCGGGGAATGGCAGAGGGGAAGGGGAGAATGTACCAATGCGAGACGACCAATTTGTTAAGAGGACTTGCTACTTGTGTCAGAGCAGTTAGTAAGGGTGTGCTGGTCCAAGTACGAGGTGACACTGTTCAGGGTAGCTTTCTCTTGGGCTTTTTTTGGCATCATGAGGATCAGTGAGTTGGTGGTGAAGTATCGATATAGAGTACGGGAGCTTGGGCTAACGGTGCAGTGCGTGCAAGTGCATGAGGAATTGGTGACGTTGTTTCTCCCAAAGTCTAAAATGGACCAGAAGGGGAGAGGAACATTTATCAACCTGCTTCCAGCAAAGAGTGTATTGATGTGTCCAGTTAGGGCACAGGAATATGTGGAGTTGCGTCCAGCAGTAGCGGGCTCTTTTTTAGTCTGCAAGGATGGCATGCTTTGACTAATTTTCAGTTTGCCAGAGTGTTAAGTTTGGCCATAGGTGGGCAGGGCAGGGATGCAAGGCAATACAGTTCTCATTCCTTCAAGATTGGGGCGGCAACATTTACAGCTGAAGCAGGCATATCGGAGGATGGGATTAAAGGCATAGGACGATGGAAGTCCAGTGCATTCGGTCTTATGTAGGGATTTAAAGGGGGGAAGAAGGAAAAGAGTAACAAGGGGTGGAGGATGGAGGGGCATTGGGATTATTAACAAATGTGTCTTGTTGAGAGCAAGATGGCCGACACATGAGAAGCAGGAAAAGAATGCTCCAGCCTAGCCTGTCTTTGGGAACTAATTTACCTGTTGAATATTGCCTCTATCTGGAATTAAAATGCCTCACACGAAGTGTAAAGCTTGTCTAAAAGAGATTACGAATCTTAAGGAAGAAAATAATCAACAGGCTAGGAGTTGAGGGAGCAATGGAGGGGATGGCGACCTCAACACCAATTCCCCACAGAGCTTTACCAGCACGGGACACCGCTGGAGATGCAGCACTTCAAGAACTGGTAAAATTACAAGTTAAACCGGTATTTTCTCTGCAAAAGCCTCCTGTGGTTACGATGGACACATTGTGGAAAGCAATGGTGTCGATTGAATCTGCAGTAACTACCTTAACACAGGCATTCCTGGAATCCAATAAAAGAGGTTTGAACACAGAAAAGGTTTCGAATATACAGCAGGGAAACATAAAGAAAATTGAGGAAAAAGTTTCCAATTTGGAGAAAGTACAAGGAACTTTGGTAAAGGCTGGGATTAATTCGGAAAGAAAATTTGAGAACATTGAAAATTCACTCCGCTATTTAAATCTGCGGATAGTGAATTTTCCGGTGGTGAAAAGATTAAATCCAGCAGAGATGTTTAAAGAATACATGTTGGAGATTTTAAAGATCCCGAAAGAAATATTGCCTGTTATATCCAGAGCTTTCTATGTTTCAAAGAAATTGGAGGTAGCTACGGGGGCACCAGAGGATCTACAACATCAGACCCAGCAATCTTTGAACACCTCAGAGTTAATTGAACTATCAAATTCTGAAATAAAAGATAGAGGTATATTATTAGTAACGTTTGCATTTGAGCAAGATAGGAACCTTCTTCTAAAGTTTTTCTTTAGAAATAGAATGGAAAAATATTATGGTTATCCATTGTGGATATATCCAGATATAGTACACTCCACGCAGGAACGTAGAAAAAAGTTTCTGCTTATGAGACCGGAGGCAATAAGCCGTGGTGCTACTGTAGTATTGAGATATCCATGCAAATGTTTATTGAGACATCAGCAAAATAAATATATTTTCTATGAACTAGAACAACTCAGAGGGTTCTTAGATGGTAAAAAATGAGGTGCGAGGCTCCAAAAGAGAAAATGGGGGGTTAAGCAACTCTGTGAAGGTTCATGCCTTTAATATTTTGAAGTATGTGTTATATGAGCTCTATGTTTCATGAATGTACATCTTGTTCCCAGATTTCCCATATTGATTAAGAGATTTAAGTTTAAAATATAATACTGTTTTCATCCTTAGGGAGTTTCTACATTAAGTAATATGTATGTGTATCTCTGTATTACTTCTGATATATGAATGTAAATATATCTGAAAATTGCACAAATAAAAAATTATTAAAAAAAAAAATGTGTCTTGTTACAGAGCTCTTGGGGGTATGGCATGCGGAAGGATGTGCCTGGATTGTGGGCCATTCATATATTCACAGGGCACAGAGAAGAGCGCTGAAGCGCCCATATGGAGAACACCAACACCTCGACCTCGAGCATGTGGGTTGGAGATTGGCATGGTTTAGCAGGAGGGGCATGGGTTGGGACTAACTCTTGCCCTTCCTGTAGGAGAGAGTAGATATGTGGGGAACGCCAAATATTTTGCTGATACACCTCGGGGGAAACGACATCGGATCCAAAACACGTTGGGACATAATCACGTGCATGAAAAAAGATCTGGCCCAAGTAATGATTCAATGGCGGTGGGTGTGCATAGGGTGGTCGGACGTCATAGTCTGTTTAAAGAATAAAGAGGAGGTGATATGGAATTCAGGTGTTAAGAAGTTAAACAGGCAGATGGGAAAGTGGATGGGGTGGGAAGGGGGATTTTGGGTTAGACATCAATGCGCCTGGGCAGTGGAGGCTGGATTGTTTAGTAGGGATGGGGTCCATTTGTCAGACGTGGGGATGGACCTGTTCAATAACTCCCTGCAGGAGGGGTTAGAGAGGGAGATTAGTAGGTGGTAGAAGACCGGAGTGGGGGAACAAGTCGACATAGGTCGGCTTGTGTGTAGCGGAAACCCGAGCCCAGGTTATATTGGAATGCTGTGGTGAATTGGTGTGGGGGAGGGGGAGTGCCTCGTGTAGTTGAGGGGGGCTGCTACATGGGATGGCCGGAGAACAACGGGGCTATAGTTCATGGTCAGAGCTTGCCCTCGCTGGTTTGAGGCGGAGTAGGCGGCAATGGGTGAGGGGCAGTACACCACTAGGGCGAAGTGGTGGAGGCCAATGGGGAGGGAAAAGGGGGGAAGGGCAAGTGGTTAAAGTTAAGAAGTTATTGATTGTAAAGGCTCGAGTTAGGTTAATAAACTGCGGCGTATTTACAAGCCAAATATTTGTGTTGCGTGTTCATTGGGGGAACAGGATGACGAGTTGAGTAGGGATGTGAATCGTTTTTTGACGATTTAAAATATCGTCCAATATATTTTAAATCGTCAAAAAATCATTAGGGCCACGATACAATACCAATTCCCCCGATTTATCGTTAAAAAATCGTAAATCGGGGGAAGGGGGAGGGCAGGAAAACCGGCACACTAAAACCCCCTAAAACCCACCCCCGACCCTTTAAATTAAATCCCCCACCCTCCCGAACCCCCCCCCCCAATGCTTTAAATTACCTGGGGATCCGGCGGTGGTCCAGAACGGCGGCGGTCCGGAACGGCCCCCTCAATAGAATCGTGTTGTCTTCAGCCGGCGCCATTTTTCAAAATGGCCGCCACAAAATGGCGGCGGCCATAGACAAAAACGATTCGACGGAGGAGGTCGTTCCAGACCCCCGCTGGACTTTTGGCAAGTCTTGTGGGGGTCAGGAGGCCCCCCCAAGCTGGCCAAAAGTTTCCTGGGAGTCCAGCGGGGTTCCGGGAGCGATTTCTTGCCGCGAATCGTTTTCGTACGGAAAATGGCGCCGGCAGGAGATCGACTGCAGGAGGTCGTTCAGCGGGGGTTCTGGACCGCCGCTGAACGACCTCCTGCACTCGATCTCCTGCCGTTCTGGACCGCCGCCGTTCTGGACCACCGCCGGATCCCCAGGTAATTTAAAGCATTTGGGGGGGGGGGGTTCGGGAGGGTGGGGGATTTAATTTAAAGGGTCGGGGTGGGTTTTAGGGGGGTTTAGTGTGCCGGCTCACGATTTTAATGATTTTTCACGATAGTTTACACACCCAAACGGCAACAATACGATTCCCTCCCCCTCCCAGCCGAAATCGATCATTAAGACGATCGAGGACACGATTCACATCTGCTCTCTACATTAATGGTGGGGGTGGAAGGGAAATAGAACCAAAGAGCTAAGAGAAACAGATAAGTATGAGAAAAAAAAAAATGTGAAGCTTGCTGGGCAGACTGGATGGGCCGTTTGGTCTTCTTCTGCCGTCATTTCTATGTTTCTATGTTTCTATATGTTTCTATGTTTCTATGTTTCTATATGTTTCTATGTTTCTAGAGTTGAGTGCAGGTATTGTCTCCCCATGTTAAAGAGCAGTGGTGAGGGTTAATCCTGCACCGTGAGCATAACATGGGTAAAATCACGTAAAGAGAGGCAGATGGCGGTGGTAGGATGGGGGAGGAGAGGATGTAGGGAGCCAGGAGAGGGTGGGAAACTGTAAGGGAGAATCAGAAAGGTGTGGGGAGGAGGAACGGCGGTTGAGGAGCAGAGATTCGAACTCTGGATCCTCAGTGACTAGGACAGATTTGTGACGTGGCAGTGCGCCCTGCCACAACTACCAGGCAGACCTAGGAAGAGGTGCGCTCGACTTGTTGTCCCTCCTGCCCACCCTTGTTGTATGTTGTTGGGGTGTGGGGTATTTTTGTGGCTGTTGTACTGTCACAATGGGGGCAGAAACCCAAGCCCAGGTTATATTAGAATGCCGTGGTGAATTGGTGTGGGGGGGGGAGTGCCTCGTGTAGTTGGGGGGGGGGGGCTGCTACATGGGATGGCCGGAGAACTACGGGGCTAAAGTTCATGGTCAGAGCTTGCTCTTGCTGGTTTGAGGCGGAGTAGGCGGCAATGGGGGAGGGACAGTACACCACCACTGGGGCGAGGTGGTGGAGGCCAATGAGGAGGGAAAAGGGGGGAAGGGGGAGGGGCAAGTTGGTAAAGTTAAGAAGTTATTGATTGTAAGGGCTCGGGTTAGGTTAATAAACTGTGACCTTTTTTACAAGCCAAATATTTGTGATGCATGTTCATTGTGGGGACAGGATGATGAGTTGAGCGCAGGTATTGCCTCCCCATGTTATTTATATTTTTCTTCTAGTGTTAGTGCGCACTCTTTCCGAAGTGTAAAAAAACAAAAAAAGGGAAACATTAACGACAATAGAACGCAACCCCCAAATTACATGACATGACACCAAACAACATTTATACAACATTTATACAAAATAAACTTGAGAAACCCAGCTGTAATAATAATCATGTCCAAGTTTTTACCAGTATAATATTAAGCAATGTCCACCTTCTATATTTCAAAAAGTGTAACCAAATTGTAATCTAAAACAAATTCTACATATTCAAGTGGACTGACATGGCAATCACAGTTCTTTGCTTATTCTACATAGTCCAAAACTAAATGGCACAATAGTATTTAGCTTCAGTGAAAGACCAGAGCAAGTATTACCCAACGGCCAACATGGGCTGCATTTTGTTCTTTCTGCCTACTTGAAAGTCACAAACTCTAAAACCAATTGTGCTCCTCAGTGCACTCTTCACATCCACAACCACGTGGTGAGTTGAAACGCTCCCACCACGTGGTGAGTTGAAACGCTCCCACCCCCACCCCAGCCGGCCTCTCCCCGCTCGGATTTAAAAGTAACGGATCCTTTTTTTTTTCCAAATATAATTGTCTTTAAATAACAATTGTTTCTCCCTTCTATTGTGAAATGCTGATATTTATCTGTAATAATTTGTGAAAATTCAATAAATAGATATAAAAAAAAAAAAGTAACGGAGCGCCCTGGTGCCTCCCTCTTCCCTGCGATCCGTCTCCCCTCAGCTCTGCAGGGGCTCGCGCGGTCGGCGCTGCCCAATCGGGGCAAGAGCCCGCTCACCCCAGCAGTGAGCCAGCAGCAGCAGATTTAAGGCAGAGGAAAAACAGTGAAAGAGGGCTCCAAAACCAATAAATTAAAGAAAGCTGAAAAAAAAAGAGAGACAAAAGCTGCAACCACGTGGTGAGTTGAAACGCTCCCACCCCCACCCCAGCCGGCCTATCCCCGCTCGGATTTGGCCCTTTAAAAGTAACGGAGCGTCCTGGGGCGTCACGCTCCGGGCATCACGCACCCGAAGGAGCGCGACCTAAGGAGCCTGCTCCTTAGTGCGCTCCTTTGTGAGCCTCTTTGGGTGTCCCTTCTATGGACCCTAACGTACGGGAGACCACTTAACTTGTGCTCTCCTCAAGAACCCCATTGCCACCTAACTCCCACCAAAAAAGGCTGGCCACGGTCCTCCGCTGAACTGTCCAGGACCAATGAGGATCACTTTACTCCTCATACAGACTATAACTATTATCGTCGCAACTCAGATCTTATCCACCTAGTCCCTTGGACCCGGTCGGATCCAACAACAACCGGCGCACCACCACAGGGTAAGGGCCTACCCCTCCCCCCCGAGCCGGCACTCAAATGCCCGCAAGGCCCACCTGCTAGCTTGCATCTATTGTACTGTACCATCAGTGCTTAGCCCTGTATCTCGCACGGATTCTCATACTTGTAATGTATCCACCTGCATACTGAAAATTCTTCACCTGCATTCTGTATTATACTCTGTTTTATATTATATTATATTCTGTATGATATTCTTTATTATACTTGCACTCCACCTGCATTCTGTATTATACCTACACTCTGCACATGTATTGCATCCACCTGCATCTATTGTATTGTATCCACCTGCATATATTGTATTTTATCCGCCTGCATCCACCTGTTTTCTGCACATGTATTGTATCCACATGATAACTTAAATGACATTACAGCCTTTCTAAACAGTCACGCTATTTACCTCAAAGGACAGATACACCACCAGCAACCGGTCAGACAACTCCATTCACAACTACGGAGGACAGAGCACTCCTCCAGCCGAACCAACAAACTTACAAACACTCTCAACAATCTTCCCAACCTCTCTTCAATCAGACAGACACCTTCTTTCAACCATTCTTCGCAGACTAAACCTCCTCCAGAATTCCACGCATCATGCACATTTACAACATCCCAATCATCCACAACCAAAGGAGAATACCTTCAACTAATTCCACTAACGTCATACAAAAAAGAATTATCCCTATCATGACATCTCCATTGAACCAACTTCTAGGCCTCACGCTTCTATCAGTCACCCTCTTCAATGCGCAATCCTTAACTAAGAAGACACATATCCTCAATGATTACCTTTTGGATTCCAACCCAGACATCTGTGCCATCACAGAGACCTGGTTAAAAAACTCGGACATAGCCTTAACCAACCAACTACCCATCCAGACGTATGACATTTTCACCTTCCATAGACACAAAAAAAGAGGAGGTGGACTCCTCCTAGCCTCCAAGAAAGAACTCAGACTGACCGCACTCTCAATCAAGACAAAGTCCAAATTGGAAATGGGTCTAGTCAAGTCAAAACATCTACAAATACTCTTAGTCTACGCTCCCCCGGGAGTTCTAGAAACGGACCCGTCACCCCTCATAGAATCCATCGTGAAACATATTAACTCAGACCTTCCAACAATGATCATGGGGGATTTCAACCTCCATACAAACGCAACACCTCTTTCTGCAAACTGTGAAGCCCTCTTCACTACCCTCAGCGCTATGGGATTTACTCAGACCATCAACAGCCCCACACATAAAGCTGGACACACTTTGGATCAAATATTCATCAACTCCAATTTCACATGCACTATAGAACCTTCTTGTACCCCGATCCCTTGGTCAGATCATTTCCTGATAGAATCTTCCTTCTCCACACACAAACAGACACACACCGCCCCACTCCTTTCCACCATTCAATTTAGGAAAGCATGTCCATCGGATACTCTCAGCGATCAGCTCTCCAAAGAACTTTCTAACTTAGACCTAGCTAACCCCGACTCAGCCCTATCCTCCTGGCAAAAGATTACAGAAGCGGTCGCAAACAAATGGTGCCCTTTAGTCTCCAAATCAATCAACCCAACAAAAAAGGGAAATCAACCCTGGTTCAGCGCTGAACTTAAACAAATGAAACAGACCTTACGCCATAAGGAAAACAGATGGCGAAAAACCCCTAACACTTCTACCCTTTCTACATACAAGGGATTCTTACATCACTACAGGACCGCCATTCTACAGAAAAAAAAGGAATACTATGCAAACAAAATACACCATTTCCAATATGATGCCCAGGCCCTATTCGCCTACGTGACACAAATCACCAAATCTACCCCCCCCCCCCCCCCCACCTATTCCAGACGAACAAGCTCTTTCCAAGGCTAATGAGCTCGCTACATTCTTCCAACAGAAGATCTTAAATACACTCGCCCTCCTGCCTTCAAATACTACACCTCCCAAGCCAGGTGAGAATCTCCAGTCTCTTACTAGACCCAAATTTGACAGTTTCGAGTCAATCTCCACTAAAGAGATTGAATCCCTTTTAAAAAGGCAGAAACCATCAAGCCATCCGGCTGATAACATCCCATCGAGACTCCTGCTTCTCATCCCAAATGTGATCTCAGGACCTCTGACCGGCATCATAAACAGCCTTCTAACGCAAGGAAGCTACCCAGACAGTCTAAAAACCGCCTCACTCAAGCCCCTCCTCAAGAAACACAACTTAGATCCTAATGTACCAGCTAATTTCAGACCCATCTCTAACCTCCCATTTGTTGCCAAACTAACGGAGAAACTGGTAAACACCCAGCTTTCTGAATATCTTGAAGACCACAAGATCCTATTCCCATCGCAATATGGGTTCCGTAAATCACGCAACACGGATACCCTTCTCATTTCACTTACTGACCATATTATCATGGGGTTGGACAAAGGACACTCCTTTCTGTTGGTCCTGTTAGACATCTCGGCGGCATTTGACACCATCAACCATACCATCCTGCTGGATCGCCTAACAGACATCGGCATCTCTGGATCTGCCCACAACTGGTTCAAGTCCTTCCTCAGCAATAGGACTTTCAAAGTCAAAATCAACAATAAAGAGTCATCCCTAACTAAATCAACTCTTGGCGTACCTCAGGGTTCCTCCTTATCTCCTACCCTCTTTAATATTTACCTCCTCCCCCTCTGCCAATTGTTAACAGACCTCAACCTAATTCACTATTTGTACGCAGACGACGTGCAGATTCTAATACCGATAACAGAATCAATCTCAAAAGCGCTCACCCATTGGAACAACTGCCTTCTATCCATCACTAATCTACTCAACAGTTTAAACCTGGTTCTTAATGCCTCCAAGACAGAGCTGCTCCACATATCCTCAAACAAAATCAATATCTCCCCACCATCTCCACACATCTCTCACATTACTTGCAAGCAGGTTAGAGACCTTGGGGTAATACTAGACAATCGTCTAAACCTTAAGAAAATGGTCAACACAACCTCCAAAGACTGTTTCTTCAGATTACAGATTCTAAAACGACTTAAACCACTCTTATTCCTCCACGACTTCAGGACAATCCTCCAAGCGCTACTGTTCGCCAAAATAGACTACTGCAGTGCCCTTTTCCTAGGCCTTCCCAAATCCACTACCAAACCACTGCAGATGTTACAAAATGTGGCTGCGACATTGCTGACCAGTACCAGCCGCAGCGAACACATCTCTCCCATCCTCAGGAACCTACACTGGTTACCAGTTAATTTCAGAATTCTATACAAATCAATCACCGTAATTCATAAAACTATCCATCATCATCTTCAACTCGACCTGGAAATCCCATTCAAACTCCACTCCTCTAACAGACCAACTAGAGATACTCTCAAAGGCACCCTGAAATTTCCCCCTACTAAAGCTTCACGCCTCTCGATGACCAAAGACAGAGCTTTTTCGATAGCTGGCCCATCTATCTGGAATAGCATCCCTTCAAGTCTCAGAGTGGAGCCTTGCCTGTTAACTTTTAGAAAAAGACTTAAAACCTGGCTCTTTCACCAAGCCTTCACCGACCCACCAGACAATCACTAGTTGTCCTTCACGCTTACCCGTTATGATGATTATACTCACGAATGGACTCTGACTCTCCCAGGTTAAAGCACCATTAAGCTTTAACCCGTACGCCCTATGGCATCACTTCATATTTATTTCCTGCCTTATCTTCTTTCCAGCTTGTTGCAAGCTTCCAAGTTCTCTTCCCTGTTGATTGTAACTTTGACTCATTCCTACTTACTGTTTATCTTTCGTTTACTTGAATAGTTACCCCAGTTTTTTATTCTTGTTAATTGTAAACCGATCCGATATGGTTATTTACTATGAAGGTCGGTATATAAAACTGTTAAATAAATAAATAAATAAATAAATAAATAAATAATCTTAAACCATAAGGGGTAGATTTTTAAAAAAAGCGCGTTCGCGTACTTTTGTTTGCGCACCAGGCGCAAACAAAAGTACGCCTGGATCGGCGCGCGCAAAGCTGCCGATTTTGGGCAGCCGGCGCGCGCCGAGCCGCGCAGCCTGTCACCGTTCCCTCCGAGGCCGCTCCGAAATCGGAGCGGCCTCGGAGGGAACCTTCTTTCGCCCTCCCCTCACCTTCCCCTCCCTTCCCCTACCTAACCCACCCCCCCGGCCCTATCTAAACCCCCCCCTACCTTTATCCACGGATTTACGCCTCCCGGAGGGAGACGTAAATCCACGCACGCCAGCGGGCTGCTGGCGTGCCGAGACTCGACCAGGGGGCGGTTCCTGAGGGCATGGCCACGCCCCCAAAACGCCCCGGGCCGAAACCACGCCCCCGAAACGCCATGTCCCGCCCCCAAAATGCCTCGTCATTCGGCCCCGCCCCCGACACGCCCCCTTCAGAAAACCCCGGGACCTACGCGCGTCCCGGGGCTCTGCGCGCGCTGGCGGCCTATGCAAAATAGGCGCACCAGCGCGCAAGGCCCTGCTCGCGTAAATCCGGGCGGATTTACGCGAGCAGGCCTTTTAAAATCCGCCCGTAAGTTTCTGATGAGCAGAATTGCTTTGATCATAATTCAGAAAATGGCAAAAAAAATAAGTGGCTGACACCATTTATAGCGAATGCACATGCCTTCACATCAAAAAATGCATTCAATAAGGTGGCCAGAAGAGCTGTTTATTCATAAAGAAAACAAAATGGTGTGATGTGCCAAGAACCATGCACAAACAACTCCAAATAAATAATTAAGTGAATAAGAAGTTATTTAAATCATTTATAGGCCACAATATCCATCCACATGTCTATGCAGGTAACAATAAATTCATTCTTCATAAAATAAGAACATTAAACTTAATAGAACAGAAAACATAAAAGAACTCCTTTTCTGAGCAGATGAAGTCATTCATAAAATAATACAATACATACTCTACCTAACATCAGTATTACTTCAAAAACTGTTATAGATTAGAAAATGTCATTACATAAACACATTTCAATCCTTTTTCCTAATTGCCAATCCCTCGTTGGTCTTTGTATCTCCCCTCATTTTGGTGGTCTATTTTTATTGCTTCTTTATCAGATGATTTGTTTTGTTTGTGTTTTCTTGATATTGTTATTTGGTATCAGTAGCTTCGTTGGAGCGCACCCTACTGTATCGGCCCGTATGTCCCTAATTCTAAACCCTTTTAGAGCAAGGAGTTAGAGCTAGGTAGTGGAGGGAGGGGGCACCATTTCAGAATGGCTCCTCCACTGAGGATGCTGGAATGGCCAGCCCTCTGCTAATATAAAAGCAGCTCACATCATAGCTAGGTGTAGCTTTTTGAATTGGAAATCAGAGGTGTAAGTTGCTGTTTGTTCCCCTAATTAGTATCCTAGGCCCTAAATCCTGGAATCCTGCACTAACTAGGAAGGAGGCAAGTGCTTTCTGGTACTAGCCTCAGGGTGTGTTTCAGGGACTTTTGGGCTCATATTTTGGGAATTTGTTATGTGAGAGCCCTGGTATCTGAGATATTAGAAATACCTGAGCAAGTTGAACCACCTATATCCAGAATTTATTGTTTCCCTCCCTTCAAGAAGGGTTTAGTTGATGAACAGAATATGCAGCCTCTTCCACCAGTGAAACCAAATAATTTGACCTTACAGCAATACTTGAGACTTTTGTTAGTGAGCTAGCCCAGATAGCCACTTTGGTTGTTACATTCATACTGGAATCTGATAGAGATTGGATTCTCAAGTTGTTTTTTCACCATCGATTAGATAGTTTCCTTCATTTGAAAGTCATTTTTTTCCAGATTTGGCGAGACACACTCAAAAAAAGAGGAAGCAATTCATCTTAATGAGGCCCAGAGTTTTGCAGTTGGGTGCTTTTTCCTGATCAAATATCCATGAAAATGCCTCGTCCAATATCATGATGTTTCATATATTTTCTTTCACCCTTCCCAGCTTTCATTTTTTCTTAGTGGTAAGTTTTCTCCCATTGAAGGGTCTTCACCTTTAGATGCCAACAGTTTCAGTAGGCCAGATAATATTACATCCTTATTTTGGATAATAGCTCCTTTTATGCTAGTATTTGCTGTTAAATTAGGTAGTTTTTGCTATATTCCAAGGGTTGTGAAAGGATTTTCCAGTTGTCAGGGCTAGGATTATAAGCGGCAAGTTAAATTTCACTATTTGTATTTTTTTTTCGTTTGTATTTGTTTACAAATGTCACTTGGTTTTCAGTTTCAAGTGAATTCTTGGATATTGTATTAAAATATTAATAAAGAATTAATTTAAAAAACAAAACCTTGTTGGAAGAAATCAACAGAAGGGAGGAGGAACTCAAAGGAACCTAGAAATACTGAGGAGACTGGAAAGTGGCACCAAAAGTGGCATGAATAGCCTAAGACTCTGTAAAGGAAAAAAGGGGTACCAGCATTGGCAGGAATTCATTAGGGGTGTGCATTCGTTTGCAACGTATTGGCAATCCGCAACGTATATGCCATATTCATCACGAAACGTATGGTGAACCCCCACAAATACAACGTATCACTAACGAATAACCCCCACCCTCCTGACCCCCCAAGACTTGCCAAAAGTCCCTGGTGGTCCAGTGGGCATCCTGGAGCGATCTCCTGCACTCGGCCTGTCAGCTGCCGGTATTCAAAATGGCACCTATAGCCTTTGCCCCTACTATATCACAGGGGCAACTGGTGCCATTGGTTGGCCCCTGTCACATGGTAGGAGCAATGGCCACCGGTGCCATCTTCAGAGAAGGGCGACCAAAATGATAAGGGAATTAGAATGGCTCCCCTTTGAGGAAAGGCTAAAGAAATTAGGGCTGTTCAGTTTGGAGACGAGATGACTGAGGGGACATATGATAATGTCTACAAAATCATGAAAGCACATGAACATGTTAATGTAAATCAGTTATTTACTCTCTCAGATAATAGAAGGACTAGGAAGTACTCCATGAAGTTAGAAAGTAGCTCATTTAAAACAAATTGAAATAAATTCTTTGTCACTCAGTAAACAGTTAAGCTCTAGAATTCATTGTCAGTGGATGTGGTTTTGGCAGTTAGTGTAACTGGATTTAAAAAAGATTTGGATAAGTTCCTAGAGGAAAAATCCATAAACTGCTATTAATTAATAAGCAATAGTAGCTTGAGATCTATTTAATGTTTGGGTACTTGCCAAGTACTTGTGACTTGGATTGGCCATTTTTAGAAACAGGATACTGGGCTTGATGGACCCTTGTTCTGACTCAGTATGGCATATCTTATGTTTTAAACTGGCACTGAAAGTGAAGAGGAAACAAAGCAGAAAAGGTGGCAGTAAAACCTCCAAGGCAGGCACTGAAGAGCCTTGAAGCAGCACGAAGAGTGGTTTCAAGGCTCCAAGCCAGCATGAGAGGTGCCAAAAAGCACCACGCCCGCCTCAAACTGGCAAAATGTTACCTCTTGGGTATGACAGCAAGGTACAGTGGCAAAGGAAACTCCAAGGTGCAATTCTGGGCATGGAAGCAAAGCTGCGTGTCACAAAGACCCCCAAGGTGCACGGTGGAATTTAGATTTTCTTGTAGAATGAGTTTGCCAAATGCAAAGGTTCTTAAGAACAGAATTAGTGTATCACAATGTTTCTCTAATGGTCGTACGGTGGGTTTCCAGGAAAGTAGTGAGGGCTGCTTTATTTAGAGATCATTTCTCACATCATTGCGTTGCCCTCTGTCTGTTCCATTTCCTGATTTTCTGGTTTTGCATGAAATTTCTGCCACCACTCTGTGTTATCACATTCACAACAGTGAAATGGTTATGCTTGAGCATCTTTTGTATTGTGACAGTTTTTTCTTCCTCAAAATGAGGGGGAGGGGGGGGCGGATGGGGCAAAATATCTACCCCAGTGTAATCATTCTGCATGGGGTGGGAGAAGCAGGCTGAGAGTGTTGGAGGAAAGGAAGACCTATGGAACAAACAGCTGCTGCCATGCTCAGTAGTAAAACCCATGTCTGCCTTTTGTTGACTTTTTACAGTCTTTGTGCTGGGGACAAAACATCACAGTATAACCAACCAGAAGAGATCAAGTGTGGGAGAAACACCCGAAGACTCTAAAAGAGGTTCCCACTTACCAGCAACAGTGCCATGAACACTTAATGGCTTCTCATGTGGTAATCTGGCATCGAAAGTGGCAATAGCATCCTAAGTCAACATGAAGGGGGAACAAAGCAGAAAAGGTGGCAGCAGCGAAGGTAACTCCAAGGTATAAGGTCTGGGCATGGAAACAAGGCTGAATGGCATACCCCAAGGTGCTATGCATACCACTGGCAGAAACGTTCAGCAAACAATAAATTCCACAGGGATGATCTACTGCTCTGTATTCATCAAGCTGTTTCACATTCTGCAGTTACAATGTAATTTAGTTAATTTCATGTTCACATACTGACCTAGTGAGCTTTGAAACTCAGCAAGGGACACCTTTTCTAAAGACTGTTTCTTTTGACAGTTCATTTTAAGCCATCTCTCATTTGGATACCATAATGTCCGATCTGGAACCCTGCAAATTCTAAAAGTGACTAATTTACAACTATTCACAGGAGGTTCCCTTTTCTTTTTGCAGATCTAGAAAAACTAAAATGAACATGTTTCACCTTGGAGGCTAAGCAAGACCCCAAACAAACAGTGCCATATCAGAACAAGGTTTAATAAATACTGAAAGAATCTGTAAGTGTCCCTCTTTTTTTCTAGTCAGTATTGGGAATGTAGTTAATCATCAGAATAAAGAAAAGGTCCCTACACATGGGGGATATTGACCTTAACAAAATAGAGATCAAGTAAGTGCCAAAAGGGCATGTCTTACAGTATTCTATCTTGTTTATGTTCATTTCAATCTATCCTTTACATCTCAGTGTATTATAATATATATGTGTACATATATATTGTACACACATACATAAACACACACAGAAGTGAATTTTAAAAGCTTGTTCATTAGTCAGGCATTTACATTAGAATACGGCAATGCTATTAGACTAAGTTGATGTCTAATGATCCCTAAAAAATACAAATTAATGGGGCATAGTTTCAAAGTTCGTGGGTGCTTTTGCCCACAGGCTTTGTGCCAGCTTTTAAAGGGAAATACAAGCATGCTTTGCTTTAAAAATTGTCCCAGGAAGAAAGTAGTTGCAAAAATGTGCTTGCTGTTCCTGTATTTTTTTTCCTTTAGATTTGAAAATATAATCTACTGTGACAAGGCACTCATGGCTCATCAGTGTCTTGTCCAGGACTGCTTCCTGATTGTCCAAACAACTGCTGTCAGAGGCACTGAAACAGCAGGTTTTATTTATTTGCCACAGGACAGTCACTCTTAAGCATATATTTTGATGCAGACTACCTGTTCCCCATAACAGATTCATGCTCTACCTCCCAGAATATATTGTGGCACACTGTGGCCAGCTTTGAGTTGTGGGGGTCCTACCAGTTTCCCTCAGGTTTCCTTGCCTCAGTGCCTCCTGGTAAATGTAGCTCCATCCATAACATGGTCCTGTTTCACCAGCCCTTGATCCTCAGACACAGCCTCCCTGACAGCACCTCACTGCTAATGCTTTCCAGGCTGTAGCCTGCCACTCTGAGGTCAGTCTTGAGGTCCTTGGCTTCCTGGTAACAGTGGCTCCGTCCTCACCATGGTCCCATCTGATCAGTCCTCACTCCTCCTGCTGTAAAAACTCCTTGGCAGTGTGTTCCCGACGGCACTCTGTCTGGATTCTTTGATGATCATCTTATTCCACCTTTACCCAGGGGCTTTTTTTTTTTCTGGAAGGATGTTGTTAATCAGACTCACCTCTATGCAATCATTATACCTTTCCAGTACTGAATTTCTGCCCTGCCATTCTGGGACTACAATACGCAGAAGCTTGTTGTTCTTTCTTCTCTCATTTTCCAACTCAGCAACTGCACCCTCTCTTCCTGAACAGCGCCATCCATGGCAATCTATGGCCAAGTTTTGTATATCTCCATGTTGTTTACAATGATGAGAGCTCATCCCATCACATCACACATGCTATTTCTTTTCCCCACTCTAAACACTCTCAGGCTACATCTTACCCTCCTAAAGGTCCACCCATTGTTTTAGGCAAGTAATGGATAGGCAATTTACAGACATTTAGTTTACATGGGTAAATAAGCATTGTCCTGGGATAATGGCTTTTGAGAAATTCTCTTTAAAAGGGGTACATTTGTAACAGGCTGTGCACATTTGTGGACTGCACCATACAACATCTGCAATGATTTTCAAAGTGAACTTACATGCCTAAGTTTGCTTTTGAAAATAATCCTGCCACCTATTTAATTTGTGTGGGAGTTTTTCTGAGGAAATTTATGTGTTTACTTTTAAAAATGGAAAATTATGTACATAAATCCCAACCCTACCAAAACTCCACCCATTCGAATACCTCTCCACTATGTTCATAAAATTACACATGTATAGGACGTATGCACATAAGGGTGAATTTTAATAGCCCAACATGTGCCAGAACTGGAAGATACATTTGTCTGGCTGGCGTGTGCCGCGTGGAATTTAAAAAGCGCCTGAGTAGTACGAGTATATCTCCCAGTACACGCACAAATAAGAAGTTTCAAAAAAGTGGTGGGGCATGGGCAGGGCCTGGGTGGGGGATGAGCAGTATATGGACATTCTGGGACTTTAACATGAAATGTGTGCGCATTTACTTGCACATACGCACCCGGGGCTCCCTGCTGCGTAACCTTACTACTGCTACGGATGGAGAGTAAGTAATAAAATAAAAAATTCTAGGCTAGTCCGCGGGATTTTAAGGGTTGGTGCTAACAGGGTAAAAGAGAGGCTATTTAACTAGGGGGATTAGAAAGTCCTATCCCTTATCTAGGCGAACTGGGAACAAACTGGGGAAATTAGTAATTGCATCGGTGTGCATGACTACTAAAATCCCCCCTACTTATGCAGTAGAGGCAGCATTTGCACACACATTCGCATGTCCATATAAAATTGTGTGCCCGTGTATGTGTGGACAGCCTGTTTTATACCATGCGTGCATATACACATATGTTTTTAATAATGCCATGTCCTATGGCACAAGCCGGCAGAAGCGCAGCTGTTTCAAAATTACCTTCATAATGTTCTGCACATTTTGGATGGGCAATTTTCAAAAGGGCCATTTCTGCAGGTAAATCACCATTTTACCTGCAAAAACCATTTTAAAATACCCTCCCTGTGTATAAGAAGAATTGGAAGGCTAAAGCCTTTAGCTGGCTATAGAGACATTACTTACATTAGACATGCTAGGCTAATTTTCCATGTGTTAGATGTCTAAGGGCCTTATGCAATAAAAATGTTTTCCATAAATACAGAATGAAATAAACTGCACTGCAAGCTATAGCCCGAGGAATTTAATAGTCTACTAAACACCCCAATCAAAGCTAACTAATCTCCACACTGGGAATGTCCTTGTACGGACCAATCAACTACTAATGTTCCCAGTTAGTTGTTTCTATAACTCATCAATTGATATTACTCAATAGAACATCCTTAAATGTATACATTTTTATAGATGAAAGGTGGCAATTTCATATATTGGTTCTAGTACCAACCATGGTTACTGGGCCTTTATTTTAATCATCAATGCTACTTACCCACCTTTTAACTGAAGTTCAAAATATGTCAAAATTGATTTTTTTTTCTTTTTCGTAAATCACATATTAAAAATATGCTTGTGGCGGTGGTTTCATAAGATAAGAGAAGTGTGGACGTTATAAGTGTATCATCAAGGCGCTGTTACTACATCTGTTGGCGGTTGGTGTCAAGAAAATCAAAAGGACATTTCATGTACTTTCAATATTGAGAAAAGTCAATTTTTTAATACACACTTTAAGAAAAATAATATATATATTTTTTAATCATTTGAATTTCATTTAAAAGGTGGGTAGGGGGCATTGATACTTAAAATAAAAGCATGGTAACCATGGTTGGTTCTAGAGCCAATTATATGAAACTGACACCTTCCATCTATAAAGATTTATAAATTTAAGGGTTGTTCTATTGAGTAATTTCAATTGAGCAGTTATAGAAACATTCCATTTAAGAATCTAACTTGAAACTTAGATGAGATTTTAGGTATTTAACATTAATTCAAAAACTGACTTTTTATGCTTTCCAACATACTGAATGTTGAAAAGAATTATATAAAATATATCAATACTTGTCTGCTTATAGGCATAACTTTCCAAAAAAGGAACCGAAATTCACCAAATTCAGCATGCAGAAAGGAAATGTGACTATCTAGCATCTAATTCAAAAGCTAGATGCATTAGGTTAGAATTTTCAGAGAACAGAACCTCCAAAAAAATCCCTAGTGCTTTCTATGTGAAACAGTTACAGACCAAAGGATGTTGATGACCACTCCATGCCACCTACAAGAACGGACATATCTTTTATCTCCCCCCACCCACAAAAAAACCACATTTTCCTGCTGAGAATAACTCCCTAATTCTTAGTAGCTAGCCACTATAGTAGTCCTTCACCACAGCTTCATCAGTGATAGAGTTCCCCTTAGTCAGCAAGTTTCCATACCAAGACTCTTTCTGGTCCTACATGCTACTTTCTATCTCATCCATTGCAGCCAAAAAGACAAGCAATTGATCTTCCGGACTGATCAGGTCCCAAGTTTAAAGCCTGCCGCAATCCATTTTCTTCTTTTTTTCATCCATGAGGGCCATGGAAAATAGATACGGGGCTACCTTTTATACTCCTTTGTGCTTCAAAGTCAATCAGAACAGGCCTGGGATCCAACACCACGAGAGGTCTATCATAACTACCTGAAGTATTTTACATCCCTCTCCATCACTTAGGCCTGCTATTGTAGTGACAGTCCTTGGCAAGGGTTCATATTATCACACTCTCTTCAAAGTGTGCAGACATGGTCCCTAAGTCTGGCCACTAGGGATGTGCAGAGCAAAATTTTATGTTCATATTTTTTATGTCCGAAAGGGGGTCCCACTTGCGGCCAATATGGACATAAAAAAAATCCAATGAGTTGGGTATATGTACATATGTGCAAAAAAAAAAATTAAACCCCCTCACCCTCCTTAATCCCCCCCCCAGACTTACCACAACTCCCTGGTGATCGAGCGAGGAGTGAGGACGTCATTTCTGCAATCCTTGGCGAGAAGCATGTGACGTCGGTGGCACGTCAAGTGACGCGGCGTCACGTGATTCCCGGCAAGTTCGCGCCGGACGGCTCGTTCGGCCCAAAAAGAACTTTTGGCCAGCTTGGGGGGGCCTCCTGACCCCCTCAAGCTGGCCAAAAGTTCTTTTTGGGCCGAACGAGCCGTCCGGCGCGAACTTGCCGGGAATCACGTGACGTCAGCGTCACGTGATTCCCGGCTTGTTCGCGCCGAACGAGCCGTCCGGCGCGAACTTGCCGGGAATCACGAGACGTCGCGTCTGAGTGATGCGGCGCCACGTGATTCCCGGCTTGTTCGCGCCGGACGGCTCGTTCGGCCCAAAAAGAACTTTTGGCCAGCTTGAGGGGGTCAGGAGGCCCCCCCAAGCTGGCCAAAAGTTCTTTTTGGGCCGAACAAGCCGTCCGGCGCGAACGAGCCGGGAATCACGTGACGCCGGCGTCACTCGACGTGCCGCCGACGTCACATGCTTCTCGCCAAGGATTGCAGAAATGGCGTCCTCACTCCTCGCTCCATCACCAGGGAGTTGTGGTAAGTCGGGGGGGGGGATTAAGGAGGGTGAGGGGGTTTATATTTTTATTTTGGCTCAACAATCGCGATTTCCCACATATCGAACATATCTATGTTCGATATGTGGGAAATCCGATCGTTTATGTCGAATCAATTTTTTAAGTAAAAAAAAAATATGAGTTGCGTTTTACTAATGCGGTCAATCCGAATGCACACCCCTACTGGCCACTAGGTGTTGCTGATAACTGAGGAGGAGAGGGGGAACCCTCTCCTCCCGCAGAGGCTCTGTAAGTATTGCTTGTGCAGTATCCTTGGCCTCAGCAGCAAAGTTCTGTCCTGGGAATTTAACCAAATGTCTCGGTATGCCACTACTCCACCAGGTCAACCACAAAAAATAATTATAACGCTAAAGTATTTTGATACTTATGGTATCACACAGTCCTTTGAAAATTGTTAGATCGGTGGAAATATTCATTTGCATCCATTTTGTTTAATTTAAAGTTCTCAGAAAATCTGGGGAGAATCTGAAAAAAAACAATGAATTGTAACCAAGCTAAAATCTGCCTAGTTTCAGTTCATCCTTGAATTAGTCACACATCTCTATTCAGATTCTAACAATATATAGTCCTTCAATATAAACACGGCATGCACAGGTATTAGGAAAATATGCAGAATAAAAAAATATTCTAAGAGCACACAGTAAAGAGGATAACCACCTCTTCCTACTAAGTAAAAAAAAAAGTAGAGAAACAGAGACCTAGGTGTGAATGAAAGTAGATGAAAAAGAAAGTATTTGGTTTACAGCCAAGGTAGCTTGCCTTTCTCTATAGCCACATCTTGTGAACCTCTGCCAGAAACCCTAGCTGAACTATGAGCAGAGTGTCCAGAGGTTAAATGTGGACCCCAAGGGCAAGTGGAATGTGAATAGCAGCCTTACAGCCTCTCTCAAGGCCCTTATAGACCCTAACCCAAATATTGTTTATTAATTACAAATACCATATACTGTTTGTCAAAAAGAAAAATCCCAAAATGTTCAGGTTTTTCAAAGGCATTTTCTATTTGTTTTGGATTTAACAAAACAAAACAAAAATGGCCTCATTCAGTTTGGCATGAACATTCATTTTAAACAAATGCACATTCCTTGTTTTTACTAACTACTGTTAAAGGAAGAGGCTTCCATAACTAATACATGGCTTTATCCTTAGGTGAAAATCTTCTACGCTCTCATAGATGAAGGGTATATAACCTTTATCTACTAGACTCTAATACATATTCTCTGTCTATACATATACTATATGTATTCTTAATGATAATACATATTAAAGCAGAGTTTGTTGTGCTGTGGAGCTTGTTGGCAGCAAAATAATGAAGGCTAACCAGAAGATATTCAATAATTTATAAGCTAAGTAAGTTCATGAATATTTAATAGATATTTATGGAGCAAATACACAATACTGCCATTTTTGCAGACCATAGAATTGGCAAGCTCGTCTATTGCTGTGAAGAATTTGTGTCAGGAGCTTAAAAAGGAATGTTTTAAACAAGTGAAATCTAACTCTGATTTCTTGCTATGAACAGCGCTTCTAGGTAAATGTAGATTGGGGGTAAGCTTTTGTTTCCTCTTCATTGGCGCCTGCTGGTTCATAGAAATAATATGTGCACACCCATGAATTTACAGTCAGTTATTATGATGCATGATAGACTGATCTGCATCACATTCAGACTCTATTCTGAGGTATATCAATACACTTGAACATAATGGCATTCGAAAGAAATGCTATCGACTTCTTAAAGTCTCAAAGACCTGAAAGTCTCCAGAGGGAAATTGGAGGTGTTATGAATGGAGAAGACAGATCTGTAATGGAATTATGGCACTACCATAAGAGAGGGACAGACAGGTTGAGCAGCAGACCAGCAGGTGCAGTCCAAGGATTAGGCACGAGATGAGGTGGGCTTATGTGGACTCAGCTGGCTGTGCAAAGCAGGGCCCAGAGTGACATTAGACCCACTAGCCTTCCCCCTCCCCCCCTTTTTATTGAAAGTAGGGGAACAACATTAGATGTATTTATTATTTATTATTTATATTTTTATATTCTGCTTGTCACACTTTTTTTCAGCATTTCAAAGCAGATTACATGCAGGTACTGTAGGTATTTCCCTATCCCCAGGCGGCTTACAATCTAAGCCCATGGTGATTTTAAATGTGCATCACTCTCCCAGCGGCTGTGTGGGAATCCAACTGGAGGTGTTCCCAACTTTACTGGAAAACTCCTATCTTTAGGCATCTCCTTGGATACCTAGCCTGTCCTGGTCCTTTGGGCGGAAATCCGGATGGGATCTCCTGATCTTGTTAGTTTGGTTGTTCTTTCATACTTTATTCTCTGATCTTTCTGGGGAAATTCTCTTATGGAAAAGAGACGAATAAGTTAAAGAGTTTCCAGAAGAAAAAAGGAATGACATGAGTGGTGTTGCTGTAAATGAACTCTTTCAGCAGCAGCTGCGTAATAGGTTGAAACCCATCACCCAGAAGTATACTTATATGATAGCTATGCTCTATGATCCACAGGAGAAAGCAAATATCGACCCCTGGTCTAACACCAAAATTCAGGGAAAGATCATATTTTGGCTATTGTTCAGGAATGTAAGTGCCAGAAGCAGAGGGAGGGTGGAGATGCAGTAAAGGAAAGAGTAAGCAATGGATATAGTAGAGTTAGCCAGTCCAGCACCCTGCCAACTCTCTTTTTCTCCCCCGTCTTTATCTACAATCTCCCCTGTGGGAAAAACGCTTAGTGAATCAGGCCCTTAGCTGGTTAGAACTTATCTGGCTAAGGTATGATGTATATTTAACAGAACAGCTATGCCACTGAATATACGCGCATAACTGAGCGCTTAGCTGGATAGGTTTAACTGGTTAAGGTCAGTCCTACTCTATGGCACATCTAGCTAAATCATACAGCTTATGCAGCTAAGTCCGACGATTTGCAGTTAGCCGCATTAGTTGTAAGGCTAGCTTGCTCTGCCCCGCTCTGCCCACTGCCCACCCACAACTTATGCAGCTAACCTTTTAGCTATATAAGGGACTAATATGGCTAAACAGTGGCCGCTGATCGTGGGCACATACTCAATGGCTGTCACTTAACCACATAAATCCTGTTTATCCAGCTAAATAGCGCTTAATGTGCATTGAATATTATTAGTTGTATACATAGGGTAATTTTTAAAGCTTTTTCCATAGAAAAAGCCTCAGTGAAATATGCCCTCCATTATGGTTAAAAGAACATACAGTGAAAATATCACAGTGTGATTATTTTTTACCCGCATCCAAAGGGAGGGAAAGAGCTGAGGGATGGGGGGGGGGGGGAAGAGAAAGTCCATGTGGGCACTGATTTTGAAAGCTCTGCACATGTTCCACTGATACTTGTACACCTGTTTCAAAGCAGGTGTAAATGTGCACAGGTACATTAGATCCGCTGTCTTCCCACTGGCTAGATATTCAAAGGGAAGCACCTCTCGGCCATAGGCTTTCCCTTTGAAAATGTGCTTGCAGTTCCTCAGGTACAATGAATGTTCAACCCCTTAATCTATATATAGGGAGTCATTCTGAAAAGCCATGGTGTTGAAAGGTTTATGTACACTTTTTGTTCCCACGGACCTTGTAGCATATTTTGAAAGGGAAACTGCCCAGGTTGTTTCCTTTGAAAATTGCCTTCCAGATATGGGTGTGCATAGGGGCGGATTTTAAGAGCCCTGCTCGCGTAAATCCGCCCGGATTTACGCGAGCAGGGCCCTGCGCGCCGGTAAGCCTATTTTACATAGGCCTACCGGCGCGCGCAGACCCCGGGTCTTGCGTACGTCCCGGGGTTTTTGGAGGGGGGCGTGTCGGGGGGCGGGCCCGAACCGCGCGGCGTTTTCGGGGCGTGTCGGGAGCGTTCCGGGGGCGGGCCCGGGGGGCGTGGCTACGGCCCGGGACGGCCCGGGGCGTGGCCGCGCCCTCCGGACCAGCCCCCAGATCGCGTCCCGGCGCGCTAGCAGCCCGCTGGCGCGCGGGGATTTACGTCTCCCTCCGGGAGGCGTAAATCCCCCAACAAAGGTAAGGGGGGGGTTTAGACAGGGCCAGGCGGGTGGGTTAGGTAGGGGAAGGGAGGGGAAGGTGAGGGGAGGGCAAAAGAAAGTTTCCTCCGAGGCCGCTCCGATTTCGGAGCGGCCTTGGAGGGAACGGGGGTAGGCAGCGCGGCTCGGCGCGCGCCGGCTATACAAAATCGATAGCCTTGTGCGCGCCGATCCAGGATTTTAGTGGATACGCGCGGCTCCACGCGTATCTACTAAAATCCAGCGTACATTTGCTTGAGTCTGATGCGCAAGCAAAAGTAGGCTGTTCGCGCTCCTTTTAAAATCCGCCCCACAGGGTATATATATATTGGTATCTTCTATTTCTTTAGGCTGCAAATCGTGATATACAATGAATGATGTGTGCATGTTCGAAAATCGAAATACAAATTCAGAGTTTATGCCCCGAACCTAAACACCTACCTTACCTTGGGAATGATTCTTTTTAATCCAGCTAAAATATGCACAATGTAAAATCCACCAATGTGTGGGAAATAATTTCATAACGAGGGAATCCAGACAGGTAACTCCAGTAATACCCAGCTAAATAACTCTGAAAATATCCCAGTCTCCTTTATATTCCTATTTCCTCCTCCCTCGCCACACAGAATACTATTAGAGTCCGATAAATTTAACTTTTAAATACAGTTTTGAGAATGGTTCGCCTGCTATTAATCAGTTTTTAAATATTTTAAATGGATTAAAATGTCCATTTTGCAGTTGCCACATTTATGCAAGGCACGGTTATGATGTATTTCACTAATGATGTATTTGATTACTCTGTGAACATGCAAAAGTTAGGTATTTTGCTATATTTAAAATTTAGGGAACATTTTCTATAATGCTATGCAATCAAATGAGATGTCCTATTCAGAAATTCTCCCTGATCTTAATCTTTTAGGTACCAACGTTCCACAAGTGGAACATTTTTTCATATACTTTTAATTACTTGCAAATTTTTTATACCATATTTATACCATATTTGTGTCTAGTTAACTAACAGGCCGATACAGTAAAAATTGCGGGAGAGCGCGCCCTCCCGGCACGAGCACAGGCCACTCTCCTGTGCGTACAATTCAGTAAATTAATTTATTTAAATTAGGGCCCACGGTAAAAAGAGGCACTAGGGACACTAGCGCGTCCCTAGCACCTCTTTTTAGACAGGAGCGGCGGCTGTCAGCGAGTTTGACAGCCGACGCTCAATTTTGCCAGCGTCGGTTCTCAAACCCGCTGACAGCCACAGGTTCGGAAACCAGACGCCAGCAAAATTGAGCGTCCAGTTTTCAACCCGCGAGCCGTGGGCTGATTCCAAATTTTTTAATTTTTTTTTTTAACTTTTTTTTAACTTTCGGGACCTCCAACTTAATTTCGCCATGATATTAAGTCAGAGGGTGCTTAGAAAAGCAGTTTTTACTGCTTTTCTGTGCACTTTCCCGGTGCCGAGAGAAATTAACACCTACCTTTGGGTAGGCGCTAATTTCTGAAAGTAAAACGTGCGGCTTGGCTGCACATTTTACTTTCTGAATCGCGCGGGCATAACTAATAGGGCCATCAACATACATTTGCATGTTGCAGGCACTATTAGTTTCGGGGGGGTTAGACGCGCATTTTCAGCGCTATTACCCCT
The DNA here is from genome assembly GCF_901001135.1 of Rhinatrema bivittatum. Lineage (NCBI taxonomy): Eukaryota > Metazoa > Chordata > Amphibia > Gymnophiona > Rhinatrematidae > Rhinatrema > Rhinatrema bivittatum. The sequence continues at coordinate 652,001,186 of NC_042616.1, read as the reverse complement.
TACTAAATAAGGGGTAAAGCTAGCACGTCGAAAACGTGCGTCCAAATGCGGGTTAACAGTGCGATCTGCCGGAGCACACTGTACTGTATCGGCCCGTAAGATATATAAAAAGGGGCATCAGGAAATAATTCCTTCAATGAGCAGGATCTAAATGGTTAAGTGAGCCTTCCGAAGGTGTCCAAACAGTGCTGGAAACAGGTGAATTTTCAAAAGGATTTACATGTTTAAATGCAACTACAATCCTAGCAATTTTCAAAAGCCATTTATGCGTGTAAAGTGCACTTACACATAAATATCCTACGGACAATTCAATTGCATATATTGTAGCAATTTTCAAAAGCCCACTTACTCGAGTAAATGCAAGTTTTACGCGTGTAAATGCTTTTTAAAAGGCCCTATGGGTGCAGATGACCCAGGTACTGCTTAGCACTTTTGAAACTTCAAACAGGATAACAATAATCAGTGCTGTGCAAGTACTTGGCTATCTATGACCTGAAAATAGTAACAAAGAGAAAGCCAAAGCAGTCTTCAACTCATCTACGTCATTGATAAACAAAATGACGTTTCATCAGAGGACATTGTCTAACTTCAATTAACTTTGCTGCAGAATGTTGTCATCTCCCTACTATTCAGATGACAGCATCTACAAGGCAAATATTTTAAAACTAGAACTGAAATTTCAGGAGGAGATAGCACTGACACAGCAGCAATTGAAGAACAGCAGTGCTACTGATACTAATGCAATGGCCCAGCATTCTTATTCTCAAGGAGGGATCAGGTGTCACATTTTTAAAACAGAATTAGAAAGATAATATTTCACATCATGTCTCTAATAAAAATAAAAACCTTGTAATTAGAAACTATTTCAATAACATAGAATAACAGGTCTTTAAGTTAATATCGAAATCTTGCAGCAATATGTAAAAATATATAAGCCTAAGCCTCAACTCTGCAGGTGCCAGAAGACTGCAGAACAAAAGTATTACAACTGCACCCCCAACATCTTTCCACTGATGCTGAACACAATATAAACAGCCTCGTGCACAAAAGTGTGCTCATGCTCTGTGCCATTATTCTTTTGAAATATACTTTTTATCTACATGAAAAAAATACTCTAAATGAGACTGCTGATTTTGTACCTAACATTAGGATTAAAAAATGCAACATCATGAATTATTCATGTTAATGTTATCATTTCCCCCCATCAGCATTAAGCTCCTGTGAATACTGTCCTTATGCAACCATGGTTTGCAAGAGCTCAATACTGAGAAATGACTACTTGGTATTAAGTCACATCAAAGCATACCCATGAACAACTGGAAAATAAAAATGCTTTTGAATTTCAATTCTTGATCTTTTGCAGGCTATAGTGAAAATTATGTGGAAGTACTTATGACTATGTTTTTTGGATTTGTTCAAGCAGAATTTAGTCTTTTATAATGAATCAGCTAAATATATTTAAGGGAGTCTATATACTGTATTATATAAGCCTTAATGCACAGTAAGCACATGCCCTGCTGCTCCCCCCACAAATATTCTATGTTAGTCCATGTTACCATTAATGCAGACATAATGCAGGCTAATACAAAAATAATTTAAATGAGTAGATTGGCATGCAAATGTATGTTTATGACTAATTACATGGGTTAGCGCAAATAGCAAAAAGTAACATGATTTGCATTACCCCGCCGTCAGCACAAACTTGACTACACCTCCCAGAGGTGTAATTAAGTTTTGGCAATAATTGCAGCATTAGCTATACTAAAATCAGCATTTAGGGCCCGATATACTAAAAGCATTACTCTCTTTAATACATCAAATATTAAATGCACTGCAAATACTTGTATTACTTTTAATTCATTAACATGTGTTTAGGACAATTTTAATGTAGTTGAGTACATAGATCCCTAAAGTTTTATTAATTACTGTAATCATAAACAAAAGATTTGCACTTAATTTACCCAAATTTATTCTGGACTTTGGAAGGTCTCTCTCTGTCTCTCTCTTTCTCTTTCATTATACCCTTCTCTCAAGTCTGCCATTTAGTGTACAGCAGAATTCACAGATTCATAGAAGTCTGGCAGGATTTGTGATGTGATTGCTTCTCATGTGATCCCTGGACCAAGTCTGAGACCGCCATCTCATTTCATATAGGGCACCATAGCTGGAATTGGAATAGGTGGTCTAGAAGTGAAAGTCTGTGGACCAGAAAGATAGGAAAACTCTTTGGCTTGTAAGTCACATTTCTCCTCCATACAGTTTCTAAGGGATCCCCACCTCTGGAGATTCATCTAAGGAGCAGAGAGGAGCTTTCCCTCTCCACAGAGACTCAAATAGGGAAAAGAAGCAAAAATTATTTCTCCCAAACTCTCTCTGAAATGTACTCTCTTTCTCACACCCACACACACATACATATACCAAGTTAGTGTGCATAATTATGTTATTCCTGAAACAAACTCCATAAGATTTTATTTTCAAAGAATTTAAGTGAACAGAAAAGCACCCTAAATAGCATTTTAGAATTCTAACTGACTTATTGGAGTTGAGTTCTGCTCAGATCTGGTCAGAAACAGGGGTTATGATGGCTGAGAAGTTTGCTCTCACCATTTTCAGAAAAATGTCTGTCTTTCCAGAGGGTTTTCCCTTGAATCCAAACCTCAAAACTTCCCTGTGGAAGTCTTTGACCCTTTCAGGCAGAAGCTCTTTTCTATGGGAAGCAAGTTAACTCAGTATAATAAAATTACCCCAGCTGTTACTCAAAAATGTCTTTAGGTTATGAGATTCTCCATATCAAAACTTGACCCTTTACCTACTTACTTGAATTGGCCATATTTATCACTTTTAGTTAATACAAGTCTGAAAAAGAGAGAAATCTCAGCATCATTGTGTTGCGCCCGTCGGTCGCAGATGGCTGCACCCTCTCATGCTCACATCTTTTTTCCCTGTACCGTGAATCATTGGGAGAATGGCGGCCTCCGTCAACCAATGCAGACTTCCCTGGCGTCTCAGGTACAGCGTGGGCACTGCCGACCGCCATCTTACTTCCGGCATCACCTAGGTGCTCATGCGTGTGTAGGGCCTCCTTATGTATATGTCATGGCTGGAACCTCGGGGGCATCCCCTCCCGATGACGTCAGCATCGCTAGTGTACTTATATTGACTGGCCCATTGCTAAGATGAGTTAGCAAGGAGTTCTCTCGCTTGTTAAATCCACTCTAACTTGGATCTTCTGTTCCAGACTCTCCTCCTGGCATTCGGACGCTCGGAGTACTCTTTCCTCGGGGGCTTTTCCGCGTCTTGGCTATCTACTCCTCAGAGGGCCCTCCTGCCTAGGACTTCCTCACCCGCTCCTCGGGTATCTCTGCTGGGACTTCCTTGTGTGAGTACATCCTCCAACTTCTATCAACCTCACTGAAGATTCACGGCACTACCATTCTTCAGTCTGCCTACGCTACTCATCCTGTGCCTCAGGATATTGCTCTTTCTCTACAAGGTTTCCGGCCTGGTTCCTGTAACACAGATCTCTGCCTCCTTGACATCTATAGTACAGTTTCCTCGGCATACCCCGCGCTGCTTGCCACTACCGGATCTGTACTCAGAGATATTTCCATCAGCCTGCAGGAATCTCCTGGTGTACCCCGTGCTGCAGGTCACTACCGGATCTTCATATCTACATTATAATCTTGACTACTGTATTTGCTCAAAGACTGTGTTTATTACATTTCCCGCTCCTTGGATTATGTACTATCTTTTCTCCCTAATAAAGTCTCTCTCACAGCTGTATCCTACGTCGCTGAGACCATGCCCACTGACGGTGAGGCCCATGGGGCTCCTCCCTGTGGGCGGAGACATCTCTCACCTCAGCCCAGGGTTCACAACTTCATCAAAACCAAACACATTGAAAGAGGAACTTGTTTGACCAATTGTGAAAATCAGGTTTGGATCTATCACATCTTAACAACTATAGGCCAATCTCTAACCTGCCTGGTTTACCCAACTGATTGACTTGTTGTTGGTAAAAAAAACACAATGTACTGCACCCAAAACGATCTTGTTTTATTACTAAAATCTTCTTGGTTGTGATGACAAGCAAAATTCATACTAAACTAAATTTAAGGAAAGAGGATCTTATTATTTACCTTATTATGAGTTCAGCATTCACCACTATCAAACATTTGTTATTACTGCACTGTTTACAAGAAGTAGGTCTGGAGCAAATGGCCTTGAATTGGGTGGGTTCTATTCTTATCTTTCTGATAAAACTTTTCTTGTTACATGAGAACAAGCAGAATCTTTGCCAAAACCTGTTGCGCTTGTGACTGCTCTTCACCCTCGCTCCACCCTCCCTACCTCTATGGCGACTCCCTCCGGGCTTGATGGATGGCTTGCTGCCGCAGCGTCTCCATGCCGCCTCTCTCCAGCGTCCCCGGGCCGGCTCGACACTGTGGATCCACCATGTTCCTGATGACGTAGGGCGTGTGTGCGCACTCCGAAGTATGTACCAGCAAGGACGCGAACCTCAAGGGCATCCCCCTGTATTGACGTCATCCGCCCAACATAAAAGGTCTTCACTTACACTTATGTTTCAAGTTAGCAAGGAGGATTGATAGCAGGGATTCATCTGGACCCTCTTCTCTCTACGCTGCTCTGCCTCCTTGGACTTACCAGAGGTACCCACTCCTCGGGGTCCTCGCTCTCTTTTCTTTATTTCAGATTATAGATAGGAACTGGTACTCGCTCCTCGAGGGCCCATGTTCCTAAACCCTCTGAAGATTCTCTAGTGCTTGGAAGCGATCGCGGATACGGACATTGTGAGTTATATTTCAGATTACAGATAGGAACCGGTACTCGCTCCTTGAGGGACCATGTTCCTAAACACTCTGAAGATTCTCTACTGTCTAGAAGCTATCGTAGGTACAGACATTTTTAGTTACTATTTCAGATGGCATATAGGAACTGGTACTCGCCCCTCAAGGGTTCATGTTCCTGAACTAACTGAAGGTTCTCTACTGCCTGGAAGCTATTACAGATACAGACAATTGTGAGTTACCATCGCTCTCTCAGAGCTTTCCCTGGAACCAGGTACTCGCTCCTCGAGGGCCTAACCCTTTCCAGCTATTGAGTTTTATCAAGACTTTATGTGAGTTATCATCTAAGTACTGGCTATGTATACAGCATACCCTGTCTATTCACTATCTACGGTCTCTTTACAGCTCAGCATCTCTGGGATCGCAGTTCCAGTTCCTGAGGGATGTCAGCCCTGCCGGGCATATCAGCTCACTACTGCCACCTCTGGTGGTTCTACTAACCTGTCTAATAATTAATCAAGTTGACTTAGAAAATAGCCACTGCTATGACTAGTATCAGTAACTTGGAATATACTTAGCTTTTGGGTACTTGCCAGGTACTTAGAGCCTGGATTGGCCACTGTTGGAAACAGATGCTGGGTTTGATGGACCCTTGGTCTGACCCAGTATGGCATGTTCTTATTAGGCTCACAAACCTGTGTTTCTGATGGACTATAATGTACCAGGTAATAGTCAATAAAAACCACTGAAATACCGGCTATCAAACCTTACATTTTTCTTTGTCTCACTTCTGATATGAATGGTATTCCTTTTTTTATTTAAATGACCTTCATATTGGGCTCATCGTAAATGTGAACCACAATTTTTAACTCAGCCATTCGTATAATCATCATCGGTCATTATTTTTCCTTGTGTATATTCAACTTGATAAATATTAGTGCAGTAGTTTCACCACAATATTATTTCCCAAATTGAGCAAAAGTGAAGTGAAGTGAAGTGAAGATATATATATATATGGCCGGTGCCATCTTGTGTTCCTACCATGTGACAGGGGCCAACCAATGGCACCGGTAGCCCCTGTGACATAGTAAGGGCAAAGGCTATCGGCGCCATTTTAAATACCAGCAGCCGATGGTGTGAGTGCAGTAGATGGCTCCCATACCCCCACTGGACCACCATGGAGTTTTGGCAAGTTTTGGTGGGTCAGGAGGGTGGAGGTTTTGTTTAAATTTGCTCTTTTAGATGGCTGAATAATTCGGTGAAGATTCATTGTATTCATGGGAAATCGCGATACGTTTCGCGACGCAACGAATACAACGAATATGGCCCTATACGTTGTGGATTGCCAATACATTGCAAACTAATGCACACCCCTAATTTACATAATCATATGTCCTTGTAACAATTACTATATTGGAAGAACTAAATGTTCCATCCGCACACGTTTGATTGAACATCATAGATGTTTACAGACAGCTAAATTACAAGTTCCTGTAGTAGCTCATTGCATTTAAATTGCTCACCAATTTGTGGATCTCAAGTGGAGGGTAATTGATAAGATTATAATTAATATGGGGGTGGAGATCTGCTTTTTTTGTTACATTTAAAGGAACAAGAATGGATCTTTAAACTGAATAGCAGATCTAAATTTGGCCATTGATTTGTATTCAGTTACATAGAATACTTTGTAGCTGATTGACAGCTTATCTGGGCTTTAAAAATAGCTTGTGTCCTCCGCTTCCGGCAGACACAACCGGAAATGGATTAGAAAAGCCTCACAGGTAGACATGTTGTAACAATGGGTTGTCACTTTATTTCTGTACTGCAGGAAAATTATTGTAATGATTTTTTGTGATATGTTTCTAAGACATTGGTTTGCCCCATGACAAAGGATCTTTTCCGAAACAGGGACCGTGTCGGGCATGAGATTTGGGTGAACGACATTGTCATCTATTCCTTTAAAAAACAGGACAAAAAATCTCCAGCGTCTTTGACAGCTAAGTGAACTGTTAAATTGTTTGGGCACAAGTGAAGTTAAGTAAAGAAAGATATATGTATTGACTAAATTTGGGAAATAATATTGTGGTGAAACTACTGCACTAATATATATCAAGTTGAATATACTCAAGGAAAAATAATGACCGATCATTATAATGAATGGCTAAGTTAAAAATTGTGGTTTACATTTACAATGACGCCCAATATGAAGGTCATTTAAATAAAAGAAGGAATACTGTTCATATTAGAAGTAACACAAAGAAAAATGTAAGGTTTGATAGCCAGTATTTTATTAGGCATCACAGGTAAACCTTATTGGCTTGTACCTCCAGCCCCTCCCTCCCCACACACAATTAAAAATTATGTATTTATAACCATTTTTACATTAAAAAGGACATTCAAAGTACAGTGTTATTCGGTAAATGTATAACTTGAGGCATGTACATTACATTTACATGTACTGCTGTGGTGCCAACCAGAAAACCCAGCAAAATAAAAAATAAAGAGGCATTTGGATCCCATATTGTATTAAACCTATAGTAATATGTTGGGTGTGGGCTCAGCTCTCAGAAAGCCTTGGGTAAACTGAATTACAATTAAAATATAGTAAAACTCCAATACTAAAACAGCAATAACAGCCAGCATTCAAACAGGAACAACCCTACCTATGAGAAGGCAATGCTACAGATATTACACCAGGACCTAAAACACCAATTTGGAAATCAGAACAAGCTAAGCTACTATAGGTCCCTACACAGAAACTATTAGCTAAATGAATACCTTACCTCTGTCACACATGAAGAACTCAGATCAACCCTCATCAAATACAGAACACAAACCATAAAGTATAAATAGAAATGTGCAGATAAAACCTGAATTGGAAACTGCAACAAGCTAGATCCTGTATATATAGTTGCAACAATGAAAAAAGAGAAACATTACCATTCCTCATAAAATATCAAATAATAAAATCAAGAAATATAAATCAGCAATAGTAAAGCCATACTAATAAAAGTAATAAATATTTCAAAACAGCTGAACATCCAATAATTAAACTCAAATAAAACTTTACAAAATTTCTCAAAAACCAGTAAATTATTTTAAAACAGCTGACATATCAGATAATACTCAATAATTAAAACCAATAGGAATTTTAAAATCCTCTACTTTCTATACTTTCCAGTTACCCTGAGATTGTTCTGGATTAGTAGGGGTGAGGGAGCACACAAAATTTCTCTTCCCTCACACGCATGTTGACCACACACACACACACACACACACATAAACACCTTCAAACCCACTGACACATTCACTCGCACACACACGCACAGACTGATACATACATACACACGTGCTCCCTCCCACCTACTGATACACACACACACACAAGCTCCATCCCACCTGCTAACACACACGCACACAAACACTGTTACGGGACCGGGCCATGCCCTGGTCCCTCCTCCTACCTCTGGGCTGGCTCGACCCGTAAGGAAAGCTCATAGGCTGCATAGGCCTAATCCTTCGCCTGCCGCGGCTCTCCCTCGAGCAGGGAGAACACTGCCGACCCGACACGCTGGGCCCCGCCCCCTGGGCACGCGCGCGTGCGTGGGTTCGACCCTTAAAGGGGCCAGCGCGGGAAAATCATAGGAGGGCCTCCGGGTGACGTCACACGCTGCAGGGTATTTAAACCCTGCAGCTTCATCAGCCTTTGCCTCGCAACGAGGTTCCTCAGGCTTCCTGACTTGCTAGTTGCTGTGAATACTTTGGATTGCTTCTGTCTCCGACCCGGCTTGCTTCCTGACTTTTCTTCTGCGTCCGTCCCTTGGCTTTGGTATCGACGTCTGACTTCTGGCTTCCGACCCGGCTCCATCCACGACTCCGTCTTCTGCTTCGTCCCTGGCTTTGGTTTGGATCTCTGACTCCTGGCTTCTGACCCAGCTTCGCTCCTGGACTCCGACTTCGGCTTCTTCCTCACCTCAGGTTTCTGGTACTTGCTGGCCCAGAAGGATTCTCTTAAGTCCCAGCGGCTCGGGCTCTCACGGGCTCCTCCCGGGGGAGCCGCGGGCTTCCGAGGGTGAAGACTCTTCAGCTACCTGGGTCCAGCCCTCGCCCATCTCTTCAGCCGCTGCCTGGGTCCTTGGACGCATAGGACTCCACCTAAGTCCAAGAGGTCCGGGTCCCTACGGGCTCCTCCTGGGAGGACTTCGGACTTCCAGTGGTGAAGCCTCTTCTGAGTCTCTCCGAGCCGCCTCCCGGCTGGGACGCTTGCTATGGTCTTCCATAGCATACCATCCTCTGTCCCAACTGGCCCAAGGGTCTACGACTGTAACACACACACTCCCTCACACCCATTGACACACAAAACTTTCTCGCTTCAACTGACATAGACACATACACGCATGTACACACACATGCTCCCTCACATCCACTGACACATAGACACATTTGTCAGTCACACGCACTGGCTCAAATAGACACACACACATGTGCATTCAATCACGCCTGCTAACACACATATAGTGCCTTGCACCCACTGACATATATGCACACATGCATGCTCCTTCTCACACTCGTACACTCTTTCATTTCCTCTGCAACCTCTGAATATGTAAAAAAAAGAACATTTTACTTACACTGGTGGGCAAGAGGGATTCAGGCAGGGCTACCAGCTGACGGCCTTGCTGTCAGAAGAGGTAGGTAGAAAGGCCCGATACAGTGGGGTGGGGCTATTTTTTGCCTTGGCCCCAACATAAGGGGGGGGGGGGGTGCATTGGCAGAAATCAGTCAGAAGCCTTCAGCCATGGTGAGGCAGTAGTGGGAAGTCTGCCTGCTGCCTCGCAAGGTGAAGAGAGCAATGGGGTGGTGGGGGAAGGCTTCGGGAATGTTTCTTGCCACCATGATGATGAGAGGAGGGGCAGGGAGTGATCCCACAGAGCTCAGCAGCGCTGCGGAAAATAAAATAAGACAAAAATGCAAGTCTATAGAGCCACACTGCAGCTGTGGAGACAAGAAATAAAATAAAAGGCATGGAACTGCGGCTGCAGCCACTTGAAAAGGAAAAAAACACAAAACAAAAACAGAAATGAGTGGAGAAGCCTCAGTGGAGGCTCCCACTCCACCAGAACAGCTGCTGCAGGCTGGGTGTTAATCGCAGCGCCTCCGTGGGCATGGGGCCATTGCCATTATCACCAGTGTCATGTGACTGGCCTGACCGATCTACCGGGGCATGTCCGAAGCTCCTACAGGCCAATGTGCCCCTGACTTTAGTGATGAAACTTATGACATTGCACATCATCTGCATGTTGAAGGAGTAAAATGAATTCCTGTTCTCTAGCTCCTCTCTGTAGGAGCTGGTGGCCTGATTGCAATGTGAATTCAATCAATTTCTCCCCAAGACAAGGGAAATTAGCAATGTCATAAAAAAAAAAGTCTCTCGCTGTTTGCTGTTGTTGATGTGCTTCTTGAGGAAAAAATATATATTGATTGGCTCTCTTGAGAAGATCATCAACAAATTGTTCAATGCATTGAGCTGTGGCCGACCTGTGGTGTCCCCATCAGTGGTCTGGAAGCTGCCTAGAGCTAGGAAGGCTAAACCTGTAGTAATGTTTAAATCTACAGCTAAGGCATGGTTTTGAGTTGGAGTCTCTAAATTCCTCTTGTTTTCTCCTGGAAGAGATATAAAGCTGTTTGTCAAATCTATAGCTGTTTCATGAAACCACAGGCCCCAGAAGTCACGAGAGGAGCCACTACTTTAGATTTAGTCTTCAATGGAGCACATGGCCTGGTACAAGGGTTTTTCTGTGGTAGAGCCGCTAATCAATAGCGATCAATAATGCAACCAATTTTGACATAATCACTGGAGGGAGGAGCTTAAGTTAAATTGCTGCAGTAGCGTATAACTTTTAAAAAGGAGATTGTGATAGAATGAGGAAATTCTGGCGCCATTTCAATGTTTGGACACATTCAGCGGCCACCACTTAGCCAGATAATTATTTATCCAATTAAATAGTTACCCGGATAAGTGGAGTGCAGGATGGGGTAGACCAGAATAATTGGGCAGACTGGATGGGCCAATTGATCTTTATCTGCTATCATCAATTATGTTAATGTGTTATTATGCAGTTCCATGAGTGGCTGACCTAAAACCACACATAACGGATTATTCACTCTTTCCAGAATATGCAGGGTCTCTGATTAATGGTTTTAAAATAGGATGTGATTATTTTTATTTACTGAATAATATCTTTCCACTGGAAATTTTTCTAAGTCCTATAGCCCTGTTTTTTTTTTTTAATTGAATCTGAGGATAGACAATAATGAATCATACATTTTTAAAGTGAATGTATAATATTTCACTTCAAAGTCACCAAAATTAATATTCCTGTACATTTTGTTTTAATATTCTGGTCCTGCATTATTATAACATTTCAGTACCACTGTTTCCACTGGGGAAATTCCACACAAGTGCCAGCATTATTGGAATATCAGAGGTGAAGAGGTATAAGAAGAATTAACAGTAGTTTTGGTAATTAAATGATTGGGCAAGCAGAACAAGTCATCTGCATTCCTATGTTGATCTAGATTTTATCTACACACAATATTGGCAGATAGGTAAGCTTTTTCACTTATCAGATGTCATCTGCATTTGACTACTAGAAGATCCACTCAATGTACATACAATAAGACTTCCAAGTGAAATGCTTTCCTAACTCATAAGGTAGAAAAGGGCCAGATCTATTCTACTAAGCATTTTCTCACAGACAACCAACATGCTTATGCAATTTGAGATCCACCCACAACTCTCCCTATAGCCTCCCCTTTCTCTAGCATCCTTTGCTTTGCTTCTCTGCCTCTTTGCCACCTCCCCCAGCCAAACAGGCACTCTTCCTATCCCCCCGCTCCCTCCTACACAAACAGGCATCCTTCTTGTCAAGCTAGGAAAAAACGAGCTCTCCCCCATCATCATCATTACTTTATGCAAGTTATTTATTAATAGCTCTCCCATGTTTCTGAACTACAGCAAACCTTAATCAAAATTGTGAACGGCGCTGGGAGATGAGACGATCATGACACTTTGTATCAACAGCCTTTGTTTTATTCCAGTACGGCTCTGACCTTCAGCAACAGTGGCATGTGCTTCTGTAATGGTTCTTAGTGCTGCCTTTGGTAAGCATCAGTAGCTCCCTAGAGACTATCTGCATGGCAAGATAACTTTAAGAGCCCCTAGGCTTCTGTTTTCTGCTTGCTGCTATTCTGACTAAACCCAGTAAAATCTCCATTTGCTAAAATCCCATATTTTATTTTTAATTGTAGAACATACAGTAGCAGGATTTCAGCTTTATGGCTTTTTGGTGAAGTTATAGTCTAATTTCTGTCTGCTTAGCAGCACAGTTTAACACAATCAATCATAAAAAAAAAACTAAAAAACTTAAAGATATGGTATCTTATTCCAGAGGCTGCTAGACACTAGTCAAATCAAAGTCATTCTTCTGTTTGTGATCAGTCAACTGCCAAGTGAGTTTGAGAAGCAATTGATCCTCTATGCAAAGCTTTAAAAAAAAATAAAATAAAATAAAAGGAATCCATCTGAATCTGGAAGAGGTTGGGAATTAAATCTGCACAGGCCATTGATTGATTCAAATAAATTCAAGACATTCACTGCTCAGCTTTGATCAATCTGAGACATTTTCAGATAGCCACAATGCAGCCTGTTAAAAACTGCAGAATTCCACAGACATAATGGAAACTAGATTGTGATCTCACCTAGTGCACCTCTCAAAATGATTATGTATTCATCCTATAAAGTAGATACTAATTTACTTTATTGCTCTTGGTGGAGGAGGGGGGGGGGGGGAGCAGTAAATATCAAAATCTAAAAGTATGAAAAGATGAAAGGGAAACCGTGTGAAGATAATATAGTAATACTAGCAGAGGGGTTCACTCATCTTCAAAGGGGTCTTTTTAGGGGTGTGATGTATTCAAAACTCTACCCATAAGAAAATAGGAATGTGCACTTATCTTTTAAAGTTCTATGGTTAAAGTATTCTGATTCAAAACACTGATGGGAACAACCAGAAACATTGTTTCATTGTGGCCCGTGAAGATGCCCCATACACACCGCCTGTTTAGAATCTTCATCAGGGTCATCGGGTCCATGATGTGATGGATACATTAGATAAGCAATCTCCCGTTGTGGTTTTTAGGAAGAAAGAAACTTTATCGTTTTTTGACCTGATGCCCCTGATGAAGATTCAAAACAGGCGGTGTGTGTGGGGCATCTTCATGGGCCAGAATGAAACAATGTTTCTGGTTGTTCCCATCAGTGTTTTGAATCAGACTACTTTAACCATAGAACTTTAAAAGATAAGTGCACATTCCTATTTTCTTATGAGTGTATTACATTTTCACGTATAGAAAAAATATCTCTGAAAAAAATTAGTAGTAGTGAGACCAATGATTATATAGATAAGACATTAAAATGCTAAGTGTTCCTGAAGGGTATAGGAACAGCAATCCAGCAAACATTACAGTATCTATAATATGATGGTCTCTGTCATTTAGGTGTGACTTATCTGTCTTATTTCTTAAATACCTCAGTCTTGTTTCAAGCTTCTATTATTGATATATACCTTGGTCTTCTCTGGTCTTTAGTGAGTGGTTTCAAAACTGAAAAATACAAAGATACCAGGATAAACTCTTTTGATGTATTTATTGATTGATTTGTTCTTATGCTCTGTAATTCTTCAAAAAATTGAGGCTTACAATTATAAAAAAATTGAGGCTTACAATTATAATAAAAACAGTTTCAAATAATACTTTAAAAACATACATAAATATAAAACATAACCTAACAGTTAAAATAAAAATGAGAATGTTTTCACCATTTTTTTTTATTTTAAATAATCTAAATTACTTTGTATCTCCCAAGAAATTGAGTTCCAAATTTCAGGGCCTAAAACTGGAAAAGCCATCACTTGTGAGACACTCAATTTATCTACAGTTAATGATAGAACATCAAGTAAACAATGAAGTAGAATGTACAGAATAATTTAGTATATAATATGCTTCAAACAAAAGGAATCTAAATACAGTATATAGATTTGTGAATCAACATTAGCAATGTAAACTTAATCCTCTGAGCAACTAGCTGCTGCATGGGTTGGACTAGTGAGTCCAATCCCACTTACCTTTTCATCAGCTTGGCGGTTGGGGCTTGGGCCTCGCCACGGCGCTTCCGTTGTGGCACGCAGGACTCGATCGGGAGTTGTTCATGGCGCGGTCTTTGAAGAGTGTGCCGGACATCGAGCATCTGCCTTCAACTCCCCAGCGGGAGCCGGCTTCTTCTTTGTGAGCAAGAAAGAAGGTACTCTTCATCCATGTATTGATTATCGAGGCCTGAATGCAATCACCATGAAAGAACATTATCCGTTACCACTCATAGCAGAATTGTTTGATCATTTACAAGGATAAAAAATATTCGCCAAGTTAGACCTCCATGGGGTTTATAATTTAGTCTGGATACATGAAGGGGATGAGTGGAAGATGGGATTCAACATCAGGGATGGCCATTTTGAGTATCTGGTTATGCCGTTCAGACTTTGCAATGCTCTTGCTGTTTTTAAAAATTTGATGAATGAGATTTTTTGAGATCTCTATGATTGTGTGGTTGTATATTTAGATGATATTCTGATATTTTCCAAGGACCTGAAGTCTCATCAACAGGATGTCGCCAAAGTGTTATACCAATTGCGGTAGAATCGCTTGTACACAATCTCAGAAAAATGTGTTTTCGAAAAGGAGGCTCTTCCTTTTCTAGGTTATATAGTTTCTAATCAAGGCTTCATTATGGATCCAGCAAAACTTAAGGGCATTCAAGATTGGCCAGAACCCAACAGCTTGCGGGCTCTCCAAAGATTTCTGGGTTTCACAAATTACTACCGCAGCTTCATTCAGAATTATTCTAAATTAGCCACACCACTTACTAGGGATGTGCAGACAAAAAGTTTGCATTCATAAGTTGATAAGTTGAAGGTGAGGGTCAATTTCATTTAATATGGACATATGGAGAATCCCATAAGTTGAGGGTCTGTCCATACGTTCACCGGTTCCCTAAATAAAAATTTAAACCCCTCACTCTCCTTAATCTCCCCCCAAGACTTACCAAAACTCCCTGGTGGTCCAGCAGGGAGTCAGGAAGCCATCGCTGTTTTCCTTTGCGAGGAGCACGTGACATCGGCGTCACGTCGGAGTGACGCGGACGTCACGTGTTTCTCCGCGCCTCCGCTCCGGGACCCCCGTTGGACCCAACCGGAACTTTTGGCCAGCTTGGGGGGGTCAGGAGGCCATGCAGGGATGCGAGTTATGGGAAAACTCAGCCCAAGGTAGGAGATCAACCCAGTCATCTTGTTGAACATTGATGTAGGTTCTGACAAATTGTTTTAGAGAAAAATTAGTACGCTCAGCTTGGCCATTAGCTTCAGGATGATATGTGGCCCCCCCAAGCTGGCCAAAAGTTCCAGTTGGGTCCAACGGGGGTCCCGGAGCGGAGGCGCGGAGAAACACGTGACATCCGCGTCACTCCGACGTGACGCCGATGTCACGTGCTCCTCGCAAAGGAAAACAGCGATGGCTTCCTGACTCCCCGCTGGACCACCAGGGAGTTTTGGTAAGTCTTGGGGGGGTCAGGAGGGTGGGGGTTTAAGTGTTTATTTAGGTTCAACGTATTCAACGTAGCTATGTTGAATAAGTTGAAAATGTGATGCGTTGTGCATCATCACTTTTTTTAAGTTAAAAAAAAAAGTTGTGTTTTACATATGCGTTCAAACGAATGCACACCCCTACCACTTACTGCATTAACACACAAGGGAGATAACGCCAAACAATGGCCCATTGATATTGAGATAGCCTTAAGGAGGCTTTTCTTCAGAAACTGTGTCTTCAACACCTGGATCCAAGACTCCCTTTCGTGGTGGAGGTGGACGCCTCATCCGATGGAGTAGGAGCAGTGCTCAGTCAGCATGATTCCTCAGGTACTTTGCATCCATGTTCCTTTTTCTCCAAGAAGTTTTCCTCAGCCGAGCGGAATTATACCATTGGTGACAAAGAACTCTTAGCAATTTAACTCGCATTCGAAGAATGGCATCAATGGCTTGAAGGAGCCCAACATCGGATTACCATTTATATGGACCACAAAAACCTTGACCATCTCCAACAGGCTCAATTCTTCATTCAGCATATTTTTCATTTACATGGACTTCCTAGACACATTACTTCTGATCGTGGTACCCAGTTCATTGTAAGATTTTGGCGAAATCTCTGTAAAGCGTTTGATATAACTCTAGATTTCACGACCACATATCATCCTGAAGCTAATGGCCAAGCTGAGCGTACTAATTGTTCTCTAAAACAATTTGTCAGAACCTACATCAATGTTCAACAAGATGACTGGGTTGACCTCCTACCTTGGGCTGAGTTTTCCCATAACTCGCATCCCTGCATGGCCACAGGAGTCTCACCATTTCAAATTGTCTATGGCAAACAGACGAATCCACCATTGCCATTGCCTTTATCTGTTCCATCCCCAGCAGCCCAGTTGACGGTCATGAAATTGAAACAGTTGTGGAATCATACTCAACATATGATTAAACAAGCAGGTTTGACAGCAAAAAGATTCTCTGATTGCCATCGCAGACTGACACCCCAATTTTTGTGAGGAGACAAGGTTTGGCTTAGTACTGTGGACATTCTTGACACAACAATACTCCCTCAATCGTCCTCCATAGTTGTCACACAGCTGCTAACACTCTGTTCCAACTATTAGCAAGTAAATGTCAAATTTGGTTTACTGTGAACGGTACAAATGGTTGGGTACAGAAAGCCTTTGAGTTATAACACAAGTAATGGGGCCGAATATCATTTCTTGTGTTATAATGACTCTAAGTTCCCCTTAGTACCACACAAGCTCTACGTGTACATAATATACTGTGTTGGGCAGCTAGCTACTGTCCATCTTCCATAGAGGCCCATGAAAGCAGGAGTTAGCTAAGAATATGAATTGTGAAGGCCAAAAGAGGCAATACTGAAGGTCCCCAGTAATAAACGTCTTCTTCACCTCTTGCTGTCTTCCTTAGGAGCATAAACTGAGCATTCAGTTGCATGGCCTAGCCCATATGCTCTTGCCTGCTAGATTTATTTATTTATTTAACATTTTTATATACCGAAGTTCTAGCAACAATGTTGCTAATCATTTCGGTTTACATATAACATTGGGGTGACTTAACATGTGTGTCTTACATGGAACAGGAACATGAACTTGGAGAAAATTGAATAAATACTAATAACAAATAACATTAAAAACAACAGTAGTAATAGAAATGTTATATACAGGCGATTAAAATCAATTATGAATAAGGTATCTGCAAAATAGATAGGAGGGATTGGAAAATTAATTGTTTAGATGTCGAGCAAGAGGTATTATATGGCATAGACCTGGAGGAGCAATTTGAGAATAGAACTCAATCGTAGGCTTGAGAGAACAGCCAAGTTTTAAGTCTTTTTTTAAAAGTGAGGGGGCATTGTTCAAGCCTGAGATCCGATGGTAGAGAGTTCCAGTGGATCGGACCTGCAGTGGAGAAGGCTCTTTTGTTTGACGAAATTTTGAGTGGAGGGGTTTTCAGAGAACCTTTTTGCGCAGTTCTCAGTGGACGGGAGGAAGTATGTAACTGGAATGGGATCCTGAGGTCTAGGTATGAGGCTTTGTAAATGGATTTATGGATGGATGAAAGGGTTTTGTAGGTGATTCTGTATTTTATAGGGAGCCAATGTAGATTTTTTAATATTGGTGTTATGTGGTCCCTTTTTTTTGCTTTAGTTAAGATCCTGGCAGTGGCATTTTGGAGCATTTGTAGCGGTTTTAGAGAGATATCTGGGAGACCAAGTAAAAGGGAGTTGCAGTAATCAATTTTAGAAAATATGATTGCTTGCAGAACTGATCTGAAATCCTGGGGGTACAATAAAGGTCTGAGTCTTTTTAGAACCTGGAGTTTGAAGAAGCATTCTTTCACTGTGTTACTGATAAAACTTTTGTTTTATATAAGTGGCTACTTGGAATGTGCAAAGGCATTCTAGCATGCAAGGGTATATGAAGGGCAAACTTTAAACAAAAAACACAATAAAAGGAGCCAACCAACAAGTATAGGGAAGATATGTAGGCCACTTTTTGAAATCTAGAAGTCATAGGTAATCACAATCTGCAAGGACAAGAAGCAAATAGCACAAAACATTGTTAATGTATATACACAGCACATTCTGTGTAGACCTGTATATGCATTGTTTGAAATGGCATCATTACATATATAGGCTTAGCATCTTATCCTTTTGGCACAATCATGATTACAACAAAGACCATGGAAAGCATAAGTGTCATCCCCTATAGCTATGGTACAGCTCTAATGTTGGAGCTGATAGCAGCCTTGCAATGTGATGGCTAGGAAAAGACCCCAGACAGTCCATGTTGAAAAAGTGCTCTCAAGGGGATAGCCTAAGGGCCAAAGCAGCAGAGTTTATTTATTTATTTTTATTTATTTAAGGTTTTTTTATACCGGCATTCAAGAACTCGTTCTCATCATGTCGGTTAACAGAAAACAGGGGTGCAAAAATATAACCAAAAACATAAATAAACGTGGAGAAGAGAAGCAGTTACAATTAACAAGGGTTCATGAACTGGGATTATAAGAAATAAAAGAGATAGAGGAGGATAATTATATACAAGTGTACAATGTAAATAAGGAGTCCTCTATATATACAAGAGAACAAAATAAATATGGAGTCCACTATATACAGCTACTTAGCATAGGAGTCATTGATGGATCTTGTTAGGTGGAGTTCGGGAAGGCTTGCCTGAAAAGCCATGTCTTAAGTCTTTTCCTAAACGTTAAGAGGCACGGTTCGTTTCTTAGATCTGGTGGGATAGAGTTCCATAGCGGAGGGCCTGCTGTTGAAAGGGCTCGGTCTCTCAAGGTTCTGTGATTAGTAGTTTTTACGGGTGGAACAAGGAGGCATCCTGTGTAGGCTTCCCTAGTCGGTCTTGTTGATTCGTGAACACGGGGAGGAATTTGTAGGTCGATTATGGTGTGTTGGTGAATGATTTTGTATAATAATGTGATGGATTTGTAAATTACTCTGAAGTGGATTGGTAACCAGTGGAGGGCTTGAAGGACTGGAGAGATGTGGTCTCTTTTTCTGGTGTTTGTTAGTAAACGTGCTGCTGCGTTTTGGACCATTTGGAGTGGTTTTGTATATGAGGAGGGGAGGCCAAGAAGAGTCACGTTGCAGTAGTCTAATTTGGAGAAGATGAGGGCTTGGAGAATGGTTCTGAAATCTTTGGCGTGGAAGAGTGGTCTTATCCTTTTTAAGACTTGCAGTTTATAGAAGCAGTCTTTGGTTGTTTTGTTGATGTGGGCTTTGAAGTTCAATTTATTGTCGATTAGGACACCTAGATCCCTTACATGAGTGGTTTGTAGGTTGGTTGGAAGACAGACTGTGGGTTTGTTATCGGGAGTTATGAGTAGGACTTCAGTTTTAGATGAGTTTAGTACCAGATTAAGGCTGTTGAGGAGGCTTTTAATTTCTAGGTGGCAGGATTCCCAGAATTCGAGGGTTTTTGAGTATGATTATTTGATAGGGATCAGGATCTGAATGTCGTCCGCATAGAGAAAGTGTATTAAGTTGAGGTTGGTGAGGAGTTGGCATAGTGGGAGGAGGTAAATATTAAAGAGTGTAGGGGATAAGGAGGAACCTTGTGGGACTCCGACGGTTGAGTCGTGGCGTGCTGATTCTTTGTTCTGTATTTTTACCTTGTAGCCTCTGTTGGTTAGAAATGATTTGAACCAGGAGAGCGCTAAGCCAGAGATTCCTATAGCAGCTAACTGTTTAATGAGGATCGCGTGGTTTACGGTATCGAAAGCTGCTGAAAGGTCTAGAAGGACCAGCAGAAATGATTGTCCTTTGTCTGTACCTAGGATGAGGAGGTCTGTTAGGGATGTAAGAAGGGATTCTGTGCCGCGATTTTTGTGGAATCCATATTGTGAGGCAGAAAGCAGCTTGTTATCTTCAATGAAGTCCGATAGTTGGGAGTTAACAAGCTTTTCCATAATCTTGGCTATGATAGGTAGATTAGCTATTGGGCGGTAATTGTTGGGGTCTTTTAGGTCCAGGTTGGGTTTTTTTAAAAGTGGTTTGAGTGAGGCTTGTTTGAGGTCTTCTGGGAAGGAACCTTGTGAGAGCGAACAGTTGATTATGTCAGCCAATGTTTTGGAGATGGTTTCTGGTATTGTGAGGAGAAGTTTTGTTGGTATATGGTCCGCTGGGTGCGAAGATGGTTTCATTTTTCTAAGGATGGTTTGGATTTCGGAGGAGGAGGTAGGTTCAAACATTTCTAGGTGAGTGTTTTTGATGTGGGGCATTAGAGCTTGAGTTAGGGGAGCGATATTGGAGGGAAGTTGAGTAAGAAGATTCTTGATTTTGTTTTGAAAGAAGAGAGCGAGTTCATCTGCTTTGGCTTGAGCTTGATTACTAGGGCATTCTGGTGAGGGAACTTGGGTGAGGGTGGAAACGTAGTTGAATAAAGCTTTCGCGTCAAAGACAAAGTTGTGAATTCTGGAGGCGAAAAAGTCTCTTTTTGCTTTGGAGGTGTAGGCCTTGTATTGTTGTAGCGTGCGTTTGTAGTCTGAGAGTGTGCTGGGATTTGGAGTTTTCCGCCAGTTAGATTCCTTTTGTCTTAGTATTTGTTTAATCCTTCTAAGATCATTTGAGAACCATGGTTGTTTTTTGGAGGCATCTGGGTGAGATTTTTTTGTTGTAAGTGGGCAGAGCTTATTGGCTATTGATTCCGTGATCGTATTCCAGGAGTGTAAAGCAATATTAGGATCAGTGAGAATTATATCGGGAAGGTGTTTGGTTAGTTGATTGGTAAGGTCATCTGGATTACTGGGTTTCCTGTAGGTAAAGGATGGAGAAGGTGTGTGACTGGTAGTAGATTTTTCCAGTGAGAATGATGTAGAAATGAGGGAGTGATCAGACCAGGGTACCTTCAGATTTTTTATTGGAGAAGTCGATTTTATGCCTTTGTTGATAAAGATCAGGTCTAGTGTGTGGCCTGCTTTATGTGTCGGGTTTTTGACTATTTGGGAGAAGCCCATCGCTGAGAATGCTAGTAGAAGAGTTTGGCAGCTAGGTGAGAGAGTTCAAGTGAAGGCAGCAGGACCAGGACCAAAGAGCACAGCATGGAGGCAGGAGACCCAGGAGAAGACACAGCAGGATGGAGGCAGCAGCAGCATGAGCTGAGATGAGATGAGACACCAGTATCTGGAGTAGAAGATGAGACATGATAAAAAAAGAGGCAGCAGCTGGACTGTGACAGGAGGCCGCATCAAGGAGGATGGAATATGGGCAGAGCTTCGAAAAGGGCCTTAGAGTAGGCTGCTGGACCATAATGGCTGACAGTAGGCCATCCCTTCTGTACGCTGGCACAGGAACTCTGTAGTGAGGATGGGTTTCTACCATCTAGCCGACACTGGAACTCTGTAGTGAGGATGGGCCCAGCAGGTTTATTTCATATAGTTGGCACAGGAACTCTGTAGAGGGGCCTGCCCAGGATTGTTGGTACAACTCTTCTTATTTGGCATTTGAAGCTACAATCTTTGGTCCTTTATGGCCCTTGCCATGTCGTGACTTGCCACTTCGGGGAGGGCATGTCTTTGGGGGGGCTACCCCTCAAGCATCTGTCAGCCTTGGGACTCCATTCATGCTGGGAAGACTCTAATGGCTACTCGGGCATCCTTTCCAGGATCTGCCTCAGCACTTTTGTTATGCTATTGATTGCTGCAGCCAGTATCGTTATATTCTGCATGTTTGCAGCAGTCTGACCTCTCAGGATCTGGTTCTGCCTGTTGACAGCCCTCCTGAGGTGCATTAGTTCTGTCTGTATTTGTCAAAGATGTACCCCATGCCTCATTTCCAGCTGATCCAGCTGCTTGTGCATGGACTGTTGGTGGCAGGAATGTTGTTGGTGCGAGTGCTGTGCCTGGTGTCTGTGCTGGTGGTGGTGCTGTGATGGTGGTGTGGAGTACAGGCAATTGAGCCTCCAAATGCAGCATGATGGGGCATCTAGGCGGCTCCTGCTGAGGGCGTGGTGCTTCAGGCTGGCGCTGTGGTGTCCTGGCTCAAGGTTGTGATGAGTCTATAGGCTCCCACTCAAGGCTCTGTTCCTCCATGAAGCCATAGAGGTTGAGGGACACATTGAGTGGCCTGGATAAACCCAGGGGTTGCAGCATTTGCAATGGCTCCTGAGCCTGTGTCTCCTGCTGCTCTTCCTCCTCCTCCTCGCTCACCTGGGTCTGGGCATCCATCAGGAAGGGCCTGTGCAAAAGGGGTGCTGTGCTGCAGTCCCTGGGGCTTGCTGGCTGGTCCCTGGACCTTCCTGGCTGGGACCAGCTGTTTTGTGAACGAGAGCTCTGGAAACAAAACTTAAGACATAAGTACCAATGGCAGAAAGTATCCTTTTTTTCATTTTCATCTGGAACAGCGAATCCTCTGCTAGGCTATGCTGTAGTGGAAAGAGAGTTATTAGTACACAATGAGAAGCCTTCAGAATCCCAGGTAGAATTAGGAGAAGCTCCGAGACAGGGAGAGCAGGCCCTCAAGGAGCAAGTACCTGATCCCTTAGAGCAGAGAGACTCAGTTGTATTGTACTCACGTAGCAGTTACAGAGATTCCACTATATGAAAGGTCTGGCACCAGAACAGCGGGCAGGCCCTCGAGGAGCGAGTACCTGGTTCCAGTGAAGTAGCTGTACTCACAGATGGAAATTGTTAGTGAAGTCTTCCAAGTAGAAAGGTTTTAAGATGCAGGCAGCGACTCAGGGAACATGGGCACTCGAGGAGCGAGTACCGTTTTCCTGAGAGCACCTGAAAGAAGCAAAAGAGGCCCCCGAGGAGTGGGTACCCTGTTAGAAAACCCTGAAGTGTATAAGAGGTCAAGATAGTGCTGGAGTGGCAGAGCAGCTTCGGTACTGAGAGCGAATCCCATCCGTAGATTTACCATTGCTAACTTGATGAGCTAGCAAATACTGTAGGCTTAAATATTCGGGCAGCGTGACATCATCTCAGGGGGACGTCCCTGAGGTTCGCGCCAACATGGAAATAAAGATGAGGGCGGTGTGCGTGCACACGTCCTAAGATACCTTGGAGGAGCATAGCAGGAGGCAGCACCCAAGCCGGTTCGGGGACACTGGAGAGGACAGCAAGCAGACGCTGCGGCAGCCAGTAGTCTGAGGTGAGCGGGAGGAGCCGCATGTAGTGAGAGGTAGGCGGGGTGAAGCCATCGAAGACCGATGGTCGCAACAGTACCCCCTTCAAAGGGCGGACTCCAACTCTTCTACCAGGTCTTGGTTTTTGAGGATGCATCTGGTGAAACTGAAGAAGCTCTCTTTATCCAGGATATTAGCCATCGGCTCCCAAGAATTTTCTTTGGGGCCTTAACCTTCCCAAGACAGAAGGTATTCCCAAGTTTTGCCACGTCTTCTTACATCTAGAATAGCTTCAACCTTATATTCAAGGTCTTCTGTGTTGATAGAAATTGGTTCAGGAGACTTGGATGAGAACTCACTGAGAATGAGTGGTTTCAGAAGTGAAACGTGGAATGCGTTGTGGATTTTCAATCCAGGCGGTAGCTTCAGACTGTATGTAATGTTGCCAAGATGTCGGATGATTGGAAACGGCCCAACGTAGCGAGGAGCAAATCGAGTGGAGGGTAATTTTAGTCTAAGCTGCTTAGTTGATAGCCAGACTTTGTCACCTTGTTGAAACACAGGCGCTTTAGAATGGTGAGTGTCGTAGGACTTCTTTGCTCGATCACCCCTTTGATTAGCATATCCTTAGTCTGAGTCCATAATTGATTGATATCATCAGCAGTGGATTCAGCTGTTGGGGACGACACTGAGAGCTTCAGTGGAAGTGGTGGTAAAGGTAAACTTCCATATACCTCTTCAAATGGTATTGATCCAGTGGATGATGCTGGATGTGAATTAATGGCGAATTCAGCCCATGGTAACAGCTCGGCCCAGTTATTCTGACGGCAACTCACATAGGCCCAAATGAACTGTTTTAGGGTCCTATTCATCCTTTCAGTTTGGCCATTAGATTGTGGATGATAGGCAGATGTATAATCCAGAGAGATGTCAAATAGCTTGCACAAAGCCTTCCAGAATTTTGCCATGAATTGACATCCTCTATCCAAGACTATGTGCTTCGGTAAGCCATGAAGGCGAAAGATGTGTGCGATGAAGAGCTTTGCAAGCTCCAAGGCTGAGGGTAAGCCAGGCTGCACCTCGAAATGAGCCATCATGCTGAAACGGTCAACCGTCACTCAGATAGTATTCATTCCTCCAGAAAGAGGTAAATCAACTACAAAGTCAGTAGCGATGTGAATCTATGGCTGTTCCGAAACTGGCAGTGGTTGCAGCAATCCCCAAGGCTACCAGAAGTAGGCTTATATTTGGCACAGTTTGAGCATGATGCTACATAGGAATATGTGTCTTCCTTGATAGTAGGCCACCAATAGTTCTTCTGTAATTTCAGCAGGGTTCAGCGTTGACCAGGATGGCCAGCCAATTTGGAATCATGAGCCCAGTATAGACATTTCTTTCTGAGGTTCTTAGGCACAATTGTTTTACCAGCAGGCACAGCATGGGTAGCCACCAAGATGACTTTATTTGGGTCAATGATGTGCTGAGGTTCTTCAGGAACATCCTCAGAGAGGAAAGAGCATGACAGGACATCAGCTCTGGTATTCTTGTCTCTGGGGTGATATTTGAGCATGAAGTCAAAGCGATTAAAAAACAAGGACCATCTGGCTTGTCTGTGGTTAAGACATTGCGCATGACGGAGATACTCTAGATACTTGTGGACCGAGAATACGGTAATTTGATGTTGGGCGCCTTCGGGCCAAGGCCGCCATTCCTCAAATGCCAGTGTAATAGCCAGGAGCTCTTTATCTCCGATCCTATAGTTCTTCTCTGCAGGAGAAAAGTATCATGAGAAAAAGGAGCAGGGATGTAAGGCTTTAGAATCTCCAGTTTGGCTTAACACGGCCCCTACTCCAACATCTGAAGTGTCAACCTCCACGATGAAGGGCCTATTGGGGTCCGGATGACGTAGACATGGCTCAGTGTAAAAGGCAGTCTTTAATTTCTCGAATGCGGAAATGGCCTCTGGAGATCATTTAGAAGCATTGGCCCCTCTCTGTTTCATTGCAGTTAAGGGCACTGTCAAAGAAGAATAGTTCTTTATAAAGCTTCTATAGTAATTTGTGAACCCCAAAACCGTCTCAGGGCCTTCAGACTGGTAGGTTGAGACCAATTCTTGATACTCTCTAATTTTTGGGGATCCATCCAGAAGCCTTGTTTCGAGATGATATAGCCAAGAAAAGGCACAACACTTTATGGAATTCACACTTTGACAATTTGGCGTAGAGACGATGTTCTCGAAGTCTCAGTAATACTTGTTTGACATCTGCTAGATGAGTAGACATATCCTATGAGAATATCAAGATGTCATCTAGGTAAACAATGACACTTTTGTACAGAAGGTCCCGCAGAATGTCGTTCATCATGTTCTGAAACACAGCGGGAGTGTTGCACAGGCCAAAGGGCATTACCATATATTCTAAATGGCCATCTCTAATAAGAAAGCTGTTTTCCACTCGTCGCCGTCGCGGATGCGAACCAAGTTATAGGCTCCCTTTAGGTTAGGTTTTGAGAATATCTTGGCTCCTTGAAGTCGATCAAACAGCTCTGAGATCAGAGGTAAGGGGTTTCTGTCTTTAATCATGATCTCGTTCAGACCTCGATAGTCGATACAAGGACGCAGAGTGCCGTCCTTCTTCCCCACGAATGAGAAGCCTGCGCCCGCAGGAAACTTAGATGGTCTAATGAAACCTTTTTGCAGGTTTTCCTCAATGTACTCGGACATGGCCTTGTTCTCTACCACTGACAATGGGTAGACACGTCCCTTAGGAGGTTCAGCATTAGGTTTCAGTCTTATTGTGCAGTCATAAGATCTATGTGGCGGAAGGATGTCAGCAGCTTTTTTGGAGAAAACATCATGAAATGATGCATACTGAGGCGGCAGTCCTGGCATCACTGGAGTTGTAGGCATGCAGAGAATAGGAGAGACCTCCTTTAGGCATTTGCCATGACATTCTGGGCCCGAATGGGAGAGTTCCAGCATAGCCCAGTTGAATTCTGGCATGTGCAACTGCAACCAGGGTAGCCCCAGAACGATAGGGTGCATGGCCTTCTCTAACACAAAGAAGTAAATTGACTGTATGGAGGGCTCCGGTTCGGAGGGATACCGGTTCAATACAACAGATAACATCACCCAGTAACAGCTCTCCATGTATAGACAATAAGAGTAGCAGAGTCTTCAAAGTGGTGAGGAGAATCCTCAAATGTTCCACTAATCATCGTAGAATAAAATTACCTCCTGCCCCTGAGTCCACCAGGGCAAGTGTCTGGATTTCCAAAGGTCCACAGATCAGAGAGACAGGGAGAGAGAACAGAGGAGAGGGCATAGTAAGGCCTAAGAAAAGTCCTTCCGCAGGACTTAGGCCCGTCCGTTTCCTGGATATATGGGGCATGTTTGGACTGCATGACCAGCTTGTCCACAGTACATGCACAAACCATTCCTCTTCCAAAGTCTTCTCTCTTTGGATGTCAGGCGACTGCAACCAAGTTGTCTCGGTTCTTCACCACTGGCAACAGGCATTACAGGAACCATCCTGAGTGCAGGCTTAGCATGTTCTTCCTTCTGAACAGGTCCTTTACAAAGCTTGAATTCTTGCACCTTGTCACAAAGCCGGTGATCAATTCTAGTAGCTAAAGCCACTAGTTCATCCAGCGAGTCAGGTGTCTCACGAGCGGCCAGCTCATCCTTCAAGCGGGAATCTAGACCTTTGAAGAATAGAGTTTTCAGGCATCTAGGGTCCCAGAGTAACTCAGTTGCATGAGTCTTAAACTCTATAGCAAAATCAGCCAGTGGTCGGTTGCCTTGCTTCAGGTCCACCAAAGCAGAACCAGCAACAGTGTGTTGGGCAGGATCATCAAAAATGGATTTGAACAAGTCCATAAATCCGTCAATATCCTGAAGTATAGGGTCCTTGCGTTTCACAGCGAGGAAGCCCAAGACAAGGCCCTTCCATCAAGATAAGATAGAATGTAAGTAGTCTTGGCATAGGTTGTAGGGAAGTGAGAAGGTTGAAATGCAAAATGCATATAACACTGGTTTAAGAAGCCTCTAGTTCTCTGAATCTCCCCAGAGAAACGTACTGGAGCAGCAAGAGGCACAGTAGTCTTTACAGTTACTTCAGGTAACTGACCTTCATTACTGGAAGTAGAGCCTTGATTCTTCTGTGCGTGCAGCTGATGAAACACAGTAGTAAGTTTTTCCAATGCGTCTTGTTGTTCAGCAATGCGCCGGGCCAGGCCTGGAATGGCCTGCAAAGCTTTGAGCTAAGCTGGATCCATGGAGTTAGCAATCTGTTATGGTTATTGATGTTTGGGTGGATCCTTGGACACTGTGGCAGCTGACCACGCCCACGGGGGGCAGTCCTGTGAGGGACCAAGTGTCAGGCTAGACTCTGGACACACAAACACAGATTTGAATCTTTTATTAGACAGTTTTGGAAACTACCAGAGGTGGCAATAGTGAGTAGTAGATGTTGAGCCCGGCTGGGCAGGTCTCCCACAGAACGCTGTAACAGCGAATACTCTGCTAGGCTGTGCTGTAGAAAGAGACTGAGAGTTATGAGTACACAATGAGAAGCATTCAGAGTCCCAGGTAGAATTAGGAGAAGCTCGGAGACAGGGAGAGCAGACCTTCGAGAAGCGAGTACCTGATCCCTTAGAGCAGAGAGACTCAGTTGTATTGTACTCACATAGCAGTAACAGAGATTCCACTAGAGAGGTCTGGCACCGAACAGAGGGCAGGCCCTCGAGGAGCGAGTACCTTTTTCCAGTGAAGCAGTACTGTGGAATAGATGGTAGATGTACTCACAGATGGAAACTGTTAGTGAAGTCTTCCAAGTAGAAAGGTTTGAAGATACAGGCAGCGACTCAGGGAACATGGGCCCTCGAGGAGTGAGTACCAGTTTCCTGATAACACCTGAAAGAAGCAGAAGAGGCCCCCGAGGAGCGGGTACCCCGTTAGCAAACCTGAAAGGTGTAAGAGTTCCAGATAGCGCTGGAGTGGCAGAGTAGCTTTGGGTCGGAGAGCGAATCCCATCCGTAGAGTTACCGTTGCTAACTCGATGAGCTAGAAAATACTGTAGGCTTAAATATCCAGGCAGTGTGATGCGATCTCAGGGGGATGCCCCTGAGGTTCGCACCAACGTGGAAATAAAGATGAGGGCAGCGTGCGCGCGCATGGCTTAAGGTACCTTGGAGGAGCATGGCAGGAGGCAGCACTCAAGCCAGTCTGGGGGCGCCGGAGAGAACGGCAAACAGACGCCACGGTGGCCAGTAGTCTGAGGTGAGTGGGAGGAGCCGCAATTAGTGAGAGGTAGGCGGGGTGAAGCCGTCGAAGACCGATGGTCGCAACAGATTAATGGTCCTTTATATTTATTTTAATTTGGTTGATTCATTATTTTTTTTATAGATGCTTTTTGGCACTTCAAAGTAGATTATATTCAGGTACTGTAAGTATTTCCCTGTCCCCAGAGGACTCACACTCTAAGGGGGTTATTTTCAAAGGCTTATCGTACGCGATATGGCTGTATCGCATGCGATAAGCCTCTATCGCACGCAAAAAGGCCCTTTTCACGTGCGATAGCATGCAAATTCGAGTCAGGGAGGAGTCAGGGCAGGGGAAGGAGGAGTCGGCGGTGTCTTTGCTGCCGGCGATAACGTTACCAACGTTATCAACGGCAATAGCACGCCGAATAGCACCACCTTTCACAGTGGCGCTATTTGGTGCGAAAGCCAGCAGCGAAGACACCACAGTGGTTCGAAGGCTGCAGGCTTTTGCAGGACTGCCCCCCGCCGCCCGTTTTCGCTGGATTCATCATTCTGCGATGAATGATGAATGCAGGCCTAAGTTTATACCTGAGAAAACAAAAAGTGAAATGATTTGCCCATGGTCACTAGGATTTCAACCATAGCTTTCCTGGTTTGTAGCCTGATGCGCTAACTACCACTAGGTTATTCCTCCATGCCATTAGTATTTGATGATCTATGTATTTATGTAAACAGCATAGTTTAATGTATTTAATTTATGTATTTAATGTATGCAGTATATAACATTTTTTAAAATAAATTAAAATAAATGAATGTGAATCAGTTATTTACTCTTTCAGATAATACAAGGACTAGGGGGCACTCCATGAAATTAGCAAGTAGCACATTTAAAACAAATTGGAGAAAATTATTTTTCACTCAATGCACAATTAAGCTCTAGAATTCATTGCCAAAGGATGTGATATAGGTAGTTAGCACAGCTGGGCTTAAAAAAGGTTTGGACAAGTTCCTGGAAGAGAAGCCCATAAATTGCTATTAATCTTGAACGAGTAGATGTGACTCGGTTATTTACACTTTCAAATAATAGAAGGACTAGGGGGCATTCCATGAAGTTAGCAAGTAGCACATTTAAGACTAATTGGAGAAATTTTTTTTTCACTCAACGCACAATAAATCTCTGGAATTTGTTGCCAGAGGATGTGGTTAGTGCAGTTAGTGTAGCTGGATTCAAAAAAGGTTTGGATATGTTCTTGGAGGAGAAGTCCTTTAATGGCTATTATTCAATTTTACTTAGGGAATAGCCACTGCTATTAATTGCATCAGTGATCACTAACGAACCTCTTTCCCTTCTTACTTAATTCTCCAACTTGCTGTTTCAAGGGAAAACTTGTCCGGTGGTTTTTGTATGGAGGTTTTATGTAAGGATAACCAATTTGCAGTTATCCTTTTTATTCGCCTCCATCTATTATTCTTTTATTATTTCTGAAAATATTCACTTTTTGTTTGTTATTTTTAATTTTTTCTTAAAATCCCTTCTCCCCGGCTGCTTATCCGACCCACTTGAATTTTTTATTTTATACTTATCAAGGTAGCCGCCTTTATTGATGTTCATGGGTGCGGAACTGCCCGTCCAACATTGGCCATGTTTCGGCACTAAGTGCCTGCTTCAGAGACTGCGGGAGAATTTACTGCTGTGTCTGTTACCGGGTTAACAGTGTTGATATTGCTTTTTAATGTGTCTTATGTCGAGTGAGTGACACCTTCGCTCACTCGACATAAGACACAAAGAGCACTGGGAGCTGGAGAGTTAACTAGTTTGGCTGGGCAGAAGCTGCTTCTCAACGGGGCAGTTTAACCCCTAAAACATTGGATTTAAGAGCTTGTTTGTTATCCATGCCAGTTTAATTCTGTTTTGTCTTTTAGGACACTGCATTATTCCTTTCTTGCTCAATCACCTTCGTCGGATGATGGAGGACATTGCTGAACGCAAAACAGCCACGCAGCTCCTGTCACTGTACATGTATTCCTCTGAGCCTATAGAACCTGTTTAACCATCCTCATGTTTTATCCAGGTTCTTGTGGCCTGGTTTTGGCTTCTGTTGGAAACAGAATGCTGGGCTTGATGGACCCTTGGTCTGACCCAGCATGGCAATTTCTTATGTTCTTATGTAGGGAATAGGCACTGCTTATTACTGACATTAGTAGCATAGGATTTATTTAATGTTTGGCTACTTGCCAGAAACTTGTATCCTGGATTGCCCACTGTTGGAAACAGGATGCTGGCTTGATGGAACCAGAACAGTTACTTTTTTATGTTCTTATGTTCTTACCATGGCAGCAGCTGCCAAGGGGAAGCTGAACACCAGGTAGCTAACTTCTAACACTAGCACTCTGCCTATGTGAATTTCAGAAAATCAGAAGAAATCAGTAAGGACCTTATAAGAAATTAAACATGAATGGAGTGGAATGGGTTCATGCTAATTAGTTACTTCCTCTTTCAAAAACTACAAAGACTAGAGGATTCTTCATGAAGTCACTGAGTAGCTCATTTTAAAACAAATTTGAGAAAATATTTTTTTCACTCAATGTATAATAAAGCTCTGAAAATCATTGCTGGAGTTTGTGATAAAGTCTGTTATTGTAGCTGAGTTTAAAAGAGTTTTGTAAAGCTTCTGGAGGAAAAGTCCATAAAGATTTGTGTAACCCTTTCCTTCGGAGGGGTATTTCCTCCAAGGGTACACAAAGAATTTCTGTCTCTTCTGCTACTCAACCCCTCCTGATGCTGATATCCCAGAAGTGGATCCTTTCTATGATGGGAGAAACTGGAGTTTCTGACATAGATGAGGAGATGAATCCTTTGACAGTGTGCAGGTGTGGTACTGATGCTTTACTGGTACAGATAACCTAGGACACAGGTCTGGGTGTTCAAATAATAACCTTTACTGATGTCTTCAAAAGGATAATCAATGTCCCATTTCAACAAATAATATTACAGAGAAGTGTCCTCTTCTTGCTATGTAAGTGTTGACAATTAAGGTTCCTGGGGTCATTAACTCTCCTGAATTGAGAGTGTCAGCGTCCCAGACTTGAGAAAATCCTACATGATGAGGGAGATCCCCTTAGAGGTTTACACAGTCCTACATGAATTGCAGTAGACTTCAAGCAACTTCCCAGCCCGTGCTTGTATTCCCAGGGGAAGATCCTGTGGAAGGAATGTAGGGGGCTGAAGGCTTCAACCTGACAGAGGACAACCTGAAACTCCTGCCAAACAGGACTTCATGTACCAGAATTCCCTGCTTCATGACAGGTTTACTTACAGTCTGCAATACAGCTGTAGTTAGGACATTGAGAAACTCTCTGTCAGCACATTGCACATTTTCATTTTTGGCTTCGCTGTTCTTATTCTCTGATAAGCTTTCACTGCTGTAACCTAGATTAGAACAATGGATGTATTATGTGAAGGGCTGTATTGATGCTGCAGACTCGCAAATTCCTTTCCAGAACTGCAAGTCCCGACAGCCTCTCCTGCAGAAGTTTCACGAAGGTTCCAGGTTGTCTAAGGAGGGGGTCAGTAGTCCCTCAGCTGGGATATGCTTGCTGAGCAAGGCGTAAAATGCATGTGTAAAAGATAAGCAATGTAGAATGTATAAAAGCCAGCTCCTGAAAGGGAGGGGCACGCAGTTTCTGAGCCATTGTTCTCAGATGTGTCTTGCATGCAATAAAAGTCTTTCTTTTCGGAACAGTTGTCTGGGGCCTATTTTCTGACGGTAACAGGTCCTCGAGATTACTCTTCTTTTGCATGTCTCTTTTGTGTGCCCCCTCTGTGGGAGGAGCCTGAAATGAAACTTCGAGTCTGTGCAAATGCAACTCCAGCCCAAAAGGATGAGGGGTGGCAAACCAAACCTCCTCAGCCAAAATCTGGATCAAAGTTTCTTAAAAGCAAAACCTTCCAATCTGAAGCAAAGTCTCTGTAACTCTCAGGATAGCCCCACACTGACAGGGAGTGCCTGGCAAGGATTCCCCTTAAATCCCCCCCCCCCCCACACACACACACACACATCTACGTATAGGCCTCACTTAGGCATGAGAGAACTAAAAACTGAGCTCCTTCCTCTTTTGGAGCTAAGCCAAAAACCACACATATATTTCTCTCAACCTCTAATCATTAACAAGGTCCTCCCACTCAGGCTGCCTAGAGGAGGAGGTGAAAGTGGTATTCCCTGTAGAGGATTAATGGGTGGCTGGGGGCATCTAGTGACCATTGCCAACCTGAAAGGGTGCCACAGTTGTTAACCAGGTAGACTTGGTGAAAGTTACTGCTTATACCTGAGCATAAGCAGCATGGGCTTTATCTATTATTTGGGATCCTGCCAGATGCCTGTGACCTGCATTTGCCACTGTTGGTAACAGGATACTGGGCTTCATGGAACCTTAGACTGACCCACTATGGCATTTATGGACTTAAAGACTGATTCTAGGTGTAAAGTGATAACTGACACCAAATGGGCAGCAGTGCTTTATTTATGTTACTCTGTGTCCTGAAGTATACAGCAAGAGGATTTTTTAAAATTATTTTTGCCATTTTTAGCCTGGAGGGACGTGTTGTGTACATATGTGGACTTTTGCTTCTCTTTCCAACTCTGTGTTGCCTATCTCTCTGAAATTCATAATCAAAACCTGGGTTGTCAGTAATAAGGCCTCCCACCCTCAAACCTCCCCAGGGATCAGATCTCCTTGAACCATTTTCCTGCCAGGGTTAACATTTTAGGCAGACAAAACATTTCACTTTTGGAAAATATTTCAAACATGTGAAGATCATCTTCACATCTTTTTTTTTTTTTTTAAATATTGTCCTTCATGTGCATAACATACTATTTAGTGTGCTAAATTTTAGTGCATATAGTGCATAAGCCCCATTAACTCCCTTACCTGTGGGACCCATTACAAAACAAGGCACTTGTCTGGATCTGGTTTGCTAATGAAAGTATGAAATGATTCTGAGGATAACATAGAAATTCCTAAAATAAATTACAGTTTAGTTGCTCTTCAAAATGCTCCTAAGCTTTACTTCCTTCTTTTTCATTAATATATAGATTTCTTGCAATTATTTTTGAATGCAGTATTTATTTTAAAATGGTATAATGCTTCAAATTAAATTAAAAGGAAAATATTTGTGTCATATCTTTTCTTTAGTCACTCAGCTAACATCATACCATCCTGGCCAAAGAGGGATGCTGTTGCTTTGTTATACAATACTGCAATGTCCTCTAATTGACCTTGTTTGTGCAATGGAATGGTTGCTTTTCTCAAGCTGCCATCCCTTTATTGCTGCATTTTGACCATGCACTAGTGGTTCTTTGTACCATTGCTTAGCTCAAGAATCAATACCACATTCCCCACAGCCCATAAAGAACCTGACAGCATGAATTAACTGAGTGCAGCTGGTTACAAGGCGGACCTTTGTCTTTAAGGAAACTTCGTATACAATTTCCAGCCTCTAACATAAAGCTAAGATTTTAATGCCAAATGTAAGGTCCTTTTAATTTGATTTTGGCCAGTTTCTCTGACACACTCTCTTTTACTTTCCTTCACAAGACTCCAAGCTATTAATGGCCACAAACCAAATGCTCTGGGAATGAAAGGCAATTGCTGGCAGTCCTATCATACTGGTAGTTACCTCTGATTTACTATGTCTGTTGCTTTCTTTACAGTGTTTACTGAAATTGGCAGGTATCCCTGTTTTCAAGGACCCCTTCCTGTGGAACTAATGCATATAAAATGAACCAACCTGAAGTTAAAAACCATCTTAGCTTGACCTGTATACCTAAATGAAGGCTTTACATGGAGGAGGCTTGAAAAAAAATAGAGAGAGAAAGAGAGAACATGTTGCTCTGTCCTTTAGGCATACTGAGTTGGTTGATAGATAATAATGCTTCATAGTAACTTTTACCACAATAAACCTGACTACAAGCTTGAAGGAACCTTACACAGAAGACAAACTAGTTAGATTCAAAGTTGATAATGACAGCGACATGGAAGGTTAATTTATAACAACCCACATCAATTATGCCTTGCCTACTTGCATAAGTTATGCCAATTTTGAAAACAAAGTGTATAAGTTTGCTTTGAAAATATTATTTTCATTATTATTATTATTATTATTATTAAAAATGTATTAACTGCTTGGTCCACAGTTCATAATAGGTCACATGAAAACATCCATAGTTCAAAATAAACCAAAGCATACAATAAAAACAGATAATAACAATAACAATGCCAAGAAACATGCACAGACAAATCCGCACAAAGTTACACCTGATCTTTGCACAGCATAAATTTTTCATATTGATTTAAGGATATACTTTTTAGGATGAAAAGTATGTGCATAGACCTGAATTCCACTTTATCCCTCACAATGCCTATTTTTTGAGCACATAAATGTTTGCATGAAATCGAGTTATGTGCATACATTTATGCACACAAACCCCAAGTAATTTTATAATAAGCTGTTCCGTTTAATGCCTTGACCATGTTTTATGTGTATAAACGACTTTGAAAATTATCCTTTTAGGACCTGATTTTCAAAGTCAATTATGCACAGAAAACCTGGTTTTAGGCATGTAAATTGCTATTATGAAATTGCCTTTAGTGGAATTGGAAGTTATGCATATACTTTTTCATTTTAAAGAACATGCATATACTCTTCATGAGTTAATAGGATGTGCAGAGGAAACATTTTTGTTTGGGTTCATTCATTTGTTTTGTAGGTCACCTCCATTTGGTTCATTAGTCTGAAGAGTAGCAGGTGCATGAGCCCTTAGTACTGCAGTATAGTTGACGCAGCCTCGAGGGTGAACCCCGGAGGCCTACACCAGCAGCTGGCAAATGCGTCCTGTAGTGGGTCAGTCTGGAGCTTCAACTTTACCAGCTGTCTCCCCCGCAGTTTAAGCCCTTGGGTTCTGGTGGCCGGCATAACTTAGGCATGTCTCTAGGGCAGGAGTGATAATGAGAGTTCAATAGCACACTGGGGTCAGGGCAGGCAGCCGACTAATGGAATCAGAGACAGGCCAAGGTTGGTACAGGCAGCTGGCAAGAATGGTCAGATCCAGGCAAAGGGTTAATATACGAAGAGACAAGCCAACGGTGAGCAAAGATACACTGAAGACACTAGAGAAGATGAGTAAGAAAGACAAGGCTGGACAAGATGAAGTGGATGAGGAAGGATGTGTGAGGCAAGGCTGGGAAAAAAGGAATGCAGGAATCAGGGATGCTGGCAACATATACTACAATGCAGGAGACCAGTTGCTGAGGTGAAGAGAGTGAGTGAGAGCAGAGTTTAAATAGGGATCTCTCTTCTGACATCATTGCTAAGTGCCACAGGGCTTTCGCACCTCTGGCTGTTTAAGAATGGCCGAGTGGGGCGGGGGCACAAGATGGCTGCCCGAGTCTAAAGCTCCGCGACCCTTCACTCCTATTTGCAGGACAATTCAAGCTGTGTGAGCAACTTTTTCACTGTGTTGAATCTCCTGAATTTACCTACTCATGGCTGTGTCGAAGTCGGGGAAAATAGAAGCTGTATTCACAGTGGCTGCCAGATAAAAATGACCTAAGCAAGATCCCCCGTCACCGGATAAGGCCCCACAGCCCAAAAGTATGGCATTGGCAGAAATGGTACTAGCTGAATTGAAGCAGCTTAAAGAATTAATCCAACTATAGACACTACTACAGCTATATGCAGCGACTTGCAATCCCTAACCACTCAAATGGATGGATTCCAATTGCGTCTCGAAGACGCTGAAACTCAAGTCTCATCTCTTCTTATTTCTACTGTGCCACTTCCTCATTTATTAAAAGAAGTGGAGCAATTGAAGAAGGATTTGGAAGAACTTTCAAATAGAAACCGCCACAATAATATAAGGATCCTGGGGATACCTGAGGGAGCTGAAGGTAATGATATTTTTCAATTTCTCCTGCAAATGATCCCTTCCTGCTTACAGCTCAAATTTGACCAACCTTTTGAACTAGAGAGGGCTCATAGGATTCCATCGCAACCTCTCAAAAACTCAAAATATCCCAGAGCTATTATTTTTAAGGTGCTGAGATACCCCCGGGCTTTATTGATTTTTGCGGCAGACAGAAGCAAAGCGCCTCTTACCTTTCAAGGTTATTCAATTCTTTTTGTCCGACTTAGCAAAGACCACAGCTGCAAAATGCAAGGCTCTCCTAGTGCTGAGGCCCCGCTTACAGTCCTTAGGGGCAAAGTATGGTCTGTTGTATCCAGCACAAATGAGAGTCACATATAATAATCAAACAAAGTTGTTTCATAATCCGGGAGAACTGGAAGATTTTTTACTTTCTTTTGAACAAGCTGCATCCATGATCACTTGAATCTCACAAGAACTCCACTTTTTTTTATTTTTCATCATACTTGGGCATAGCAATGCTGCTCTATGATTCTTCACTATGATATGGTTAAAAGGGGAGGTGAAAGAAGCTATTTTAGCCAAAAGATCTTCATTCAAAAATGGGGAGAAGGATCCAACAGAAGAAAATAGGATAATGCATAAACGTTGGCAAGTTAAATGTAAGACATTGATAAGACAGGCTAAGAGAGAATTTGAAAAGAAGTTGGCCGTAGAGGCAAAAATTCACAGTAAAAACTTTTTTTAAATATATCCGAAGCAGAAAGCCTGTGAGGGAGTCAGTTGGACTGTTAGATGATCGAGGGGTTACAGGGGCACTTAGAGAAGATAAGGCCATCGCGGAAAGATTAAATGATTTCTTTTCTTCAGTGTTTACTGAAGAGGATGTTGGGGAGGTACCCATACTGGAGAAGGTTTTCATGGGTAATGATTCAGATGGACTGAACCAAATCACGGTGAACCTAGAAGATGTGGTAGACCTGATTGATAAATTAAAGAGTAGTAAACCACCTGGACCGGATGGTATACACCCCAGAGTTCTGAAGGAACTAAAAAATGAAATTTCAGACCTATTAGTAAAAATTTGTAACCTATCATTAAAATCAACCATTGTACCTGAAGACTGGAGGATAGCTAATGTAACCCCCATATTTAAAAAGGGCTCCAGGGGAGATCCAGGAAATTACAGACTGGTTAGCCTGATTTCAGTGCCAGGAAAAATAGTGGAAAGTGTTCTAAACATCAAAATCACAGAACATATAGAAAGACATGGTTTAATGGAACTAAGTCAGCATGGCTTTACCCAAGGCAAGTCTTGCCTCACAAATCTGCTTCACTTTTTTGAAGGAGTTAATAAACTTGTGGATAAAGGTGAACCAGTAGATGTAGTGTACTTGGATTTTCAGAAGGCATTTGACAAAGTTCCTCATGAGAGGCTTCTAGGAAAAGTAAAAAGTCATGGGATAGGTGGTGATGTCCTTTCGTGGATTACAAACTGGCTAAAAGACAGGAAACAGAGAGTAGGATTAAATGGACAATTTTCTCACTGGAAGGGAGTGGGCAGTGGAGTGCCTCAGGGATCTGTACTGGGACCGTTACTTTTCAATATATTTATAAATGATCTGGAAAGAAATATGACGAGTGAGGTAATCAAATTTGCAGATGATACAAATTGTTCAGAGTAGTTAAATCACAACAGATTGTGATAAATTGCAGGAAGACCTTGTGAGGCTTGAAAATTGGGCATCTAAAAGGCAGTTGAAATTTAATGTGGATAAGTGCAAGGTGATGCATATAGGGAAAAATAACCCATGCTATAGTTACACAATATTAGGTTCCATATTAGGTGCTACTACCCAAGAAAGAGATCTAGGCGTCATAGTGGATAACACATTGAAATCGTCAGTTCAGTGTGCTGTGGCAGTCAAAAAAGCAAACATAATGTTGGGAATTATTAGAAAGGGAATGGTGAATAAAACAGAAAATGTCATAATGCCTCTGTATCGCTCCATGGTGAGACCGCACCTTGAATATTGTGTACAATTCTGGTCGCCGCATCTCAAAAAAGATATAATTGCAATGGAGAAGGTACAGAGAAGGGCTACCAAAATGATAAAGGGAATGGAACAGCTCCCCTATGAGGAAAGACTAAAGAGGTTAGGACTTTTCAGCTTGGAGAAGAGACGGCTGAGGGGGGATATGATAGAGGTGTTTAAAATCATGAGAGGTCTAGAATGGGTAGATGTGAATTGGTTTTTTACTCTTTCAGATAATAGAAAGACTAGGGGGCACTCCATGAAGTTAGCATGTGGCACATTTAAAACTAATCGGAGAAAGTTCTTTTTCACTCAATGAACAATTAAACTCTGGAATTTGTTGCCAGAGGATGTGGTTAGTGCAGTTAGTATAGCTGTGTTTAAAAAAGGATTCGATAAGCTCTTGGACGAGAAGTCCATTACCTGCTATTAATTAAATTGACTTATATAATAACCACCGCTATTATTAGCAACAGAAACATGGACTAGAATTAGTTTTTGGGTACTTGCCAGGTTCTTATGGCCTGGATTGGCCACTGTTGGAAACAGGATGCTGGGCGTGATGGACACTTGGTCTGACCCAGTATGGCATATTCTTATGTTCTTATGTTCTTATGATATCCTGAATTAAGGATTATAAGAGTCCTTACTACTATGAGGTTTCTCAATATGTGGTATGTCCTCTTTTTTCATTCGAGCAAGATATGCTATGCAATTGTACTTTTGGAAAGATATTCCAACTCCTTTTCTTTTTTTTTTTTTGACAAACACAGGCCTAATTATTTTCCTGTCTTTTTTCAATAATGCCTAATATAACTTCTCACTATGGAGTGAGGGACTCCGGACACCTTTGGTCTTCCCTGACGCTCTTTTTATTTTTTTATTTTGTAACCCAAGTTTTGCCATGGGTAAGCCTTACATGGTGTCACTCCTTTATCTCATTTTTTGTATAATGAGATATAATTTGAACTTTTCTCTGGATTTTTTTCTTCTGTGCCTGACCTGGACATTTCAACTTCTCCCTCTTCTACATGTTGGATATTTCTTTTATCTTTTATCAACGCACTAGTTTCAGATGGAGGACAAGCCCAACCAGGATAAAGGTTTGTGCTTTACTTCTCCCTTATGACGTCCAATATTACTTCATTCAAGATAGCATCTTTAAATGTTAATGGCTTCTCACACCCTATTAAATGCAAAAAGGTCCTAACTTATTTGCATTCTCTACAAGCAGACATTGCGCTCATTCGGGAGACTCACATTTCCACGTCTGAATCACCTAAATTCCGGCAACACTGGGTAGGGCAAGTTTTTTTTTTAGCCCAGCCGTGCACAAAAAAAGAGGTATGGGTATTTTGATCCACAAGAGACTGGACGCAACGATTCTGCATCATTCTGCTGATATTGAAGGCAGATGGAATCTCATTCAACTCTCAATCCATAATGAGCTCTTTACCATTCTTATCATATATGCACCGAATGTGGATGATCCGTACTTCTTTCAGACAGTATTTACGCAACTGCTGGCAATAGATTCCTCTCAATGCATAGTAGGTGGAGATTTTATCCAACCTATGGACCCAGAGCTAGATAAAAAAACAGAAGTACGCTTCACCATATCAAAGTCTACTCGTGCTCTCCAACACCTTGCTACTATGTTTGGCCTCTCAGATCCTTGGCGCTTATTCAATCCCACAGGAAAAGATTACACTTTTTATTCATCGCCACACTCTTCCTACTCGCGTATTGACTTTTTTTTAACCTTAAATTCGCTAATTTCTAAGGTTGTCTCTGCAACAATTTGTCCCATCTTGATATTGGATCATGCAGCTATCGTTCTCATGTGCAATCTGGCCAATCCGGCTAGTCTACACAGACAATGGTGGTTTAACTACACTCCTCGCTGAATCTGATTTTTCCACCACTATCGAGCAAAAGATCTTAGACTAATACCACTGCAGACATCTCAGATTCTTCTTTATGGGACACTTTCAAGACTACATTACGTGGAGATGTAATTAGCTACTCAATTTGTCGACATAAAATTCAAAAAGCGAAATTCAGCCCTCTTCAATAATCTGTTGCTTCTCTGAAGCAGGAACATATCAAATTTCCTTCTCCTTCCTCTCTGTCTGCACTGGTTAAAGACCGATATCAGTATAATCAGCTTCTCAGCTCTCAGGTTCAACTTCACACTTCGTTCTAATACTATGCTGAAAATAATAAATGTGGACATTTACTATCTTCATACCTTAAAAATAAGAAAAAATGCATAGTCAAGATTTTATTTTCTTCTAATGAGCTGCTGACTAAAGATGCCAATGTCCTGCAAGCATTTCGAGAATTTTATGCAGCCTTATATAAATCGGAAGTTCCCTTCTCTCAAACATCACTTAAAGACTTTTTCTCAGCTATATCTCATCCTTCCTTAATGCCTGACCAGTAGGCTGCTTTAGATGAGCTGATCACTCCTGCAGAAATAGCAATGGCTATCTCCTCACTTGCTCCTAAGAAAGTGTTGAGACCAGACGGATTCATAATGTCTATTCCATGTTACCGTTGCTAGTAATAGCAGTTAGGGATGTGAATCGTTTTTTGATGATTTAAAATATCGTCCGATATATTTTAAATCGTCAAAAATTGTTAGGGCCACGATACAATACCAATTCCCCCGATTTATCGTTAAAAAATCGTAAATCGGGGGAAGGGGGAGGGCAGGAAAACCGGCACACTAAAACCCCCTAAAACCCCCTAAAACCCACCCCCGGAAAATGGCGCCGGCCAGTTGCCGCTGAACGACCTCCTGCAGTCGATCTCCTGCCGGCGCCATTTTCCGTACGGAAAACGATTCGCGGCAAGAAATCGCTTCCTGAACCCCGCTGGACTCCCAGGAACTTTTGGCCAGCTTGGGGGGACCTCCTGACCCCCACAAGACTTGCCAAAAGTCCAGCGGGGGTCCGGAACGACCTCCTGCGTCGAATCGTTTTTGTCTATGGCCGCCGCCATTTTGCGGCGGCCATTTTGCAAAATGGCGCCGGCTGAAGACAACAGGATTCAATTGAGGGGGCCGTTCCGGACCGCCGCCGTTCTGGACCACCGCTGGATCCCCAGGTTATTTAAAGCATTGGGGGGGGGGGTTCGGGAGGGTGGGGGATTTAATTTAAAGGGTCGGGGGTGGGTTTTAGGGGGTTTTAGTGTGTCGGCTCACGATTTTAACGATTTTCACGATAGTTTACACACCCAAACGGCAACAATACGATTCCCTCCCCCTCCCAGCCGAAATCGATCGTTAAGACGATCGAGGACACGATTCACATCTCTAATAGCAGTAGCTATTTTCTAAGTCAACTTAATTAATAGCGGGTAATGGACTTCTCCTCCAAGAACTTATCCAATCCTTTTTTAAACACAGCTATACTAACTGCACTAAGCACATCCTCTGGCAACAAATTCCAGAGTTTGTGTGTTGAGTAAAAAAGAACTTTCTCTCCACTCCTTTCCACTGAGAAAATTGTCCATTTAATCCTACTCTCTGTTTCCTGTCTTTTAGCCAGTTTGCAATCCACGAAAGCACATCGCCACCTATCCCATGACTTATTACTTTTATTAGAAGCCTCTCATGAGGAACTTTGTCAAATGCCTTCTGAAAATCCAAGTATACTACATCTACCGGTTCACCTTTATCCACAAGTTTATTAACTCCTTCAAAAAAGTGAAGCAGATTTGTGAGGCAAGACTTGCCTTGGGTAAAGCCATGCTGACTTTGTTCCATTAAACCATGTCTTTCTATATGTTCTGTGATTTTGATGTTTAGAACACTTACCACTATTTTTCCTGGCACTGAAGTCAGGCTAACCTGTCTGTAGTTTCCCGGATCACCTCTGGAGCCCTTTTTAAATATTGGGGTTACATATAGTATCCTCCAGTCTTCAGGTACAATGGATGATTTTAATGATAGGTTACACATTTTTACTAATAGGTCTGAAATTTCATTTTTTAGTTCCTTCAGAACTCTGGGGTGTATACCACTCCACTCCAAAGGTGGTGTTCACAATGCTCCACCTGAACAAGAGCCACAACACTTTTACATCAACTCTGGCATCACTCTTGAGCAATGAGGGCTCACAATGACCCTGCCATTGAGAAGATGCTTTCACTGGGCACATTGTTTGGTTTGAAGGAAAGCTAGTGCTGATCCACCTTGACTACATCTGGCCACACTTGTGTATCCTACATGCCAGTGCATCTGTGTACATATCTTTGATGGGCTCTGTGAGATAAAACAAACAAAAATATTTGTACCAGCTGCCTCATCAGTACTCAAACATGATGCCCCAGGGGCAATGCACACATATCTCTATTTCCAAAGACAGATCATGAAGGTGTGTCTGCTGTTTCACTAACTTCTGCAGCAATATATTGGTAGAATTCCAGTTGGTGCCAACATCTTGAATCAGATTCTATTGAAGGATCCCAAATTCTTCCTGCTTCTCAGAAACTGCCCAACCTTCATGCTTCTATGGAAATGACCTATTTTCCTGCACTTCTTTATCAGGTTGTTCTGGAATGGATTTCTATTGTCCTTGTCGCAATTGAGGGTCCAGATAGAGCTGTGGAACCCGCACAGGGACAGCACATGACTTCAAGGTAGGACAGAGTGGATCTTCTGCTTGGACCAGCACCTCTCCTATAGGTTGATCCCTTGGATTTTGGCATCTGGTAGGTCTTTGACTGAAGCTGAAACTTGGAGACAGGGAAGAATACTGAGGCATTGTAGGATAGGACATTAAGGCAAGGCTGGATACTGAGGCACTGCAGGGCAGGGCTGGATACTGAGTCACAAACCTGGGAACTCTCCAGATTTGACCTGGAGTCTCCGGCATTCTAATGGAATTGATGGGTCTCTGAGCCAATACCTAAAATCTCTGGGTGCTCTGCTGCTGCTATACTAGTGAAGCAGCCAGACTAGAAGTATCTGATTGGCCTACATGGGCCAGTTGAATGCTTCCTTCCTTTTTCCTGCCCTGTGACTAATCGGAGGCCTCATTTCTTCTTTCTGCACCTGCAGACCAGTCTTATACCTCTACCCTTTTTCCTGACTGTGCTGGCAGGAAGAATGGAGGAGACCTCCTATTGGCCTGTGGGGACAGGAAGAAGCGAGGAGGCCAATGGCAGGAGTAACAGCAGCAGCAACAATAGAAGCTACTGCTGCTGCTGCTGTTATTGGCTAGAAGGAATCTTCTCAGCAGCTCCAGGAAGAGGTTGCTGCTACTGGTGAGGTTGAGGGTGGGGTGAGGAAGTGAGTGAGGAGGGTATGTGGGCATGTGTGTGTATATGTAAAGGGGCATGTAACTGTGTATATGAGGGGACATGTGTGTGTATGCATATATGTGAATGGGTGTGTGCATAGAGGAGGGAATATATAAGGGGGAGTGGAAAGAGATTGTCTGTGAGAGTGAGTGTGTATTTGTGTAGAAGGAAGAGAAGTGAAAGTGTGAATGAGCATAGGTTTGAGGGTGAGTGGGTATGTGTGAACATGGAAGAGGGAGAGAAGAGAGAGAGGATGTGTGTGAGAGTGTGTGAATGTGGGAAAATGAGAGGAGTAAAGGTGTAAGTGAGCATGTGAGAATGTGTCAGAGAATGAGGAATTAGGGTTAGAATGTAAGAATGAGGGTGTGAAAGTGATCATAAACATGTAAGCATCTTAATATGTATGTGTGTATGAGACTAAATATGTGCACATCCGGTCCCTCCCTCCTCCTCCCCCCCCTCCCCCCATTCACAGTATTTCAGGGTGACTGGAAATCAAAAGTTCACAGAAATGCTGAGGTAGGGCAAGGCTGGTCTAGACATGGACAGGACTAAACAAGACAGACCAGGATGGGACAGGACAAGGATAAGACAGAACAGAACAAAGAACACAGAGGTCCAAACGCAGTGGTTCAGAAGATCTGAAGACCACTAAGCATGAGGCCTTGGGGCCTGAATAGGCCATAAAGCAAGGTTCCAGATAATTTAAGGTTAAAGGACCACAAGATTAGGCAAAATAGAGCTAGAAGGCTCGAGGCCACAGGACTAGGCAAGGCAGAGCTGAAAGGTCTGGAAGCCACAGGACTAAGCAAGGCAGAGCTGTAAGGCCCAAAAATTACAGGACTAGGCAAGGCAGAGCCCAGAGACTACATAGCAAGACAAGGTAGAACAAGGCCAATCAGGGAGTCAAGTAGATTCAATGACAAGGTATC
The DNA here is from genome assembly GCF_901001135.1 of Rhinatrema bivittatum. NCBI lineage: Eukaryota > Metazoa > Chordata > Amphibia > Gymnophiona > Rhinatrematidae > Rhinatrema > Rhinatrema bivittatum. The sequence continues at coordinate 651,956,612 of NC_042616.1, read as the reverse complement.
AGGTATTGCAAGAGACAGGGCTAAATAGGCCAAGCCCGGCTGAGTCATGAGTCCATAGAGACTAGTGCTGGAGCAAGAGCAGGTGTTGTTCCATGGGGATCTCTGGTGGCAGGGAGGCTACATAGCAGGCTGGATTCTAACAGTCATTGGGCCCCATTACCAGGGTATCTGTCATTGCCAGGTGCAGAAAATGTGCAAAACAACAGATACCCTGAAAACTCTCATCTTCTATTGCATTTTCTGTATTTGTAACACAGTCTGTTACAAAGAAATCTTTCTGAAAGCATCTGCTTTTCTTGTCTAGCTGCCAACCCTCCAGCATCTTTCATATAAACTGATAGAATATTGCACAAGGTATAAGGGCTATATATCAACTAGGTGAACACTGTACAGTAAAGCTCACTTTTACCCTCATACTCCCTGCTAACCCCTGTCTCAGCCAGGTCCAGCAGTGTGCCATCAGGGAGAGGGAAGAATGAACATTGTTCAAGCTGGTCCAGATATCACTGATGAAATGCACATTACTTCCCTCTGCCATAGCCAGATGCGCCTGCAAGCCATTGCCTAAGGTACAAACTTATTGTGAGTCATTTGTACCAGAATGTAATCCTCTATGAAGCTCCTGAAGGGGGGAATGTAAATTAAATAAGCAAATAGATAGACAAACAAATAAATGCATGACTATGGCACTGGTTATAAAGGGTGGGGATGTATTTCCAAGAAAATGTAGCCCTGAAGGGGACCTTATAATTAGAGGTCAATGAGAGGAGTAGCCTAGTGGTTAGAGCAGTGGGCTATGAATCAGGAGACCAGTGTTCAAGTCCCACTGTTGCTTCTTGTGACCTTGGACAACTCACTTTACCCTTCATTGCCTCAGGTACAAACTTAGGCCAGGATTCAGCAAACTATAGGAAGAGGGGCATGATTTATGGTAATAGCATATTTATTGCAAAGTGTGCTATCTTAGTGCTTCGCATAGGCATGAGATTTGTACAATGTTCCCTCAATCTAGCTCAATGAACTCTCTACCTGGGTAACATCAAGCTAGGTTGAGAGAACATTGTACAAATCTCATCTTTGGGTGAGTTTCCTTACTCCGAAGGACCTCAAATCTTCACAGGAGTATACTGTTCTGTTCGTACATCTCACTCTGAATATCAAAGTGGCCTCTAACTCCTACACTAATACCTAAACCTCACCGCGAGTAACTAGGTGGGCCTCATATAGAGGTATAAATACCTAACTTCTAAAAGGGCCTTATAGCTAGTCTCTCTCTCTCTCTCTCTCTCTCTCTCTCTCTCTCTCTCTCTCTCTCTCTCTCTCTCTCTCTCTCTCTCTCTCTCACTCACTCACTCACTCACTCACTCAGGAAATACAACAATTCTGGCACTTATTGCAAAGTGTGAAAAAGTTATTGCAGTTTGAGCTAATACCTATGCAAAGCACTAAGATAGCACACTTTGTGATAAACAGCATATTGCCATAAAACATGCCCTTTTTCCTATCGCATGCAATATTTAGTGCATTTTGATAAATCCAGGCCTAAGTTTGAAAATTCGGGGTAAAGTCTGTGTGTAAAAGGTATATGCAGGCTTTACCTCATTGTGCAGAGTTAAAAAATTTACTTTCTCAAGACCAAATAACAGAAAAAATACTTATTAAGTAACTAATAGGGTTTTTCAAAGGAGCATACAGATTGAAAAATGTAACTCATGAAAGGCAGAATAGTGGATTCAAATGAATTTAAGATGAGATATTCAAATTTTTCTGTATTATACACAAACCATTAACTCATGCTTTTAACATGTTCCCTCAGCTCACTGTACCAACAAAAATGTTTATGAGGTAACACTTCGAAAATGCAACCACTACAATTTAATAGTTCACTGCTTTCAACACACTGGCATTAAATAAAGCTAGCTGTGGCTTTTAAAGCTGTAAATACTGAAACATTCATTTTGTGTAACATTATTGTCCTTTTGAAACATTGGGGTAGATTTATTACCATGGTTTCAATTCACCCAAATTTGGGCCTTAGAAAAATTCACTAGCATTTATGGATATAGAACAGAAAGTTTACTGGGTCAGATATTGATTAAAAAAATAAAGTCAGAATGTTAGTAAATAGAGTCCACACTTATAAAAGTAAAGTGACCAGTAGGTTATCTCAGGCTGAATCTTTTCAATAATTGTATTAGTGGCATTTCAGGGAGACTTAGTGGAAAATAATATACCTATTTTGAGATAACACTAAAATCTGGAAGAAGGTAGACAGATGGGGAGGAGTGTAAAACATGAACAGGAATTGAAAAAAATGGAGGACTAGTCAAGATTTGGAAGATGTGCTTCAAAACAAAAATTGTAAAATCATTCATCTAAGGTGGCAAAAAATCCATTAGCTACTTCTCAATTAGTAGGACAAGAAATGGCATCTGCCAAATGGGAAAAGTATCTAACTGCAATCATCAGGTTGCCTGTTAGAGTAACAAAGCAGTCAGGAGAGATAACAGTATACTTGGGTGCTTAGAGGCATCACCTGCAGGAAACAAGAGGAAATATTTTCCTTGTGTATGTCAGTTATGACCCCCAGTTCAAGTAATGTGTACAGCTGTGGAGACTAGGGGTATATGCATATGTGTTTTTTGTTTCATTGGTGAGGGGGAAAGGCTTTTGTTTTATTTTGCTTTTTGTTCGTTGTTTCATTTTGTTTTGTTTTTTTTAATGTACACTATTGTAAAAAAAATTTAAGGCCTCATTTTCTAAAGTATTGCAGGCCTGCGATACTTTAGAAGATGAGGGGCGGGGGGCCGAAACGGGGGGGGCGGGCCTGCGCTAGCCGGCAGCAATCGCACCGTCGCGGTACGATCACTGCCAGTTTCGCACCCAATAGCGCTACCATAGGAGGTGTAGCTATTGGGAGCGAAATAGGCAGCGAAAAAGGCTCTTTTTTCGCTGTGCGCGCTGTTGTCGCGGAGTCAGCCCCGGTGACGCCCCGACTCCTCATCTTCCGGGGCCAACTCCGCCCCCATTTTGGTATCGCACGCGAAAAGGGACATTTCGCGTGCGAAACATCCCTTACTGTGTGCGATACGTTTGGAAAATAAGGCCCTTAGTGAATGCTGCCACTAAATTTTTAAAAAATCCTTCCACCCCTTTCCTGGGCTTCCAAACGTCCATCCCACCCCATCAGACACCCCCATCTCTGGGGTCCAACCACTCCTACCCTGTCAGTGCATTATAGCCATATTTTAAAATTAAATGGTGACACCCTCAGTTTCGCCAGTTTCATTTTGAAGTATGGCAGTAGTGGAGCACGAGTGACTAGGGAAGTGCTCCTGCCCCACTTGGACCTCAGAAATGGGGTAAATTTAAAGTAGGGAGGGGCTGAAGCACACAGGAAATGAAAAAAATAACCAAAATATCAATCATTTTTATTTTTTCTTTCATTTTTTTCTAAAATGAAGCAACATGAAATAGGAAATGTTGTCATTTACTTTTTTTCTTTCAATGAAAGCACCTCCCTGCTGGAGGCACATACTTTTATCAGGACATTGAAAGGGCAGAAGCAGTTTACAGAAGGACTACTAAAATGGTACTTTGTTCGTTGTTACCATGCTGCTATATCACTTTTAAAATTATTGAAGAGAACTGGACTCTGGGGCACTCCACTGATTATCCCCCCCCCCCCCCCCCACACACACACACACACTTTTTATTGACCTGAACACTATTTATGGCTACCCTCTGTGGGGACCCCCTGGTCTCCCAGTAGGTGGCCATAGTCGATGGGACAGACCATTTCCTGCAACACCTCCCCTTGAGTACTGCAATGGTTCAGTCCATGACCAGAAAAGGGCTGGGGGGCAAGGGGACCCTTAGTGTGTGTCGTCAGTTGAGTTGAGGCTTTGTTGAGAAAGAATTTGATTTTTGCTTTGGTGTTGTGTTTGGTTGGGACACTGCTCAGTTCCAGTGCATCCTTTGCCTGGTAGGGGCTCTCCTTTTCTGTGAGTAAAAAGGACTTTATGAAGAAGTTTTCTGAAGATTGCTTTGAGCCTGGGTGAATCTTATCCCTGCTGGTGAGGCAACTCCTGTAACCAAAGGACAGGCGGGAGAAGACCTATTTATTATACCTTTCCCATCTGTGAGAGGAGTACAGTGACTTCTCATCTTGTGGTAAAGTTTGGGATTTTAAGAAGAGTTGTGTTTGGTGAGGAGGTTTTTTTGTACCATTCCTTCTCACTGGATGTGTGGGTTGTGAAGAGCCCTGCTGGTATCCAGGAAAGAACCTTTTCCCCAAAGAGGTCAAACATCAAAAGGAGTCTAAAGTAAAAGGTTCAAGTTTAATTGGAGAACCCCGACTGGATCTCCACCCCATGGAACGCAGGACACAAACTGGGAACATCTGGGGCTCTGATGGACTGGAGGTATGATATTTTTGGGGATTTATGGGAGCCCCTTCCATAGGTTTCCCTTCCCAGCTGGGACCTGCACAGAGTGAAGAAGAGAGAGCGCCCTATGTATGTTCCAGATTGAACACAGATTTGAAGTAAAACAAGTAACACATCGATTGAACATTATTTTAATTTTGCTACATCAAAGTAAAACTTCTTTTGAACACCCACATTGTGTCCTGTCTGTTCCTGAAGTACTAACACCAATAGAGAGAACAGTAACACACCTCAGGTCGGATTCCAGTTCACTGCCTGGGCCTAAAAGGTTAAGCTTTTCCCCCATGGAATGAATCCACTCCTTGGGACTTCACAAATTTGGGGACGTGACAAAAGAGGATAGCCTCAAGAGAAATTCTTTTGTGTGCCTTTTGAACTCAGCTAGCTCCATGAAAAAGGGTTTCACCTCCAACTTAACATTCATCTAGTTTCTAACCCAGTGTACTGTTTTAAGAAGTATCCCTGTGCTGTTCGGTTTATTTATTAGCCTCCTGTGTTGTTGAGTTTCAAAAGCCTTACTGAAATCTAAAAGCATCACATCCATTGCTCACTCCTGATCTAAATCTTTGGTCATCATTCAATGAAGTAGATCAGATATGTTTGAATTGATATCCCTCTCACAAAACTATGCTGCCTTGGATCCTGTAATCTGCTGAATTCAAGATTCTGTACTATTGTTTCTTTAAGTAGTGATTCAATTTTCCTACCACCTAAATCAAATTAATAGACCTATAGTTAACAGCCTCTATCATACTCTAAATTTTATAAACAGGGTCAGTATCCACATATTTCTAGTCCTGCCTCCAAAGAATGAATGGACAGAAACATTAGTAGTAGAGATGTGCTTTGGGTTGCTATATCATGTCAGGCTTTGTTTTGGGGTCCCCTGCGAGAATTTCATTTTTCCTGCGGTTCGGGTTTTTTTTTGGGGGGGCCCCGATTTTTGGGATAGCGCGCACTAACCTGAAAATGAATTTTTTCCAAAATTTTATAGGGCTGCAGGCATGATGAAATTTGTAAAAGAGGGCTAGCTTCACAAAGCCATAATGCATGATACTGCACAATTTTAATGCTGAAAATAACTACACCTTTTTCATTAGCATTAAGCTATGTGATATACCCATATTGCAATTTGTGATTTTTTTTTTGGAAATTCCATTTTGGGAATTTTTAGGCTGAGGAAGGGCCTAAGATGGGGGAGGGGGAGAGAGAGAGCCTCTGGAGTAGCACCACATCAACCAGCTATTTATGCTACTATAGGAGGCCCACCTAGTAACTTGAGGTGAGGTTTAGGTAGTAGTGTAGGGGTTAGGGGGCCATACAAACAGAACAGTACACTCTTGTGAAGATTTGATGTCCTTCAGAGTGATGAAACTCACACAATGATGAGATTTGTACAATGTTCTCTCAACCTAGCATGATGTTACACAGGTAGAGAGTCCATCAACCTAGGTTTAGAGAACATTGCACAAATCTCACCGTTGTGTGAGTTTTCTCACGCCAAAAGACATCAAATGATAAATGACCCTGTAAGTTACATTTGAAAGGACTGATAAGCAAATGGGTGATGTGATAGTTCAAATCAATGACATCCACTCTACGTTATCGTTCATACCATATGGAGAACTAGATGATAATTTGTGAATGGATGTTTGATCACTCAGGTGGTTTAAAAAAAAATTAAGATAAACCATGATAAGTGAAGGTAAAGCAATGCACCCATTCTATGTATGAGATCCCAGTTTCCTGCATGTATGGTTCTTATGATTTTTTGAAGATTGGTATACCATACAACAATCAGTTTTGATTTTTGGTATTTGTTATGAGAGCGAGGGAACATATTGTATTTGTGTGTATGTGCACGCATCGCCCAGTTTACAACAATATTTGAATGTCAGATATGAAGAGTGGGATTTTTTAAAATCTTTATTAGTTTTAATTATTGGGTGTTTGAACCTTAATTCCTTAGGTTCAGAACCTTTTTGCCAGTTGCTCTGTATTTCTATGCCTTTCTATGCGTTCACACGGCCCATACCTTATTATTCCCTGTTTAATGTATTTCCAAGCTTTTGTTATAATGTAAACCGATGTGATGTACACACTAACACCGGTATATAAAAAACTTTAAATAAATAAATAAATTTGATGTGTCGGCTGTTTTTAAATATTTTATCAATGTTTAGGAATTTTAAAATAATATATTTGGGGGGGGGGGTGCCAAATACTCTAGGTACACTACTGGTGGGCATACTTACACTTTGAAAACTGATGCAAAGTCTGCATGTAAAAATGACCCACAGACATTGTTCCAATGCACACAGTTGAAAATTGCAACATTAGTGTAAGAACATAAGAACATAAGAAAATGCCATACTGGGTCAGGCCAAGGGTCCATCAAGCCCAGCATCCTGTTTCCAACAGTGGCCAATCCAGGTCACAAGTACCTGGCAAGTACCCAAACACTAAGTCTATTCCATGTAACCATTACTAATGGCAGTGGCTATTCTCTAAGTGAACTTAATAGCAGGTAATGGACTTCTCCTCCAAGAACTTATCCAATCCTTTATTAAACACAGCTATACTAACTGCACTGACCACATCCTCTGGCAACAAATTCCAGAGTTTAATTGTGCGTTGAGTAAAAAAGAACTTTCTCCGATTAGTTTTAAATGTGCCCCATGCTAACTTCATGGAGTGCCCCCTAGTCTTTCTACTATCCGAAAGAGTAAATAACTGATTCACATCTACCCATTCTAGACCTCTCATGATTTTAAACACCTCTATTATATCCCCCCTCAGTCGTCTCTTCTCCAAGCTGAAAAGTGCTAACCTCTTTAGGTTAGCACTCTTTCCTCGTAGGGAAGTTGTTCCATTCCCCTATCATTTTGGTAGCCCTTCTCTGTACCTTCTCCATCACAATTATATCTTTTTTGAGATGTGGTGACCAGAATTGTACACAGTATTCAAGGTGCGGTCTCACCATGGAGCGATACAGAGGCATTATGACATTTTCCGTTTTATTCACCATTCCCTTTCTAATAATTCCCAACATTCTGTTTGCTTTTTTGACTGCCACAGCACACTGAACCGACAATTTCAATGTGTTATCCACTATGACACCTAGATCTCTTTCTTGGGTTGTAGCACCTAATATGGAACCCAACATTGTGTAATTATAGCATGGGTTATTTTTCCCTATATGGATTCCCTATATGGATCACAAGTGTATGTGCTAAGGTGACTGCTAACAATTTAGCAAGCAGATGGGAAACCATAATTGCTAGGTGCATGAAAATAGATTAAATGAAATTAGATGGATGCATGATTATCTCGTGTAAATTATCACCCCTGATAATTAGCAACCACATGTAACATCCTTAAATTTAACACCGTCGGGACCATATGTTAATTACTCATTGTACCTGCTATAAAAGAGGCATCCAATATCCAGGGGTAGACTGCATTATAAAATGGAGGTGTTCTGTCTTCTGAAGTAGAAATGACAGTTGGGGTTATTTTTCCTTATGTGCATTACATGTCTTCTGCTGTTTATTTGGGAAATTTGTAGGAGGTTCAGCTTCAGGTTTGAGATTCAGGTTTCAAATTCAGGCTAAGTCCAGGAATGGAATGATCCCTGTGCCACAGCACACCCTACACAGCCCATGGGCTGATCGTGGACTATGCTAAAGGTGGAGCAGATTCTGGACTTATGACTTGGACATGGACGGAACCTGGAACAAGGAACACCGAAGGCCAGGAACAGGATTCAGGGTCTCGGGACTCAGGAACTCAGAACCAGGGAAGGAACCCCAGCATTTAAAAACAAGGGACATCCGGAGACTTGACCAGCAGAGACAGGTTTGGAAACAGGCCTTGTGCCACAAAGTTCCCTACACAACTGGTGGGCTGGTCACAGACCACGACCTGCCAAAAGAAGATGAAGTAAAGTGGGACTTGGTGATGAAGACTGGAACATCAGGGACTTGACTAAAAACTTGGAAGACACTGAAGACAGGAACCAATGAGAGACCAGGAACATGGAACATGGAATGAAGAAACTTAGAGGAGCTCCTACGAAAACAATGAAGACCTTGAAGAAGCGAAGATCACGAACTCTGACAATTACTGGAGCAAGATCTGGAACAGGAACTCCAGGGGCAAAGCAGCTCCTTGCAAAGGCAATTAGGATCTAGCAGAGAAGCCCTTTTCACATGAGAAACATCCCTTATCACGTGCGATACCAAAATGGGGGTGGAGTCGGCCCTGGAAGAGAAGGAGTCGGGGCGTCACCGGGACCGACTCCGCGAAGACGCCGCGGACGACGAAAAGGTAAGGCCCTTTTCGCGTCCAAGTTCGTGCCCAATAGTTACACCTTCTATGCTGGCGCTATTGGGTGCGATCGCTGCCGGCTAGCGCAGGCCCGCCCCCCGTTTCGGCCCCCCGCCCCTAATCCCCTAAAGTATCGCAGGCCTGCAATACTTTAGAAAATGAGGCCCTTAGTGTAGCTGGGTTCAAAAAAGGTTTGGATAAGTTCTTGGAGGAGAAGTCCATTAACTGCTATTAATCAAGTTTACTTAGGGAATAGCCACTGCTATTAATTGCATCAGTATCATGGGATCTTCTTAGTGTTTGTGTAATTGCAGGTTCTTGTGGCCTGGTTTGGCCTCTGATGGAAACAGGATGCTGGGCTTGATGGACCCTTGTTCTGACCCAGCATGGCAATTTCTTATGTTCTTATGTGAGGTTTAGGTAGTAGTGTAGGGGTTAAGGGCCACTTTTACATGCAGAGTGAGATGTAGAAAGAGAACTGTACACTCTTGTGAAGAATTGATGTCTTTCAGAGTGAGGAAACTCACACAATGATGAGATTTGTACAATGTTCTCTCAACCTAGCATGATGTTACCCAGGTAGAGAGTCCATCAAGCTAGGTTGAGAGAACAATGTACAAATCTCATCGTTGTGCAAGTTTCCTCACGCCGAAAGACATCAAATATTCACAAGAGTTTAGTCTTCTGTTCTTATGACTGACTCTGCACGTAAAAGTGGCCCCTAACCCCTCACTGCTACCTAAAACTCACCTTGAGTTACTAGGTGGGCCTCCTATAGTAGCATAAATAGCTAACCACTACATGGGCATTGTAGATTCATTCTCATTCATTCATTTTCTTTCTCTCTCTCTCTCTCTCTCTCAAAATGCAACTGTGTTAGTACATCAGTCTGTATAAATATAGGTTAACTAAATGGCAGATCCTATTGGGAAACACTAAAAATGTGACTAAATGCTGTTACCTTCTTAGATCTTTTATAACCAAGACAAGTATGTATTTCATTTTATTTAATACTTTGACAGTTTACTTTAGATGTAAAAACAAATTTTTGAAATTTTATCTTACATTTCAGATTTTGACAATTTCTCTTTCATACCCCTCAGGAAGGAATACATAAGAACATAAGAAAATGCCATACTGGGTCAGACCAAGGGTCCATCAAGCCCAGCATCCTGTTTCCAACAGTGGCCAATCCAGGCCATAAGAACCTGGCAAGTACCCAAAAACTAAGTCTATTCCATGTTACCATTGCTAATGGCAGTGGCTATTCTCTAAGTGAACTTAATAGCAGGTAATGGACTTCTCCTCCAAGAACTTTTTAAACACAGCTATACTAACTGCACTAATCACATCCTCTGGCAACAAATTCCAGAGTTTAATTGTGCGTTGAGTAAAAAAGAATTTTCTCCGATTAGTTTTAAATGTGCCCCATGCTAACTTCATGGAGTGCCCCCTAGTCTTTCTATTATCCGAAAGAGTAAATAACCAATTCACATCTACCCGTTCTAGACCACTCATAATTTTAAACATCTCTATCATATCCCCCCTCAGCCGTCTCTTCTCCAAGCTGAAAAGTCCTAACCTCTTTAGTCTTTCCTCATAGGGGAGCTGTTCCATTCCCCTTATCATTTTGGTAGCCCTTCTCTGTACCTTCTCCATCACAATTATATCTTTTTTGAGATGCGGCGACTAGAATTGTACACAGTATTTTTTTCAAACTGGCCCATGTGGTATATGATGCCTTCATGCACTTCCCTGTAGCACATGTATCAACAACTCCCAAAAGCACACTAAGTCAACCCTGAAACCTAGCAGAATTGAGCCAAAATATCTCCAAAATAAACTTAATCTTTCCTAAATAACTAAGACGTTGAACACATTCTAGAGACTGCGGGTGAGCAGAGTTGTAGCCCCCATTCCATCCATGCAAATTGGTTGGGCCCCCTACATATTTGTTTATATCTCTTATAGAGATATATTCTGGATTCCTGGTCTAGCTCTTGAACCAGTTGCATGTAATGACACTGCCAGCCAGTGTCAGACACACATGCTCAGTCACAGATATTTTAGATTGCAGAAACTTTATTGGCACATATACACTAACAACCACAAAGACACATACTCTTTCTCAGACACACCCACACACTGAAAGTGTATGTGTGTCTATTTCAGAGACAAAGTTACCCCCCCCCCCCACACACACACACACACACTCTCTCTCTCTCTCTCTCTCTCTCAAAGACAAAGTGTGTATGTGTGTGTGTGTCTTACTCTCTATGTCACAGACACACAAAAACTCTCTCTGAGATGTTACTGTTGTACTGCTGCTTATGTCCTTACACAGTGAGTGCCCCCAGCCCAGCACTGCTGCATCATGGTGAAAAGTTCTTGCTTGCTGCCATCCCTTCCCCATTTTGCAGCAGATCCCTCCCTTTCCCAATCTCATTCTCTAAGAGACTCATTGTTTCCAGGGCCAGTTGCTTCTCTCAGAGCTCAGTGCAGTCACCTCAGACAGAAGTCTCCCCAACACTGCATAGGGACTTTTTCCTGGCTTACCCCCTTCAACCTGCACCTGAAGTTTGCCTCCACTTCTCTGCAACCCTCCCACCACTCTAGTGCATTCACAATGACTGCAGGCTTCACAGTCTGCTGCTTTTATAGTTCCCCAGGCTCTGCTCTGCCTACCAACTCCAGGGGAGAGGGGACAAGAAATTACCTTTGCTGTTCCCTAGGCTTATAAAAACAGAAAATTAAGCCCTGGCTGAGACTGGGGAGAGCCACTAACCAAAGTAGCACAGCTTCAGATGGAATCCTGCTTTCTCTTGTAGAGCCAGTGCAGCCAGAGCTGGTGCAAGAGTATTAGGTGTCATAGGCAAATCTTACAGCCTTGCACACACTCCTGCTCTCACCCTTTCCACAAATAAATTAAAAATATGCATTTATAGTTACAAATTTTACATGAAACAGAATATTAAGTATTCTAAGGTAAAAATATCACTTAAAACATGTATATTATTTATACGTACTACTGGGCTACCAATTGGAAAACTCTGCAAAAAGACACCTGTAGTCATATGGTATTGAGACTATTATAAAGCATGTTCGCCCTCAGAAAGCTTTAGGTAAACTTAATTACAATATAGTAAACCTCCCATAAGAAAACCACACTAACTGCCAGCATTCGAACAGTAACAACCCTATCTATGATAAAGCAACACTTCAAATATTACACCAGGCCCTAAAACACCAATATACCTGATATTAGGAAAACAGAACAAACCAAGCTGAAACTACATGCTAGCAAAATACCTCACCTTAGTCACACATGCAGAACACAGATGGACTCTCACCAAATATTTTATTTATTTATTTATTTTATTTAAAAACTTTTCTATACCGTCGTTAAGTTAAATAACCATCACAACGTTTTACAGAAGGGCACGATAAAGAGAAATATGGGTGGTATAGATTACAAATTACTCATGTGCCATCATAGTACGGTAACAATTTAAAATTCTTCTGACAGAATAAAGAGACAAAGTATATCTAAAAACATGCAGACAAAAACTGAATTGCAAACCGTAACAAGACAGACTCCGTATGCAGTGCAACAATGTAAAAACAGAAACATCACCATTCTTCATTAAACATCAAACCATAATCATAAAAAGAATACATATTCAAAACAGTTGATGAAAAGAATACCCAATAATTATGTTTTTTTAATTATTCCCAAATATCCTTAAAAGCAGAATATAAACCAAATAAATACAATATTTAAAAACAGAAGACATCAAATAATACCCAATTATTAAAACTAATAAGGATAAAAGAAATCCCCTGCTCTCCATATCTGGGAACTTTTGATTTCAAGTCACCCTGAAATTCTCATGGATTAGTTTGGGGGAATGGTACAACTTTCTCCTCTCTCTCTAACGTACCCATATTCTCCAACACACACACACACACATACTTGCTTACTCACACATCCTCATACACATGTTATCCTTCATATGCTCTCTCACAAACACATACATTTGCTCTCTCTCTCACATACATATGCTCTCACATTCTCTCTCACACACATACATGCACACACATTCTCTCTTATGCACACTTATGCAGAACATAAATCATAAATCACATTCTCTCTTATGCACACTTATGTAGAACATAAATCAGAGGCTTCCTCGGTCCTGCACATCTTCTTTCTCACATACACATGCAGTCTTACATGTTATTTGTTCACATGCAC